>NC_140989.1:110323769-110923769 GCF_052327205.1 Somniosus microcephalus
GAAGGCGTAAGGCCAGCTTTTACCAGGATAAAAGTTGAAAAAAGTTTCTTAAAAATTTTTTCCCACTGATTTATCATTTAAAAATACTTTAAAGAAAGGTAAGTTCATTTTTAGCCCTGTTAAAAACTTTAATTATTTTTTTCAAAAATGTAGATTTTTGTTTAAAATAGTTAATTTATGTAATTTCAAGTCATTTTAAAAATGTGATTTAAAAAAAAAATTATTTGAAGTTTTACTATGTTTTGGGGGTGATCTCCATTCATATATTTGACAGGTCTTCCTGTCAAATGTATGAAGGGAGATTCCCTTCTCTGATTGGCTCCCCATGGCCCACTGATCCCAGGGACGCTGCGAACTACCTGCACCTCTGGGATACGTGGGCCCCGCGCACCGACAGTTTGGAGAGGCCCAGCAGCGGAACTGTGCGCCTCCCGGGAGCCCTCAGGTAAGGGCGCAGATTTTTCCAGATCGCAGCCCTCCGCCCGCGGGAGGCCTGCGATTGGAAAATCTGGGCCATCATGTTTGTTTTTTGACATTTTTTTATTTGTGTAACAGGAGCTCACGATTCACAATAATTGTTTACGAACTGATCATTGGAGAACTTTTCAAAAAGCTGTTTCAGCAAATAGCAGGCAGAGACTAAAAAGTTCAATTTTCAATCTCCTCAACAGCACTGATGAAGTGTGCACACACTCCAAGGGCATCCATGGCTCAGTGTCAGCACGCTTGCCTCTGAGTCAGAAGGCTCTGGGCTCAAGACACACTCCAGGAACTTGAGCTCATAATCTAGGCTAACTCTTCAGTGCTGTACTGAGAGATTTACCATTTTGTTGTACACAGCACACACAGGAAATCATCCCGCAAAGTGTTTGGGGATGAAATTTGTCTTGGGCGATAGCGAAGAATGGGCGATTTATTTTTACACCTTGCCCAAGACCAATTGCCCCCATCCCATTGTCTATTTTAAGAAATATGGTAAAGGTGGATACTCAATGTGGGGAAGATTTGGTCACATTCCAATTAGATAAAACTTGAATCCGATATCAAAAAAGTTTGTTTTTGAATGTGGCATGCTCCTATCTTCTATCTTCTATGTTTAATAGAAAGCAATCAAGCAATTCCAGTAATTCACTTACTTTTCCATAGGATCCCTGACCCAGCACTTTGAGCAATTCAAACTGAGAGGGGTCTGCTTTTTCAAAACCTTCCTTCACATGGTTACTGATGTCTATTTCTTTCACAATACCTTCATCCTGCATGGAAATAGTTACACAAAAGATTACATTAGATGGAGACCCCACAAAACAGCAATAAACCATACATTCTGCACATGATTTTTTTAACCCACATTGACCCATTAGGACACTGGAGCAATATTTTCATACAAGCACCTTGGAATCATTATATTCTAAGAACATGAGAAATAGGAGCAGGCGTAGACCATTTGGCCCCTCGAGCCTGCTCCGCCATTCAATGAGATCGTCGCTGATTTTCTACCTCAACTCCACTTTCCTGCACTATCCCCATATCCCTTGATTCCCTTAATATCCAAAAATCTATTGATCTCTGTCTTGAATATGCTCAATGACTGAGCCTCCACAGCCCTCTGGGATAGAGAATTCCAAAGATTCACAACCCTTTGACTGAAGAAATTTCTCTTCATCTCAGTCCTAAATGGCCGACCCCTTATTCTGAGAATGTGACCCCTGCCAGTGGAAACATCCTCCCTGCATCTACCCTGTCAAGCCCTGTTAGAATTTTAGATGTTTCAATGAGATCACCTCTCATTCTTCTAAACTACAGGGAATATAGGCCTAGTCTACTCAATCTCTCCTCAGAGGACAACCCGATGGGCTGAATGGCATCCTTCTGTGTCCTAATTTTTCTATGATTCTATGATTCTAATCCCCCATCCATCTAAAGCAAGTATATCATTCCTTAAGTAAGGAGACCAAAACTGTACACAATACTCCAGGTGTGGTCTCACCAGGGCACTATATAATTGCAGTAAGACTTCTTTGCTCTTATACTCAAATCCTCTTGTAATAAAGGCCAACATACCATTTGCTTTCCTAATTGCTTGCTGTACCTGCATGTTAATTTCTGCAATTTGTGTACAAGGACACACAGGCCCCTCTGAATACCAACATTTCTCAATCTCTCACCATTTAAAAAATATTCTGCTTTTCTATTTTTCCTACCTGTGGTGATTATTCTTTATGTTAGTAAGAAGTATTGTGATTGGTTGTTTGTTTCCTGCCTTGGGATATATGCTGTAATCTCATTGGTAGTTGATGTCATGTGATTTGTGGTGGCCATCTTAAATTCAGTTCTTTCTAGCTTTGGTTGGGACTGGGTGTGGAAAGATGTGCTACAGGATTTTAAAGTTAATAAAGCCTAGATTAGAAAGGCAAATCTATTCTTTATTTCACTACCAAAGTAGATAACTTCACAATTCTCCACATTATATTCCATCTGCCATGTTCTTGCCCACTCATTTAACCAGTCTATATCCCTTTGCAGCCTCTTTGCATCCTCCTCACAACTTACTTTCCCACCCAGCTTTGTATTGTCAGCAAACTTGGATACATTATACTCGGTCCCCTCATCTAAGTCATTAATATAGTTTGTAAATAGCGGCAACCCAAGCACTGATCCTTGCGGTACCCCACTAGTTACAGCCTGCTAATCCGAAAATGACCTGTTTATTCCTACTCTCTGTTTTCTGTCCGTTAACCAATCCTCAATCCATGCTAATATATTACCCACAATCCCATGAGCGCTAATTTTGTGTAATAACCTTTTGTGTGACACCTTATTGAATGCTTTTTGAAAATCCAAATACACCACATCCACTGGTTCCCCCTTATCTAGCCTGTGAGTTACAACCTCAAATAGCTCTAGTAGATTTGTCAAACATGATTTCCCTTTCAAAAATCTGTGTTGACTCTGCCCAATAGTATTATGATTTTCTAAGTGCCCTGTTACCATGTCCCTACTAATAGATTCTAACATTTTCCCTACTACTGATGTCAGACTAACTGGTCTATTGTCACTCTC
The DNA here is from genome assembly GCF_052327205.1 of Somniosus microcephalus. Lineage (NCBI taxonomy): Eukaryota > Metazoa > Chordata > Chondrichthyes > Squaliformes > Somniosidae > Somniosus > Somniosus microcephalus. The sequence goes on from NC_140989.1 coordinate 110,326,830, forward strand.
CTTCTTTTCTTGAATAGCAGAGTTACATTTGCTACCTTCCAAGCTGCGGGATCTTTCTAGAACCTAGAGAATTCTGGAAGATCAAAACAAATGCATTCACTATCTTTGTAGCCAGTTCTTTTTATGATGTAAGCCATCAGGTCCAGGGGATTTGTCAGTTTTTAGTCCTATTAATTTCTCCAGTACTATTTCTTTACTAATACTAATTTCTTTAAGTTTCTCATTCTCACTGGACTCTTGGTTCCCCACTATTTCTGGAATTGTTTTGTGTGTCTTCTTCCATGAAGACAAATACAAAGTATTTGTTTAATGTATCTGCCATTTCCTTATTCCCCATTATAATTTCTCCTGTCTCTGCCTGTAAGAAACCCACAATTACATACCTATAGAAGCTTTTGCAATCTGTTTTTATGTTCCCTACTAGTTTACTCTCATATTCTACTTTCTATCAATCTCTTGGACCTCCTTTGCTAAATTCTAAAATCCTTCCAATCCTAAGGCTTACTATTCTTTTTGGCAACATTATAAGCCTCTTTCATTAATCTAATACAGTACTATCTTTAACTTCTCTTGTTAGCCACGATTGGACCATTTTTCCAGTAGGGATTTTATTCTTTTATATTTGTTGTAAATTATGAATTATTTCTTTAAATGTTTGCCATTGCTTATCTACCATCATATATTTTAATCTAGTTTCCCAAACTACCTTAGCCAACTCACCTCTCATATCTACATAGTTTGCTTTGTTCAGATTTAAGACCCTAGTTTCGGTCTTAACTAAATCACTTTCAAACTCAATTTAAAATTCTATTATATTATGATCACTGCTCCCCAGAGGCTCCTTTAGTAGAGGTTATTAATTAACCCTGTCTCATTGCACAATACTAGATCTAAAGTAACCTGTTCCCTAGTTGATTCTTCGACATACTGATCTAGAAAACTATCTTGAATGCATTCCATGAACTTGTCCTCTGCACTATTACTGCAAATTTGGTTTGCCCAGTATATATGAAAATTCAAGTATATATGAAAATTCAAGTCCCCATGAGTATTGTGTTACCCTTGTTACATGCCCCTCCTGATTTATACTGTGCTCGACACTACAACTACTGTTAGGGGGCCTATAAACTACTCCCACCAGTGTTTTCTGCCCCTTGTTGTTTCTTAGCTCCACCCAAAGTGATTCTACATTTTGTTTTTTCTGAGCTAAGATCCTTTAGCTCTACTGCCTTTATCCCATTCTTTATTATTTCTTCTAAAAGTCAAGTTTCCTAGAATATTTAGTTCCCAACCTTGGTCACTCTGCAACCACGTCTTCATAATGGCTATTAAATCAAATCCATTTATTTCTATCTGTACTATTAATTCATCTATTTTGTTGTGAATGCTTCATGTATTTAGATATGGTGCCTTTAGTTTTAATTTTTTTCTATTTTTCCCTGATGTCAACATAATCACTGATGGCCTATTACCTTTGTTAAGCTCTCTGTCCCTTCCTGACCCACTCTGCTTATTTTTACCCAAATCACTACTCTGCTCTACAGCCTTGACATTTCTCTTACTGCTTTTGAATTTACCCTTTCCTGAATCCTCCCACACCATCCCCCAACCCCCCCACCTTTCTGGTGTGCTAAGAACCATGTCTAGAAATAATTTATTAGTAAAAGTTGAAATGTATCAGTGAAGATTGGTTTATGTTGCCCATTTACACCTGTGTGTTCACAAGTGATTGTGACCTCAGCCTTTCAGTGAACTAAAAAAATCGGAAGTTACATGACCAAGGTCCTAGTATCTTGTAAACATAGACTAGGGTGAGTGAAATCCAGTCCAATAATGGTTTTTATTGAGCTCAGTGAAGTTCACATGCTGCCTTAGGCTGTGGAATAGTACAGGTTACAATACATGGCACTTACATACAGTGAGGGTCGTATAGAGCTTAGAATATTTTGTTCGCAGTGAGTATTGAAGGTTGTCAGTCAGAGGTCTATAAATTGGATTGTGCCTGAATTGAGGTATGATCCGCTTGCAGCACACGTGCCTAATGAGGCCAGTGGCAGGACCACGACAAATTGGTCCGCTGGTCTCATTTGTTCACTACCGGCAATCTGTGGACGCTAGTCACAGCCCCAGAGGCAACTCGCCAGTCACGGGGACTGCAAGGTTGGCCAGCCTCCCGCTTACCGAGGACCTAAGGTGAGCCCAGCGGGGGGGCAATCAGGAGGGGGCGAGTGGCAACTGGCATCAGCTCGCAGTTTTGATGTAGAGCCAGGAGAAACTTACTTTTGGGTGGCGGCATTCAGCAGTGCCTTTAAGGACTGCTGGTTAGGTGGCATGTAGATTAGGTAATCCTGAGTGTACTAGGCCCGAAACAGGATCAAAGACATTGGGAATATTTCGCTACTCCTACACATTGCCTGACGACTGACAAACACAATCACATATCGATTCACATACAAAACATTGTCCAACATTACCATTGTTTTTTTTTATCAGCGACAAAGACATTTCCAGTTTACCAAAGACATTTCACCTCACTTTTGAAAGTTTTTTTTACATTTACTGGGCCGTTTTTTGCGACCCCTACGGGTGTGTACGAGGTGTGTATGTGCCCGTAGGGGCCGCGCAAGTTCCGGGTTTAGGCAAGCGAAGCCTATGTGTTAGCGACAGTAACTGGAAATGGGCCTGTGCAGGTGGAGAGTTGTGCTATTTCCCCAACTTCCACCCGCTGACTACCCGTGAAATTGTTGCGCCTGGTAAAAGCAGGTGTAAGGCCTGCTTTTACCAGCAAAAGAGTTTTAAAAAATAGATAAATAAAATTTTATCGCTCTTTTATATATTAAAAACCCTGTCCAATAAGGTAAATTTATTTTTAGCCCCGTTAAAACATATTTAAAAAGTTTCAAAAAGTTAAATTTTCATTTAAAATATTTAATGAGATGGCATTTTAAATCATTTTAAATATGTAATTTTTTAATGTATTTCATGTGTTCGTGTATTTTTTAAGTGATCCCCATTCATACTTATGGAAGTGTGTAAGGATCGCAAGTCTCCATATCTCCTGAGCCACCAAGTAAATGAGTAGATTTTTTACAGGTCGGGGGCATCCACCCACGGGAAGCCTCCGATCGCAAATTTTGGGCCAATGACTACATTATAAGGATGATTCCACAATCAAGCACTCGTGGGTTGTGGGGAGCAGGGAAAATATCTCAGAGAATCACATGTGCCCATTTGTAGAAGATTTTTTTCCCCTCTTTCCGATTTCCAGTTGCTGTCGCTAACACATAGGTCAAGACTTTGCTGTAGCAGGACATCTAATGGTGTCTGCCATTAGTTATACTTTCCTTTGCATGTTTAAGCTTTTACAATTTTTGCGTTGGTGAAAGTGTGAACTGATAACAGTGCAGCAAAGGAAACCGGGCATCTGGGACCTGAGTGAAACCGGGACCTGAGGGAAACTGGGCATCTGGGACCTGAGTGAAACCGGGCAACTGGGACCTGAGGGAAACCAGACATCTGGGACCTGAGGGAAACCGGGCATTTGGGACCTGAGAGAAACCAGGCATCTGGGACCTGAGTGAAACCGGGCATCTGGGACCTGAGGGAAACAGGGCATAGAAACATATAGAAACATAGAAGATCGGAGCAGGAGTAGGACATTCGGCCCTTCGAGCCTGCTCCGCCATTCAACGAGATCATGGCTGATCATCCAAACCCTAGCACCCGGTCCCTACACCAACAGCCATTCCACCCAAGCCCTATCCCCGTAACCCCGTAACCCCACGTATTTAATCCCCCCTAACACTAAGGGCCAATTTTTTTATCATGGCCAATCAACCTAACCTGCACATCTTTGGACTGTGGGAGGAAACCGGAGCACCCGGAGGAAACCCACGCAAACACGGGGAGAATGTGCAAACTCCACACAGACAGTCACCCGGGACCTGAGGGAAACTGGGCATCTGGGACCTGAGGGAAACTGGGCATCTGGGACCTGAGGGAAACCAGACATCTCGGACCTGAGGGAAACTGGGCATCTGGGACCTGAGGGAAACCGGGCATCTGGGACCTGAGGGAAACCTGACATCTGGGACCTGAGAGAAACAGGGCATCTGGGACCCGAGGGAAACCAGGCATCTGGGACCTGAGGGAAACCGGGCACCTGGGACCCGAGGGAAACCGGGCATCTGGGACCTGAGGGAAACCAGACATCTGGGACCTGAGGGAAACCAGACATCTGGGACCTGAGGGAAACCAGACATCTGGGACCTGAGGGAAACCAGATATCTGGGACCTGAGGGAAACCAGGCATCTGGGACCTGAGGAAAACCAGGCACCTGGGACCTGAGAGAAACCGGGCATCTGGGACCTGAGGGAAACCGGGCATCTGGGACCTGAGGGAAACCGGACATCTGGGGCCTGAGGGAAACCGGGCACCTGGGACCTGAGGGAAACCGGGCATCTGGGACCTGAGGGAAACCGGGCATCTGGGACCTGAGGGAAACCAGACATCTGGGACCTGAGGGAAACCGGGCATCTGGGACCTGAGGGAAACAGGGCATCTGGGACCTGAGGGAAACTGGACATCTGGGACCTGAGGGAAAGACGGCATCTGGGACCTGAGGGAAACTGGACATCTGGGACCTGAGGGAGACAGGGCATCTGGGACCTGAGGGAAACCGGACATCTGGGACCTGAGGTAAGCTGGGCATCTGGGACCCGAGGGAAACCAGGCATCTGGGACCTGAGAGAAACCGGGCATCTGGGACCTGAGGGAAACCGGGCATCTGGGACCTGAGGGAAACCAGGCATCTGGGATCTGAGGGAAACCGGGCATGTGGGACCTGAGGGAAACCGGGCATCTGGGACCTGAGGGAAACCGGGCATCTGGGACCTGACGGAAACCGGGCATCTGGGACCTGAGGGAAACAGGGCATCTGGGACCTGAGGGAAATCAGACATCTGGGACCTGAGGGAAGCCGGGCATCTGGGACCTGAGGGAAGCCGGACATCTGGGACCTGAGGGAAACCGGGCATCTGGGACCTGAGAGAAACCGGGCATCTGGGACCTGAGGGAAACCGGGCATCTGGGACCTGAGGGAAACCAGGCATCTGGGATCTGAGGGAAACCGGGCATGTGGGACCTGAGGGAAACCGGGCATCTGGGACCTGAGGGAAACCGGACATCTGGGACCTGAGGGAAACCGGGCACCTGGGACCTGAGGGAAACAGGGCATCTGGGACCTGAGGGAAACTGGACATCTGGGACCTGAGGGAAAGACGGCATCTGGGACCTGAGGGAAACTGGACATCTGGGACCTGAGGGAAACAGGGCATCTGGGACCTGAGGGAAACCGGACATCTGGGACCTGAGGTAAGCTGGGCATCTGGGACCCGAGGGAAACCAGACATCTGGGACCTGAGGGAAACCGGGCATCTGGGACCTGAGGGAAACCGGGCATCTGGGACCTGAGGGAAACAGGGCATCTGGGACCTGAGGGAAACCAGACATCTGGGACCTGAGGGAAGCCGGGCATCTGGGACCTGAGGGAAGCCGGACATCTGGGACCTGAGGGAAACCGGGCATCTGGGACCTGAGAGAAACCGGGCATCTGGGACCTGAGGGAAACCGGGCATCTGGGACCTGAGGGAAACTGGGCATCTGGGACCTGAGGGAAACCGGGCATCTGGGACCTGAGGGAAACCGGGCATCTGGGACCTGAGGGAAACCGGGCATCTGGGACCTGAGGGAAACCGAACATCTGTGACCTGAGGGAAACCGGACATCTGCGACCTGAGGGAAACCGGGCATCTGGGACCTGAGCGAAACCGGGCATCTGGGACCTGAGGGAAACCGGACATCTGGGACCTGAGGGAAACCGTGCATCTGGGACCTGAGGGAAACCGGGCACCTGGGACCTGAGGGAAACCGGACATCTGGGGCCTGAGAGAAACTGGACATCTGGGACCTGAGGGAAACCGGACATCTGGGGCCTGAGAGAAACTGGACATCTGGGACCTGAGGGAAACTGGGCATCTGGGACCTGAGGGAAACCGGACATCTGGAGCCTGAGAGAAACTGGACATCTGGGACCTGATGGAAACTGGACATCTGGGACCTGAGGGAAACCGGACATCTGGGGCCTGAGAGAAACTGGACATCTGGGACCTGAGGGAAACCGGGCACCTGGGACCTGAGGGAAACCGGACATCTGGGACCTGAGGGAAACTGGGCACCTGGGACCTGAGGGAAACCGGGCATCTGGGACCTGAGAGAAACCGGACATCTGGGATCTGAGGGAACCGGACATCTGGGACCTGAGGGAACCGGACATCTGGGGCCTGAGAGAAACTGGACATCTGGGACCTGAGGGAAACCGGACATCTGGGACCTGAGGGAAACCGGGCACCTGGGACCTGAGGGAAACCGGGCATCTGGGACCTGAGGGAAACCGGACATCTGGGACCTGAGGGAAACCGGGCACCTGGGACCTGAGGGAAACCGGACATCTGGGACCTGAGGGAAACCGGACATCTGGGACCTGAGGGAAACCGGACATCTGGGACCTGAGGGAAACCGGACATCTGGGACCTGAGGGAAACCGGACATCTGGGACCTGAGGGAAACCGGGCATCTGGGACCTGAGGGAAGCTGGGCATCTGGGACCTGAGGGAAACCGGGCATCTGGGACCTGAGGGAAACCGGACATCTGGGACCTGAGGGAAACTGGACATCTGGGACCTGAGGGAAACCGGACAGCTGGGGCCTGAGGGAAACCGGACATCTGGGACCTGAGGGAAACCAGACATCTGGGACCTGAGGGAAACCAGACATCTGGGACCTGAGGGAAACCGGACATCTGGGACATGAGGGAAACCGGACATCTGGGACCTGAGGGAAACCGGACATCTGGGACCTGAGGGAAACCGGACATCTGGGACCTGAGGGAAACCGGGCACCTGGGACCTAATGGAAACTGCACATCTGGGACCTGAGGGAAAAAGGGCATCTGGGACCTGAGGGAAACCGGACATCTGGGAGCTGAGGGAAACTGGACATCTGGGGCCTGAGGGAAACCAGGCATCTGGGAGCTGAGGGAAACCGGGCATCTGCGACCTGAGGGAAACTGGGCATCTGGGACCTGAGGGAAACTCGACATCTGGGACCTGAGGGAAACCGGGCATCTGGGACCTGAGGGAAACCGGACATCTGGGACCTGAGGGAAACCGGGCAACTGGGACCTGAGGGAAACCGGGCATCTGGGACCTGAGGGAAACCGGACATCTGGGACCTGAGGGAAACCGGGCAACTGGGACCTGAGGGAAACCGGGCATCTTGGACCTGAGGGAAACCGGACATCTGGGACCTCAGAGAAACCGGGCATCTGGGACCTGAGGGAAACCGGGCATCTGGGACCTAAGGGGAGCCAGGTATCTGGGACCTGAGGGAAACCGGACATCTGGGACCTGAGGGAAACCGGACAGCTGGGACCTGAGCGAAACCAGACATCTGGGACCTGAGAGAAACCGGGCATCTGGGACCTGAGGGAAACCGGGCATCTGGGACCTGAGGGAAACTGGGCATCTGGGATCTGAGCGAAAGCAGACATCTGGGACCTGAGGGAAACCGGACATCTGGGACCTGAGGGAAACTGGACATCTGGGACCTGAGGGAAACCGGACATCTGTGACCTGAGGGAAACCGGGCATCTGGGACCTGAGGGAAACCGGACAACTGGGACCTGAGGGAAAACAGACATCTGGGACCTGAGGGAAACCGGGCATCTGGGACCTGAGGGAAACCGGGCATCTGGGACCTGAGGGAAACCGGGCATCTGGGACCTGAGGGAAACCGGACATCTGGGACCTGAGGGAAACCGGACATCTGGGACCTGAGGGAAACCGGGCACCTGGGACCTGAGGGAAACCGGGCATCTGGGACCAGAGGGAAACCGGACATCTGGGGCCTGAGGGAAACCGAGCATCTGGGACCTGAGGGAAACCAGGCATCTGGGACCTGAGGGAAACTGGGCATCTGGGACCTGAGGGAAACCAGGCATCTGGGACCTGAGAGAAACCGGACATCTGGGACCTGAAGGAAACCGGGCATCTGGGACCTGAGGGAACCAGACATCTGGGACCTGAGATAAACCGGGCACCTGGGACCTGAGGGAACCGGGCATCTGGGACCTGAGGGAAACCAGACATCTGGGACCTGAGATAAACCGGACATCTGGGACCTGAGGGAAACCGGACACCTGGGACCTGAGGGAACCGGGCATCTGGGACCTGAGGGAAACCAGACATCTGGGACCTGAGGGAAACCGGGCATCTGGGACCTGAGGGAAACCGGGCACCTGGGCCCTGAGGGAAACCGGACATCTGGGACCTGAGGGAAACCGGACATCTGGGACCTGAGGGAAACTGGACATCTGGGACCTGAGGGAAACCGGACATCTGGGACCTGAGGGAAACCGGACATCTGGGACCTGAGCGAAACCAGACATCTGGGACCTGAGAGAAACCGGGCATCTGGGACCTGAGGGAAACCGGGCATCTGGGACCTGAGGGAAACCGGGCATCTGTGACCTGAGTGAAAGCAGACATCTGGGACCTGAGGGAAACCGGACATCTGGGACCTGAGGGAAACTGGACATCTGGGACCTGAGGGAAACTGGACATCTGTGACCTGAGGGAAACCGGGCATCTGGGACCTGAGGGAAACCGGACATCTGGGACCTGAGGGAAAACAGACAGCTGGGACCTGAGGGAAACCGGACATCTGGGACCTGAGGGAAACCGGGCATCTGGGACCTGAGGGAAGCTGGGCATCTGGGACCTGAGGGAATCCGGGCATCTGGGACCTGAGGGAAACCGGACATCTGGGACCTGAGGGAAACCGGACATCTGGGGCCTGAGGGAAATCGGGCATCTGGGACCTGAGGGAAACCGGACAGCTGGGGCCTGAGGGAAACCGGACATCTGGGACCTGAGGGAAACCGGACATCTGGGACCTGAGGGAAACCGGACATCTGGGACCTGAGGGAAACCGGACATCTGGGACATGAGGGAAACCGGACATCTGGGACCTGAGGGAAACCAGGCATCTGGGACCTGAGGGAAACCGGACATCTGGGACCTGAGGGAAAGCGGGCACCTGGGACCTGAGGGAAACTGCACATCTGGGACCTGAGGGAAAAAGGGCATCTGGGACCTGAGGGAAACCGGACATCTGGGGCCTGAGGGAAACCGAGCATCTGCGACCTGAGGGAAACCAGGCATCTGGGACCTGAGGGAAACCAGATATCTGGGACCTGAGGGAAACCAGGCATCTGGGACCTGAGGGAAACCGGGCATCTGCGACCTGAGGGAAACTGGACATCTGGGACCTGAGGGAAACTGGGCATCTGGGACCTGAGGGAAACCGGGCATCTGGGACCTGAGGGAAACCGGGCATCTGGGACCTGAGGGAAACCGGACATCTGGGACCTGAGGGAAACCGGACATCTGGGACCTGAGGGAAACCGGGCATCTGGGACCTGAGGGAAACCGGACATCTGGGACCAGAGGGAAACCGGACATCTGGGGCCTGAGGGAAACCGAGCATCTGGGACCTGAGGGAAACCAGGCATCTGGGACCTGAGGGAAACTGGGCATCTGGGACCTGAGGGAAACCGGGCATCTGGGACCTGAGAGAAACCGGACATCTGGGACCTGAGGGAAACCGGGCATCTGGGACCTGAGGGAACCAGACATCTGGGACCTGAGATAAACCGGGCACCTGGGACCTGAGGGAACCGGGCATCTGGGACCTGAGGGAAACCGGACACCTGGGACCTGAGGGAACCGGGCATCTGGGACCTGAGGGAAACCAGACATCTGGGACCTGAGGGAAACCGGGCATCTGGGACCTGAGGGAAACCGGGCACCTGGGACCTGAGGGAAACCGGACATCTGGGACCTGAGGGAAACTGGACATCTGGGACCTGAGGGAAACCGGACATCTGGGACCTGAGGGAAACCGGACATCTAGGACCTGAGGGAAACCGGGCACCTGGGACCTGAGAGAAACCGGGCATCTGGGACCTGAGGGAAGCCGGACATCTAGGACCTGAGGGAAACCGGGCACCTGGGACCTGAGAGAAACCGGGCATCTGGGACCTGAGGGAAGCCGGGCATCTGGGACCTGAGGGAAACCGGACATCTGGGACCTGAGGGAAACTGGACATCTGGGACCTGAGGGAAACCGTACATCTGGGACCTGAGGGAAACTGGGCATCTGGGACCTGAGGGAAACCGGGCATCTTGGACCTGCGGGAAACTGGGCATCTGGGACCTGAGGGAAACCGGACATCTGGGACCTGAGGGAAACCGGACATCTGGGACCTGAGGGAAACCGGACATCTTGGACCTGAGGGAAACCGGGCATCTGGGACCTGAGGGAAACCGGGCATCTGGGACCTGAGGGAAACTGTGCATCTGGGACCTGAGGGAAACCGGACATCTGGGACCTGAGGGAAACCGGACATCTGGGACCTGAGGGAAACCGGACATCTGGGACCTGAGGGAAACCGGGCATCTTGGACCTGAGAGAAACCGGGCATCTGGGACCTGAGGGAAACCGGGCATCTGGGACCTGAGGGAAACCAGACATCTGGGACCTGAGGAAAACCGGACATCTGGGACCTGAGGGAAACCGGGCATCTTGGACCTGAGAGAAACCGGACATCTGGGACCTGAGGGAAACCGGACATCTGGGACCTGAGGGAAACCGGGCATCTGGGACCTGAGGGAAACCAGATATCTGGGACCTGAGGGAAACCGGGCATCTGGGACCTGAGGGAAACCGGACATCTGGGACCTGAGGGAAACGGGACATCTGGGACCTGAGGGAAACCGGACATCTGTGAACTGAGGGAAACCGGGCATCTGGGACCTGAGGGAAACCGGACATCTGGGACCTGAGGGAAACCGGGCATCTGGGACCTGAGGGAAACCGGACATCTGGGACCTGAGGGAAACCGGACATCTGGGACCTGAGGGAAACCGGACATCTGGGACCTGAGGGAAACCGGACATCTGGGACCTGAGGGAAACCGGACATCTGGGACCTGAGGGAAACCGGACATCTGGGACCTGAGGGAAACCGGGCATCTGGGACCTGAGGGAAACCAGGCATCTGGGACCTGAGGGAACAGGATAAGCGACTGTGTATCTCCTTAACCAATAAGCTGAAAAGATTGTGAAATTAACAGTGTAAATCAGAGTGGATGAATTTGATGCCAAATCAGGTAGAGAAAGAGAAATATAGAGAAGAAAAGAAAGATTGGAGTCAGAGAGAGAAATAGAGACACAAAGGAAAAGTAAATAACAAATTAAAAAATTTGAAATTTTACATTTTTAAAATCTCCAAAAACAATTCAAACCTGAAGGAATGAGACTCCACACTTGTAATAGTTAATTTTCAGTGCCAGAGAGGTTGTGTAACTAATTAAAAGTTATGTAGTTAAAAGGGTACTTAGATTGAAATGGCAAGACTTTCTGTGGGAAGTTTAGTTTGTACCTACCGCGCAAATACAGCAACTTCACACTATTCAATGTAACTCAATGGCAAGGCAGACAGCGAGATGTCATTTTCACGAAGCTAACAGTAGAGCAGTACCATTGGGACAGAAACTTTTGGATATTTGCGTTTAATCGCACATCTGCCCCTCGTCTGAAGTTGCTGTACCATTTGTGCATAAATAACGGTGATCCCCATTAGCCTTATCGTTATTTTGAGAGCAAAATCTCGCCCATACAAACCAGAGCAAATCTCCCTGTCGTGTTTACAATGTCACTCACACAGAAAGATCAAAGGAAATCTCTCTATGTTTATATTTTTGCCCTTAGTTTGGGTACATGTATTCTAAATTTGTATTTTTTTGTGATATATACATACATATACATATATATATTATAGTGAAGATGTGTGTTTGTGTTATTTTTGTCCATGGGTCCCTGAGCAGAGTCCACTGTCAGGGATCAGAAGAAACAGTCAGGCACCCTGGCAAGCAAATACTTCCCATAATTAAGCAGACTTGTGATTATGAGTAGGGAAAAGGAACTCAAATCTCATTAGAAATGCAACATTTATTTCATGCTCTGGAGATACCAATGTTAAAAGGATAGCCAAATTTAAAGGTGCTACGTATGTATGCTTGTGTGTGTGGTGTGTGTGATTTCTTAGTTGAAGTTATAAAAAAATCTCAATTTAAAAAGCCTGTTGTATTTTGTTGTACTGAGGATATCTGCGTGTTATCAGTTTCTATCTGTCACTGCTCTGCTTCACCTTAGGAAGCCATTTAGTTAGGTTCATAGATGGACATAATGGACATTCTGTCAGCTCTAACATTCACTCTTGATCATTGTACTGGGGCAGAATTCCCTGTTCATTTGGGTAAAGTGCAGCCGCAACCAAGCCAATACCATAATTGGGGAAATTTGGTAGGCACTTCCTTTACAGCATATACTTAAAAGGGGGAAATCGTGGAAGGGCGAGATTTCCACTGTACACTATGAGTAAGGAAACTGTAAAGCCATTGCTGAAAAAATAACGGCGTCAGAACGCCACATGCCATTATTAATGCGCAAATCGACCAGCAACTTCTGGTGAGGAAGAGATAACCCGTGAATTTGCTGTGTCAAGCAATGAGCAAACCACTGTCTGGATTAGGCTGCAACAGAACCACAATAAACATCTGGAGCAATGGGATGGATTCCCCCCAGAGCGATATCTGGGCTGCTGGCTGCCCAGTAATCCTGCCAGGAGGCCCTGTCTATTTTGAGGACTATGACTGATTTGAATTGGGCGGGCGGGCTGCAGCCGAAGACCAGTGGGCGGACTGCCCCAATATCAGGTGGTCCAGCCAGCCACTGGGACTGAGGAAGGTAGATCCCTTGGTGGGGGGGGGCATCTGCGGAGGGGAGGGTGCCAGAGCTGCAGCAGATCAGGCTAGGTTTGAGGTGTCAGCATTTCCTACAGAGCCGGGAACAGTAGCATGGTGAGTGGGAGCGGCACTGAGAGAGGAACAGCCAGTAAAGGGGTGAGTGAAACTTGGAGACCTTATTGTGGGTAAATGGTGAGAGATTGGGCAGCACGGTGGCATAGTGGTTAGCACTGTTGCCTCACAGCGCCAGAGACCCAGGTTCGAATCCGGCCTCGGGCGACTGTCTGTGTGGAGTTTGCACATTCTCCCCGTGTTTGCGTGGGTTTTCTCCGGGTGCTCCGGTTTCCTCCCACAGTCCAAAGATGTGCGGGTTAGGTTAATAGGCTATGATAAATTGACCCTTAGTGTTAGGGGGATTAAATAGGTGGGGTTACAGGGATAGGGTGGGATATGTGTTGGGGTTACGGGGATCAGGTGGGTTTTGTGTCGGTGCAGGCGCGATGGGCCGAAATGGCCTCTATCTGCACTGTGGGGTTTCTGTGATTCTGTGATTGTTTCTACTGGTGGGCGAATGGGGAATAAGGGAATGGAGACCAAGGATTCTCAGTGGAAGAACCAAGGGGGAAGGGAGGAGGCAGGGTCTTCAGCTGAGGGCTATTAGACTGTGGGATACTTCACCACAAGTAGTTATTGAGGTAGAGACTAAAACTTAATTTAAAAGGGAAGAGGATAAATATTTGAAAAGGAGGAATATAATCAGATCTGATGGGAAGGGGACTGATTGCATGAGAGAGCGCCAGCACCGAAAGCTGACTGGCCTCCTCCTGTGCTGTAATTTATGTAATTCTATGAATACTCGCCTTTACTGAGACTGAGCTCAGGGAGTGATTTAGAAATGTTGGTGCTGAGCTGAGTTTAGTACGATGTGCCCTGTGCAAAGTGCCCCAAATACTGAGCCCGCTGCCTTTGTGCGATCTCTCGGTTTGGTTCAGGTCGGTCTGTACTGGATGGTTTTGATGTGTGAAGCACAAGCACCGATCAGCTCGGACTGAGGTTCCCAGTTCAGAGTTGTCAACTTCACACGGAACCAGAGTCCAAACCAGAGTCCAAGGAGATAGGGAGAGATGGGGCCTGTTCAACTGGGGAGCCCAATCAAGTCTTGTGCAGTGCAGAGGATTTCTGGCTATGGTTTCATGGTGAATATCAGCCGATTATAAGATTACTACTATTTACAGGTAGGATATCGGGACATTACATTTATTGTTAACAGTTACATATAGACTCTCAGTGAGTTATCGTATTACTGTTGGTTATGAGGGTAATCTGAGTGTCACCAGTATAACTATTAGTTATCAGTGTAATTTCAGTAAGTTACCATTAGTTATTGGTGGAATCAAAATGACTCCCTCTGTTTTCACTGCAAATCGCTCCCTCACCTTCAGTTTCAACTCTTCCCTGCCCTCAGATTCCCCTCTTCACCTGCTCACGTGGGGCCTCCTGGTTCTCTGAACTTCTTGCACAACAGCTGCTGGCGTGAAACCATGAGCAAAAGTACTCAACTACAAGGACCCAACCTTTATAAGACAACTCTGTTCCCTAGCCACCGACTTCATCCCTCTCCCTAACATCTGTCTGAGGTTGAACCAGACTGTTCGCAACTTTGGTGTCATATTTGACCCTGAAATGAGCTTCCGACCACATATCCATGGCATAACTAAGAACGCCTATTTCCACCTCCGTAACATTGCCTGTCTCCGCCCCTGCCTCAGCTCAGCTGCTGCTGAAACCCTCATCCATGCCTTTGTTACCTCTAGACTTGACTATTCCAATGCACTCCTGGCTGGCCTCCCACATTCTACCCTACGTAAACTTGAGGTCATCCAAAACTCGGCTGCCCATGTCCTAACTCGCACCAAGTCCTGTTCACCCATCACCCCTGTGCTCGCTGACCTACATTGGCTCCCGGTTAAGCAACGCCTTGATTTCAAAATACTCATCCTTGTTTTCAAATCCCTCCATGGCCTCCCCCTCCCCATCTCTGTAATCTCCTTCAGCCCCACAACCCCCCCGAGATATCTGCTCTCCTCTAATTCTGCCCTTTTCAGTATCCCTGATTATAATCACTCAACCATCGGTGGCCGTGCCTTCAGCTGCCTAGGCCCTAAGCTCTGGAACTCCCTCCCTAAACCTCTCCACCTCTCTACCTCTCTTTCCTCCTTTAAGACGCTCCTTAAAACCTACCTCTTTGACCAAGCCTGCCCTAATTTCCTATGTGGCTCAGTGTCAAATTTTTTGTCTTATAATACTCCTGTGACGCGCCTTGGGACATTGTACTACGTTAAAGGCACTATATAAATACAAGTTGTTGTTGTTCTAAATGCAAAAACATTTGTTGATGTCATGTGATCAGATATTACATCATAAGACGTCACGAGATCAGACATCACATGCTCGGATGTCATGTGATCAGAACATCACGTGACTAAACCTCCAGGAATGCCTCCAACCAGAGTTGGCACCCTTAGCAGGCACCAATGAACATTGCCGTGGCCATGGCAATGATAACATTTACGGGGCACTACTACCCTGTTTCCACAGGGCGGAGGGCTGAAAATTCAGCCCCAAGCTTCAGATCCTGGACTACTTCTGAGCAACACCAGTCTCGCCAGGCCTTGGTGAGACCACACCTGGAGTACGGTGTGCAGTTTTGGTCTCCTTACCTAAGAAAAGATATACTTGCCATAGAGGGAGTGCAGCGAAGGTTCACCAGACTGATTCCTGGGATGGCAGGACTGTCGTATGAGGAGAGATTGGGTCGACTAGGCCTGTATTCACTAGAGTTTAGAAGAATGAGAGGAGATCTCATTGAAACGTATAAAATTCTGACAGGGCTAGACAGACTGGATGCAGGGAGGATGTTTCCCCTGGCTGGGGGGTCTAGAACAAAGGGTCAGTCTCAGGATACGGGGTAGGACATTTAGGACTGAGATGAGGAGAAATTTCTTCACTCAGAGGGTGGTGAACCTGTGGGATTCTCTACCACAGAAGGCTGTGGTGGCCAAGTCACTGAATATATTTAAGAAGGAGATAGATAGATTTCTAGACACGAAAGGCATCAAGTGGTATGGGGAGAGAGTGGGAATATGGTATTGAGATAGAGGATCTGCCATGATCATACTGAATGGCGGAGCAGGCTCAAAGGGCCGAATGGCCTACTCCTGCTCCTATTTTTCTATGTTTCTATTTGATTTTGAAAGTCAATTACAGGTCAGACAATCAGCAGCAAAGTGCACAACATCGGAAGATTGGAACTAATTATAATTACACTTATAAATTGTAAGTTATCAGTTAGCTGAATAGCCATTAAAAATGACTGGCCTAGAAATTCGGTGGAGCCCCAAACGGGGCGCCAAGCTCGCCTGGGCGCCGGAATTACTGCTGCGAACGGAGCCATTGCACCCACCGGAAATTCAGTTTAAGCGCCCCAAGAGGGACGTGGGGCGCAGCTCGAGGCGCCCCGTGTCCCTCTTGGGGCGCTGAAACTGAATATCGCAGCGCAACGTGCCACAGCGCCACATGCTGCGGCACGGCGCGCTGCGGTACTGCAGGCCTTCCTCCCCTTCTTAAGGGGGAGGGGCCTGCACCAGCGCGATGACCGATCGCGAGTGCTGGCAAAAGAGCCCGGCACCGAGGAGAAGTGCCGGGCTCTCGGGACACAGCCGGCACTGCCCGGGGCGGGGATCAGGAGGCCGGGAACGGAGGTGCTGGCCAGTGGCCACCGAAAAAAATGGCCGCCCCGCACCTCCACCTTAATTTGCGCCACTACTGCCACAGGTAGGCCCCGTGAACCGGTCGCGATTTGTGACCGGCGTTACAGAGGCGGGCGTGACCAAATATCGCGATCGGGGCGGTAGTGGGGCGCTGCGCACACCGATGACGTCATCAGTGGCGGCGCAGCGCTACAGGCTTACGCCGCCATTAGCGCCGCACTAAATATCGCGGGAGGCGCGGCCAGTGGCGCTAAAGCCACTGAGTGCCCTCTTTAGGCGCTAACTGGTGGCGCAGCCCACCGAATTTCTAGGCCACTGTGTTTTACAGACCGTGGCTTCTGCCATTGCAACCACCATTATGTCATCAGTTAACCCCTGCCTGACCTGACTACCACTTCATTTCTACTGGGTTTATACTAGCTTTCTTCTGGTACAAATCTGTAATGTTTTAATAACGCCTGTGTTACCTTGGGACCTTACAGATTCTATTCTGCATATGGGGATCATGGATGCCAATGCAACTTGAGTTCTGCCATCCCCTGCTGCCTGGAGACATGAGAGGGAGAGAGATGAAAGACTCCCTCCTTTGTGAGACCAGGTGCCTGCTTACGTAGCACTGTATGAAAGTTGTACTCAGAGGCTACAGTCAGAGCGTTCCATTTTTGCCAGATACACTGGGACATGGCTTACACCCTGGTTGGCCATGACTCCACTGTTCTTGAGAGATTACAGCAGTCATAATAGAAGCAGGTCCTTCTCCAGTCAGTGTAATCAATTTATGGTAAATCATTGCAGATTTTTCTTCTGTTTTAACCCCAACACTCTCTTAGCTGATTATACATCAGTAGTTGTCATAACAAATACACGGTTGGACAATTTCTCCTCCCCTGGCCCCCATAGGTAGTTAGGTAGGGTGCTGAGTAGTGGAAGGTGCTGTACCTTCTCATTTTGAATAGTGCCCGTTCTAGTGGCACAGTAATGCTCAGTGCCAAGCAAAGGAGAAGGATGCCAGCTGAGCCCACTCCAATCAGAGCCCAAGCTGAGCCACATCAAGTAGGGGTGCACCTAGTGGATCTTGCAACAACTCCCAACAAAGGAGAGGGAAAATAAGAGGGAGGAGTCATGCCTGAGCAATCACTGGCATCTGTCGGCTCGTGACATTAAACATTGCTCGGGGCTGGGAGCAAACCACATATCCATCCTCTTGGTTGCTTGTAGGGCAGGCAAATGAAGGAAAGGGAAGTAAAATATAAAATTGAAAGAGAGAGTGATCTAAATATGCCCAGAAGAAGGAGACTGCTGGTTCGATATAGATCTCACAGCACAGTAAGTATTGGGCAGAAGTGACATACAGTAGTTTGCAAGTATGACTGGAGAGCATACAGGCCTCAGTGCCCAAGCACTAGGGAAGCAAAAATGGACAAGGACTGCTGCACCCGATCGCTAACCAGTGACCTTTGGTGGAAAGTGCATGTGTGTGGGTGTCAGTTGAGGACAGGATCAGTCTCATGTGATGCCAGCCATGGAATAGCCTGCTGACATTCGCAATCTAGGCCCAGACACAATGGGGCAGAAATTCAGTAGGTTGCGCCACCCGTTAGCGCCTTAAGAGGGCGGTAAGTGGGTCGCAAGCCAACTGGTGCCCAGGCGTGGCACTGCCCACACCTCCTGCTAAATTCCGCAGGACATTAGTGGTGGTGCTAACCGTTAGCGCTGCGCCGCTGCCGATGATGTCATTGGTGTGCGCAGCGCCCCGCTGATGCCCTGGCCGCGATATTTGGTAGTGCCCCCTGATTTACCGCCAGACGCTATGTCCGACCGGTTCAGGGGGGCTTACCTGCGGCCGGGGAGGCGCAAATTAAAGGCGAGGTGCGGGGCGGCCATTTTTGTTGTTGGCCGCCTGCCAGCACCTGCTTGCGCTCCTGTCCCCGGCCTCCTGAACCACCCCCCCCCCACCCGCGGAGTGCCAGCTGTGCTCCAAGAGCCCGGCCCTTCTCCTCGGTGCTGGGCTCTTTTGCCTGCACTCCCGATCCTCGGGGGCCGAGCTGCACCCCAGATCGCGCTGCACAAGGCCCCTCCCCTTTAAGAAGGGGAGGAAGGCCTGCAATACCACAGCGTGACGTGCCGCAGCATGTGGCGCTGCGGCACATTGTGCCACGATATTCACTCGCAGCACCCCAAGAGGGATGCGGGGCGCCTCCAGTAGCGCCGCGCTTCCCTTTGGGGCACAACAACTCAATTTCCGGTGCGGGGGTGCAAATGTTTCCGGGGCGCTACTGTTAGCGCCCTGGCGAGGCTGGCGCCCCAAATGGGACTATACTCTATTTCTCCCCCAATACGTGGTCACTTCGGTGAGGTACCAGAAGGTGGGAATTTACTTCAGCATGGGTCAGAATCTTTGGGAACTTACCTCAGCATGGGTCAGAACCTCAGCATGGGTCAGAACCTTTGGGGGAGGGGAGAGACATTGGTGAGAACATCAGAGCAGAAATAGTCCAAGATAAGAATATTTTATTAAAAATATACAAAGTAAAACAAAAAATCCCTTACTTTGTTAAGGAATATTCACAGCTAACGTCACTGTCAGGCTTTATCCTGGATCATTCCTTTAACACTTTCCTATTAAGTGTCAGTTTAGTTTAACTAGTAGCACTCTTGCCTCTGGTGCAAGCCCCACTCCAGGACACGATTGCATAATGTGGCCTGACACTTCATTGACTTTCAGATGAAATCTTAAGCCAAAGCCCAGCCTGCTGTTCAGGTGGCTGTAAAAGATCCCAAGCACTGTTTGAAGACGAGCAGGCAGTTCTGCTAGTGTTTTGGCCAATATTCATCTCTCAACCAACACCACCGAAGCAGATTAACTTGTTATTTATCTTATTTGCTATTTGTCAGACCTTGCTGTGCACAAATTGGCTGCTGTGTTTACCTACAGAACAGTGACTATACTTCAAGAAAGTACTTTGTTGGTTGTGAAGCATTTTGGAAAAGCATTCTACAAATACAGGTTCTTTCGTTCTTTAATCAACAGATCTCTGTCCCATATTTAAATATAAAAGTTATGGGGATAATTTTTGCTTTGTGTGATATTGTAAAACGGGTGATAGCGAGTTGGCAGTTCGTTTTACTTCTCTCCCAATTTTTATTTCAATTCATTTCAATGGTTGCTGATTCACTATTGCCCATTCTACACTATTGCACAGTCAAAGTGACCTCTATGTGTTTGCACACTGCATCCACAGCACTACTCAGCCTATTGCAACATGTTAAACTTTACTTGACTAAACAGTTGGTAACAGAGGTAATTTATAATGCATGATGATCATTTTCTATAATTTATTGGGTCACAGGCATCTTCGTTAATTTATTATGTGCGGTGTGCAGTTTGCAGTGAATTTCACGCTTTGATCCATATGTGATTTAATACGCTGTGACCTGTTTACTACATACACCATTCACTTTAAGTGTAGGGGGTGGCGTGTGGTGGTGTTGTTTGGCGCGTACGTACGCCCAGTCAATTATGCCCCTGACTGTTTTGTGAGCGGTTCGAATCGCTCCCACGCCCCTGGGTTCTAGACACCGGACTTAGTTACAAGGCGGCGGTACAGAGAAGACTCGAGTAGACAGGTGGTTGGATGTAAACAAAAACCAAGATTTTATTGAAGAGGAAAAACTTGATACAATCTTATGGGAAAAATGACTAGCGTACACTTCTACAGGCAAAAATACAAATGCAAAAGAATAATAATAACTATACTTATGCAGGGAATGGGGAACACACGGCACATTGAGGGAAAACAATTATCTTAACAATCCCCTTATCCTTATGCCACCCCCTATACCTAACTAGATTAAGCTATGAGGGGTCAGAACTTCAGGCTCACCAATCAAAAGGTTTGTTAGACTCAAAACAGCGGTTGGGTTCGGGGTTCGCTCTTGGTGCTCTCTGGAGCCTGCCGTCGTCACGTGGCTTCCAGGCACTGCAAGGGCGTTGTCCAGGTTTGAGTACCCCAAAGTTAAAGTCTCTGTTTGGGTACTTTACCTTGCAGGGATGATGCTTCGACGACAGCCGCCAGATTGAGTTGGTGTGCAGTTATTCGAAGGTCGGCTGAGGCTGAAGGCCTGATAATTCGAAACCTCCCCTCAGTTCATCTCCTCAGTTGGTCTTTTTCAGCCGGTCTTCCTCAGGTGGCCTTCCCTCCGGTGGTCTTCCCTCCTCCCCTCGTCGCGTCCCGCTTCGCCTGGCCTGATTTGTCCATGTCCGCCCGACCCGGTGCCGGGGCTAGTTCCAGATGGAGTGGGAAAAGGGCATGGGCAAAGGCTAGGGGGTAAGCGCGGGACGGGGAAAGAGCGAGAGCCACGAGGGTGAGGGGCCGAAGAGCAGTACCAGCACACCAACCAACAAGAACACCGAACACGAACACACACCGAAGAACCCTAATTGCTACCCGGGGGCCTTCAGTTCTACCTTCGTCGAAAACCCTTATCTGCACGCTAAATCAGGTTAGTTCTTTGTTTTAATCTTGGCGGGCTATTTTAAATAATGGTAGCAATCCATACTAACTGGTTTCAGATGGCCGGTAATCGCATCTACCGGCCCGATAATTGACTTGTATTGTCCTGAAAGTTCCTTGATGGGCCTGTCCAGCCTCGATGGCTCTGTTAATCTGTTTCCGATAATATATGTAGACTGCTTGATGGCCTTCACTATAGGCCTACACTGAATTTAGATTTGCCTCCAATTCAGTCTAATGCATAATTCAGAGTCCTGTCTGGTTCCAAAATACAAAGTCTCTCTTCACAGAAGCCTGCAGCTTGGTTTCAATTTCTCCAAGCTGTCTGCGTTGCAGAGTCCATTTTAAAATCTCAAAAGCTTGCTGCCACGAGGCACAGACGCCATTTTGGGTACCCTTCTTGATTTAAAATGTCCACACAGGGTCCCGTTTATTAATAACAGCCTTTGGGGAAATGCAGAAATTTTGCAAATCTTACAAAGTCAAACCAAGTCCACTATCAATAACTATAATGTGTTCTTAATATCAGAAAGAAGATTGTGGCTGTAGTAATTGGGCTTCAGTTGACAGCTTATTAGTTTCTCTACCATACATACACAGGATAAGATCTGAAGACCCGGGGATATGATTTAGTTTCTGTGAGTCGGATATAACACACATCTCTCGGGTCTTTGTAATCTATTCTATTTACCTAATTACATTTAATTACAAAGATTTTAATTGCAATTAGTTTATGGCATGTGTGGGCTGTTTAATGATGCAGTGTGTTATGCTGTGGATCTGATATACTGCACTATAAGTGATTGAGAATGGAAATTCTGTAAATTTGGAGATTAAAAAAAGAGAAAAAAAAGACTGGTGAAATGGGCAGATGAAATTTAACCCAGAGAAGTGTGAAGTGATTCATTTTGGTAGGAAGAATAAGGAGGCAATATAAACAAAATGGTATAATTTTGAAGGGGGGTGCAGGAACAGAGAGACCGGGGGGTGAAAGTACACAAGTCTTTGATGGCCTTCCTCTGCACCCTTTTCAAAGCCTCAATATCCCCTTCATATGAGGAGACTGTAAAGTCTGTGGGTTGTGCAGTTAATAAATACACAGACTTCAGAAGTAACAAACAAAACAGGTCTTTACTATTCGAAGGTCCGGGCGAATCTGCCCCAGCAATCCTGCTGCAACACTTATATACTGGTGTGGTCACTATCGGTATTACAGTATACAGAAGCCAAACAAATAGTGCCACACCTAAAGTAGTTCCCTTAAAGGTGAACGGTTACATTCAATAGTTCCCTTAAAGATAGACGGGTACATACACTATAATCCTCCCTTTTTAGCTTATTACTTACAGAGTCCCCGTTAAACATACATATCTTCAACTTCCTATAAAACAAATTACAGATATAATCTCGGTGGAGTCAATGTCATATAAAACAATTTACAAATATAATCTCGGTGGAAACAGTTCACAGGTTCAGTCTCTGCGGAAACAGTTCATAGATTCAGTCTCTGATCTTGACTCGTTCCGAACAACATTTCTTTGGTGTAGCCGGATTACCTGGCTAGCGTGACTCCTCCATAGCCTTTTTCTTGACGTAACAGCTTGAACCTTTGTGGTAAACCACTTTTATCGTTCACTATCGTTACACTATAGTTATCACTGTTGTATTGTTCTCACTGTTCTCACTGTTGTATCACTATACGAGGTCGCCTCTTGTCGCGCTGTTATACCTGGGCTGACCACCTCCGACTCCGCCCATGGCTCCACCTACCTGCCCAGGTATAAAGGTAGTCGACTGGCTGGTATTCCTCCTTGTTGGACCCGATCACCCACGAGGGTGGGCTCTGTTATTTAGTCAATAAAAACCTTTAGTTACGTTCCTAACTCGTCGCTTTTTATTGGACGAATTGCTAGGTATATCAACCTTCGTCCTGTTGAACCAGCAGTGCGGACTTTTACAACCAACTGGCTGTCTTGACATTTTCCAGTTTTCCAACTAATTTAGCTCCTTTCGTAATGTCCCGCCTGGAATGGTAGAAGTGCTAATATTTTAGACAGTTATTATCTTCTGCTTCTTCTTTTTCTTTTCTGCCTTTTTGAAACTCTCGGAGCTCCTCTCTCGGCTGCCAGCTGTAGCGCCACCAACTCTCTATGTTCCTTAGACCTTAAGTGCTTCCTCCGGATTTCAGCACTTTGGGAGTTTTCATCACAAGCTGGGCAGACCACATCCTCGTAATATTCAGTGTCACTCAACAGGTCATGGTAATATTCGGGTTCGTCCTGAGTTAGGCCAGCGAGAGAGACTTCTTCTTCCTCCTCACCCGTCTGGACGTTAGCTGACGGTGGTTCCTTCCCTAAACATCTTTCTTGAAAAGCCTTCTTCATGCATTCATATTCATCCCGTTCTTCCTGGGTTATCTGCCATTCCTTCACGACGGACCTCATTTGTGAGTTCAATACCTTCCTTTCCATCGGTAATTGCGTTATCAGGCTATTTAACCCTTCTACTGAAGTAACGGTTTCCACATTCTTCTGTTCACCTTGACGTGATTCAACGTACTTTTGGCATCCTTGTAAAATTTGTGTTGCCACCTCAGCTATCTCCGTGACTTTTGAGAGCTCCGAACTCGTTCCCCCTGAAGATTGAAGCTCGTGTTCAGATTGTTCCCCTTGCAGAGTCTTGTCCTTCAGCATATGAAGGAGTTGGCTGACCGTTAACTCTTCCCTGGGAACACGGTGGATCAGAGTCTTCTCCATTTCCATCACCACTTTCTCCAATACTTCCACCTTACGTTCCTCTTGAACTTTGGCTTTCAGCGCTCGGAAAAGTTGTGCCCTGATGCTCTCTAGTTCATGTTCAGGGACCATTCTTACAGTGTCCTGTTCTTCCACTGAAAGGATTCCCAGTTGAATCTGTTCTTCAAGTTGTTGAACCTCGGTCATTGCCGCCTCATATTTGTCTTGGGTGTCCTTCAATGTTTTTATAAGTTCTTGGACATCCTGTCTTTCATGCTCTGCCATGATTTTCACCTCTAATTTCTCATCTATGGATGGAGCTCCTACCGATGAGTCTGTCTTGGCCTTGAGCTCATCAAGAATCTCCTGCAGCCTTTGGACTTCTTGCTCATGTTCAACCTTTAGTTGTTCATATGCTTCTACTGAAGCTAGCTTTTCGGAGGCTGCCGAGTTAACCCCCTCCAGAATTGTAGCCTGGGCCTGTTCATACTGTTCTTTCAACTTCTCACACTCTGCTTGTAAGGAGTCGTAGAGAAGAACTGGAATAAACTCCTGGCTCCCTGAAGATTCCTCTTCCGTTGGTTCATTCTGTAAATATTCTAGTTCCTGAACAGCATCAGGGGAATGTGATTGGTATTTGACCACGATGGCTCTATGGTCGCTCTCTGCTTGAGCTAGCTGTCTCTGTAGTCTTTCCAGGTTCTCCCATTCGGTGTCCCAGAACCTTTCCATATTTTTCATCTCTTGTACGAGACGGTCACTCAACTGTTCTAATTGTTGTCGTACTTTGACATAAGTTTGCGTCCGAGCTCGGTGTTCTTCCATCATGGATGAATCCTTTGCTTGAACAGGCTCAGAATTCTCTGTCAACCTGGAGTTCTGCTCTGCAGCTTTATTCTTCTTGGTACCATAAGTCCTTCTGCATGTCTTCATTTTCTTTCCCATCGTCGGCAAGTCCCTTTTAGTCTTGTCTTCCATATTCGACTTGGTCTTATCATCATCCATTTCAGAATCTGAGCTAATAGCTTGCACCGAGTCCTCCCTCATTATGGCTTTTAGGTAATGCCATTCCATGTCTATTTTCTTAATCCACTCCCGTCCTAGAAGTGGTGGTCCTCCCTCAGGTAATACGTACAAGTTCATTCTTGGGTGTTCTTTACCCCTATCTCTCACCTTGACTCTTATTTTCCCCACGGGGTATACGTTATGCCCCGTGTATGTCTGTAATACAAACTTGGTATTTCTTAAAGGTATGTGAGAGAATAGCCGGTGGTAGTCCCTTCGGTTGATGACTGATAGAGCTGATCCAGTGTCCAGCTCCATTCTTACTTGGACTCCAGCTATTTTTAGTATGACCCAGATGGCCTGTAGATCCGTTTCTTTACCCACATTGTGGATTCTCAGCCTTCCCAGCTCCTGGTTGTTTGGGTCTGAGTCTGAATTCTGTTCGTCTGAACTCTTCTCAGCCACCTTGTGTACCTTGTTGTACTTTTCTTGTGGTGGCTTCCTTTGATTATTGGTCTTTTTCCCGGACCGGCATACCTTCGCGATTTGACCCAGTTTGCCACATTTCCTACACTCTTGGTTCTTAAACCAGCATTGATTCTGGTCATGCGTTGTCTTCCCACAACGGTAGCATTTTGTTGTGCTTGAAGTAATTTGGTCCACCCCGAGTGCCGCCGCCTTTAGTTGCATTTCCGCCGTTCCTTTCGCTGCGGCTTCGTGCGATGCAGCTATAAGGACAGCCCTGTCCAGTGTGAGGTCGTTCTCTTCCAGTAGTCGCTTCTGCATCCCTTCTTTGGACAATCCGCATACGAACTTGTCCCGCAGCGTTTCTGTCAGATTCCCTCCGAACTGGCAGTATTTCGCTAGCCTACGCAGTTCGACCAAGTATTCCGCATTGCTTTCGTCTTTCTTCTGCGTTCTTGCGTAGAATTTGAATCGTTCAGCCAGTATCAGCGGTGTGGGGTTCAAGTGGTCCTTCAGCACAGCCACAATCTCTTCGAAGGTCTGATCCGCTGGTTTATTTGGTGCTATTAGAGGCTTCAAGAGCCCGTATGTTTTTGCCCCCATCGAGTTTAGCAATGTTATCGCCTTGTCGTCTTCCTCTATTTTGTTGGCTTCGCAATAGATCTCTATGCGTTCCACGTACGTGGCCCAGTCTTCTATTTCAGAATTAAAGTCGTTAATATTCCCTCGCTTAGGCATTTTTCTTCCCTTGGGGGCAGCACCAGTATTTCTTTAAGTATTCTTATTTATTTGTTTGTTTCTAAGATGGCGGTTTTCCCGCGAAATCGGCGGTTTCCCGCTCTTTCCTTCTCTCCCCGCCCACTTCAATGGCGGTATGTCAATCAAGATGGCGGTTTTCCCGCGAAAATGGCGGTTTCCCGCTCTTCCTTTCTCGCCCCGCCCACTTCAATGGCGGTTTCCCGCTTCTTCCCGGTGGAAGGGGTACGCTTCCCCCACAGCGGACAGGTTCAGCCGCTGGCTGGTTTCCGCACAGCTCCCCTTACTCGGCTATGTCCTTTCCTCCCGCCCGCACGGCTATACCGGCGCTGGGTACACCCCGTTAACGGAGGACAGTTCAGCCGCTGGACTGGCTCTCGCGCAGTCTCTCTCTCCGTACCCGGCTCTGTCGCTCGCTCACCCGCACGTTCAGTGCTACCGGCCCTGGGTACCCCATTGGTGGAGAACAGTTCAGCCGCTGGACTGGCTCTCGCGCAGTCTCTCACCCCGTTTTCGGCTGTGTCTCTCACCCACTCCCGCACGTTCAGTTTTGCCGGCTCTGAGTACCCCGTTGGTGGAGAACAGCTCAGCCGTTGGACTGGCTCCTCGCAGTCTCTCTCTCCGCACCCGGCTCTCACCCGCACGGTTCCCGTTCGCCTCCCCAGCCCTCTCGCAGACCGGTGTTTCCCTCCCCCGGCTGCGGCTGGGTTTCACTTCCCGCGCCTACTCGCAGGCTCAGCGCTTCGTGGCTGCGGTCGCTGCCCGGATTTTTCCCGCCGATCGCGGTCCGGCTGTCACCCGACGCCGTTGGACCCGACTTTTGGCCGGCACAGCTCCCCCTCGACCGAGGTCGAGTGCTCTGCCCTTATCCTCCGGATACTTCTACACCTTCCCCTACTCACAGTCTCTTCGGCCGCCTTGTTCCCTGCTGATCGGCTCACTCCGCACCGTGGTAGAAGGGTAGTCAGTGCCTGTTGCTAATGGAAGCTTTTGTTGCTAAAATCTTCCACCTTTCTCCTGCTGCAGCCTCGTGTTTTCTTCCAGCAGCACGACGAGGGCGGTTGCCTCTCTTCGACGCTCTTCTTGCTTTGATAATCTTGCCGCAGGGTACGATCGGACTCGTTGCCACTGTAAAGTCTGTGGGTTGTGCAGTTAATAAATACACAGACTTCAGAAGTAACAAACAAAACAGGTCTTTACTATTCGAAGGTCCGGGCGAATCTGCCCCAGCAATCCTGCTACAACACTTATATACTGGTGTGGTCACTATCGGTATTACAGTATACAGAAGCCAAACAAATAGTGCCACACCTAAAGTAGTTCCCTTAAAGGTGAACGGTTACATTCAATAGTTCCCTTAAAGATAGACGGGTACATACACTACAGAGACCAAAACTAGATATGGTAATCAAGCTGAGGCCTAACCAAGGTCTTGTACAAGATACTGATTGATCTGTCCTACATTGCCATCATTTGCTGTTTTTATTTAAGATTTAGAGCACTTTTTGACTTTAAGGGTGAGAAATTCGGCATCACCCCATTTGGGGACAGCAACTTTTGAAAGCTGTGAAACTTAGCGCCAGGCGCTAATGATTCCCAGCTTTTTCTAAAAACAGTGTTTGCGCTCCAGGAAGGAAATGGAGCGCTAAAATAAGCACTCCACTTCCTTCCTGGAGCACTAAAGGACGCAGGTGGGGCAGTAGTAGTGCAGCGCTGCCGAGATCCGAGGCTCCTTCCCTCCCTTAAAGGGAAGGGCCATCGCTGCAAGCTCTGCATTGGGACAGTTAGCTGGTCCCTGACGGCAGCCGCGGTCCAGCCTGATCAGCCCCATGCACTCCAGCAGAGTGTCGGCTGATCGACGGCGGCCCAGGAGAATTGAAAAAAAGCATTTTAGAAATGTTCCTACTTACCTCGGCAACCTCCCCTTTAACTTCCGCCCCCGAAGCACCCGGCTTCCCGATCAATGCCTCCTGCAGCTGTTGGTGTTTTCGCCCGGTGATGCTGCAGGGGGCGGAACTGAATTTCGGGTCCGGGGCACTACCGGGGCGATGGGCAGTGCAATGATGTCACGATCTCTGGGCGCTGGAGATCGTGGCGAACAGTGTTACCGCCGCCATAAACCTACTGGCCAAGTTAGCGGGAGTCGATCTTCTCGCCGTGCCCGGACTGTAAGTCGTTAGCTCCCCATTATTGCCCCCCCCGAGGCAATAACGGGAGGCACTGGAGGCCAATTTCTAGCCTTAAGTGTATTTTAATCTCTTGTGGATCTGTGATTTATCACTGCTGTCACACTACTGAACTGTCATAAATAATATGCTAATTAAGCAATGTACATAATAATTAAGAAAAAAAATAGTCATTTGCAATTAAGTTTAATTATCATAAATAGCTTGCTTGATGGGCAATTATCATGTACTGTGTAGCGGACACTAACCATAGCTATTATGTAACATGGTACACTGTAACAAACAGGAAAATCACACTACAGAATGGAGTTTAGCCCCACTGGGGGGGAAAACATTGTGTCAACAACAACAACTTACATTTATATAGCACCTTTAATGTAATAAAATGGACCAAGGCACTTCATAGGAGCGATTATCAAACAAAGTTTGACACCGAGCCACATAAGATATTAGGATAGTGTCACGGGGCCGTTTTGCTAGGGTTTCGGTAGAGGACCCAAGCGCAGGAAACCTATCCAAGGACTCGAGACCAGGTAGAACTCGAAAGATGCTTCCTTGAGACTCGAGAACATAGAGACAGGGTAACACTCGAAAGGAGATTCACTTGAGACTCGAAAACACAGAGACATAGTCACACTCGAAAGGAGATTCCTTGAAACTCGAAAACACAGAGACATAGTCACACTCGAAAGGAGATTCACTCGAGAGAGCTGCTACTTGCAGGCAGGCGAACCCAGGGCTGAGCAAAGAGGACAGGAAACAGGAAGCTTAAATACAGGCCAGAGTGGTCACGTGACATAATTAATCAAATGAGACAGGAGACAAATACAGGCGCCGCGGGGACTGGAGTGCATTGTTAATCGGGACAACCAAATTTTAATTTGATTGGTGGAGGGTTATTTAAAAGGGTAATTGGGTTGTTGTCACCTTATTTGTGAAATTGTTTCTTTTTTTGGGTCCAATGAAAAGAGAGGAGACAAATACATTAACAACACACAGGTGAGGCCAGAGGCACAACAGGGACAGGAGCTAACCAGCTTTATTAACTAGCCTAATTACTCTGATGAGAACAATTACTCGAGAAACAGGTGAGGAGAGGGGCCCAAAGGCACGGCAGCAGTGCACCGAAGCCTCAAAAACCGCCCTCAGGCGGCGAGCAGAGGGAAGTGCCGCTGAAGCCGTTACAGATAGGTGACCAAAAGCTTGGTCAAAGAGATAGGGTTTAAGGAGCATCTTAAAGGAGGAGCGAGAGGTTTATGGACAGAATTCCAGAGCTTAGGACCTAGGCAGCTGAAGGCACAGCCGCTATTGGTGGAGCAAAGAAAATCGGGGAGGGGCAAGAGGCCAGAATTGGAGGAGTGCAGCGATCTTGGAGGGTTGTAGGGTTGAAGGAGGTTACAGAGCTAGGGAGGGGTGAGGCCATGGAGGAATTTGAAAACAAGGATGAGAATTTTAAAATTGAGGCGATGCTGGATAAAGAGCCAATGTAGGTCAGAGAGCACAGGGGTGATGGGTGAACAGGACTCAGTGCGAGTTAGGACACGGGCAGCCGAGTTTTGGATGAGCTCAAGTTTACGGAGGATGGTAGATGGGAAGCCAGCCACGAGAGCGATGGAATAGTCAAGTTTGGAGGTAACAAAGGCATGGCTGAGGGTTTCACCAATTGGTGTACTTGATTCAGTACAAAATGGTCTCTCAAGTAAAAGGTGATAACATTAGTTATTTTCGATAAGATAAACAATCTAAATTAGTGAATCTTCTGTGGCATTGCCCACAGTGAGTTGGAGATTGGTATTTTATAATGACAGGAGCATGCTACCAGAGAGCACAACACATTTGATCTCATGACATTGCTCATGAACAAAAGAAATTCTCTTTGCATGCAACTGTTCCTTTATGTCTTTCCAATTCTTTCATTCTTTTTGTCTCACTTTGTTTTTATTTTCCAACTCAATCTGTCTCACTCTTTCTGTAAGTTCCTCCTCCTCTCTGTCTCCTCTCTTTTGTACCTCTCCAGTGTCTCTGTGCGGCTCTCACGTTTCTTTGCGGATGTACTCAATATCTATCTCTCACTTTTGTTTAAATTCGAGGTTATTCAGGAAAGTGGGAGATGGGAAAAGCTTCTCAAAAAGGTTCTGCAACATGGACATTTAAGAAGTACATAAACATGAGCATTGTTGCAGTTACATTTGGCGAAGGATGCAAATTAGTTTAATCGATTCTTCAGTTTTATATTTCTTGGTCTTCAACTTTAAAATCCTTTTTTAATGTAAATTTGTAAATCCATGTTAACTTTGTCCGATCCTGTCACTGTACCTTTTGTAAATCCATGTTGACTTTATCCGATCCTGTCACTGTACCTTTTGTAAATCCATGTTGATTTTGTCCGATCCTGTCAATGTTTTCCAAGTGCTCTGCTATTACATCTTTTATAATGGATTCTAGCATTTTCCCCACTACCGAAGTCAGGCTTACCGGTCTATAATTCCCTATTTTCTCTCTACCACCTTTTTTGAATAGTAGGGTAACATTAGCTACCCTCCAATCCATGGGAACTGTTCCAGAGTCTATCGAATTTTGGAAGATGACCAGCAATGCATCTACTATTTCTTGGGCCACTTCCTTAAGTACCCTAGGATGTAGATTATCAGGCCCTGGGGATTTATCGGCCTTCAATCCTGTCAATTTCCCTAACACCATTTCCCTACAAATACTGATTTCTTTCAGTTTCCTCCCTCTCATTAGACCCTATGTTCCCTGACATCTCTGGGAGGTTATTTGTGTCCTCCTTTGTGAAGACAGAACCAAAGTATGTATTTAATTGGTCTACCTTTTCTTTGTTCCCCATTATAAATTCCCCTGATTCTGACTGCAAGGGACCTACGCTTGACTTCACCAATCTTTTTCTCTTTACATATCTATAAAAGCTTTTAGTCAGTTTTTATGTTCCCTGCAAGCTTACTCTCAAACTCTATTTTCCCCCTCTTAATTAATCCCTTTGTCCTCCTTTGCTGAATCCTAAACTGCTCCCAATCCTCAGGTTTACTGCTTTTTCTGGCCAATTTATGTGTCTTCTCCTTGGATCTTATGCTATCCCTAATTTCCCTTGTTAGCCATGGTTGAGTCACCTTTTTTGATTTATTTTTATGCCAAACAGGGATGAACAAATTCTGTAGTTCATCCATGCAATCTTTGAATGTTTGCTATTGCCTATCCTCCGTCAACCCTTTGAGTAACATTCCCCAATAAATCATACCCAACTCGCGCCTCATACCATCGTAGTTTCCTTTATTTAAATTCAGGACCCTAGTCTCTGAGTCAACTATTTCACTCTCCATCTTAATGAAGTATTCTATCATATTATGATCGCTCCGACCCAAGGGGCCTCGCACAACAAGATTGCTAATTAATCCTTTCTCATTACATAATACCCAGTCTAAGATGGCCTGATCTCTAGTTGGTTCCTCGACATATTGGTCCAGGAAACCATCTCGTATACACTCCAGGAATTCCTCCAGCTATTCGCAATATATATAAATGATCTAGACGAGGGAACTAGATGTAATATCTCCAAGTTTGCAGACGACACAAAGTTGGGTGGGCGTGTGTGCTGTGAGGAGGATGCCGAGAAACTCCAGTATGATTTGGACAGGTTGGGTGATTGGGCAGAAGCATGGCAGATGCAGTATAATGTAGATAAATGTGAGGTTATCCACTTTGGTGGCAAAAACAGGAAGGCGGATTATTATCTGAACGGCAATAGATTGGGAGAAGGAGAAGTGCAATGAGACCTGGGTGTCCTTGTGCACCAGTCACTGAAGGTAAGCATGCAGGTGCAGCAGGTGGTTAAGAAGGCAAATGGTATGTTGGCCTTCGTAGCGAGAGGGCTCGAGTACAAGAACAAGGATGTCTTGCTGCAGTTGTACAGGGCCTTGGTGAGACCACACCTTGAGTATTGTGTGCAGTTTTGGTCGCCTTATCTGAGGAAGGATGCTCTTGCCATGGAGAGAGTGCAGCGACGATTCACCAGACTGATACCTGGGATGGCAGGAATGACATATGACGAGAGATTGGGTTGATTGGGCTTATACTCGCTGGAGTTTAGAAGAATGAGAGGGGATCTCATTGAAACTTATAAAATTCTAACAGGACTAGACAGACTGGATGCAGGAAGGATGTTCCCGATGGCCGGGGAGTCCAGAACCAGGGGTCACAGTCTAAGGATAAGGGGTATGCCATTTAGGACTGAGATGAGGAGGAATTTCTTCACCCAGAGAGTGGTGAACCTGTGGAATTCCCTATCACAGAAGACAGTGGAGGCCAATTCGTTAAGTATATTCAAGAAGGAGTTGGATATATTTCTTAAGGCTAAAGGGATCAAGGGATATGGGGAGAAGGCAGGGACAGGGTACTGAATTTGGATGATCAGCCATGATCTCATTGAATGGCGGAGCAGGCTCGAGGGGCCGAATGGCCTACTCCTGCTCCTATCTTCTATGTTTCTATGTTTCTAAAAGCATGCATTTGAAACAGGATGGGTCAGGAATGTATCTTCAGGCTATTTGATAATCAGTCAAACAAGTTAACCTTATACAGAGAACTGCAGAGGCCACAATTTAAATATTAATGCTAGCTTATGCATCCAACCACTTTGATTTTTTTAACAAGGTAGCACCCCAAGTATTCTGTGGAACTCCTACAATGTGATGTACCTAGATTTCCAAAAAAGCCATGAAAAGCTTCTACTTAAGTTTAAAGCAGTAGGGATTCAAAATCTGGGAATGGTTAAGAAATCGGCTGAAGGGTAAGAAGCAATTGTATTTATTTGGTGAGTGATGTTGGGGTAGGGAATGTGCTGAGTAGGCTGTCTCAGAGATGCGTGTTATAATCCCATTGTGTCTAATATTTATTATCAACTAGATTCAGAAGATTGATGTAAACTGGTTAAATTGTGGATGATACCAAACTAGCAAGGCAGTTGAACCCAACGTGGCATCCTAGGAGCTGCAAAATGAGTTAGACACAATGTTTAAGCGAATGGAATGGTGTCAATTAAATTTAGTGCATGCAAGCTTCAGGTGTTCCGCAGGGGTCAGTGCTGGGTCCCCAACTCTTTACCATCTATATTAACGATTTGGAGGAGGGGACCGAGTGTAACATATCAAAGTTTGCAGATGATACTAAGATGGGAGGGAAAGTAGTGAGTGAGGAGGACATAAAAAACCTGCAAGGGGACATCGACAGGCTAAGTAGGTGGGCAGAGATTTGGCAGATGGAATACAATACTGGAAAGTGTGAGGTTATGCACTTTGGCAGGAAAAATCATAGAGCAAGTTATTATCTTAATGGCAAGAAACTGGAAAGTACTGAAGTACAAAGGGATCTGGGGGTCCTGGTGCACGAAACTCAAAAGGTTAGTATGCAGGTGCAGCAAGTGATTAAGAAGGCCAATGGAATGTTGGCTTTCATTGCTAGGGGGATAGAATATAAAAATAGGGAGGTATTGCTTCAGTTGTACAAGGTATTGGTGAGGCCGCACCTGGAATACTGCGTACAGTTTTGGTGTCCATACTTAAGAAAGGACATACTTGCTCTCGAGTCAGTACAAAGAAGGTTCACTCGGTTAATCCCGGGGATGAGGGGATGGACATATGAAGAGAGGTTGAGTAGATTGGGACTCTACTCATTGGAGTTCAGAAGAATGAGAGGCGATCTTATTGAAACATATAAGATTGTGAAGGGGTCGGATCGGGTGGATGCGGGGAAGGGCAGCACGGTGGCATAGTGGTTAGCACTGTTGCCTCACAGCGCCAGGGACCCGGGTTCAAATCCGGCCTCGGGTGACTGTGTGGAGTTTGCACATTCTCCCCGTGTTTGCTCCGGTTTCCTCCCACAGTCCAAAGATGTGCAGGTTAGGTTGATTGGCCATGATTAAAAAAAAATTGGCCCTTAGTGTTAGGGGGGATTAAATACGTGGGGTTACGGGGATAGGGCTTGGGTGGGATGGCTGTCGGTGTAGGGACCGGGTGCTAGGGTTTGGATGATCAGCCATGATCTTGTTGAATGGTTGAGCAGGCTCGAAGGGCCAAATGGCCTACTCCTGCTCCTATCTCTACAGGACGATATAAACGGGTTGGTCAGATGGGCGGAAAAGTGGCAAATGGAATTTAACCCTGAAAAGTGCGAGGTGATGCATTTTGGACGGACAAATAAGGCAAGGGAATACACAATGAGTGGTAGGACCCTAGGAAGTACAGAGGGTCAGAGGGACCTTGGTGTACATGTACATAGATCCCTGAAGGCAGCGGAACGGGTAGATAAGGTGGTTAAAAAGGCATATGGGATACTTGCCTTCATTAGCCGAGGCATAGAATATAAGAGCAGGGAGGTTATGATGGAGCTGTACAAAATGCTGGTGAGGCCACAGCTGGAGTACTGTGTGCAGTTCTGGTCGCCTCACTATAGGAAGGATGTGATTGCTTTGGAGAGGGTGCAGAGAAGATTCACCAGGATGTTACCTGGGATGGAGCGCCTCAGCTATGAAGAAAGACAAAACAGGCTGGGGTTGTTTTCCTTGGAGCAAAGAAGGCTGAGGGGGGACCTGATTGAGGTGTACAAAATGATGAGGGGCATAGATAGGGTAGATAAAGAGGAACTTTTCCCCTTAGTAGGAGGGTCGATAACAAGGGGGCATAGATTCAGGGTAAGGGGCAGGAGATTTAGAGGGGATTTGAGGAGGAACTTTTTCACCCAGAGGGTGGTTGGAATCTGGAACTCACTGCCTGAAAGGGTGGTAGAGGCAGGAACCCTCACAACATTCAAGAAGCATTTGGATGAGCACTTGAAATGCCATTGCATACAAGGCTATGGACCAAATGCTGGAAAATGGGATTAGACTGGACAGGGATGGATGGGCGGCGCAGACACGATGGGCCGAAGGGCCTCTTTCTGTGCTGTAAAACTCTATGACTCTATGACTCTATGTTCCCGATGATGGGTGAAACTAGAACTAGGGGGCATAGTCTTAGAATAAGGGGCTGCTCTTTCAAAACTGAGATGAGGAGGAACTACTTCACTCAGAGGGTGGTAGGTCCATGGAATATGCTGCCCCAAAAAGCTGTAGAAGCTACATCATTACATAAATTTAAAACAGAAATAGACAGTTTCCTAGAAGTAAAGGGAATTAAGGGTTACGGGGAGCTGGCAGGAATTTGGACATGAGTCTAGGTTCGGATCGGCCATGGCCCTGTGGGTAGCGGAGCGGGCCCAGGGGCCGTGTAGCCTGATCCTGCTCCTATTTCGTGTGTCTAATTCTGTTAGATTCAGGAGATGGTTCTGTGATAGTGGATTGGCGGTTAGGATCAGATCAGCCATGATCTTATTGAATGGCGGAGCAGGCTCGAGGGGCCGATTGGCCTACTCCTGCTCCTATTTCTTATGTTCTTATGTTCTTATGTACTGACATAGTAAGAAAACAATGTACTCCATGAATGGTGTTGAAATAGCTGAGGGCGAGTGGAAATAAATCTGGGTTATCAATCACTGTAGTGCAACAATCAAAGTAAATAAAATGCTCAACTACATCATCAAAAGAGTAGAGATTGTTTAAATTGTACAGTGTTCTGGTCACATCACACTTCGAAAACTGTGCCTGTTCTGGTCACTGAAGGGGATTTAGAGAAGAGCCATAAAACTGATCTGTAGGCTTGGAGTTTCTGTGATGGACGCAACCTGGAAGTTGAAACCATTTTGCCGATATTGGTAAACGGCCAAGTATCCTCCCAATCTTATTAAAATACGCTCAAATTCAAAAGGGGCATAAATCAGCGGAAACAACTGGGGCCCAAGGAAACACCAAACCCACGCCAGTATATTTCTTCTTTGAGTCTTCAAATTTGAAATTTCAACTAATTTAACCATCATTCGTGCTCATCAGGCACAGCACCTTTAAGAACCTGCCATCGAGGAAGCTTTTCAATTTTTAATGTGACTCCTACTTTGCCAAAAAAAATGCATTAACAGAAACAGAAAAAACTGATCAGGTCTCAGTGAGGTTAGTTTTTTTAAAACACTCTGTAAATCTGGTCGCAATGTTTAGACACCCCCAAGCAAACGCAATTGGGGGGTACTCACATTTGAGAGACGGGAGCATGGCCAGTTTTGTGGGTGGAGATTCATTCGGTCAGAAGGTTTGATGGATGGATGTAAGCGATCGAGGAGACTTGGATGCATTGTAGTTACGAGCGTAAGTCACTTACATCTAAAATTTTGCGATCTTTTAAGGCACGTAATTTGTTTGTGCCCAGATTATTTGTGTATCTTGGCGCAAATGCAGAGGAAACACCAGTGTCAGAGGACTGAGTTATGAGAAAAGGGTGCAGAAACTTGGGGCTAGAAATTCGGTAGCGCCGGTTTGGGCGCTAACTTTTGAAATGTAGAACAAGTAGCGCCAGGTGCTAATGATTCTATCCTGCCGGGAAATTCAGCTTCAGCGCTCCAAGAGGGAAGTGGAGCGCTAAATCAAGTGCTAACCACTTCTCTTAGAGCGCTAAAGTCCGAGAGCAGGGCGGTAGCGGTACAGCGCTGCTCAATGTGGAGTGCAAAGATACCGGCATCGGAAGCTGCTTCCCTCGCTTAAAGGGAAGGCCAATGAAGATGCGCAACATACTTCTGCTCAGTTCTGTGTTGCCAGGTGACCTGCGTGACTGCCATTACAGCCTCAAACACTCAGAGTGGAGGGCTCGGACATCTCACAGCAATAAAGCATCAAAAACTTTCAGCAGGCACCAGACTGGTGCAAAGAATAAAGTTTGGCCTTCCTGAAAACCACTGCCTTTAATTAGTGCTCTCCAAGTGGCCAGCCGAGGAGTCAACGCCTCCTCTTCCTGCCGTTGCTGACGCCCAGCGATACAGCAGGAGGCGGGAAGCAATTTCACATCAGCGGCAGTAACGGAGCGCTGCGCACTTTATTACATCACAATCAGCGAGGCGCTAGAGGGCGAGGCAGTGTTAGCACCAGCGCTAAACTGGCAGAGGAGTTCGTGGGTGTCGCTGAATTCGCCGCGCCCGGTCGCTAACCCCTTAGCGCCCCATTACGGCCCCCCTCCCCTTCCAGGCACTAACGGGAGGCACAAAGCAGCCAAATTTCTCCCCCTTGGGATTTTCAGCATGAAACTAGGCAACTGAGAGGTGAGCTTTTAGAGGTACATGAGATAATAAATGGTATAGAAAAAGTGAATCTGTGATAAATCCATGTAGTGAGACAAGGAACTCGAAGAGGCGAGGTATGAGGATTAAGACGAGTACTTTATTGAACGACTGCGAGACAACCAGGCAGGCCTGCTTCCAGGCATTGCACCTTTGCTGACCTTAGCAGGAAGCTAACCCCTGACCTTAACAGGAAGCAACCCCTGACCTTAGCAGCAGCATTGGCCACAGCACCACCTGGTGGACAACCTCAATCATAACATCCCAGATTACTATAGAATCCAAAACACAAACTTAAATGAAAGCATGGCAGTATGATCAAAATTCAACAAAATACATTTTAGGACTGGCATCTGAAAGTTCTTCTTCACAAAAAGAATGATCACATGGAATGGGTGCTAGAGGAAAAAAAAACCCTGCAATTATTTTAAAATAGTTGGACTGTGATGGGGAGATAACTGTAGGTTCTTTTTGGATTGGTGAACTAAAAGCCCTTGTTCATCTGTATCTATCTTCTGGATCTTGTGATCAGAACTATTTGTAATAGCGAAGGTTCTAAGAAGACTGACAAGGATGAGTGAATGTGTTAGGGCTCCAAGTTATGAAGAAATACTCACAGAGCTGAACTTACCTTTATTTGGGGAAAAGAAATTTGAGAAGAGCTTTGTTGGCAGTTTTCGATTCTGG
This sequence comes from Somniosus microcephalus, assembly GCF_052327205.1. NCBI lineage: Eukaryota > Metazoa > Chordata > Chondrichthyes > Squaliformes > Somniosidae > Somniosus > Somniosus microcephalus. The sequence goes on from NC_140989.1 coordinate 110,365,084, forward strand.
CGTATCTCAGGCAGGCCATGGGCGAGACCTCCACTCTGCCCACTCATCTGCCATCGGAGGGAGGTCCAATCAGATTTTGTGATCAGGTCTGATTACCATTGGATTGGCAAGCTGCCAGGACTAATTGAGCTCCTTATTGGCAGTCTGCCAATTGGGAGGGTGGGAAATCTGACAGCGCTGCCAATCTTAATGGCCTACAGCAGCACTTTAAAGGGGAGGGGCGGAAACATCAAAAGTGAAAGGGAGCAGCAGTTTATAGGGGAGGAAAAATTCTTACAACAACTTGTATTTATATAGCGCTTTTAAGGTAGTAAATGTTCCAAGGTGCTTCACAGGAGTGTTATAAAACAAAATTTGACGCCTAGCCACATAATGATAAATTAGGTCAGATGACCAAAAGCTTGGTCAAAGAGGTAGGTTTTAAGGAGCGTCTTAAAGGAGGAAAGAGAGGTAGCGAAGTGGAGAGGTTTAGGCAGGGAATTCTAGGGCTTAGGGCCTAAGCAACAGAAGGCACGGCCACCAAAGGTTGAGTGATTATTATCAGGGATGCTCAAGAGAGTAGAATTAGAGGAGCGCAGATATCTCGGGGGGGTTTTGGGGCTGAAGGAGATTACAGTGATAGGGAGGGGTGAGGCCATGGAGGGATTTGGATGAGAATTTTTAAATCGTTGTGTGGTTTAACCGGGAGCCAATGTAGGTCAGCAAACACAGGGGTGATGGGTGAAGGGGACTTGGTGTGAATTAGGACACGGGCAGCAGAGTTTTGGATGACCTCAAGTTTACATAGGGTAGAATTTGGGAGTCCAGCCAGGAGTGCATTGTAATAATCAAGTCTAGAGGTAACAAAGGCATGGATGAGGGTTTCAGCAACAGATGAGCTGAGGCAGGGGTGGAGACAGGCAATGTTACAGAGGTGGAAATAGGCGTTCTTAGTTATAGCGTGGATATGTAGTTGGAAGCTCACTTCAGGGTCAAATATGACAGCAAAGTTTCAAAGAGTCTGGTTCAGCCTCAGACAGATGCTCGGTAGAGAGATGGAGTCGGTGGCTAGGGAACGGAGTTTGTGGTAGGGACCGAGTACAATGGCTTCGATCTTTCCTATATTTAATTGGAGAAAACTTCTGTTCATCCAGTGGAGGGTCAAGAGAAGTGGTAGTGAGGTAGAACTGGGTGTCATCAGCGTACATGTGGAAACTGGCGCTGCGTTTTCGGATGATGTCGCCGAGGGGCAGCATGTAGATGAGAAATAGGAGGAGGCCAAGGATAAATCCTTGGGGGACACCAGAGGTAACGATGTGGGAGCAGGAAGAAAAGCCATTGCAGGTGATTCTCTGGCTATGATTAGATAGATAAGTATGGAACCAGGCGAGTGCAGTCCCACCCAGCTGGACAATGGTGGAGAGGCATGGAGGAGGATGGAGTGGTCAACCATGTCAAAGGCTGCAGACAGGTCGAGAAGGAGGAGGAGGAATAGTTTACCTTTGTCACAGTCACAAAGGATGTAATTTGTGACATTGATGAGAACCGTTTCAGTACTGTGGTAGGGGTGGAAACCTGATTGGAGGGATTCAAACATGGAGTTCTGGGAAAGATGGGCACAGATTTGGGAGGCTACAACACGTTCAACGACTTAGGAGAGGAAAGGGAGGTTGGTGATGGGGCGGTAGTTTGCAAGGACAGAGGGGTCAAAGGTTTGTTTTTGATGAGAGGGTTGATCATGGCAGGTTTGAAGGAGGGGGACAGTACCTAAAGCAGCACGCAGATCAAATATTGGAAGCCTTTAAGACTCAAAACATACAAGCAACTGCAGTAAAAATGAATGCCAGACTTCCTCCCAGCTCACCCTTAATGCAGCTAAGGATCCCTTTAAAGACCACTGGAAATTGCCACCTCCCGACTTATAGCCCCCATGGTTTGTGGGCGGGTTGAGGAACTGGCAGTAGCAATGCGGGTAGAGATGAAAATGGCATCAGGATCTTAACTGCTTCATCTGACCCCGATTTGCATATATTAATGCTGCCCCTGTTTCCGGCAGGAGCTCTGGCCGTTTCCCTCTGAAAATCGGGATGGGTGTAAAACTAACGGTAAGTCAGTGGGTTAATCCTCCGTGCCAGTTTTGGCATAAATGTGGTATTAGTGGGATGATAACCAACCCAATGATGTCGATTTTTAAAACATTGGGTGAAACACAACAGTCATTTTTTAAAATTCTGAAGGTGAAACAAGAGTTGTGTGTTAGAACAGTCAAAATTTTCAGTGCCAAAAGCAGCAAAATGCTCATCATATTGGGATGTCTTTTAATTTCAGGTACATAATCATGATATTTTTAAACTTATTATTGTGAGCTGTAAGTAACAGAAACTGATTAAGCATGCATTAAACTTGAACTAACAATAGTCATCTCCTATGATCAATTCAGAAGGAGCATTTTGGACACATCGCAACCTAGAATACCTTCTTAAGTCAGGTATCTTTATTGGTTTCATAATTTGAATGCCTGTATTGCATGAAAAGTGAAACTCAATCGTACCATGGTAATAGCAGGTTAAATGTCAGCATTCCTTTTAGTAACATGCTGATCAGTGTATATAATAATTCATGATGCAATGTTAATATTTTTATGGAATTGTGTAATATTACTTTTCAGTTCTGCCTTCTGATATAGCATATCACAGAAAGCTTAGTTGTCAGCCTTGGCTCAGTGGCATGCTTGGAGTCAGAAGGTTGCGACTTGAGCACAAAAACTAGGCTGACACTTATGTGCAGTACTGAAGGAGCACTGCATTGTCGGAGATGCCACCTTTCAAACGAGATGTTAAATTAAGGCCCAATCTGCTCTCTCAGGTGGATGAAAAGATCCCATGGCACTATTTTGAAGAAGAGTAGGGGAGTTTCCCCGATGTTCTAGCCAAATATTTATCCCTCAACCAACAGATGATGTGGTCAATATCTCAGTTCTGTTTGTGGGACCTTGCCGTGCGCAGATTGGCTGCTGTATTACCTATGTTACAACAGTGACTACACTTCAAAAGTGTGTTATTGGATGTAAATCACTTTGCTACGTCCTGAGGTTGTGATAAGTGCTATATAAATGCAAGTTCTTTCTTTTGTTCTTTTAACAATAATGGTAGCATATGACATCAGTACACACTGTGGATATTTGTGGCATGTTGATCACTCGCCCATCAAAATAGCCTGTGGATTTCTATACTCTGCTGGCTAATCTATGCATTTTAGCTTCTGCACAGCCCTCCATGCCAGTTTAATCTGCTTTTGGTCACTCAGCATCTCTGAACACATATCCCATACCATATCTGTCTAAAGTCAAGCCTGATTAATTCTGGAGGATACTCTTAAACTAGAAGCCTTTAAGAAGCAAAGGAAAATTTAACGCCAGGTCTTTGTATTTATGTGCATTACATTGGTTTACTACCAGGAGCAATTTTATGGATGTGGGCAAAGGTTAGCAACTGCCCCATGCAAAGTCCACGCCTCAATAATACACGGACTTCGGGAGAACAGTTTAGCAGGTACTTTACTGAACAAGAGGCAGCTTGAAACTGAAACTACAGAAGCCTGCTAGGGCCTTTTATACAGGGGTGGTCACTGCCGGTACTGCAGTCTAAGACCAGTTATTCCCTTAAAGGTACATACACAACAATTCCTCCCCTTTTAGATAAACAGTACATAACATTCATTTAACAACTAAATAATAACTAATTACAATTACAATTACAATTTTCTCAGTAATATATACATCAACTGAAATAGTCATTTATAAGTTCAGTCTTTGAGGAGGCTTCCTGATCCGGACTGGATAGTGCCTTTCTCGAGTATCCTGTTCTGGCGGTGAAGTCAATTCTGGCTCATTGTCATTGGTTGGTTCGTCAGCTTCCAATACCCCTGCTTCTGAGGTAGACGCAATCTGTACTTCGGGCTCATAACCAGGTGCACATGCTTGTGGTACAGGTTTGGCTTGTTCCTGTGACTCTAGAATCTGGTCAGCATGGCGTCTCACGATGCTCTCTCCAACGTCCACTGTGTACATTAGTGGTCCCTGCTGTGTGCATATCGTGCCTGGCTGCCATTTTTCTGTTCGGTAGTCACGGGCCAAGACTGGTTGCCCTATCTTGAAGCTCCTGGTTGGCTTCTCATTTATGTGCTGGAACTGCTTTTCCTCAACATCTCATCTTATGTTTGGTTTGAGCAAATCCAAGCGACATCTTAGTCTCCGGTTAAAAAACAGTACGGCTGGAGTTTGGTTGGTTACTGCATGTGTTGCATTCCGGTAAGCAAACAGGGAGTTATCCACCTTGTGTTGCAGTGGTATGTCATCATTATACATTGCCTTTATGGCCTTTTTAAAGGTCTGAACAAACCTCTCAGCCAATCCATTTGTGGCTGGATGATATGGGGCAGATGTGTAATGTTTCACCCCATTATTCTTCAGGAACCTCCGGAAATCCTCAGACACAAACTGTGGGCCATTGTCGGAACAGGTCTGTTCTGGCAACCCATTCCTGGCGAAGATGGTTCTTTGGACAGCAATAGTTTTCTCCGTGGTGGTGGAGGACATTTTAATGACCTCTGGCCATTTCGAATGGGCGTCCACAGCAATTAGAAACATTGAGTCCATAAATGGACCAGCAAAATCAATGTGTACCCGTTGCCATGGAGATGAGGGCCACTCCCATGGATGTAGCGGGGCCTGTGGTGGAGCGTTTTGGACCTTCTGGCATCCTGTGCATCTCTTGGTCATATCCTCGATTTCTTTATCGATTCCCGGCCACCACACAAACGCCCTGGTTAGGCTCTTCATTTTTACCCCTCCCAGATGACCCTCGTGAAGCTCATTGAGGAGTCTATCTCTCAACTTGGGTGGAATTACCACTTGGGATCCACACATCAAGGTTCCCCGGCACACTGACAGCTGTTCCCTCCTTGGCGAGAATGCTGGCAACAGTGAGTCGCCATATGCTGGCCATCCCTTCACCGTCAAATCATAGACCCGAGAGAGTGTCGGGTCATTTCGGGTTTCCTTCTCAATACTTGCGTTTGTAACAGGCAAACATTCGACTATGGTCGCATGGAATATCTCCACAGGGTCCACTGCAGGTGCTTCTTCCGCCATAGGCAACGGTAGGCGCGACAGCCCATCAGCGTTTCCATGTTGTTTCGTACCTTTGTACTCTATGTCATACTGATGTGCCCCTAGAAAAAGTGACCATCTTTGCAGCCGTTGCGCCGTCATCACCGGAACGCCCTTCTTTGGGTTAAAAATTGAGACCAGGGGTTGATGATCAGTCAGTAGGGTGAATTTCTGCCCGTGCAGATAGTGATTAAACTTCTTCACCCCCCACACCAGGCTGAGGGCCTCCCTGTCAATCTGGACGTAATTACGCTCAGCTGAGGTTAGCGAGCGCGATGCAAAGGCTATTGGCCTCTCTGAACCGTCACGGAATTTGTGTGACAGCACCGCTCCAATGCCGTAAGGTGACGCATCACATGCCAACCGAATCGGTAGTGTTGGGTTGTAGTGGGCCAATAATTCTTTTGAAGTCATTTGGCATTTACATTCCTGAAAGGCACGCTTACACTCATCACTCCATTTACATGTTACACCAGTTTGAAGGAGGGCGTTCAGTGGGTGCAGAATTGTAGATAAATTCGGCAAGAACTTATGGTAGTAGTTCACCAACCCGAGGAACGACCTCAGTTGCGACACATTTTCCGGTGCTGGAGCCTTGACTACAGCCTCAATCTTGTCCGGCGACTTATGCAACCCTTCCTCATCAATCATGTGGCCACAATACGAGATTTGTCTCCTGAAGAACTCGCATTTGGGACGGTTGGCTCGTAGCCCATATTCCTGCAATCTCGTGAGCACCTGTTCCAGGTTGGCAAGGTGTTCATTGTCATTTTCGCCCGTAACCAGGATGTCGTCCAAATAACACTGGGTCCCCGGGATCCCTTGCAGGACTTGTTCCATTGCCCTCTGCCACATAGCCGGGGCCGATGCTACCCCAAATACCAGTCGATTGTACTGGTAAAGGCCTTTGTGAGTGTTTATCGTGCGGTATTTCCTAGATGCTTCTTCCACCTCCATTTGTAGATACGCTTGAGCCAGGTCAATCTTTGTAAAACATTTCCCTCCAGATAGCGAGGCGAAAATATCTTCTATCCGCGGAAGCGGATACTGTACTGTGTGCAGGACTGAGTTCACAGTCACCTTGAAGTCCCCACAGATGTGAACCTTCCTTGGCTCCCCAGGCGTGCTGCTCAATGCTTTCTTCATTACAGGAACGATGGGTGTGGCCCACTCGCTCCAGTCCACCTTAGACAGCACCCCCGAATGCTCCAGACTCTCCAGTTCAGCTTCCACAGCTGGGCATATCGCGTATGGCACCAGTCTGGCCTTGAAAAATTTTGGGGTTGCGTTATCCTCAATCTTTATGGTTGCCTTTACTCCTTTTAGAGTCCCAAGTCCTTGTTGGAACACCTCTTCCGCATCAGATAGAATTTGTGACAGACGTCCAGGTGCGACGTCATCATCTTTTTTGTCAGTCACAGTTAGTGCCAGAATGGAATGCCAATCCAATTGTAGTTTTCGGATCCATTCACGTCCCAATAATGGTGGTCCTCCATCTTGTAGTATATACATGTATAGTTTCTGTGTTTCCTTTCCGTTATATTCAACTGGCACCCTTATTTTTCCTCTGGGGTAGCCCTTTTGCCCCGTGTATGTCTTCAATACAATGGACGTGTTCTTTAAGGGTATGTGTGAAAATAGCCGCTCATAGTCTCGTCGATTCATGACAGTTAGGGCTGATCCTGTGTCCAATTCCATCTTCACTGGGGACCCTGCTATCATGAGGGTGACCCAAATGGTTCGGTGATCTTCTTTTGCGATCACGTTGTGTAGCTTTAAACAACTTAGTCGCCTGCTCCCGGAGTCCTTATCACTCTCCTGATCTTCTGAACTACTATCTGTCAGTTTCTTTACTTTCCTGTACTGTTCCTTAGTAGTTCTTGTCGTGTTGGTCTTCTTTCCCGACCTGCAGACTCTTGCTATATGTCCCATTTTCCCGCATTGCCTGCATATTTTGTCTTTAAACCAGCAGTCCTTCTGCTCATGGGTTGTTCTGCCGCAGTGATAGCACTTTTCGGCTCCATACGCCATTTCGTTAGCGCTGTATTCTTGTGGTTTCTGTTGTATTTCCGCAGCTCCCCGTGCTGCTGCTTCATAGGATACTGCCACGCTGAAAGCCTGTTCTAGCGTCAGGTCCTTTTTTGAAAGTAGTCGTTTCTGGGTTCCTTCACTCTGGAGCCCGCAGACAAACTTATCCCGTAAGGTGTCTGCCAGTCCTGCTCCGAACTGGCAGTGCTTCGATAACTTGCGTAGTTCCTTAAGATAGTCAGCATTGCTCTCATCTTTGTGCTGGTTTCTTTTATGGAACTTGAATCTTTCTGCTATCAGCAGTGGTGTAGGGCTTAGATGTTCCTGTAAGATATGAACAATCTCCTTAAAACTTTTCTCCATTGGTTTAGCTGGGGTAATTAAATTCCGCAATAGGCCGTACGTACTCGCACCCATCAGATTTAATAATACCGACGCCCTCTTTCCATCAGCCACCTCATTTGCCTTGCAGTACACTTCAATTCTTTCCACATACGTAGTCCAGTCTTCTACCTCGTTGTCGAAAGCAGTGATACTGCCACTTTTCGGCATCTTGGGCGATTTAAAATGGTGCCTCTCGCGCTTTTGCTTCTTCCCCAATGGAATAAAATGGCGCCTCCCGCGCTTTTGCTTCTTCCCAACGGGATAAAATGGCGCCACCCGTGCTTTTGCTTCTTCCCCTTACTGCCACGCTGCTCCTAGCGTTCTACGGGGTAATGGCAGCGACCTGCAGCTTCGGCGTGTCTCGCTTTCCTTCCCCCCCGTTTAGTTTCTCTCCGCTGTCCTGTTCTCGAGCACTGACCGCGCCCTGTGCGCTCCACCCTCTCTCTCTTGTTTTCTTTTCTCGGCGACGCTGCGCGGCCCGATTTGTAGAGCCGCTCGATCGAGCTTGAGCCCGCCGCAGTCTGGAAGGGTCAGCGCGCTACCTGCTACCAGCACGATTCGCTGGAACCACAGCCTCTCCCGCAATTCTCCAAGCACCGATGGATTCTTTGGGCGGTTGCCCTTGGTCGACGCCCGTTGCTCAGACTACGACCTTCCAGGACCTTCCTTTCAGGCGAGATCCCCGTGAGATGATGCCACACTGCAGGTGAGTTCGAGCTTACTCGTCGCCACTGTAAAGTCCGCGCCTCAATAATACACGGACTTCGGGAGAACAGTTTAACAGGTACTTTACTGAACAAGAGGCAGCTTGAAACTGAAACTACAGAAGCCTGCTAGGGCCTTTTATACAGGGGTGGTCACTGCCGGTACTGCAGTCTAAGACCAGTTATTCCCTTAAAGGTACATACACAACACCCCATTATTGCAAATTCACAAAATTACTACACCTTAATGCACACTTAACTTGTGTGGTAACTCAAATGCACAAAAGAATGAGCCCACTTCTAACTGTAAAGCTTAATTCTGCCTTGAGAAGATTTGGCCATTCTCCACTGAGCTGCATGGCCTTCGCCTGAGGTTTGAATTTAAAATATGCTAGAACATATAGCCAGGGAAAAGGTGAGCTATGACTGTTACCTACTATCTGGGGATAATAACCTGGGTTATTACAAAAAGTAATATTGCAAACTCCAGTTGAGTTACTAACAGTACTTTTTAAAGCTTATCTTTACTGCGGATATTTTATGGAATGTCAATAACAGAATCAAAGAAGGTTACAACACCGGTCAAACAGCCCATAATTCCGCTCGATTCCCATATTCTCTTATATTCCTCTTTTTCAAACAGCTAATTCCCTTTTGAAATATTCATGGGCTGTACTTCAACAAAGACTTGTGATAGAAAGTTTTACGTTCTAACCACCCTCAGTGTAAAGAAAAATTTACTAATCTCCTCTTTAATTCTTTCTGTGATTACTGTAAAATTTTGCCCTCTCATTATTGTTTCACTGACCAATCAAATCTATCACTATTTATCCTGTCATAACCCTTCATAATCAGGTCACCCCTCAACATTCTCAGTTCCAGTGAAAAAAGACTTAACTCCTCAAGTTCTCTTCAAAACTAAATAAGTTAGAGAAGCTTCTTAAGAGGGCTGACCAAAACAACGAGGAAAGGGGGAACAACAGGTCAAGGGCAAGAGTTCAAAAATACTATTTACTTTCATAAAGAGGCAGCCAGTGGGTTTAATTATCTGTGAACAGATTTTTAAATACCTGAAAGATTTGTTATACAAATTATACGAAGGTCATCTCCATCAAGCATTTGGAAAGGTATTGGAAAGACTGTCAGGCATGGCTCCAAAATGGAAGAAAAAGCAGTAGAACCTTTATTGGAGAGTCGAGCATGAACATCAGGAAGCCAGCTGATGACTGACGTTGTTGAAGCCAATGTTCAGGCCCGAGAGCTGAAGAGTGCCCAGGAAGAAGAAAAACACTTCGAGGTAACTTTGACTTTGGGCAATAGTGTAAAACGGACAATATCGGAACTGTCTCCTACTGAAGGGTTGGGCAGGCAGAGCGCATGCACTCCCAATTTCATGCCCGTTTTGGGCGTAGATTTTAAATTGCTGCCATTGTGTTAAGATGTAAAAAGTCACACAACACCAGGTTATAGTCCAACAGCTTTATTTGAAATCACAAGCTTTCGGAGCGCTGCTCCTTCTTCAGGTGAAGTGGAGAAATGCATAAAGACACAGCTTATATAGTCAGAGAATCATGTCAGATGTTTACAGGTAACCTTTCCAACCAAGCAGCAACCAAGCCTCCCCCGGTACCACGGTTGAAACCACAGGGAAATCCATCGTCAACCTGTCCGACCACACCCTTCAACCAGACGAAATTGAAGTTCTCAGCCGAGGGCTCAATTTCTGCCCCACCACCAAAATGGACCCCATCGGTCTCGCGGCAGACACAGAGGAATTCATCAGGAGAATGAGGCTCCGGGAATTCTTCCACAAATCCCAAGATGTCAGCAGCGAACGCAATGAGACAATCAATGATCCGGAACAGCAGACAGAGGGATCCGCAGTGCAGCAACCGAAGAAGAAAGAGTCAAATTGGACCCCTCCGGAGGGTCGCTGCCCTAAGCTTGACATGTATGCTCAAGCTGTCAGGAGATGCATCAACGCCAGATTCATCAGCCGCACTCACAAGACAGTCCAGAATGTCACCCGAGCACAACGCAACGCCATCCACGCTCTCAAGACCAACCGCAACATCGTCATCAAACCAGCAGACAAAGGAGGTGCCATCGTCATACAGAACAGAACGGACTATTGCAAAGAAGTATACCGACAACTGGACAACCAGGAACACTACAGACAGTTACCCGCAGATCCGACCAAAGAACACACCCGCCAACTCAACAGACTGATCAAAACCTTCGACCCAGACCTTCAAAGCATCCTACATGCTCTCATCCCACGTACTCCCCGCGTGGGAGACTTCTACTGCCTCCAAAAGATACACAAAGCCAACACACCTGGACGTCCTATCGCATCAGGCAACGGAACCCTGTGTGAGAACCTCTCTGGATATGTCGAGGGCATCCTGAAACCCATCGTACAGGGAACCCCCAGCTTCTGTCGCGACACTACAGACTTCTTACAGAAGCTCAGCACCCACGGACCAGTTGAACCAGGAACACTCCTCGCCACGATGGACGTCTCGGCACTCTACACCAGTATCCCCCACGATGATGGCATCGCTGCGACAGCCTCAGTACTCAACACCAACAACAGCCAATCTCCAGACGCCATCCTACAACTCATCCGCTTCATCCTTGACCACAATGTCTTCACCTTCGACAACCAGTTCTTTACCCAAACACACGGAACAGCCATGGGGACCAAATTCGCACCCCAATACGCAAACATCTTCATGCACAAGTTCGAGCAAGACTTCTTCACTGCACAGGATCTCCAACCAACGCTATACACCAGATACATCGACGACATTTTCTTCCTATGGACCCACGGCGAAGAATCACTGAAAAGACTACACGATAACATCAACAAGTTCCATCCCACCATCAAACTCACCATGGACTACTCCTCAGAATCAATCTCATTCCTGGACACACGAATCTCCATCAAAGACGGACACCTCAGCACTTCACTCTACCGCAAGCCCACGGACAACCTCACGATGCTTCACTTCTCCAGCTTCCACCCTAACCACGTTAAAGAAGCCATCCCCTATGGACAAGCCCTGCGAATACACAGGATCTGCTCAGACGAGGAGGAACGCGATGGACACCTACAGACACTGAAAGACGCCCTTGTAAGAACGGGATATGACGCTCGACTCGTCGATCGACAGTTCCGACGGGCCACAGCGAAAAATCGCATAGACCTCCTCAGAAGACAAACACGGGACACAACCAACAGAGTACCCTTCGTCGTCCAGTACTTCCCCGGAGCGGAGAAACTACGCCATGTTCTTCGCAGCCTTCAACATGTCATCGATGACGACGAACACCTCGCTAAGGCCATCCCCACGCCTCCACTACTCGCTTTCAAACAGCCGCCTAACCTCAAACAGACCATCGTTCGCAGCAAATTACCCAGCTTTCAGGAGAACAGCGACCACGACACCACACAACCCTGCCACAGCAACCTCTGCAAGACATGCCAGATCATCAACACAGATACCATCATCACACGTGAGGACACCACCCACCAGGTACATGGTACATACTCATGTGACTCGGCCAACGTTGTCTACCTCATACGTTGCAGGAAAGGATGCCCCGGAGCATGGTACATCGGCGAGACCATGCAGACACTGCGACAACGGATGAACGGACACCGCGCAACAATCACCAGGCAGGAGTGTTCCCTCCCAGTCGGGGAACACTTCAGCAGTCAAGGACATTCAGCCTCCGATCTTCGGGTAAGCATTCTCCAAGGTGGCCTTCGAGACACACGACAACGCAAAATCGTCGAGCAGAAACTGATAGCCAAGTTCCGCACCCATGAGGACGGCCTCAACAGAGATCTTGGGTTCATGTCACGCTACATGTAACCCCACCTGATGCAGGGTCATCCAGACTCGAGTTGACATTGGCTTGTTCTCTCTACACAGATGCGGCCGGACCTGCTGTGATTTCCAGCCAAAAAAAATATGTTTTTTGTCTGTTTTTTTGTTTTTCATACAGACCCCAGCATCTGCAATATTTGACCCCTTGTGACCCCACCTCATTGTTCTTTGATATAATGTTTCCCTGACTGGCCTGTTTGGACACCATTCACACCTTTGACTGCTGTGATTATCTCTCTGCCGAGGTGTGATTAATGGCAGTTGGAAAGGTTACCTGTAAACATCTGACATGATTCTCTGACTATATAAGCTGTGTCTTTATGCATTTCTCCACTTCACCTGAAGAAGGAGCCGCGCTCCGAAAGCTTGTGATTTCAAATAAAGCTGTTGGACTATAACCTGGTGTTGTGTGACTTCTTACATTTGTCCACCCCAGTCCAACTCCGGCATCTCCACACCATTGTGTTAAGAAGCAGCTGCTTTTTGCCTGATTGAGTTGTTTACTCATTGTGGTTGTCCTAATTTGTCTACTTTGTGAAAAGGAAGAAATATTGCAGTGTGCACACAAACCAGAGACTCAGAGAAAGAATGGTGTGAAGTAATTTTACTCTCAGCAGAATAGAAAGAATAAAAAAATCAATAGGCTTTCAAGTGGTAGAAATCTTTGCCACGTGAACAGAATCTCAGGAAAAACTGATGAAAAGCAGTGCAAAAGTCTTGCAGTTTCAAGCACCTTTTCAGATCTCTCAGATAGCTCAAGGCACGTCACATAAAATGAATTACTGTACTTTGAAATGTAGTAACTGTTGTTCAGTAGTTACTGAGTCACTTTATTTTAATCATTTATATTTATCATTTAAGTGCCAGCTTGGTTCCATTTACATCACTGTAACTTCTGAGACAGAAGATTGAGGGTCCAAAGCCCACCTCAGTGCAATATTTCTTTGTAAGAGGTGCTGTCCTTTAAACAAAATGTTAAACTGAGGCTCCATCTCCCTGCTCCAGTGATTCATGTGGGTGTTAAAATCACAAGATATTTACAGATGAAAAGGACAATTCAGCTCAGCTATCCAGAATGAGCCTAAAGTTCTCCCACTGAAATATCCAACTGATTTCAGGGTTTTCACCTCCACTGCTCTACATGAAAGTCTATGCCATGTATCAATCACTCTCTGTGAAGAAGAACCTCCTGATATCAATCCTAAATTCACCTTTTACAAGTTTGAATTTGCTTGAAGTACTTTTCCAAATGTACTTTTTCCATACCATTTACTATCTTAGTTACCTCAATTGGATCACCTCTCACATGCTTCCCTTTAAGACTGAAAAGTCCAAGGGAGGAATTTTAACCCAAAAAAAGGGTAGGTTTGGAGTGTGGGGGTAGTTAAATTGTTAAAAATGGGATTCCCAACCTGATCCCGCCCACTTCCAGTTTTAACGGAGACGGAATGGGGAGGCAGGATGGGGGATGGGGGCAGGCGAACAACCCACTCCCAGGGGGCGGAACGTCAATTTCTACATTATAATGAGGCAAGAAACCTCTTTTTAAACCTCCATTTTGTTTTTAACTGCATGTGGACGGGTTTCACACAATTCGTGAAACCCGGCATTTACAGTAGATGAGGACTGCTGCATCCAGGAGGTAAGTTGCTTTATCCCTACCTCCTGGATCCAGGGTCCCTACCTATCCCCCCCACCCCACAATCAGAGACCCCTCACGAGGTCTCCGACCACCCTCCCAGGCCTCCCCTGATCGTTTTGGATCAGTTTTATTTTCCTAACTTTCTTCCCTTTCCTCTTCTCCTGTACTGAACGTGAAAGCTCTTCCCAATTTCTACTCAAATTGATTAGATTTTTCATTTTGGATTTGAAATTTTACATCTTCAGAGTAGAGATGCAGAGTTAATGGTATAATGGCCTAGAAATTGGGTATAGCCCCGCCAGCTCGTTTGCGCCGTAAATTTTGCGCCCGCCGCGGAGCCAGTTGTGCCCGCCCCATATTCACTTTCAGCGCCCCAAAGCGGAACCGGGCGCTGTTCCAGGGTTTGGCCACCCCGCTTGGGGCGCTGAAAGTGAATTTCAGCGCTGCCGGTCCCGCTGCGCCACCCGATGCGGTGCGGCAGGCTGCTGTACTGCAGGCCTCCCCCTTCTCTTAAGGGGGAGGTGCCTGCAGCGGCCGGAGCCCCGATTGCAAGTGCCGGCAAAAGAGCCCGGCACAACGGAGAAGTGCCGGGCTCCACGGAAACCAGCCGGCAATGCCGGGGGGGGGGGGGGTGGAGGAGGCCGGGGAAGGAGGTGCGGGCAGGCGTCCGCCGAAAAAGCGGCCGGCCGCACCTCCACCTTAAAGCGCCCCACTAAGGCTGCTGTAAGGACCCGGTCTCCCGATGTTGTTAGCGGCCGCCACGGATGAGGCGGCCGCTACTGAATATGGGGATCGGCGTGGTTTCGGGCGGTACCGGGGCACTGCGCACACCGATGACGTCATCGGTGCCGGCGCAGCACTACCGGCTAACGCCGATGTTAGGGCCCACCTAATTTCGGGCGCGACGCAACTTCCGGCGCAACCCACTCTTTCGCCCCTAATTGGGCGCAAACGCAAGTGAATTTCTAGGCCAATATCTTTTAATACCTCGGATTCTTCAACAGAGCAACCACGTTCAAATGACTACAGAGGTCCAAAAGCAGCGAGATACAGTACGTGGCGATGCACTGACGCTGCAGGTCCATCTGTTTATCTGCAGCTGCTGAGAATAAATATCACCAGAGCGATACTTTTTAAATTGAATTTCTGTTCATCAAGAACAACAGTAGATTGGTTTTATAATAATCATTTAATGTTTAAGCAGCAATGTTCTTGACTCAACCCCTGAATGCGCTCCAGCTGCCTGATGATATTTAACTTGGCCTCGCTGAAGAATCTCAATTCTTCCCAAAAGGATGATGCAAGGCACTCATTTTAATGCATAGAACTGCTGCTCTTCTGAGAAGCTATTTCATTTTGCAGTTGAAAGTTATACCTTCAGAGTACTACTTATCTTGGCTAATTTTAAACAAAAAGGTCAATGTGAGTAAAGAACTTTGTACTCGTGTTGACATTTTTTGCTAAAATTAACAGATAGGAATTTTATTTTCCTCCATATTTCTTGTTTTAATGTTTAGCCAATGCTTGTGCCCCTTAACATCAACCATATTTTCTTGAGCTTTTCAGAAGCAATAAAGGACTACTCCAGAATAAGACCCTACCATGGCTTTATCTTTGACTATTCCTTATCAAAGTATATTACTATGCAATGTACATTACTGTGTATTTTTTAATAAAATAAACATTCTTACCTTGAACAGCTGCCTCCTGAACTGAGCTAAAATCTTCCTTTCATTCCCCCCGCCCCCGCCCCCGATCTCCCACATTTCCTCTCCATCTCTCCTGAAAATGCTGTCTCAGTGGAGTATGCTTCTACAGATGCCAGCACTGCCTAGTACTTCACGTCAGGGTCCAGACCTTGGTTTAATCTGTTCCTGCCCTCAGCCAATGCTTACATTTTCCAGCAGGGAGTCACTGAATAGCAATCAGGAGTGGGAAAGTGATATTTTTCACCATCCTAGCCCAGATGCTGAGGCCAGTTGTAGAGTCCCTACTGACACCCTCATGAAACATTGGGGGCGATTTTGCCAGCCCTGTGGAGGCGGGTTTGGAGGCAGGACTGCTGGGAAAATGGCAGTACCTAGGGGCGGGTACCCATCCCGCCCCCAACCCGCCTCCGTGCCATCTTCCCAGGAGGCGGGTACCCAACCCGCGCCGGGTCCCATCTCCTGGAGGCGGGAAGGGGATTACAGCCACTTAACTGCCTGTTAACAGGTAGTTAACAGACAGTTAACAGGATTATCCCCATTTTTCCAGCAGAGGTGCGGCTTCCTGACGTCGGGAAACCCCGCCAGGGTCAGCGAGGCGAGCAGTGGGTCTGTTGGGTTCTGAAGGACTCCAAAAGTGCACTGTGGAGGTGAGTGATGGGTGCAAGTGTGGAGAGGTAAGTGAAAAGTGTTACAAAAAGTTTACTTACCTTTGTTTCTTTCTGCAGGCTTCAATCGTTGGGGATCTGGAGGCTCCGGCATCTCCACGGCAGAGATGACAGAATGGCTGCTGCATTCTCCGATGCAACAGCCATCTGCTTTCTGCTCAGAAAATAGGTTTGGTGAGCCTTGAGTACAAGAACTCACCAAACAACAGAGAATGTCAGTGTTTGACAGCTTCTCAAAGCTGTCAAATGATGACAATTCATCTGTCAAAAATTTATGACAGATGAAACGTCATACGCTGACGTTCTCTGTAACCGGCTTCCCCTTAATTGGCCTGCTAAGCCCGCTGGGTGGGTCAATCAAGGGAAAATAGCGTGGGTTAGCCACAAGTCGATGGAGGTGGGACTAAAACCCGACAGGCAGCTGTCCCACCTCCAACGCGCCCCCATTGGCAATATCACCCCCAATAGCATGGTTGTGACGTCCTCCGTGAAACAATAGCACGTTCAGGGGAAAACAAGAGAATAAAGGGGGGGAAAAAAATCAGAAAAAACACTATTCGCTTTTCTGAGGAGTTAAGTTCTTTCGTATTTTCTCCCATTTTCTTCTTTAAGTCTCCTCATATAATGCATTCCTCAGCTGAGAGGGCAGGCAGGTAGCCTGTTCCTGGGCCTCCACCAATGCTGCTTTTCCAACCAGCTCCTAGGAGATACCCAAGACTGGCCTGAAAAGACTCACCTCTGCTCTGTACCTTCCCCACAACTATATTACAAGGTGTACTTGGCTCAGTTGGTCGCACTCCCTTGTGCTGTTTGTGGGACTTTACTACGTGCAAATTGACTGTTGCTTAACAATGACTGCACTTCAAAAGTAGTCCATTGATCCATTTTGGGACATCTTGAGGACATACTAACATGTTAAATAAATACAAATTCTACCTATTTCTTCTTCCACAGCTGAGATCCCAAATTCGCCATGTAGGGAGCTAATGTGGTAAACCTGTGCCCGACCAATTCATGGCATAATGTGGTGATGCAGCAACATGCTGTGCCACCTGTGATTTACCTTACTCTTAATCATTCGTATAACAAGTAAAAACAATTGTGCCGTGTGAAATTAGTAACAAATGCATTAATGCAGTCGCTTGAAAGTATTTTGCCCTGCATTTTAACAAAGGCATTTGAGTAAATGGGTCCAAGTCTGTCCTAAAATATTGTACAGAGCAGAGGTAATTTCACATGATCATGTTAGGATGTTTGTTTCTAATATCACACAGCATAATTTCAACTACTAAGCATCAGATGAATAACATATTTATGATATAATTGAGAATACCAAGTATTTGATAAAGAAATAATAATGATTATTCTGATATATCTTGGACCGGAGATGAATTTAACAGGGGAGCATGGAGAGGGGAAAATTATAATTAAATTCTAAAAAACATTTAAAAAATCAGTTCTAACATCTGTGTTGTCCCCGCATACTGTACAAGTACTAGGGATATATGAAATAATGCATTTTAATAAACTAAAAATAGCTACGCCAGCATTTTGAAAATCTGGCAAAAGATTATTTGTCTGCAAATTGTGAGGCCGAGATGTAGGGAAGGCAGGGAATGAATCCAAAACGTTACCAGGTATATAATGAGCTGATCACCATCCTGCATTACTGTTATGTGAAACAATACTAGAAAAACTAGATATTATCAGTGATATTGCAAACACAAGACTGGGGAAATACAAAAATTAAAGCATCAAATGCTGGAAGTCTGAAACGGACAATGTCGCCACTACACAGCAGGTCAGACAGCACCTGACAGAGATAGGTTAACACTTCAAATAAGATCCTTCATCAGCCTGTTGTCGTCAAGTTGAAATATTTACCAATCTTTTCTCTTTCAGATACTGATTGATCAAATGTATATTGCTAAAGTTTTCTGTGTTGATTAATTACAAAATTAGTATTCTATATTTCAAAGTTAAAGGCTAGTGCTACCATGAAATGCATTTTGGCACCCCCTTCCCAGCCCCGCGATGCCTCAGGGCCCCCAACTCAGCTTTCACCTTATTTATTAAGCTGTGAGATGGATCAATTGATGGATGCAGATATTGTTTCTGGTTATGATGACTCCATTTAGATAGGATTCCACCATTAAGCACCTTCCATTCTGGTAGAATTCTTTACTGTTCCCTTTGTTGTACATTGCATTTAAGCTTCTTGTATTTATATTGTTCTTGAGCAATCGTTTAAAAATTGTCTTTGGGAAACCTTATTGTGTTCCCTTTTTGTCACATAACAAGTCAGTAACATGATACATTTTCACATGATTTTCAGGGTTACATTATGTGCTTACAAACAGCCTCAGGTGAAGGCGGTACCCTTTCAATAAAAAGACTATCTTGACAAACAGATCTAAAATTGTCAAATTGATTTGTTTTGGATGTTTTTTCCTTTGTGAGCTACTTACAATCACTCACCCTCTGACAGCCAGGAGAGTGGGTTGGCTCTGAGGTCTCCTTTTCCACTATTGATGCTGCTCTGTGACCAGCCGCTAGGGGGCAGACAGGGTGAGCCAGATAACATCAGCTTTCTTGTATTACATAGAATTACATAGAATATATAACACAGAAACAGGCCATTCATCCCAACCAGTCCATGCCAGCATTTATGGTCCAGTCTCCTCCCATCCTTCTTTCTCGAACTCTATCAGCATAACCCTCTATTTCCTTCTCCCTCATATGCATATCTAGCTTCCCCTTAAATGCATCTATTCTATTCGCCTCAACCACTCCCTGTGGCAGCGAGTTCCACTTTCTCACCACTCTTTTTGGGTAAAGAAGTTTCTTCTGAATTCCCTATTTGATTTGTTGGTGACTATCTTATATTGATTGCTTCTAGTTTTACTCTTCCCCACAAGTGGAAACACACTCTCTGGTCGGAATTTGGGTGTGTTAGGTAGGGCTCTGGATCCAGGAGGTAGATATAAAGCCACTTACCTCCTGGTTGCAGCAGTCCCCACCTTGCTTTAACTGCCAGGTTTCACAAATTGTGTAAAACCCATCCACATGCAGTTAAATTCAAAATGGAGTGGAAAAAAAGAGGCTTCCAGCCTCATTACAATATTTAAATTGACGTTCCACCCCCTGGGAGCGGGTTGGTCACCCGCCCCCCCATTTTAACAAGTTAACTGCCCCCACGCTCCAACCCCACCCATTTTTTTTAGGGCAAAATTCCAGCCCCTGTGTCTACCCTATCAAAACCTTTCATAATTTTAAAGACCTCTTTTAGGTTACCCCTCAGCCTTCTCTTTTCAAGAGAAAAGCGACCCAGCCTGCTCATCCTTTCCTGATAGGTGTGCCCTCGCAGTTCTGGTATCATCCTTGTAAATCTTTATTTCACCCTCTCCAGTGCCTCGATATCCTTTTTATAATATGGCGACCAGAACTGTACGCAGTACTTCAAGTGTGGTATAACCATGGTTCAATACAAGTTTTGCATAGCATCTTTACTTTTCAATTCAATCCCTCTAGAAATAAACACTAAAGCTTGGTTTGCTTTTGTTATGGCCTTATTAACCTGCATCACTATTTTTAGTGATTTGTGTATTTGCATTCCCAGATTCCTTTGCTCCTCTATCCCATTTAGATTCTTATTTTCCAAGTAATATGTGACCACCTTTGTAACGTCCGTGTGTAATTGAGACACGGACTGCAGAAGTTGGTTATAACAGGTGTTTACTGAATGGAGACAAAACTGGAACTACTATACAAAGTTACTACACAGGCTTATATACAGGGGTGGTCACTACTGGTACTGCAGTATACAGGGGCTGCAGAATATAGTTCCTTCTTCAAGGTACATACACTACAATTCCTCCCCTTTTAGCTAAACAGTACATAACATTCGTTAATAATTAAATAACATATATACAATTACAGTTGTTATATACATTAGCTGAAGTTAATCAATTATAAATTCAGTCTTTGAGGAGGCTTCCTGATTCTGTCCGGATAACGCCTCTTTGGGGTATCAGGTTCTTCTGGCAAAGTTGATTCGGGATCAACGTCGTTGTTTGGTTCGTCTGCTTCCAATATCACCGATTCTGAGGTAGATGCAATTGGTACTTCGGTTTCATCACCAGGTGTATAGGATCGTGGTGTAGATTTGATGTTTTCCAGTGACTGTAGAATCTGGTCAGCATGGCGTCTTACAATGCTCTCTCCAACGTCCACGGTATACATTAGAGGTCCTTGCCGTGTGCAGATCGTTCCTGGCTGCCATTTCTCTGTGCGGTATTCCCGGGCCAAAACTGGTTGACCTATCTTAAAACTCCTGGTTGGCCTTTCATTCATATTCTGAAACTGCCTGTTCTCCACATCTCTTCTGATGTTTGGCTTAACCAACTCCAAGCCGCATCTTAGTCTTCGATTGAAGAACATCATGGCTGGAGTTTGGTTGGTAACCGCATGTGTCGCATTCCGGTAGGCAAACAAGAAGTTATCCACCTTGTGTTGTAGGGGTATGTCTTCATTACACATTGCCTTGATAGCCTTCTTGAATGTTTGAACGAACCTCTCAGCCAATCCATTGGTGGCTGGATGATATGGGGCTGATGTGTAATGCTTAACACCATTGTTCTTTAAGAACCTCCGGAACTCTTCAGACACAAACTGTGGTCCATTGTCGGAGCAAATCTGTTCAGGCAGCCCATTTCTGGCGAATATGGTTCGTAAGACTGTGATAGATTTTTCTGTGGTGGTTGAGGACATTTTTATTACCTCTGGCCACTTTGAATGTGCATCCACCGCAATTAAAAACATCGAGTCCATAAATGGACCAGCAAAATCAATGTGTACCCTTTGCCATGGAGATGAGGGCCACTCCCATGGACGTAGAGGGGCTTGTGGTGGGGCGTTTTGGACCTTCTGGCATCCTGTACAGCTCTTGGTCATCTCTTCGATTTCTCTATCGATTCCCGGCCACCACACAAACGCTCTGGCTAAGTTCTTCATTTTTACCCCCCCCAAATGACCCTCATGAAGCTCATTGAGCACTCTATCCTTCAATTTGGGTGGAATTACTACTCTGGATCCACACATCAAGGTTCTTCGGCACACTGACAGCTGTTCTCTTCTCGGCGAGAATGCTGGCAACAGTGGTTCGCCATGTGCTGGCCATCCCTTCACCGTTAAATCATAGACCCTGGAGAGTGTCGGGTCATTTCGTGTTTCCTTTTCTATGTTTGCATTCGTCACAGGTAGACATTCGACTATGGTCGAGTGGAATATCTCCACAGGATCCACTGCAGGTGCTTCTTCCACCGTCGGCAACGGTAGGCGCGACAATCCATCAGCATTCCCATGCTGTTTAGTTCCTTTGTACTCGATGTCATATTGGTGTGCCCCTAGGAAAAGGGACCACCTCTGTAGCCGTTGTGCTGCCATTATCGGGACGCCCTTCTTAGGGTTGAAAATGGAGACAAGAGGTTGATGATCAGTTAGTAGAGTAAATTTCTGTCCGTGCAGGTAGTGATTGAACTTCTTCACCCCCCACAGCAGGCTGAGGGCCTCTCTGTCAATCTTGGCGTAGTTACGCTCGGCTGCAGTTAACGAGCGTGACGCAAAAGCTATCGGCCTCTCTGAACCATCAAGGGATTTATGTGACAGTACCGCTCCAATGCCGTAGGGAGACGCATCACACGACAGTCTTATCGGTAGTGATGGGTTGTAGTGAGCCAATACTTCTCTTGAAGTGATCAGGCCTTTACACTTCTGAAAGGCCTGCTTACATTCATCGCTCCATTTCCATGCTACTCCAGTTTGTAGCAGGGCGTCCAGTGGGTGCAGAATTGTGGACAAATTAGGCAAAAACTTATGGTAGTAATTCACCAATCCGAGGAATGACCTCAGTTGCGACACATTTTCAGGCGCTGGAGCCTTAACTACCGCTTCAATTTTGTCAGGGGACTTATGTAACCCCTCTTCATCAATCACGTGGCCACAATACGATATTTGTTTCTTAAAAAACTCGCACTTGGGGCGATTGGCTCGTAGCCCATGTTCTCTTAGTCTAGTGAGCACCTGCTCTAGGTTGGCAAGTTGTTCACTGTCATTTTCACCTGTCACTAGGATGTCGTCCAAGTAACACTGAGTCCCCGGAATCCCTTGCAGGACTTGTTCCATCGCTCTTTGCCATATAGTCGGAGCTGATGCTACTCCGAATACCAGTCGATTATACTGGTAAAGACCTTTGTGAGTGTTTATCGTGAGATATTTCCCAGAGGATTCTTCAACCTCCATCTGCAAATATGCTTGCGCTAGGTCAATTTTTGTAAAATGTTTCCCTCCAGATAGTGAGGCGAAAATATCTTCTATCCTCGGAAGAGGATACTGTACTGTGTGAAGGACTGGGTTCACAGTCACCTTGAAGTCCCCACAGATGCGAACCTTCCTTGGCTCCTCAGACTTATTGTTTAACGTTTTCTTCCTGACAGGAACGATGGGTGTCGCCCACTTGCTCCAGTCTACCTTAGGTAACACGCCTGCATTCTCCAGATTCTCCAGCTCTGCCTCGACGGCTGGGCGAATTGCATACGGTACCGGTCTTGCTTTGAAAAACTTGGGAATTGCATTCTCTTCTATTTTTATCGAGGCAGTTACGCCTTTAAGAGTTCCCAGTTCTTGTTGAAATACCTCTTTAGCGTTAGCCAAGATTGTTGACAATCGTCCAGGTGTGACGTCGTCATCCTTTTTACCAGCCACCGTCAGTGCCTGAATGGAGTGCCAGTCTAAACTTATCTTTCTGATCCATTCACGTCCCAATAACGGTGGTCCACCATCTTGCAGTATGTACAGATACAATTTCTGTATTTCCTTGCCGTTGTATTCGACAGGCACCCTTATTTTCCCTCTGGGGTATACTTTCTGCCCTGTATATGTCTTCAAGACAATGGGTGTGTCTTTCAAGGGTATGTGTGAGAATAGCCGCTCGTAGTCTCGTCGATTCATGACGGTCAGGGCTGATCCTGTATCCAATTCCACTTTGACTTGGGACCCTGCTATCATGAGGGTGACCCAAATGGTTCGGTGATCCTCTTTTGTGATTACGTTGTGTAGTTTGAGACAGCTTAGTTTCTTGTTCCCGGATTCACTATCGCTCTTCTGGTCTTCGGAACTACTGTCCGTCATCTTTTGTACCTTCCTGTACTTTTCCTTAATAGTCTTTTTGTTGTCGTTAGCCTTCTTCCCGGACCTGCAAACTCGTGCAATGTGTCCCGTCTTTCCGCATTGCCTGCATGTTTTGTCCTTGGACCAGCAGTCCGTCTGGTCATGGGTTGTTCTGCCACAGCGATAACATTTTTCAAATCCCCGTGTCATTTCATGGGTGCCGTATTCCTGTGGCTTTTGCTGTATTTCCGCAGCTCCCCTTGCTGCTGCTTCGTACGATACTGCCACGCTGAAAGCCTTATCTAGCGTGAGCTCTTTCTCTGAGAGTAACCTCTTCTGGGTTCCTTCACTCAGGAGTCCACAGACAAATTTGTCCCGTAGGGTATCTGCCAGTCCTGCTCCGAACTGGCAGTGCTTTGATAGCTTGCGTAGTTCCGTAAGGTAATCAGCATTGCTCTCACCTTTATGCTGATTTCTCTTGTGGAATTTAAATCTTTCTGCTATCAGCAGCGGTGTAGGATTTAGGTGTTCCTGTAGGATATCAACAATTTCCTTAAAACTCTTCACCATCAGTTTGACTGGAGTGATCAGGTTCCACAATAGGCCGTACGTTCTTGCGCCCATTAAGTTTAGTAGTACCAATGCCTTTTTATCATCGGCTACTTCATTTGCCTTGTAATATACTTCGACTCTTTCCACATACGTGATCCAGTCTTCTATTGCATTATCGAAGGCAGTGATATTGCCAGTCTTCGGCATCTTGGAGATCTAAGATGGCGCCTCCCGTGTTTTGCCTTCTTCCCTGATTGAACAAAATGGCGCCTCCCGCGCTTTGCCTTCTTCCCCGCTGGATTAAGATGGCGCCTCCCGCGCTTTCTGTCTTTTCCGCTGCTGCTAGCGCTGTTGCTGGCATTTTTACGCCTTGATGGCGACGCTCTATGGTCTTCGCGCACTTCCCCCCCGCGCTGCTGCCAACGCCGCTCTCCGCGGTCCCCGTGGCAAACTGCAGCTCCTTGCGGCTTTCTGCGCTTCTAATTTCTTTTATTTTAATTACTGTTCCCGTCGTCAGAGCAGACCCTATGGGACACTTTCCTTCCTCTTCTCGGTCTGCACGCTGCCCAGCTTCATAGCACCGGCCGCGCCTTGTGTGCTCCACCCTCTCTCTCTCTCTCCTCTTCCCGACAACGCTGCTCGGCCCCATTGAAAAGCCACCCGATCGAGCTCTAGCCCACCGCAGCCCAGGAAGGGTCAGTGTACTACCTGCCACCAGCCCGATTAGCTGGAACACCATAGACTAGATAACCAAGCCCAGCTCTCGACAGCCTTTCCTGCAAATCTTCGAATTCGATGAATCAGAGGCGGTTGCCCACGGTCGACGCCCGTTTCTTCTGTTTGTTTTTTTTTCTTTTTGGATTTCTTCCTTCTGGCCTCGACCTCTAACAACTTCGCTTCAGGGATGGATCCCCGTGACGTGGTGCAGAATTGTAGGTAAGTTCGGATCTGTTCGTCGCCAGTGTAACGTCCGTGTGTAATTGAGACACGGACTGCAGAAGTTGGTTATAACAGGTGTTTACTGAATGGAGACAAAACTGGAACTACTATACAAAGTTACTGCACAGGCTTATATACAGGGGTGGTCACTACTGGTACTGCAGTATACAGGGGCTGCAGAATATAGTTCCTTCTTCAAGGTACCTACACTAAAACCTTACTTTTCTTACCAAAGTGTAATAGCTCAAACTTATCTATGTTGAAATTAATTTGCCAATTATATGCCCATTCTGCAAGTTTATTACTGTCTTTTTGTAATCTGTTGCAGTCCTCCTCAGTATTGACGATCAATTTGGTGTCGTCTGCAAATTTACAAATTATGTTTTTGATTCCAAAGTCTAAATCATTAATATAAATTGTGAACAACAGTGGTCCCAGCACTGATCCTTGTGGGACCCCACTTTCCACCTTCTGCCACTCTGAACAGCTATTCTTTACTCCCTACTCTCTGCTTTCTGTCTTGAAGCTGGCTAGTTATCCATTCTACTACTTGTCCCCTGACTCCACATGCTCTGACCTTATTCATTAGTCTATTATGTGGTACCTTATACCCAGTTACTCAACAAATGGGACTCCTTGCTTTAGTACGAACTAAGCAAAGACATGAGAGGGTCTGAGTGATGTGCACCTCTAGTCTTCCACTCATCAGAAACTTTCCAGCAAAGCCAGAACAGCATGCCCCAAACCCCTGCTAGACTGTCAGCCACTAGAGATGCTCGCACTACAGCCACTGCTCTCTTTCACAAGGCAGTTCATCCTTTTCAGTACTTTGTTTTACAAAATTTAACAACTGTAGAAGTAGGCTCAATTGCTGATGCTGTGGTAGCACAAATCATGTCTTTGCACTCCTCTTTGTTTATTAAACCGATAGTTTGTCAGCAAGACATTTAACCAGACTACTATGCCCCTTTAGTATTTGAATTGAAATATACTGTTGTGTAATTTTAACGTGGTCAAATACTTTGTGCCCTACTTATAAAATTATATTCACAAAACATCCACAACTAACAGAAATATTGAATGGCAACTGTTCAATTTCAACTACTAAAGTCCTCTACATTTGACATAAATTAATGATGCCAAAGTTGACATTGTCTGTTGGTGTGAATGCAGCGCACATTATGGCAGATGATTGATTTCCAATTGTGACTGTGTGAGCTAAAGCAATAAGGTTTCATGTCGTTGTCAGTAACCTTTCAATACGGTTATGATCAAGGTGCTGGAAATAACCCAAACACAACACTTGCTCTGGGCACTATGGTACAGTGACATTGTAAATGTGTTCAGAAAATCTTCATCTGGTAGATATTTCTAGCAAAATCAAAATGAACACAATTACAATTTTGCTAAAAGTCTTGACAATGTCACTATACATACAGGAGGAGTTTTAACTCCCTCTGCCTGGCAGAATGTGAGTGGAGTGGGAGTTAAAATAGAGCGGATCAATCTCCCACTCCATTCATGCCCCATGCCGATTTCAATGCCGCTGGTTTTTCGGATGGCTGAGATGTTTGCCTGAGTCGGTGGGAGCCTCATACATTTAAGCAAATCGGGATCCTATGACATATATTGGACCCCGGTGGCAGTTAACTGTATTTTAACTTTTCCAGGCAACTGGAAGTGGTCATAAAGAGTATCCATATTCTGAGCAAAGAGATTACAGTGAGCAGAAATGCAGCAACAGCACAAGTTTCCAAGTCAGACATAGTATAGATTGATCTCGTGCAGTAATCCTTCCCTGCTCCAACAATGTGGGTTGACCGTTGAACTTCACAACATCCCCACTGTGCCAGAATGAGAATTTAATTTTCCAAAGTATCTATTTTACAGTAGTGCAGTCTTCAGGTGTGATTGATGGGGGAATTAACCATCTCCATTCTGGCTGGGAATAGTGGAGTCACTATATGCAGCCATCGCATATGCAAATACATCCAGAAATCTACACATCAGGCATTGATTCAACAAGCCTGGTGATTCACAACAAATCCCTGAGGGATTGAAAAGGAGCAGATGGAGCACTGAATGCTTCAAAGATAGTGTATCAGAGAATGAGGAACAATAGGAGCACCATCAATGCTAACACATTACTGGAAAGCACTTCAGATTTGGGTAACTGTTCTGTCAAAAACTATTGTCATCACATACCATGAGCAACTCATTAGCATCCTTAGTCATACATCCTCCTATAGGATGTTCTAATTATATTATACAGTTTACCATCATTTTAAATATAAAGTGATGAAAATTTGCATATGGGGACAACAAACTAAATAAATCTCAGTATTTGGTAAGTACAAGTAATGGGCACAGGTGGCTTTAAGATACTGGTCTACTGACAGTTCAGAAGCTTGAGTATTCCCCTGGTTGCCATGTCAACTGACGCTGTACATGTGTTCATGGAGATTTTCGTTGTTCAGTATTCCACTGAAATCATAAATATGTTGTAAAAGAATGCATTTACAAATCAAGGAAACTTCTCCAAACGCAGTTCCGATGTCATTGCATACAGCGAGCAGAGCAATTCTTTAGCTGTGAGGTACAACAGTGGTAAAAACCATTACCATCGTCTCAATTCTCAGAAATTCAAACTTGCATTGTACAGATCTACTCAGCTGAATTTCATCCATGTATGTGAGGTAGTAGAGTTGTTAGCAGTCCTTGTTACAGTCACTAATACACACTTAGCCAAATGGACAAGGGCATTATAGGCCTGAGTTCTTCCAAGCCTCACGACCAATCAATGCTAAAACAAATAAAATTCAGTGGTTAAGAATAAAAAGCTCAATTCAGGAGAAATTATTAAAAGCTGCTCATCAATCTTCATTCAAATGCATATTAATCCTCTGTGCTAATAAAACAGCTTAAAAATGGGGCATTTTTCACAGTTATTTCACCTTAAATACAATCAGTTGAATGGAGATCCCAGCTTTATCTTCAGCAAGCTCTTGGGCTTTCTATCAGTGTGTGAGCACAGCTACATTACTAATGATTTTTTTCTGAGTCACGAACTGGTTTCTGTCCCTGGGCTTTAACACAAGATATTACCCTCAGATGACTAACATTAATGAAATGTCACATTAAATTACTTTGATGGCTAATAAATCAGTGTAAAGTTTCCAATATCAATTATTTTACCAAATAGTAATAGCTGTGCCGCCCATCATGAAATTTAACCTTTTACATGGCAATGCACCGATTTATTTTCCCCTAATCCAAGACAATATCGCAATTACTTATGTTTGCTTGGTTCAGCCTCTTGGTCACAAGAATGTGAATTCAAGCCCCAAGCCTCAGTTTTGAGGGGGTGTTGTGTTGTCAAAGGTTCTCTCCTCAGGTGAAACATTGAACCAATGTGTGATCGAGGCGGGGATTAAAGGTTCATTATTCTATTTAAAGAGCAGAGGATTCTTCTCAGTGTTCTGGCCACCATTCTTCCCTCAGCAACGACGGTTATTGCATTTCAAAGTTATTTCATGGGAAGTGTCTTGAGAAGGTTCTCAGAAACGTGATTAGATGCAATATAAGTAAAAGTCATTTGAACGTAAATGAGAAGTGATGTACAATTATGTTTTAATGTCATAACATGAATTGGGTAGGGGAACTGGGTGGTGCAATGAGCACACTTATTTCACCTCTGGGACCTGGGTTTGATTCTAGCCCAGACTGATGGGATGGAGTTTCCTCTCTCTGGTAGCTGCAAGCATCCTAAATGAAAAGTGTTGAGGCAGTTTAATGAAATTCCTTGTGAACAGAAGCCAATGTGCAAAACTTCCTATAAATTGGCATGATGTGGCCAATCAAAATGTCAAAAAGATGTAATGCAGGGGACTCTGATAAGATATTCCAGTCTCCACCAATGATTTCCTCCGCACTGATGAGAATAAACTGTATCCTAAAAATTGACATATCTATGTAACAATTTTTTCTCCAGGTACATATCCAAATATTTCTTGAATTTGCTGATATCTTCAAGCCCCATTGCCAAATTCGGCATTCCATTCCATACATGCATCATCTTCTGTATAAAGTAATTATATCTAAACTATCTTTTCACCTTTCCTCTTCTAGGTTTAAGGCTGTACTCTCTTGTTGTATTATGTACTGTATATAAAATACTTCTCTGATCAACTGGAGCTTATTTATGATGAAACCCACAGTAGTCACGTCACTAACACCATGAATAACATGGAATGAGACTGTATGTTATACATGGGAGAGAGAGAGTTTAAGATTATGGCCTGAACTAAAACAAAACAAAGGCACAAAAAAATGTTTTAGCTTCTACATACTCTCAATTTTAGCACTACTACCAACAGGACAGAGGTAGCAGCATCTAGCTTTCCTGATAGCAGAATCAGTGAGCAGCTGACCCATACAGACTGGCAAGGACCCAACTAGAGCGAATAGGGTGTTAGGGTGCATTCATAAAAAAATTGATTATTGAGGGGTTCCGCAGGGCAGTGTCCTAGGCTCAACCATCTTCAGCTGCTTCATCAAGGACCTTCCCTCCAACATAAGGTCAGAAATGGGGATGTTCGC
Organism: Somniosus microcephalus; assembly: GCF_052327205.1. NCBI lineage: Eukaryota > Metazoa > Chordata > Chondrichthyes > Squaliformes > Somniosidae > Somniosus > Somniosus microcephalus. The sequence continues at coordinate 110,394,518 of NC_140989.1, forward strand.
TGATGATTGCACAGTGTTCAGCACCATTCATAACTCCTCAGATAATAAAGCAGTCCATGCCCGCATGCAACAAGACATGGATGACGTTCAAGCTTGGGCTGATAGGTGGCAGGTAACATTCGTGCCACACAAGTGTCAGGCAATGACTATCTCCAACAGGCGAGAGTCTAACCACCGCCCCTTGACATTCAATGGCATTATCATCACCAAATTCCCCACCATCAACAACCTGGGTCACCATTGACCAGAAACGTAACTGAACCAGCCACATAAATACTGTGGCAACAAGAGCAAGTCAGAGGCTAGGTATTCTGTAGTGAGTGTCTCACCTCCCCAAAGCCTTTCCACCATCTACAAGGCACAAGTAAGGAGTGTGATGGAATACTCTCCACTTGCCTGGATGAGTGCAGCTCCAACAACACTCAAGAAGCTCAACACCATCCAGAACAAAGCAGCCCACTTGATTGGCACCCCATCCACCACCTTAAACATTCACACCCTCCATCACCGGCGTACCATGGCTGCAGTGCCCACCATCTACAAGATGCACTGCAGCAACTCGCCAAGGCTCCTTCGACAGCACCTCCCAAACCCACGACCTCTTCCACCTAGAAGGACAAGGGCAGCAGGTGTATAGAAATACCACCACCTCCAAGTTCCCCTGCAAGTCACACATCATCCTGACTTGGAGGTATATCGCTGATCCTTCATCACCGCTGGGTCAAAATCCTGGAACTCCCACTCTAACAGCACTGTGGGAGCACCTTCACCACACGGACTGCAGTGGTTCAAGAAGGCAGCTCACCACCACCTTCTCAAGGGCAATTAGGGATGGGCAATAAATGCTGGCCTTGCCAGCAACGCCCACATCCCAGGAATGAATAAAAAAAAAACGAGGCATACATACTATTTTGTCCTTGTACAAGATCTTGGTCAGGCCTCACTTGGAATATTGTGTCCAGTTTTGGTCTCCTCACATAGTTAATGATATTGAGGCTTTGGAAAAGGTGCAGAGGAGGGCCACTAGAGCAATTCCCAGTATAAAGCAAATTGGTTTGTAAGATAGGCTAAATGAGGGTGGAAATCAACACTTTAGTGAAGTGTAGACTGAGGGGGGATCTGATTGAGGCTTATGAGGTAATGAAGGGAATAGATTGTGTTCCAGCTGACAGTTTGTTCCAATTAAATAGGTTACGGAGGACCAGGGGTCACAATTTTAAGTTGTATAAGGCTAAACCTAGGTTAGATGTCAGGAGATGGTTCTTTTCCCAAAGAATAGTGGACCTCTGGAACAGGCTCCCGGCTCGTGCGGTGGACCTTGATTCGCTGAATTCCTTCAAGCAAGAGGATGAGACTGGGGAATTAATAATGGGGGAAACAGGGAAATGGCAGAGACTTTGAACAAATATTTTGTATCGGTCGTCGTTGTGTCCCAGTCGCTGAAGGTAAGCATGCAGGCGCAGCAGGCGGTTAAGAAGGCAAATGGTATGTTGGCCTTCATAGCGAGAGGATTCGAGTACAGGAGCAAGGATGTCTTGCTGCAGTTGTACAGGGCCTTGGTGAGACCACACCTTGAGTATTGTTGTTGCGTCTGTGTGTTGATAGAGACACTGAAGACAGGAGTTGGTTTGATAGGTGTTTACTAAATAAAGTCTGGAGGGGAACTAACGGATACAACACAATACTCAGGCTTATATAGCCCGAGTGGCCATTACAGGCATTACAGTACACATGGGGCTCTTAAAGGCACATACACTACAATTCCTCCCCTTTTAGCTAACCAGTACATAATATTTTAAGTAATTATTAATTACATGTTACAAGGAAAATAATCTATACATTGCTGCAGTTAGTTAATTATAAGTCAGTCTCTCTGGAGGCTTCCTAACTCGGTCCGGATAACGCCTCGGTGGTGTAGTAGTTTCTGGTGGTGTAGTAGGTTCTTTTGGCAAGGCTGATTCGGCTTGAATGCCAGTGTCGGGTTCATCGGGTTCCAGTATCACCGGATCGGAGGTAGATATAGGTATCTCTACTTCATCGTTAGGCGTATAGAGTTGTGGTGTAGGTTGTCCCTTTTCGGATGACTCTATGATTTGGTCAGCATGGCGCCTTATTATGCTTTCTCCGATGTCCACGGTATACAGCAGCGGTCCTAGTCGTGTGCAGATAGTTCCAGGCTGCCATTTCTCGGTACGGTAGTCCCGGGCCAAAACTTGTTGACCTATCTGGAAGGTTCTAGTTGGCCTTACATTCATGCCTTGAAATTGCCGGTTCTCCACGTCCCTTCTGATGTTGGGCTTGATCAAATCCAGCTGGCATCTTAGGCTTCTATTGAAGAACATCATGGCGGGAGTTTAGTTTGTAACCATATGTGTTGCATTCCTGTATGCGAACAAGAAGTTATCCACCTTGTGCTGAAGTTTTATGTCTTCATTACCCATGGCCTTTATGGCCTTCTTGAAGGTCTGGACAAACCTTTCAGCCAATCCATTGGTGGCGGGATGGTATGGGGCGGACGTGTAGTACTTAACCCCATTGTTTTTTAAGAACTTCCTGAATTCTTCGGACACAAATTGCGGTCCATTATCAGAACAGATCTGTTTCGGCAGCCCATTCCTGGCAAATATGGTCCTTAATACTGTGATGGTTTTTTCCGTGGTGGTGGAGGACATCTTGATCACCTCCGGCCGCTTGGAGTGTGCATCAGCCGCGATTAAGAACATTGAGTCCATAAATGGACCAGCAAAGTCGATGTGTACCCTTTGCCAGGGAGATGAGAGCCACTCCCATGGATGTAGAGGGGCTTGGGGTGGAGCGTTTTGGACCTTCTGGCATCCTAGGCAACTCTTGGTCATTTCTTCGATGTCTCCATCGATACCTGGCCACCATACAAACACTCTGGCTAGGTTCTTCATTTTCACTCCACCCAGATGCCCCTCATGAAGCTCCTTTAGCACTTTATCCTGGAGTTTGGGTGGAATCACCACTCTGGATCCACACATCAAGGTTCCTCGGCACACTGACAGCTGTTCTCTTCTTTGCGAGAATGCTGGCAACAGTGGTTTGCCATGTGCTGGCCATCCCTTCACCGTTAAGTCGTAGATTCGTGAGAGAGTCAGGTCATTTCTCGTTTCCTTTTCAATGGCAGAATTTGTTACTGGTAGACACTCCACTATGGTTGAGTGGAACATCTCCACTGGGTCTACGGTAGGTGCCTCTTCTACCATTGGCAACGGTAGGCGCGATAAACCATCAGCATTCCCATGCTGTTTTGATCCTTTGTATTCTATGTTGTATTGGTGTGCCCCTAGAAAAAGGGACCACCTCTGTAGCCTTTGCGCTGTCATAATGGGAACACCCTTTTTAGGGTTGAATATGGAGATGAGGGGTTGATGGTCAGTCAACAAGGTAAATTTTTGTCCGTGTAGGTAATGGTTGAATTTCTTCACTCCCCATACCAGGCTGAGTGCTTCCCTGTTGATTTGGGTATAGTTACGCTCAGCTGAGTTCAGTGAGCGTGACGCAAAAGCTATCGGCCGTTCCGAGCCATCAGGGAATTTATGTGATAATACTGCTCCTATGCCGTAAGGGGATGCATCGCACGCCAGTCTGATTGGCAGTGATGGGTTGTAATGAGCCAAAACTTCTTTGGACGTGATTAAGTCTTTGCATTTATGGAAGGCACGTTTACAGTCTTCGCTCCATTCCCAAATTACTCCTGTTTGTAGCAGTTCATTAAGAGGGTGTAGAAGAGTTGATAAGTTTGGTAAAAATTTATGATAGTAATTTATTAATCCCTGGAACGACCTTAATTGTGAAACATTTTCAGGTGCTGGGGCTTTTATGAACACTTCAATTTTTTCAGGTGACTTATGCAACCCTTCCTTATTAATTATGTGGCCACAATATGAGATTTGATTCTGGAAAAATTCGCACTTGGGGCGATTTGCTCGTAGGCCCCGTTCTTTCAGCCTAGTGAGCACCTGCTCCAAATTGGCAAGGTGCTCATTGTCGTTTTCTCCTGTTACAAGGATGTCGTCTAGGTAGCATTGAATCCCCGGAATCCCTTGGAGGACTTGCTCCATAGCTCTTTGCCAGATAGCTGGAGCGGATGCTACTCCGAAAACCAGTCGATTGTACAGACCTTTGTGTGTATTTATCGTGAGATATTTTTTAGAGGCTTCTTCAACCTCCATCTGTAGATATGCCTGTGCCAAGTCAATTTTGGTGAAACGTTTCCCTCCGGATAGTGAGGCGAAAATATCTTCTATCTTCGGAAGAGGATACTGTACCATGTGAAGGACCGGGTTTACAGTCACCTTGAAGTCTCCACAGATGCGAATTTTTCTCTGTTCTTCAGATTTATCATTCTTCAATGCTTTCTTCATGACTGGGACGATTTTAGATAATACGCCTGCCTTTTCCAAATTCTCCAGCTCTGCCTCGACTGCTGGACGAATTGCGTATGGCACCGGTCTTGCCTTAAAAAACTTGGGAATTGCTGCATCTTCCACTTTTATTGAGGCGGTGATGCCTTTCAAGGTTCCTAGTTTCTCTTGAAACACTTCCTTGGCATTGGCCAAGATGTCTTTTAATCGTTCAGGCATGACGTCATCATCATTTTTTTCCTTACTGGTCACCGTCAGTGCCTGAATGGAGTGCCAGTCTAAACGTATTTTCCTGATCCATTCACGTCCCAACAGCGGTGGACCACCATCTTGTAGAACGTATAAATACAACTTCTGTATTTCCTTGCCGTTGTATACAACAGGCACCCTTATTTTTCCTTTGGGGTATACTTTCTGCCCCGTATATGTTTTCAAGATAATGGATGTGTCTTTTAAAGGTATATGCGGAAATAGCCGCTCGTAATCCCGTCGATTTATGATGGTCAGAGCTGATCCTGTATCTAGCTCCATTTTAACTGGGGAACCTGCAATTGTGAGGGTAACCCAAATGGTCTGGTAATCTTCTTTGGCAATTACATTATGTCATTTGAGAGAGCTTAGTCTCTTGTTCCCGGAGTCGCTGTCGCTCTTCTGGTCTTCGGAGCTACTGTCCGTCATCATTTGTACCTTTCTGTGCTTTTCCTTATTGATTTTTTTCCTGTTAGTGGATTTTTTGTTTCCAGATCGGCATACACGTGTAATGTGTCCCATCTTTCCGCATTGCCTGCATGCTTTGTCCTTGAACAAGCAGTCCCTCTGGTCATGGGTGGATCTGCCGCAGCGATAACATCTCTCGAAACCCCGTGTCATTTCATGGGTGCCGAAGTCCTGTGGCTTTTGCTGTATCTCTGCAGCTCCTCTTGCACTGAAAGCCTTGTCCAGTGTTAAATCTTTCTCAGAAAATAGCCTTTTTTGTGTTCCTACACTTAGGAGACCGCAGACGAATTTGTCTCGTAGAGAATCTGCCAATCCTACCTCGAATTGGCAGTGTAGGGTATCAACAATCTCCTTAAAATTCTTGTCCATCGGTTCGGCTGGAGTGATTAAGTTTCGTAACAGCTTGTATGTCTTTGCGCCCATTAGATTTAGAAGTACTGAAGCTTTTTTTTCATCTTCTATTCCATTTGCGGTGCAATATACCTCCACTCTTTCCACATATGTGGTCCAATCCTCTATCTCGTTATCAAAAGCATCAATATTGCCAGAATTAGGCATCTTAGAAAAGATATGGCGCTTCCCGCGCTTTTCTTTTTTTTCTGCAGAAAAGATATGGCGCTTCCCGCGCTTTCCTGCCACTGCTGCCGATGACAATGCTGTTTCCCGCAGCTTCCGTTCTTTTTTATTTATTTATTTATTTACAGTTGGAGACTCGTTCCCGCCAGACTCTCTCTCTAGGTCTGAACGCCGACCTGCTTGCAGCGCCGGCCGTCTCCCGAGTGCTCCCTCCCCGTCTGTTACTGCTTGCCTCCGCTTTCGCTGCTTGGCCCAGCTGTAGAGCCAGCCGCTGGAGCCCCAGCCTGACGCCCAGGAAGGATTACCGCAGTACCTGCCACCAGCTTGGCCAGCTGGTGAAACAACAGCTTCTTTCACTTCTTGATTCTTCTGGATGCCAGAGGAATCGATGTCCTTGAGGTGCTGCCGAATTGTAGGTAAGTCCGTTTCCACTTCGTCGCCACTGTTGCATCTGTGTGTTGATAGAGACACTGAAGACAGGAGTTGGTTTGATAGGTGTTTACTAAACAAAGTCTGATGGGGAACTAATGGATACAACACAATACTCAGGCTTATATAGCCCGAGTGGCCATTACCGGCATTACAGTACACATGGGGCTCTTAAAGGCACATACACTACAATTGTGTGCAGTTTTGGTCGCCTTATCTGAGGAAGGATGTTCTTGCCATGGAGGGAGTGCAACGAAGATTCACCAGATTGATACCTGGGATGGCAGGAATGACGTAGGAAGAGAGATTGGGTCGATTGGTCTTGTATTCGCTAGAAGAATGAGAGGGGATCTCATTGAAACTTATAAAATTCTATCAGGACTAGACAGACTAGATGCAGGAAGGATGTTCCCGATGGCGGGGGAGTCCAGAACCAGGGGTCACAGTCTAAGGATAAAGGGGTAAGCCATTTAGGGCTGAGATGAGGAGGAATTTCTTCACCCAGAGAGTGGTGAACCTGTGGAATTCTCTGTCACAGAAGGCAGTTGAGGCCAATTCATTAAATATATTCAAGAAGGAATTAGATATATTTCTTAAGGCTAAAGGGATCAAGGGATATGGGGAGAAAGCAGGGGCAGGATACTGAATTTGGATGATCAGCCATGATCTCGTTAAATGGCGGAACAGGCTCGAGGGGCCGAATGGCCTACTCCTGCTCCTCTCTTCTATGTCACGGTAGAAGACACTAAAAACATCCCAATAATAATTGATAATCAAGGGGCTATACGGAAGGAGAAACTTAAAACAATGACTATCACTAGAGAAAAAATACGAGGCAAACTAATGGGACTAAAGGCTGACAAGTCCGCTGGACCTGATGGCCTACATTATAGGTTCTTAAAAGAAGTGGCTGCAGAGATAGTGGATGCATTGGTTGCAATCTACCAAAATTCCCTGGATTCTGGAGAGGTCCCAGCGGATTGGAAAATTGCAAATGTAACGCCCCTGTTCAAGAAAGGAGGGCAGCAGAAAGCAGGAAACTATAGGCCAGTTAGCCTAACATCTGTCATTGGGAAAATGCTGGAATCCATTATTAAGGAAGCAATAGCAGGACATTTAGAAAATCATAATGGCCCAGTAATTCCTGTCACAACGCGTGAGTACGGACAGGGTACTCACGCGTGTGCCAGGAGGAATTGTCAGTTTTCAGCATGCACAGCGCATGTGCTGAAAACCGGCATTTCCTGTCCTCTGACTCAAGGGGTTAAGAGGCTGAACGCATGCGCGGTATCGGGCAGCGCGTGCGACTTGGATTTCCTGTATTTTTACAGATTTGCGCGTGTGTAAAGGCCTCCGGTTTTTACGCATTGAAAAACCACACGTAAGTACTTAGTTTTACAGGTAAGTGGTCTTTTAGTACAATTTAGAATTTTTTTTTCCACAGGTTTATTATTTTTAAAGAATCTACAGTAAGGTAAGTTTAGTTTTAGACCCTATTTTTTTTTTATTTTTTTTTTTCAAAAATTTGATTAATTGTTTAAAATAGTCTTTTAAAGTTATTCATAGTTAATTTAATTATTGGGATGCTTTTTAAAATTTTATTTAAAGTTTAAGTAGTGTTTTGGGGTGCAGTACTTTTCATGAGTTTGACAGTCTTTACTATCAAACTTATGAATGAAGTTTCCCCTCCCCTGATTGGCTGAACAGTGCTCACCTGATCCCAGCCGGCACATCGCACTAACTACGCCGCTGGGTCAGGTTAGCACAGCGCACCGGGATCAGAACCTGGCCACTGACAGGAAATCCACTGCGGGCCAGATTTCAGATGTCGGCGCGCAGGGTGAGCGCACATCGGGGGCTTGCACGCGCGGCAAGCCCCCGACAGGAATTACTGGGCCAATACAATTAAGCAGAGTCAACATCGTTGGGAACATGAAAGGGAAATAGTGTTTGACAAATTTACTATAGTTCTTTGAGGATGTAATGAGCAGGTTGGATAAAAAGGAACCAGTAGATATAAATTATTTGGATTTCCAGAAGGCATTCGATAAGGTGCCAGATAAAAGGTAACTGCACAAGATAAGAGCTCATAATGTTGGGGGTAATATATTAGCATGGATAGAGGATTGGCTAACTAACAGAAAACAAAGTTGGGATAAATGGGTCATTTTCAGGTTGGCAAACTGTAACTAGTGGGGTGCCACAGGGATCGGTGCTGGGGGCTCAACTGTTTACAATCTATATTAATGACTTGGATGAAGGGACCGAGTGTACTGTAGCCAAATTTGCTGATGATACAAAGATAGGTGGGAAAGCAAGTTGTGAGGAGGACACAAAGGGCTGGATTTTAATTCAGGGGCGGGTTGGGGGTCGTGTAACCCGCATTTCGTGTTATCCACACGAATCTAAATCGATGTGGGAGATTGATGCGATTTTAACTTAATTGGCCAATTGAGTTCCAGCGTGTGGGAACCCATGGCAAATGATTTTTTCCAGTCTGAAAGTCGCATCCGATGACATCATCATTGCTGCTGCTGCTGCATTTAAGGTCTGCAACAAGCCTTGCTTCTTCTGCAGACTGCCAACCTTTTGGCCTTTGCTGCTGCAGGGACCTGGAGGCAGAATGGCCAGTGAAAGACCTAGGTCTGCTCCAAGATTTGATGACGTTGCCCTGCAGGCTTTAGTGGAGGGAGCGAGAGCTCATAAGGAGGTGCTCTTCCCTTCATCAGGGAGGAAGAAGCCTCCCCAGCAGACCAAGGCTGTGTGGCTGCAAGTGGCAGAGGAGGTCAGCTCCTTATCGGTAACCTGCAGAACCTGGATACAGTGCAGGAAGAGATTTCATGACCTTCAGCGCACTGGAAAAGTGAGTATGAATTACCCATCACCCTCACTCTGATCCCCATTGCCTTTCCTCACCAGCACTCAGCTTTAGCAATCTTTTCCTCCACATCCCACTTGGCACTGACATTCATGCACCCTTACCCATTCCCTTTCTCTCTATGGTCACATTCACCTAACTATTCGACTATGCAGCCCTCACACTCTCTATCACTCTGATGCTATGAAAACAACTGACAACATACAGGGAGGGCTCTTGGTCTTGCCACCTCACTCCATCTTTGTCTCCTTCTAAGCATTGATGCTATGGATTCTCTACACTCACTCCTTCATTCTCACTCAAACTCCACTTGTCTCCCTCATTGAAGGAAAAGAGAGCTCACAATAAAAGAGAAAAAGTGAGGACAAGAGGAGGGCCACCCTCAGTAGCCCACCTCACTCCCTGGGAGGAGGCGGTCCTGGAGATCGTGGGACTGGAGGATGACGCGCAAGTGGGGGACGGACAGACGGGTGCATCACAGCAAGCTGGTGACAGAATAGTTTTCCATTTCTCTCATTGACATTGCATGAGTCGCTGATAATGTTTCCGAAGCTCTAACAGATGGACTTATGATCATTTGCAATATGCAATGTGCATGTAACCTTGGCCTCACATCTCTGACTCTTTCCTTTACTCCCCCACAGGACCATCGCAAGCACCCGTCCCCACTAGCCAGGAGGAACAGTCTGAGGCTCCAGACTCCTCAGAGGAAGCTGCATCCTCTGAGGGCGCAGCGTCAGCAGAATTCAGCGCACCCAGCACCAGCGCAGACACTCACACCTCGGTGGGACCTTCGGAACATAGAGTAGTGTTGTCACCTGGTGTATCACAGCTCACAAGTGAGCATCAGCAGATTGTGGAGACAGGGACAGCAGTGGAGAGTCCTAGTCGGAGGGCGCAGTACTCTGCCAGCTCGGCTCAGCTGCATGTCGACCCTCTGCCTCTGGGTCCATCCATAAGATCAGCAGTGCTGGAACTCCAGGAACAGATGCAGGAGTCTCTGGCAGGTTTTGTCTCCAGGGTCGCTGCGAGTTTGGAGCGAATGGAGGAGTCCATAGCGAACATGAGCAGAGCCTTTGTGGAGTCATTGGCATATGAACGCATCACCATGGAAAGGATGGCAACCTCCATGGAGGTGATAAGTCGCCAGAGTGCAGAAAACATGGTGAGTGTTCAGAATAGAATGACATCTCTGGAGGAGCGATGGGCATCTATGGAACAGAGAAACCAGACCTTCATGGAAGTCCTTCTGAGTAGGACTGCCAATGCAGATACGGGTCCCCATGGCCCCCCTGATGTGCAGCAAGATGCTCTCAAGCCACTTGCAAGCGCTGAGGGGAACCTGACCCATGAGAGGGAAGTTGGTGGCAGACATCAAGGAAGTGGGGGCTCCTCTCCAAGCGCTCACACTTCCATGCCACTGCAGAGCCCTTGGTCAGAGCCCCACCAGAGTCCACACCCAACTGAGATCGGCGTCTCAACCCCTGCACAGCCGCAGGAGCAGCAGACTGTTGACAAGCCCTCACAGGTTCGCCATCCCAGAGGATGCCCGCCAAAGGTGTTGAGACAGGAGCAGCAGGAAAGTGAGCAAGGGGCCTCCACATCTGCTGAAGCCACAAGGGAAGCACCACGTAGGAGCACGCGTAAGAGAAAGATACTGCACAAATAGTCACAAGGGTAGTCACTTGGGTGAAATTTGATGTTTTATGTGAAAAAGCCATCAGATGAATAATGTAAATAAAAAATCTGATGGCTACTGCTGCAGTTGTGGCATGTGTCATTTCGCGAATGGGACATTCACATTGAGGGCTTAGGATTACTTGCAATTGTCAGTATGGTGGTCAAATTGCTAGAGATCCGCTGGTCCTTGGCCATTGTCGATGCTCAGGTAAGAAGCTGCGAGGCAAAAGTGCTTGATTGGCTAGGCTAAGCAAATCTGGCCAAGATGAGTGCGTTCCTTGCATCCCGGGCAGCAATGTGGCCGCGCGCTGGTGCCTTCTGGCCTGTGCAGCTTCAGGTGGGTGAGCAGCAGCTTGGTGCTCCTGCTGTTGCTGCTGCTGTTGGTGGTGCTGTTGTTCCTGGTTCCGCTGGTGCCACGGCTGGTCTTTGTCCGAATCTGATGTCCAGGAGGAAAGGAAATAAATGGCTCCCATGCTTCTGGTATATGCCTCAGTTGAGGAAGCGCTCAGTGAAGGCGGCGAGAGGTGTTTCCCAGGAGGTCACACTGGAGATGGGTGTCAGGCTCCAAACTTCCACAGCTGTGGTTATGCCTTCTAAAAGTTCCCCCAGACCTGAGACAACAAAGTCCTGCCACCTGCAAATGATGGCTGATCAAATCTCCTCTTTAATGGTTGACCTGCAGCTGATAGTCAGCAATCCAAATGTGCTCCCGCCAGGTTTCACCGTCGTGTTTCAGACAAGCTTGTTTCATGTGGGTAAAGGGTTAAAATTGCAAAGGCCTTTCAAAATGGCATTACAGAGGCAATTTAGTGCCTGTTAAGGGCCTATCCCGTCTCTTGGAGGCGGGACGGAGGCGGGACCATTAGACACGAATTAATGAAAATTGCGTGGAGGCGGGATGGAGGTTGGGTTGGGCCCGCCTGCCAGTTTTTGCAATTTTAACCCCCCACATGCCTCCAATCCCGCCTCCACAGCCCAATGAAAATCCAGCCCAAAGAGTCTGCAAAGGGATATAGATAGGTTAAGTGAGTGGGCAAAAAATTGGCAGATGGAGTATAATGTGGGAAAATGTGAGGTTATCCACTTTAGTAGGAAAAATAAAAAAGCAAATTATTATTTAAATGGAGAGAGACTACATAATGCTACAGTACAAAGGGATCTGGGGGTCCCCGTACATGAAACACAAAAAGTTAGCATGCAGGTACAGCAAGTAATTAGGAAGGTTAATGGAATGTTAGCCTTTATTGCAAGGGGTATGGAGTATAAAAGTAGGGAAGTCTTGCTACAACTGCACAGGGCGCTGGTGAGACCACACCTGGAGTACTACGTACAGTTTTGGTCTCCTTATTTAGGGAGGGATATACTTGCATTGGAGGCAGTTCAGAGAAGGTTCACTAGGTTCATTCCTGAGATGAAGGGGTGGTCTTATGAAGAAAGGTTGAGCAGGTTGGGCCGATACTCATTGGAGTTTAGAAGAATGAGAGGTGATTTTATTGAAACATAAGATTCTGAGCGGGCTTGACAGGGTAGATGCTGAGAGGATGTTTCCCCTCGTGGGGGAATCTAGAACTAGGGAGCATAGTTTCAGGATAAGGGGTCACCCATTTAAAACAGAGATGAGGAGGAATTTCTTCTCTCAGAGGGTCGTGAATCTTTGGACTTCTCTACCCCAGAGAGCTGTGGAGGCGGAGTCATTGAATATATTCAAGGCAGAGATAGACAGATATTTGAGCTACAGGGGAATCAAGGGTTATGGGGATCGGGTGGGAAAGTGGCGCTAAGGCCAAGATCAGGTCAGCCATGATCTTATTGAATGGCGGAGCAGGCTCGAGGGGCCGAATGGCCTACTCCTGCTCCTATTTCTTATGTTCTTATGTATGAGAGCGGGACCTGTTTCTGGCTGGGGCAGACATCACCTCTTACAAAAGGTACTGCAGGGAATTCAGGGCCAGAGTGAGCTCCTGGACTAGTTTCGATTGCCTGGATGGGTCGGAGAGGAAGTCCCAGATTTTTTCCCCCCAAATTGGCCTGGGTTTTTGTCTGATTTTTTGCCTCTGCCAGGAGATCACATGGTGTTGGGTGGGGTGGAGAGTGGCGTGGAGAGTGTATATATTGTGATGCACAATGTATCACAATTGTGGGGGACAGGCCGGATGAACCAGAGGGAATTTACCTGTCCGTCATTGTTCGAATGTTCGTATGTAGGTTCAATCGTTCCTTGATCTATTCTTAGTTTATCTCAGCTACAATTTGCCTCAGCACCTCTGGGTTAGGGAATGGTTCCATTCCTAAATACTATCCAGTAAAGACATGATTGGATTTGGCTGTAATGCACCTCTCCATAGTCAGATAGCCCACTGCCATTCACTGTCAAGGCTTGCTCATGGGCAAGGAACTGATGGGTGACTGATATCCATAGCGCTGTATGAATTCAGGAGTCAATGCCTTCAGGAGAGCAAACAGGTAACATAATGGTGAGAAAAAAATATAGATCTACATCTACTTACAACTTGCAAAATAAAAAGTACCTGCAGGTTCTTCACTGCAGACGGCATCCACAGCACCACCAAAAGCACATCTTAAAGAAAGAACTTGTATTTATATATCACCTCATTATGTCCTCAGTGCATTACAAACAATGCGTTGTGTGAAATTAAGTACTGCTGTTCTAAAAACAAATATGACAGCAAATTTTATGCACAACAAGGTCCCGTAAACAGCAAATGAATGAATGAACAGATGATTTGTTGTCGTGGTGATCATCAAGGGAAGGATGTTGGCCAGGACACCGAGAATTCCCTGTTTTTCTTCAAATAGTGCCACGTGTTTTTTTCACTTCCCCCTGAACAGGCAGGTAGGACTTCAGCTTAACATTCATAAGACAGAACCTTCAGTACTGAAGTGTCAGCCTGACCCAAACCTATATGGCCAGAACTTTCTCAATGGAGCCAGATTGAGAGGCTGGCTGGCTGCGGGTGGGTAGACCTCAGAAGCGAGGGTCCGGTCCGGAGGAGTGATCGTGGGAGGGGGTGGTCGGCAATCAGCTGGGGTCAGGGATCAGGTTGCAGGGAAAGAAGATCGGCAGGGGTCAGGGATCGGGGGTGGGGGAGGTTCGACCAGGGATTGGCGGGGGGGGTGGGGGGGCGGTGGCGGGGAGTGAGGATCGGGGCCGGTCACCAGAGGATCATGTCCGGACTCATCATCATCGGGGTGGGGGGTGGCTGGGGGAGGCTTGAGGATGTGATCGGAGGCCTCGTGGGGGAGTCTCCGATCATGGGGGGGGGGGGGGCGATGGGTTAGGTAGGGACCCTGGATCCAGGAGGTTGGGATAAAGCCACTTAATTCCTGGATGCAGCAGTCCCCGCCTCTGTTTAATAGCCAGGTTTCACAAATTGTGTGAAACCTGTCCACAGGCAGTTAAAATGAAGGGGAAAAAAAAGGCTTCCAGCCTCATTACAATATTTAAACTGAGGTAACACCCCCTGGGAGCGAGTTGGTCGTCCGCCTGGCCTCCAGCAAAACCGGAAGTGGGCACGTTGGAGGCGGGATCAGGTCAGGAATCCCATTTTTAACACTTTAACTGCCCCCACCTGTTTTTTAGGGAAAATTCCCAGAGGTGAGACTGCTACCAACTGAACCAAGCCACATTAACATTAAAAATCTTACATCTGCCTACACTTCCTGTCTACTTCTTCTTGTCATGGTGTTGTCACGTTTTCCATTTTAAATTCCTTTGACCACCTTTATAATAGAAACTGCCAATGTAAACTTATGCACTGCAATCACATGTTCCCACCAGTGATGGCACTGCAGTACCACAACCTTGCATCTCCAATCTCCTCAACCTGTGCTGCAGAGAAACTCCTGAGCTCCAACCTACTCTGCCTACTCGACTTCTCAAATTGCTATCAACTAGAAAAGCTACCAAATCAAAGTACTATATAAAAATAAGGATAGAATGTATGACTTTAAAATAGGGACTGAATTACATCTGTGCATCCCAATCAAATTATCCCTCTCTCACTCTTCACCTGAAAGCTACACTTGATCTTGATTTCCCACGTTCAATGCCACAGGAGATTGACTAGCTAAAGGCAGGAATGTCCATGATACATGGAGCCCTGAGAACTCGAGCACAAAGCACAGCAGAGTGAGCGGAGAACAGAGTGAGCGGGGAACAGAGTGAGCAGGGATCGGACTGAGCGGGGAATGGAGTGAGCGGGGAACGGAGTGTGTGGGGAATGGAGTGAACTGGGAATGGAGTGTGTGGGGAATGGAGTTTGATAGTAACAGAGTGTGCTGGGAATGGAGTGTGCTGTGAATGGAGTGTGCTGGGAACAGAGTGTGCTGGGAACAGAGTGTGTGGGGAATGGAGTGAACTGGGAATGGAGTGAGCTGGGAATGGAGTTTGACAGTAACGGAGTGAGTGGGGAATGGAGTGAGCTGGGAACAGTGTGTACTGGGAATGGAATGAACTGGGAACGGAGTGTGCTGGGAATGGAGTGAGCTGGGAATGGAATGAACTGGGAACGGAGTGAGCTGGGAACAGAGTGCGCTGGGAAGGGAGTGAGCTGGGAATGGAGTGAGCTGGGAATGGAGTGTGCTGGAAACAGAGTGAGCTGGGAATGGAATGAGCTGGGAATGGAGTTTGATAGTAACAGAGTGTGCTAGGAATGGACTGTGCTGGGAATGGAATGTGCTGGGAATGGAGTGTGTTGGGACGGAGTGTGCTGGGAATGGAGTGTGTTGGGACGGAGTGTGCTGGGAACGGAGTGTGTTGGGATGGAGTGTGCTGGGAATGGAGTGAGCTGGGAACGGAGTGTGTTGGGATGGAGTGTGCTGGGAATGGAGTGAGCTGGGAACAGAGTGTGCTGGGAACAGAGTGTGCTGGGAATGGAGTGTGTTGGGATGGAATGTGCTGGGAATGGAGTGAACTGGGAACGGAGTGTGTTGGGATGGAGTGTGCTGGGAACAGAGTGTGTTAGGAACAGAGTGTGCTGGGAATGGAGTGTGCTGGTAACAGGTGGGGAATTGCAGGTTTGTTACTCATTATTTTCCAAAGCTCTCTACATTTGGGAATTGTGCATTCAGATTGAAAAATCGCAAATGTTACTCCATTATTTAAGAAGTGAGGGAGGGAGAGAATAGGAAACTACTGAGCTGTCAGTTTAGCATCAATTGTGGGAAAATTACTGAATCTATCATCAGGAATAGAGTGACTGAGCACTTGAACAAGTTTGAGCTGATCAAAAAGAGTCAGCATGGATTTGTGAAGGGTATGTCGTGTCTGACTAATCTAGTTGAATTTTTTGAGGAGGTCACGAATGTGGTGGATAGGGAAGTGTCTATGAATGTTGTCTATATGGACTTCAAGAAGGCATTTGTTCTGCACAAGAGATTATTGGGAGGTAGGAGGCAAAGAGCAGGGATAAAGTGAATGGACTCTGAATGCAAATGTGAAAAAGTGTGAGGTCATCCATTTTGGATCAAAGAAAGACAAATCAGAATATTTTCTTATTGGCGAGAGACTTGGAAGTGTGGAGGAGCAAAGGGATTTAGAAGTCCAGATAACAAAGCACTAAAAGCTAGTGCACTGGTACAAAAAGTAATCAAAAAGCCCAATGAAATGTTGGCCTTGATCTCAAGGGGGTTGGAATACAAAGGGGAGGAACTTATGTTTCAGTTGTACAGAGCTTTGGTCAGACCTCACCTGGAGTTTTGGATACTGAATCTCTGGAAGGATATACTGGCCTTGGAGGGGGCAAAGTGCAGATTCCCCAGAATGATACTGAGGTTTAGAGGGTTAAACTATGAGGTGTAGGTTGCATAAACTTGAGTTATATTCCCTGGAGTTAAAAAGGTTGAGACTTATTGCCACCTGTTGTGCTAGCGATTCTTGAAAAATGGCAGCCGCTGCTCTTGCGCCAGCTGGAGGCAGCCCCTGTGGTGGCCGCCATATTTGTGGGCCCCTTCGCACTGCCAGTAACTGGCAGCGCCCTGTAAACAATGCCAATTTAACGTCACCTACGTGAACTTTGACCCTAGCATTCAATTCAGTGCTGGGTCCTAAGCACACCAGGTTAACCTGGCATGCAAGCAGGCTGACAGACGCTGACAGGGGCAATATCTGCAGCTGTTAAAGGGACACACACATCAATCAGGTAAGTTTGAATGGAAGGGTTTGGCCTTGGTTTTTTAAATTTTATTGAAGTGGTGGCTTGCTGCAATATATGTGAAAAGTTTTTTAAAGTGTTTTGGGAGTGCTGCTAGATGCTTGCAAGGGCTTGGATGGTAAGTGAGTGCTTTTGAAAAGACAGAACATGCTGCAAATACTCAGGTGGTCATGCTACATCTGTGGAGTTTACATCTCAGGTCGACATGCTGCCTGACCAACTGAGTATTTGCAGCATTTTATGTTGTCATTTCACATTTACAGCATCTGCTTGCAGTGGGAAGAGGAAAACGCAGAAGAGGAGGAAGCCGAAGAGGTTTGTGGCCGGGATATCTGGGATGAAATCATAAGCCTGCAATCCCACTGGCTGGGCAGGCTACCTCTTCTTGTTGACCCACTAGCAGGGCAGGCTTCATTTCTTGGGTGTGTGAAATGAGGAAGACACAAGGGTGGAGTTGTGCAGATGAGAGGGTGGGAAAGCAAGAGGTGCATGCCAGAAGGGAGATAACGTATGAGGATACCCACAGCTTGTATCCTTTCAACCCCGCTGCTGGTCAAGGGCTCAGCCATGTCCCTGCCAAGAATGGCCTGCACCATCTCATCCAAGGGGGTGAGGTGATGCTAGGAATGGTAGATGTGCCTTGTCATTGGTGCAGATTGTTGGTAGGTGAGCGATTGGGGGTCCTGCATTGAGCAGTGTGTGAGGCTAGTGGTGCAGTTAGTAGGTGATGGCTTTTGAAGATGCAGTCACTGACCTTGACCAGTGGTCTGAGGTCATGAAGCTTCTTTGGGCACTGGAGCCAGGTGGTGGGGGTGACACTGCTGGCAATGACAGCCTTAGTGATGTACTCCCACATCGTTCTTTCTGGAGGGCCTCCTGGCCCCTGTGGGTAGAGGGGATAGTCTTGCAGTGTTGACCCCCTGCACAAAGCTGGAGTGCTGCGTGCAAGACCCTGGGTGCCCCTTCCCTGGCTTGCTGAGCCATTTGTGTTAGTGCTGAGGCAGTTTTCCCATTTGTTCAGTTTAGGAAGGTAATTCAGCTTTAAGTGCTGAATAATCATATTTGGAACTTCTTTTAAATATTGAATATTTGTAAAAAGACAGAAAGGGCTGAAAAATGTATTGAATTGTTGCATTTTATTTTGCCTTGCTTCAATGTGCATGGCCCCTCTAAATTTCCGAGCTCCTCACTGCCCACAATGCATTGCGAGCTTCACAGACTCGCACACAGATGCTCGGGGAAGCAGCAACACCGCACCAGGGCTATAAATTGGTCCCGATCCCTTGTGCAACGCCGCCAGGATGGCATTGCAACTAAGGTTAGTGCTGCACCACCTACCTCCATGCCCCCTACACCAATTTAGGTCGGTTAGCGCTGCGGCCATTTTGAGCGGCCGTTAACGGCAGATGGCGGTGACACTGACTGCTTTGCTGGTGATCACCAACTTTTCCCCCATAGAAGCTATTTCCTCTGGTGGAGAATCCAGAAAAGGGGGGATGCAATCTTAAAATTAGAGCTAGGTCATTCTGGAGCGAAATCAGGAGGCATTTTTCACACAAAAGGTAATGGAAATCTGGAACTCTCTCCCACAAAAGGCTGTGAATGCTGGGTCAATTAAAATTTTCAGGACTGAATGATAGATTTTTGTTAGGTAAGGTTATCAAGGGATATGGAGCAAAGGCGGATAAATGAGTTGAGATACAGATCAGAGATTATCTAATTGAATGGTAGAACAGACTGAAGGGGCTGAATGGCCTCCTCCTTTTCCTATGTAGATCCTTTTTAATAACGCATATTGTTACTTATAACCATAAATGAAGGATTACATTTGTGACATCAATGCTACAAAGTTACAAAAATAGAACCTGGACAACATTGTTCTACCTACTGCATTATAAATAACTGAGAGTGGGAAGTTTCAAGGATGTAATCTGACATCAGTACTTAAGATAATGTCCATGTGAACTTCTCGATTAGATTATAATTCTTGCAATCACTGTCTGTCCTCCATCGCTCTATCTGAAATGTATTAAGACATATGAGACATTGTACGATGAGAATCATAGCAGTTCTTCCACAAGTGAGAAAGGCCATCAACTCATGTACCCTGTAGATGGGAGAAGGTTCTAATGCTTTTTCACACAACTAGAAGAACCTTGGTAATACTGCCAGCATTTGAAATATCCAATTTATTCCGTGGAGGATTAATTTAAATTTTAAATACGCTGTAAAAGGAGTCTCCAGGCTTAGACCAGCTCACAATAATTAATACATCACTGGACACAAGTATTATAATTTATATCTATAGAATAAATCACAATATCATGCCATCTGCATATATGAAATCATTCCCTACCATTTTCAATTATAATTGAAATTAATTATATGAGTGTCTGGCAAGCAAAGTCAGAAGGTGACATAGCTTTTTACAGCATGTAAAGTGATGAAATAAAAACACTTTTGGGCTTGGCTTTAGACTTGAGTCATTTTATGTCGATACTCTGATTAATGAAACGGTTTGTACTGAACTGTGTCTGTTTTGTACATCAAGGATCGAGGCAGAATTGCGAACCAATTCTATTGTTGATGAATGTGGAACTAGGCTTTACATTAGAGTCCAAGCAAACTTGACCACTTCACTTGACTTTGGTCAGAGTGAACATTATGTTTTAAGGAAAGTTGTGGCCTTGATTGATATTTTACAGCAGTGATAGGATGACCTATCTGAAATGATCCTGCAGAATCAAAATGGTAGCTTGGAACGTAGTAGTTTGGCCATTTTTCCTAGGAACATTCATGCTCTGAAAATTAGAGTTATTAACCAAATCCTTTGGAGCAAAGGAGCTTGTAGCCATCATTAGATGCCTTCTGAACATCAGTGCTGAGAAGCCTGATGTGGGCAAATTAGAAGCTGACAACTAGAAAAAATGCAGGGAAACCTGGAGGTGCGGTCTCTTTATATGTAATGGAAAAACCTGGAGCCAAATTATAATTTGCAATGTAAACCTGGAGGCTATCACCACTTGGAGCAACTGTTTAAGAGAAGCTTAAAGTCACTGTCAAGAGCCTGGAGGACCTAATTGAAGCCTGGCGCAATTGTCACTTTGAGTATCTGGCCAACATTGTACTGATCACCCAGGTACCTGGAGAACACATGCAGGATGGCCTTGGAGCCATTATGCAGAATCTTGTGGAGCAGCATGAAGCCTTCATCACTAACAGTGTCCATGACAGGAGAAGCTTTGAGTTATTGGGGGCACATCAGATGGGTGGTAGGCAGAGAGATTACACCACCCACACAATGGCACCAGCGAGAGTCCTGAACCATTTACATGCTCAGACCCATTACAAAACCTTCAGCAAGCCACCAGTACCGATTGGAAGGAAGGGAAATCTGGAGGCTCCTCTGTGGAAGCAAGCAAAATGTAGGCTCATAAAGGGGTATGGAGGAACTGCTAGCAGTTGGGAAGATACTCTTCCTGACCCCACAAACATCAGTGCCACAGCCATTGTTTCCTGTTTATAGTGCGGTCTACAGCTGTACCTTTAAGGACTGCTGGTTAGACTGCGGTACGTCCAGGACCAAGAAGGGAACATGCACAACAAGCACCACACATTGGTATTTGAAAATTGCATCAGGGTCCTACATACAGTACATCAAAGGACCCTAATTTGCATATTCACATAGGCTCCCACCTGCTTCCCAATCTACTCCAAAATCACTGCAGGCCAGATCCTGCTGGAACAGGGTAGTAAATACCATGATTTCCAGCTTGCGACCACGGGTCTGCAAATGCCCCCATTGTCTGTGCAGGGAAACTGCATTTACCAAGAGAGGTGATCAAGGGAGTCAAGTGTACATTCAAAATCATGGAGTAGAAATCTGCAAAAGTAAGTTGGAGGGAGAACCTGAGGAGGCCTTGTGATGTTTGGGTAGTATGGCAATGTTTCAATAATCCTAATACTCTCGCATTCCACAGATCCTGCTGCTGGGCTATGGGAAATAGCTGCTTTGTTGTCTGGGAGTGAAGGATTAGTTTTATTACTTTCCTGTTAATTTACTCGAAGTGCAATGATCAGAATTAGAGAACAATACTCTGAGCAGGGGGCGGGGGGGGCGGTGGTGGGGTGGAGAAAGAGTACTTTCACTCTGATGCTCCTTCCATAAACATTGTTAAAAGAAATAAAGTTGTTTAGAATTAGTAGTACCCAAGAGGAGAAATTGCACACTTTGGGAGTAAGAAAGCAACTTTCAACCATACAACCAGGATGAAACACAGACCACAGGAGGAAAGGGGTAACTAATGGACACATCACGCAGGCAGCTATCACCCACATCCTAGCTGCTGGCTCAAGAGAAGCCAAAGAAGTGGAGAAGACACATACCGCCCACCATCTCAGCTAATGAATTATGAGCATGTTCCAGGTGGAGATAAATTGTGGGGGGAAGGGACATGAGAATTGAGACAAAATAGTGTGCTGCCACAGAGGGAAGGGACACAGGTTAGATCCCCATCCAACAGGGCTCTCAATCTCAGTCATGCTTCGTGAGGGAGTGCTGACCAGAGGGTAGGGACCACTTCACAGGAGAAAGAAAAATCAGATGGCAAATCTCTACCATGACTCATATCCCTCCTGGAAGCCGACCAAGAACACCACTGGCACGGCTTGGGATCAGCTCGCCCACCCTGCCCTCTCAGGCACAAGAGGTGCTTGGACTGCAATGGCATAGCCTGTATGGAGCAAGAGCTTAAAAAAAAACTGCATGTCATTGTTGAAGGATATATACCTCCAAAAAGAAATACGAAATGGTAAAAAAATAATTTAAAATGAACACAATGGGGAACATGCCAAGTTGGTTAAAACTCTTAGGTCTCGTGCATTACATTATCGAGCAATACTTGCAATTTTAACAAAGTAAATTGTCCAAAAATCTTTCATTTGGTTTTATATTTTTATCAATGCTATTCATTCATGTTCTTTGTAACATTACTCTTGTAACTCACAGAGCTTTGCCCCACATTCCCCTAAGCATAGATTGCATTTATATGTGTAAAACTAAAGGCTGTATGCTTCAGGAAATGATCAGTACAGCTCCACTAACTAACAATTGATTACTTACACTGCATCAGTCAATTCATGACTGCACCCTGACAGGCTAAAAAGCTGCCATCTCCATTCTGGATATTTGAATCCACCTCTATCTCTCACATTATGGGATTAAAGCATAGTTGGCAATGCTCCCATGTAATCAGGAATGGCAAATAAATAACCTGTCCACAAACAGCAGCCAGAAGGCCTCCAGCCCCAGTGATCCACTGAAGATCTGAAAAAAAGTGTTCACTTATCTTTTGAGGCCTTGCTGCCTTCCCTCCCAGATCCTGCAATATGAGGGAGGGCCAGGCACAAGGCCCATCACCAACTTCTTCAAGAACCCCTCCAAATTGTCCTCCAGCTGCAGTGGGTGGGTACCAATGAGGGAAGACTCCCTCACACTTCATTCCATGGCTATCCCATGCTTGCACCTACTTCAGAGGCAAGCACTCAACACCCCAACCCAGGGATCCCAGGAAATCTCAGGACAATGTAAAATGGGTGGAGAACTGTCATCACAGGTCCACGTCCCCTTTGCACCTGGGAACTGAGCATTAAAAAAACATCAGCCAAAATAATAATCTACAGTGGAAATTTGTAAATGACCAGAATTTGAATGTTTTAGAAAAGCAATGAAAAGTCATGACAACTACAAAATATACTAACCGAACATGGATTCATCCTTTAAGAGCTAGGCAGATTTCCCTACTGCTAAGCATTTGACATGTATTTCATTACATCTTGTGGTGGATCCCTGCATTACTAAGGCAGTTTTTTGCAGATAACCAGCTGAAGTGTCTAACTATACAAATATAAGGGACCCAAAATTGCTTGCTCACTCCATAACGGCTGCAAACTCAGCCAGGTTCTAGATGCAATGGAGTCTGGTCTTAAAGTAGAGTTTCAGAGATATCCTTCTGCATACAGAATCTTCACCCAACTCTACAAGGTCATCAACATCAGGTGGGCAGTGCCTGAGGCACAAATTCCAGAGATGGGGAGTTCCAGCATTCTGGCCGTCAGTCAGGATCTGGCATGGTATTAGTGCAGGTACACCTGGTCTCACCAAGTGGAAGTGGGGTCCACTTGGGGGTCATGACCAGGGTCAGGGCCTGGATGTTCAAAGATGAGGAGAGGCTGGATTTTATTTAACCTTCTAAAGCAGCCTCCTTAGCAAAGGAGTGCGCAGGCAGACAGATTCATCTACTGGGTGGCCTGACACTCTCTCAGTCTGGCCAGCTTCTACCGGCATTTCCAGGGTCTTTGGCCGAGGGTGCAGCTGGTGTACCCCAAAATACTGAAGGTGCGCTCCAGGAATCCTCACACTTTGACCCCACAAACTTCACTGGGGTCAGCAGCTACATCCGCAGAAGGCACGGTTCCAGTGTAATTGCCGGGATCGCACTCTCATGGATTTTCTGGGCCAAGGTTTTATAATGCTTAGATTTAATTTACTCAGCTCCTATTATTAACACAAATGTTTTTTGATGTATTGCACAATTATTCTGTTTATTAATACAATGCAAATGCATTGTACATGTACATACTGAGGTTATAAATTGACTACAAGTGGTTTGTAATGTTACTGCCCTAATGCTGTTCACACATTGTGCGAACCAGCTGCCCACTGCTCACAACATCATATTGCCACCATCCACCCAACCTGCTCCTTTCTACGTTGCTCACTATAACGGTACCCACAAGCACACTGTTCTCCTTGCTCATTCTGCTGACAAATGTTGATTTGCTGCCAGGTCAATCCAACAGGAGGCATGCTGGGACAGTACAGAAAGCTCCCATGGTGACTCAGTTCATAACAACAACAACAACTTTCATTTCTCGAGCACCTTTAACATAGTAAAACATCCCACTTCACAGGAGCATAATCAGACACCGAGTTACATAAAGAGATCTTAAGATGGGTGAACAAAAGCTTGGTCAAAGAGATACATTTTAAGAAGCATCTTAAAGGAGAAGAGAGAGGTAGAGAGAGGGAGAGGTTTAGGGAGTGAATTCCCGAACTGGTGTGAAACTGAGCCACAGGGAGCAGGAAGGTCCCACATTCAATTGCATTTTGTGCTGAGTTAACTGATCGCAGCTAGTGTGATGGTATGGGTGCTGCAATGGACCTCAGCACCCCTGGGCTGTGGGGAGGGAGCAACAAAAAAGATCAGCAACAAAGGTTGTTATTCCCAAAGGGACGCGTGCTGAAAGGAGTGGATGTTCAGAAGTCGGTTGGGGGCAGGATCAGGCTTGGTTGAGATGCTTTCTGCAGTCGAATATCTTGCTGACAATCACTGGCTATCCACGCACATAAAAAATGAGTCAGTTGGGAGGGCTGCTCGTGGAACCATATCCCAGCATCAGTCAGTGCTTTCAGGAGAGGAGAAAAATTGGAAGGGAATTAAAACAATTTAACCTCTTTGATGCAGCAGATGAAACGGACACCAGTGACCTGATTTTGCATTATTTTGGTTTGCGTACATGTCAGATATCAGATTTCACGCCATTGCCGGCATATTCTTAAGAGGGGTGAAGATATTTCCTGTCTCTACACAAAGGTTTTTGTTTAGATTTTGAGCATGAGCGAGCTGTTGTCATGCAGAGGAAGAGATAGCATGAGAAGGGACGGCTGCTGGAGATTTGATTTCAAATCTACAAAGGAGGCTAGGGAAATGAATTGGCCTGGCCTGGATACCTCGTCTTTGTTGGATTTTCACTTTGAACAAACCCAATCTGGTCACCACACATCCAACACTGCAATCTATGTTCACCTGCTACACCACGCTGACTGCACCGAGCCTAAATGGAATCAATTGTGCATTGGCCCTTCTGACTGCAGCAATACAATTGCCCTTTCTAAACAGCTCTGCAGTTTCTGCACTTGTTTAAATCACTGTACTGGCAGCAGTGACTTTCTCCTTCTCTTGTGAATCTGGGGCAAGACTCCGAGAGAGAGAGAGATTTTAAAAAATCCTTTTCAAAAACAGTTATTCTGTTTTTATTTTATAAAACTTCTAGGTGTTTTTTGAAACAACAATTAGGGGTGGCTTTGAGATTCTCGCTGTTAACTCGTTTATCAATAATTCAAAGCCCAGGCAGGCGAGAGGAAACAATCATACTGAGACATTAATGTTATAAAAGAGCATGGCACAGATAATCCTGAACCACCAATATCCCGAAAGGTGATCATAAAATGCTGGCAGGTCGCTTTGGGAAGCTCAACCCTGTGAAGATGAAATTCTGGCACAACTATGGGTGGTACCTGGTCTATTCTGTGCAATTGTAACTTGTTTGTTCAATAGCTTCCCAAATCTAGCAAGATCTACAGCCCGATGTAGATGTATACTGAATCCCCAGTATAGATATATATATTCTATATATATGTTCCCAGCCATTGCAGTCCATCCACCCCAATCTCTTCTCTGCATTGTCTCTTTGTTCATTTAATAGCAGCCAACAGCAGAACTTCATTACAGTCAGAAACCACGATTATAAATTGTACAACAACCCAAGCAATTTTCTTTTCATTCAGGAAAAATCTGGGCACAAACCTCATATTTGGTTAAACTAGAGCTCTTAGATCGAGATTTCTTGCGCAGGTAGACGGAGAAGAAGCGCCGCACTGTGAATTTCTTCACGTTCATGTCCATTGCTTTCTTTCTGGTCACAACTGAAAAGAATGTTTGGCCAATGAGGAACTTTGCAAGTCCCCGCCGTGGACAGTCAATCCAGAATATCCGTCACCTCCAAACCAGGGCAAACTGGTCTGCAACACAGCTCAATCCGCCACCGAAAAGGTAACGCTCTCTTAACAATGGGTGCGAATAGCTGGGCGCTGCATCTGTCTTTTTCAATCCCATACAGCAGTGATGGGGAGAGGAGCTGCTATTTTCAGCACTAGGCTCGCACCGACTCCGCTCTGCTTACACTGAGGCGCTGCCACTGCCCAACTCACTCGCTTCTCTTCTCTTCTCCACTCCCTCCCTTTGCTCCTGTCCCGCTGCGCCCGATCAGCCCCCCAGCAAACGCTTCAAGCACGGCAGGCAGATGACAGCTCCGCGCCACAGCACACCTGGCACCCTGGTTCTGTATTACGGATGCTCCGCTCTCCACATTTCTGAACCCCTGGGACCAAAGGAAAGCATCCTTCCTCGCCTCGGGCTGCACCAGAACCTCGCACAGCGAGATGTGCTTCAGTTATGGCCAAGTGGTCAATGCTTGGTGGGAAAAGAGGCTGGCGGGAGGAGAAAGGCTGTCATCATCTGCACCGTGCTGGCTGGAAACAGCACCCGGTCCTCGCATTTCTGCTGCAGATTGGTGAGATTTAAACCCTCTCCAGCATCAGATCACGCTGCACTCTGTCACTACAAACCCCACCACCTCCAGCAAATTCAGTCCCTCGGCTATCTAAAAAAGGAGTCATTAAAGTTACACAAAACATGCCACAATCGGTGCCGCAGTGTTCAATTACACATCAAAAGGGCCAGGTAACTGGGAGCCAGTCACTGTTGGAGCTTTAACTAAAATGTTTTAAGACTACTACTTGCTGTGATGAAACCCGAAGGAATTAATTGTGGACAGCCTCATTAGGAGAAGAAATTCCACCTTTTTAAACTACTTGCCAGCATGTGATAATTTCAGGGTTTAGGATTGTGGTGAATATCCCACCCTCAGTTAGCCTGTTCTGTACCAGGCGTCAATGTTACTGTACTTGACAAGTGAGTCCAGTTGGCAGTGAGCAAGCATTTTAATCTATATGTTCTAATGTATTCAGAGTTGCAATTTAAAACTGTAAAATAGACAGATTAACCCAGTACGGCAGCACACTGGTGAGCTCACATGATACAGCAGGGGGTGGCAGGACACGAGTCTGCACTCCAGTAAAGGTGGTTGGGGGGTGGGGGGGGAGACGGGGGGAGGTCGGGGAGAGAGTGGCAGGAAATGAGTCAGCATTAAAGAAAGGAACACCTCAGCTCTGAGACAGAAGCCCTCCAGGACTTGAGCACAAGTAGAGATTGACATTAATAGAGCACATTTCACAATCGCAGGGCAACCCAAAGCGCTTTACAGTCAATGAAGCACTTCTGAGTGTAGTCACTGTTGTAAACTTAGGAAATGGGAAACTAACTTGCGCACAGCAAGGTCCCACAACCAGCAGTGTGATAATGACAAGGTAATCTGTTTTATTGATGTTAGCCAGGACACCAGTGCTAACTTCCCTGCTCTTCTTCAAAATAGTGCCATAGGATCTTCTCCATCCACCTGAGAGGACAGACAGGGCCCCAGTTTAAGGTTTCATTGGAAAGATGGCACCTCTGACAGTGCAGCACTCCCTCAGTACTGCACGGGAGTGTCAGTCTAGAATTTGTGATGTCTGATCACATGATGCCCGATCGTGGACATCTACAAATGTTATTGCATTTACCTTATATAGGTTGGGTCCCTGTAACAGAGTATTTTTGCTCGTGGTTTTGCAACAGCAGTTGTGTGAGAAGTTCCGAGTAGCAGGAAACCACCTGTGAGCAGGCGAAGAGGAGAAACTGAAGGTGTAGGAGCAATTTGCAGGGAAAAACAGAGTTGGGAGGAACTTTGATCCCAGCAGTAGCTGATGGTAACTCCCTGAAATTGCACCGATAACTAACAGTAAAGTGGTAACACTCAGATTTCTTGCATAACCAACAGTAATGCAATAACTCACTGATAGCCTATACGTAACTAGTAGTAATAGGTGTAACATCCCGATATCTTGCCTGTATCTAGTACTAATCCTATAACCTACTGGTTTTCACCATGAAACCATAGGGCTCCCCAGTTGATGCCCCATAAATCTCCCTATCTCCTTAGACTCTGGTTTGAACTCTGGGTCCGTGTGAAAGTGACAACTTTGAACTGGGACGCTCAGTCAGAGCCGATCTGTACTTGGACTTCACACATCAAAACCATCCGGTACAGACAGACCTGAACCAAACCGAGAGATTCCACTAAGGGCAGAGAGCTCGGTGTTGGGGGCTTCTCACAGGGCTCTTTGTCCTAAACTCAGCTCCGCATCACCATTTCTAAACCACTCCCTGGTCTCAGACTCAATGGGGAGAGTTTTCATAGAGTTATAGAAATTACAGCACAGCAGGAAACCATTAAGTCCCCGGTGCCTGTACAGCTGGCGCTCTCTCCGGTAACCCTATTCCCCTCATATCCTTTTATATTCCTCCTTTTCAAATATTTATCCCATTCCCTTTAAAAGCTGTTCTAGTCTCTGCCTCAAATAGTTACTTCTGGTGAAGCATCCCACGGTCTAATAGCCTTCAGTCCAAAAAACGTCATTCTCCCTTCCCCCTTGGTTCTTCCAGTGAAAATCCGGTCTCAGTCCCTTGTTGCTCATTTGCTCACCAGTGGAAACAATCTTTCACTACTTACCTACAGTAGAGTTGCCAAGTTTCACTCACCCCTTTACTGGCTGCTCCTCGCCCAGTGCCACTCCCCCAAATCACGTTGCGGCTGTAGAAAATGCTGTACCCCACGCCCATCCCATTCCTTAGTCTCCTTCACTTCCCTCGCCATCCAAACTCCAATTCCCCTGATGGCCAGTCCGCAGTCTCCCTCATCTGGCCGAGGCCCAATCTCATGACCCTCATTCCCCAATCTCCCTCTCTCCCCTAAGCCCCCAACCCCGACCCCCATTCCCTCAGCCTCCCTGACCTCCCATCCTCAACCTCTATTCCCCAATCTCCCTCTCTTCCCCTGAGTCCCTAACTTTGACCCATATTCCCTCAGTCTCCCTGACCTACCATCCTCAACCTCTATTCCCCAATCTCCCTCTCTTCCCCCGAGCCCCCAACCTTGACCTCTATTCCCTCAGCCTCCCTGACCTCCCATCATCAACCTCTATTCCCCAGTCTCCCTCTCTTCCCCCGAGCCCCCAACCCCGACCCCCATTCCCTCAGTCTCCCTGACCTCCCATTCTCAACCTCTATTCCCAGTCTCCCTCTCTTCCCTCGAGTCCTCATCCCTGACCCCTGTTGCTCGGGCTCCGACTTTCTGTGCACAAATTGGCGGCTGCCTGCATAATAACAGTGATTGCTCTTCAAAAAATAAGTAATTAATTCTAATGCACTTCAAGATGTCCGGAAGTCTTGAAAGATGCTAAATAACTCAAGTTCTTTCTTTTTTCTTATATACATACATACAGGTCTTCATGTTATACACTGTCCATCTTTGTTACTGTTACTGGAAAGTTTTTGCCCAGACGATGGAAAGAATAATTGTTAGGTATGTGTATGCAAATGAGCAGAGATTTCCTGACACTCCTGAAGCTGAAGTCATTGGATTTCTACTGGTAAGTATGCAATAATGTCTTGTGGGAACTTTTAAGCACAGCAGTATAGACGTTATTCTTCCTTTGACAACTACATGAAATGAACTGGCAATGTTACAATATAATAAATATAATGAATAGCTAAGAAGAGCTCTAGCTTGCATATTTAAGTGAAATTGCTCCTCACTAATATGAATAATAAAATTAATGCATTCCCTGACTGAGATCAAATCAATGTTTTCTGTAGGTCCCTATAGATACTGAATACCTTTTTATTTCAGATTGCCCTCACTCCATAATGGCTCCCACATTGAGGTTTATACTTTTGATATGTAGGAGTCACAAAGTTGTGGGGCCATGGCAGCTAAAGTTAACTAGGGAGGCTTGTTTGGGCCTAATGTACAAATGAACATCCCGAGACAGCAGCAGACACAGGAGAGACAATCACCACAAGTAACATATTTTATTTGTTGCTGCCAACATCAGGTGAGCTACACAAGAGCTACCCTAATCCTGGCAATTGGTGGGTAAAGGTTTAAACCATGTGGAATCCCATGAATTTGAGAGAGATCACTCATAGGGATCACAAGCCTGGAGGGAAACAAAAGGGGAGTCATTTTAACTTTTGTTGTTAGCGTAAAATAGGTGATATAGGATCGGTCGCCCTTTATGCACCTCTCTCAATTTACTTTTCAAGTTAAAACTTGAGGAGGTCTTGCTAAGGGAATATCAGAAGCTAGGAACTAAATTGAAAAACAGTATCTCACTGGTGGTAATCTCAAGATTACTACCCGAGCCACGTGCAAATTGGCATAGGGATAGGCAGATCAGGAAAGTAAACACATGGCTGAAAGACTAGTGTGGGAAGAAGTGGTTCCATTTCATGGGACATTGGCACCAGTACTGGGACAGGAAGGAGCAGTACTGTTGGGACAGGCTCCATCTGAACCGAATGGGACCAGAGTATTAGTGGGCTAAATAGGGCTGTAGATAGGGTTTTAAATTAGTAAGGTGGGGGGAGGGATCTGGTGAAAATAACATAGAATCATGGAATGGTTACAGCACAGAAGGAGGCCATTCAGCCCGTCGAGCCCGTGCCGGCTCTCTGCAAGAGCACGTCAGCTAGTCTCACTCTCCTACCCTTTCCCCATAGCCCTGCAAATCTTTTTCCTTCAGGTACTTATCCAATTCCCTTTTGAAAGCCATGATTGAGTCTGCCTCCACCACCCTTTCAGACAGCGAATTCCAGATCCTAGCCACTCGCTGCGTAAAAAAGTTTTTCCTCTTCTGCCAATCACCTTAAATCTGTGTCCTCTGGTTTTCGATCCTTCCGCCAAGGGGAACAGTTTCTCTCTATCTACTCTGTCTAGATCCCTCATGATTTTGAACCTATCGAAACCTATAAAATTCTGTCAGGTCTGGACAGACTAGATGCAGGAAGGATGTTTCTGATGGCCAGGGAGTCCAGAACCAGGGGTCACAGTCTAAGGATAAGGGGTAAGCCATTTAGGACTGAAATGAGGAGGAATTTCTTCACCCAGAGAGTGGTGAACCTGTGGACTTCTCTGCCACAGAGGGCGGTGGAGACCAGTTCATTAAATATATTCAAGAAAGAGTTGGATATGTTTCTTGAGGCTGAAGGGATCAAGGGATATGGGGAAAAGGCAGGGACAGGGTACTGAATTTGGATGATCAGCCATGATCACATTGAATGGCGGAGCAGGCTCGAAGGGCTGAATGGCCTACTCCTGCTCCTATCTTCTGTGTTTCTATGTTTCTATGAACACCTCTATCAAATCTCCTCTCAACCTTCTCTGCTCTAAAGAGAACAACCCCAGCTTCTCCAGTCTATCCGCATAACTGAAGTCCCTCATCCCTGAAACCATTCTCGTAAATCTTTTCTGCACCCTCTCTAAGGCTTTCACATCTTTCCTAAAGTGCGGTGCCCAGAATTGGACACAATACTCCAGTTGAGGCCGAACCAGTGTTTTATAAAGGTTCATCATAACTTCCTTGCTTTTGTACTCTATGTGCGCGATTTTGCCAGCCCTGGGGAGGCAGGTATGGAGGCGGGACTGCTGGAAAATTGGCAGAATTTGGGGGCGGGTGCCCAACCCGTCTCAATGCCATCTTGCCAGGAGGTGGGTAGTCATTCCGCGCCGGATCCCGTCTCCTTGGAAGCGGAAAGGGTTTAAAGCCTATTAACTGCCTGCTAACAAGGACAGGTTGGAGAAGCTGGATTTGTTTTCATTAGAGCAAAGGAGGTTGCGGGGTGATTTGATAGAGGTGTACAAGATTATGACGGGTTTGGATAGGCCAGACGGGGAAAGGCTGTTCCCACTAGTTGATGGTAGGACTAGGGGACACAGAGTTAAGGTTTTGGGCAAGAGATACAGGGGGGATGTGAGGAATAACTTTTTTACGCAGCGAGTGGTGAGGACCTGGAACTCGCTGCCGACAGAAGTGGTGGAAGCGGACACACTCAATTTTTTTCAAGGGGAGACTGAATAGGCACTTGAGGGAAATAAACTTGCAGGGCTACGGGAATAGAGCTGGGGAATGGGACTGACTGGATTGCTCTACAGAAAGCCGGCACGGTCTTGATGGGCCGAATGGCCTCCTTCTGTGCCGTTATGACTCTATGGGGGAAAAATTCAGTTGCTTGCACCACCCTTTAGCGCCTTAAGAGGGCGGCAATTGGGGTGCAAAGCAACTAGAGGCCGGGTGCGGCGATGCTTGTGCCGCTCGCAAAATTAACTAGACATTTTGCGGCGGCGCTAAACACTACCGCCATGATCTCCTGCGCCGGCAAATTGTGACGACATTCGAGTGCGCAATGCCCCGTTAGCGCCCCAGACCATATATTGAGTGGCGTCGCCTGCCTTACCGCCTGCCGCTAGCAACGACAGGTTGAGGGGAGCGTTATGCTGTCAGAAAGGGACTGGGGGAGCGCTATTTAAAGGCGGCCACTTCATGCCTTTTTTGTCAGTGACATTTTTGCACCACGCAGCCTGAGAGAGAGAGAGAGAGACTTCTGGAGAGATTCAATGCTGTGTGAAGGAGTTTTGAGTACTGAGCAGCACTTTGCAGGTTTATTTTGATTTGCCCTTCCTTGCTTCGCCAGCACTCTGCGGTAGCGCCTCACTCCTCAGCGTTTGCGCCTTAAGACAGGTGTGAAGCGCCTGATATAGCGCTCCAATCACCTCCAGGGGCGATAAAAGCCAAGTTTGCTGTCGGAGGCGATAATTAGCGCCAGGCGCTGAACTTTGTGCATGGCCGATAATGGCACCCCAAATGGGGCGATACCGAATTTTTCCCCCTATTGACTCTATAAGTTAGTTAAACACATCCCTGAAGATTAAAGAAATAGGAAATGAGGGTAAAGGTCAGACTCGGGTAAGGAATAATGGTAACATATATGGTCAGGAAACAGATACAGTTATAGAAAATAAGTATAAAATAACGGTTAAATATAATGAGTGGAACAATGAATAAAAACAAATTAAATTGCCTGTACTGCAATGTATACAGCATCTGAAACAAAACAGGGGAACTGGAGGCAATAATTCATAGTGAGGAGCCAGATGTAGTAGGGATAACTGAAACACAGCTTAATAAAGAACAGGACTGGCAGTATTTAGAAACAATAGGGAAGGAAGAAGCGGGGTGGGGTAGCTGTACTAATGGGAGATAACATAATGGCAGTAGAAAAAAGGGACATAACTAACATTAAGATAGAAACAGAATCCATATGGATTGAGATAAAAGATAAGGGATTGATCACACTAATAGGGATAATCTACAGATCACCTAATAGTGGAAGGGAAGTTGAGGATGAAATATGTAAGAAAATATGTAAAATGAGTAAAAAACATAGAAAAATAATAATAGTGTAGGAATGTGGGTTCCTAACTAAAAGACTGAGTTCTACTCAGGCGATCAAACAAAACGAACTTTAATGAAACAAACAGGCTTTAACAAGAAACTGCAGGATAACATCGAATGTAGGTCTGCTCTCTCTGGAGGCTCCACGAGGACTGCCCCTGCAGTCCTGTGGCTGACGTCATCACGTCATCACGTTCTCCCGCCAGTGGGGAATCACGTGATGAACGGCGTGACGTCATCACGTTTTAGCCGCGCTGTTAAAGTAACCACACTCTGTACAGTTAAACAGCATAAATAAAGATACAGACTCAGGCTGTAGCTAACATGTTGTTAAAGGAAAGATCTGAGTCCTTTGGTGGCTCCGCCACATGCGCCCCCCCAGAATTGTCTTTAACAGCAAAAGTGAGACGTCGAGGAGGCCTGACAAGTCTGTCTGAGCGACTTCGGTAACCCTGCAGAGGAAGCTGATGGACGGTGGTCGAGCTGGCGGGCGGTTGTGGTTGAGCTGGAGCGGCAAGTGAGGTCGAGCTGGCGGGCGGCTGTGGTTGATCTGGCATGGCAGCTGCGGGCGGTCAGCCACGTTTTGGCGGTTGAGCGACGACGACTGGGCGGCCCAGGTCCAGGTGAGCCGGCTTCAACTGGTCCACCGAAATGTGATCTGGCTTTCCTCCAATGTTGACCGAAAAGGATTTGTCTCCTGATTCGATGACGCGGAAAGGGCCAGTGTAAGGGGGCTTGAGCGGATCCCGGTGAGCGTCGTGGCGGATAAATACGTACTCGGCGTTCTTCAGCTCCGCTGGCACGTGGGAGCTCTGTAGGCCGTGATTTGATGTAGGCACCGGAGCGAAGCATCTGGCCGCTTCCTGGTGGCTGACGAGTTGCTGGGAGGCGGACCATGGCTCTGTGGGAGAAGGGAGGAAATCCCCTGGTACTCGGAGAGGCTGGCCATAGACGAGTTTGGCCGAGGACGATTGCAGGTCTTCTTTGGGCACCGTACGAAGACCCAAAAGGACCCATGAGAGTCTGTCCACCCATCCCGCACCTTGAAGACTGGCCCGTAGGGCGGCTTTAAGTGACCTGTGGAATCGTTCGCAAAGGTCGTTCGCCTGTGGATGATAGGCGGGTGGTGCAATGAAGTTTGGTGCCAAGCCCTTGAGCTACAGCGTTCCAGAGCTCCGAGGAAAATTGTGGCCCTCACGATCGGAAGAGATGTCCGCCAGTACACCGAAACGATCAACCCAACAGGAGATGAAAGCTCTAGCGACGTCTGCCGAAGTGGTGGAAACCAAAGGAATTGCCTCTGGCCACTTAGTGGTGCAGTCCACCATGGTGAGGAGATGGCGTATAACCATGAGAAGGTGGAAGTGGCCCCACAAGGTCCACATGCACATGGCCAAAACGATGCTCCGGAACAGCGAACGTAGCCACTGGAGCTTTTACATGAAGCTGGACCTTGGCCTTCTGGCAGACCACGCAGGTGTTGGCCCAGTCACGGACATCGAGGTGCATGCCCTTCCAGACGAACTTCGCTGACATTAGCCAGTGAAACCTTCATACCAGGGTGCGACAACCCGTGTATGGCGTCAAACACCTTCCGGCGCTATGCGACTGGCACGATAGGTCGGGGAACGCCCATGGAGACGTCGCAAAGGAGCGTGGTACCTGCGGCTGGAAACTCACGTCGGTTGCTTGGAAACTAGAGGGGACGGCTCTGTATGATTGGACCTCTGGGTCCGAGGCCTGATCCGCAGCCATGAGGGCGTAGTCAATCCCCAGGTGAATCGCATGGACCGTCGCGCGGAGAGGCAATCCACTACCAGGTTGTCCTTACCAGACACATGTTGAATGTCCGTGGTAAATTCAGAAATAAACGTCAGGTGACGTTGTTGACGAGCTGACCACGGTTCGTCGGTCTTGGCCATGGCGAACATTAGAGGCTTGTGGTCGACAAAAGCCATGAAGGGACGTCCTACTAAGAACCGGAAATGGCGAATGGCTAGAAAAAGGGCCAGCAACTCTCGATCAAAGGTGCTGTATTTTCTTTCATTTTTCCGTAGTTGACGGCTGAAAAACGCCAGTGGTTGCCACGTGCCGTTCACCCACTGCTCCTGCACTGCGCCGATGTGTAGTCTGACGCATCTGTGGTAAGGGCGATGGTGGCACCTGGAAGTGGGTGCGTCAGCATGGTTGTGTTGGCCAAAGCGCTCTTGGTGTTGACGAACGCCTGGTCCATCTCGGCCGTCCAGCTGATTGGATCCTTACCGGACTTGCTCTTGAGTGCCCCGTACAAAGGCTGCATTAGCTGAGCCACCTTAGGGACGAATCGGTGATAGAAATTGACCATCCCCAGGAACTCTTGCAGGGCCTTGACGGTTGGCGGGCACGGGAAAGAGGTAACAGCTTCCACCTTCGTCAGTAAGGGACGGCGCCGTCTGATGTTTATGCGGTGTCCCAAGAAATCAATCTGCTGCAGGCCGAACTGGCACTTGGCCGGGTTGATGATCAAACCGTGCTGGCTGAGGCATGTAAAGAGGGTACGCAAATGGCAGATGTGCTCTTCCTTGCTAGCGCTGGTGATGAGAATGTCGTCAAGGTAGACGAAGATGAAGTTTAGGTCTCAGAGCATGGAGTCCATCAAGCGCTGGAAAGCCTGTGCCGCATTCCTCAAGCCAAACGGCATCCGCAGGAACTCAAAAAGGCCGAAAGGGGTGATGACTGCGGTTTTCAGGACATCTTGCGGGTGCACGGGAACCTGGTGATACCCCCGGACGAGGTCGACTTTAGAAAAGATAGAACTTCCCGCCAAATGGGCCGAGAAATCCTGAATATGCGGGATCGGGTACCGATCAGGAGTAGTGGCGTCGTTCAGGCGTCGATAGTCACCGCATGGCCGCCAGCCGCCGCCCGGTTTCGGAACAATGTGGAGAGGTGAAGACCAGGGACTATTCGACCGGCGAATAATCCACAGCCGCTCCATCGTGTCGAACTCCACTTTCGCAGCTGCGAGCTTGCCGGGTTCAAGCCTTCTAGCCCGTGCATAAACCGGGGAGCCAGTAGTGGTGATATGATGTTCAACACCATGCTTCATGGCCGAAGAGGAGAAAGTGGGCCTTGTCAGCTCCGGTAACTCCCCGAGGAGCCGAGTGAAGTCATCCGGAGAAGGGAACGCGCAGGCAATAGAGCGCGCCACGGTGGTACCGCGGTGGCACGGAATCAAGTGGAAGGTGGCCACGTTGATCAACCAGCGGTGCTGAACATCGACGAGGAGGCCGTTGGCACACAAAAAATCCACCCCTAGGATGGCCTGCTAGACTGTGGCCGTGACGAATTCCCAATGGAAGCGCTGACCGCTGAAACAGACTTGGACCCGCCGCTTTCGGAAAGTTCGAATGGCTGTGCCATTAGCTGCCACGAGGGAAAAGCCGTGGTTCCCAGCTTGCATATCGAAATTCGACGCAGGTAGGATGCTACACTGCGCCCCGGTGTCACAAAGGAAACGTCGACCCGATAGGGAATCGGTGATGTAAAGAAGTTTCCCCATAGATCCGATGGCCATCGCAGCCGCGGAGCGCCCGTTAGACCTGGTCCTCCTTCGCCAGGAACGCTGCAGGAGCTTTGTTTTTCTTTTGGACGAAAAGCTGCAGGGAGCGCGGCAGCGTCATGCTTTCGTGCCAAAACAGGCATGGTAGGAGCACCAGCCCACTGCAAGAGGAGCTGGAGCCACATCTGTGGGGGATGGGCACCTCGTGGCCACGCAGCACCGCTGGGTTACTGTGAAAATCTGATCTGCTTCGGCAGCAAGCTCGGCGCAGTCTGTGATCTCGGACCTGGCTAGGGCAGCCTGCACCTGCTCCGGCAGTTGGCAGAGGAATAGCTCCCAGAAGAGGAAGCATTCCAGTTCGGCACCTAAGAGCGTGAGCATTTGGCTCATGAGCTCGGACGGTTTGGAGTCCCCGAGGCCGGGCATAGCGAGGAGCCGGCGAGCGCGTTCTGACTTCGAGTGCCCGAAGACTTGTAGCAACCGCACCTTTAACGTATCATACTTGCAGTCAGTAGGAGGACTACCGAGGAGGCTGACGATCCACGAGGCAGTGGCGCTATCGAGGGCGGAGACCACGTAGTAATAACGGGTCTGATCCGCGACGATGTTCCTGATGGCCTGGTTAAACCATGTGGCTGGTTGTTGCTCCCAGAACTGTGGCAGTTTCAGAGTCACGGCGTTCGTGTCCATGCTGAAGATCTTCCGTGAAAACCGTTCACGAAAGTCGGGGTCACCAATGTAGGAACGTGGGTTCCTAACTAAAAGTCTGAGTTCTACTCAGGCGATCAAACAAAACGAACTTTAATGAAACAAACAGGCTTTAACAAGAAACTGCTGAATAACATCAAATGTAGGTCTGCTCTCTCTGGAGGCTCCACGAGGACTGCCCCTGCAGTCCCGTGGCTGACATCATGACGTCATCACGTTCTCCCGCCAGTGGGGAATCACGTGATGAATGGCGTGACGTCATCACGTTTTAGCCGCGCTGTTAAAGTAACCACACTCTGTACAGTTAAACAGCATAAATAAAGATACAGACTCAGGCTGTAGCTAACATGTTGTTAAAGGAATTATATACAAACGATCTGAGTCCTTTGGTGGCTCTGCCACAATAGGAGATTTCAACTCCCTCCAAATAAACTGACAGGAAGAAGTACGGAAAGGGAATGGAGTTTTTACATTGTGTTCAGGACACCTTTCTTACCCAGTATCTAAGAAGACCAACAAGGGAGGAATCATTGCCATATCTAGTAATGGGAAATGAACCAGAGCAGAAAAGAGAAGCAAGCATAGGGAACATCTAGACAATTGAGAAAGACATAAGCAAGACAAATACCAAAGTAATAGTGAGACCACACCTGGAGTACTGTGCACAGTTTTGGTCTCCTTAGCTAAGGACGGATATACTTGCCTTGGAGGCGGTGCAACAAAGGTTCACTAGATTGATTCCTGGGATGAGAGGGCTGTCCTATGATGAGAGATTGTGTAGAATGGGCCTATACTCTCTGGAGTTTAGAAGAATGAGAGGTGTTAAGCGTAGCTATTCAGACTGGCAAAAGATGGGAAGTGGTGTTCCACAGGGATCAGTGCTGGGACCGCAGTTGTTTACAATTTATACTAATGATTTGGACTTGGGAATTAGAAGTATAATTTCAAAATTTGTGGATGACACCAAATTGTGGGGTATAGTTAATACTGAGAAAGAATGTGACAAAATACAAAACATCATCAATAAACTTGTAGAATTGGCAAATTAATTTCAAATATAGATAAGTGTGAGGTTGTGCTTTTTGGTAGGAAGAATAAGGAGGCCAGATAATAAGAATCTAAATGGGGTAGAGGAGCAAAGGGATCTAGGGGTACAGATACACAAATCACTAAAAGTAGCGACGCAGGTCAATAAGGCAATAAAACAAGAAAATCAAGCACTGGGTTCATTTCTAGAGGAATAGAATTGAAAAGCAGAGAGGTTTTGTAAAACTTGTATCGAACCTTGGTTAGATCACACTTGGAGTACTGTGAACATATTATAAAAAGGATATAGAGGCACTGGAGAAGGTGCAAAAAGATTCATAACGATGATAGCAGAACTGAGAGGATATACTTATCAGGAAAGGCTGAACAGGCTGGGTGGGGCGCTTTTCTCTAGAAAAAGGGAGGCTAAGGGGTGACCTGGTAGAGGTCTTTAAGATTATGAAAGGATTTGGTAAAGTAGATGTAGAAAAAATAATTCCACTTGTGGTGGAGTCCAAAACTAGAGGTCATGAATATAAGATAGCCATTGATAAATTCAGGAGAAATGTATTTACCCAAGGTGTGGTAAGATGTGGCACGCGCTAGTTGAGGCGAATAACATAGACTCATTTGAGGGGTAGCAAGGTATGAATGTGAGGGAGTAAGGAACAAGTGAGCTATTCTGTACTGGTTTCAGAGAAGAATAGTTGGATCTTCAGTTAACTGCTGGTATGATTCGATGAAGAGAGGTGGGAGGAGGTTCGTGTGGAGCATAAACGCCGGCATAGACCAGTTGGCCGAATGATCTGTTTCTGTGCTGTAGACTCCATGGCCCTGATATTAATCTGTAGGCAGCTTCTAAGCAGCAGGTGTTTGGGGGGGCGGGGGTGGAGAGGGGGGAGGTGGAATTGTATGGGTGAACCCAGAAGTCAACTCAGTGGGTCAGAATCTGCGATCACAACTGAATTGAAGCAATTAATTTTGACTTCCGGGTTTTGCATTTCCAAGCTGTGCAGGGAGCATGATGAGCACCTACATGAGGCGATCTCAGCTGTATTTAAAGGGACAGTGCACTAATGGAAATTGGAGGTGTTCAGGATGGATGGAGTGGACCCACAGCGAAGAATCACTGAAAAGACTACACGATAACATCAACAAGTTCCATCCCACCATCAAACTCACCATGGACTACTCCTCAGAATCAGTCTCATTCCTGGACACACGAATCTCCATCAAAGACGGACACCTCAGCACTTCACTCTACCGCAAGCCCACGGACAACCTCACGATGCTTCACTTCTCCAACTTCCACCCTAACCACGTTAAAGAAGCCATCCCCTATGGACAAGCCCTGCGAATACACAGGATCTGCTCAGACGAGGAGGAACGCGATGGACACCTACAGACACTGAAAGACGCCCTTGTAAGAACGGGATATGATGCTCGACTCGTCGATCGACAGTTCCGACGGGCCACAGCGAAAAATCGCATAGACCTCCTCAGAAGACAAACACGGGACACAACCAACAGAGTACCCTTCGTCGTCCAGTACTTCCCCGGAGCGGAGAAACTACGCCATGTTCTTCGCAGCCTTCAACATGTCATCGATGACGACGAACACCTCGCTAAGGCCATCCCCACGCCTCCACTACTCGCTTTCAAACAGCCGCCTAACCTCAAACAGACCATCGTTCGCAGCAAATTACCCAGCTTTCAGGAGAACAGCGACCACGACACCACACAACCCTGCCACAGCAACCTCTGCAAGACATGCCAGATCATCAACACAGATACCATCATCACACGTGAGGACACCACCCACCAGGTACATGGTACATACTCATGTGACTCGGCCAACGTTGTCTACCTCATACGTTGCAGGAAAGGATGCCCTGGAGCATGGTACATCGGCGAGACCATGCAGACACTGCGACAACGGATGAACGGACACCGCGCAACAATCACCAGGCAGGAGTGTTCCCTCCCAGTCGGGGAACACTTCAGCAGTCAAGGACATTCAGCCTCCGATCTTCGGGTAAGCATTCTCCAAGGTGGCCTTCGAGACACACGACAACGCAAAATCGTCGAGCAGAAACTGATAGCCAAGTTCCGCACCCATGAGGACGGCCTCAACCGAGATCTTGGGTTCATGTCACGCTACATGTAACCCCACCTGATGCAGGGTCATCCAGACTCGAGTCGACATTGGCTTGTTCTCTCTACACAGATGCGGCCGGACCTGCTGTGATTTCCAGCCAAAAAAAATGTTTTTTGTCTGTTTTTTTGTTTTTCATACAGACCCCAGCATCTGCAATATTTGACCCCTTGTGACCCCACCTCATTGTTCTTTGATGTAATGTTTCCCTGACTGACCTGTTTAGACACCATTCACACCTTTGACTGCTGTGATTATCTCTCTGCCGAGGTGTAATAAATGGCAGTTGGAAAGGTTACCTGTAAACATCTGACATGATTCTCTGACTATATAAGCTGTGTCTTTATGCATTTCTCCACTTCACCCGAAGAAGGAGCAGCGCTCCAAAAGCTTGTGATTTCAAATAAAGCTGTTGGACTATAACCTGGTGTTGTGTGACTTCTTACAGGATGGATGGAGCAAGAGTAACACCCAAATTCAATGATGCATCACTGGAATTACTGCTGGGTGCAGTTAGGAGCAGACGGGACATACTTGTCCCCAGCAATGGGAGGAAGAAACCTGCGGCTCGCACCATGAAGGCGTGATTGGAGGTAGCTGAGGAGGTGAGCAGCAGGAGCATTGTGCCTTCATCTTGGATGCAATGTAGGAAGTAGTTTAATAACCTAACCAGGTCAGAAAAAGTGAGTACATTTGTTGATTCAACTACATCCTGTGGTTTAAGCCCCCACCCTTCCTTTCACTCTGTCTTGCCAAACGTACTCCATCACATCACTGCTCACACCCACTCAACTTTCAGCAGCACCCAGCCTTTACTTTCTATGTACTTCATTGCCTCCCCATTTATCCATCCACACTTACCACTCATCTCAATCCTTACGCAATGTGATGCATCTGTCTCATAGTCACCCTCACCGAATGCATCGCATCCATCAGGTGAATACCTCACCTTCATTCATAAGAGAGCACAAAACGCAAGGGAGAGGACTGGAGATAGGCGGCCACAAATAGTCCAGTTCACAGATGTAGAGGAGGATGCCCAGGAGTTAAGTGGCACATCTGCATCCCTCTCAGTCGGAGATGGGAAGACAGGGAGCTTGCAGATAGATAGTGGATTGGTGGTGCAGGGAATTGCAAGAATGTCTGCTATGGAGAGAATGGCTGCCTCTATGAAGCTTCAAGCACGGCTCTAAAATAAGCCCATGACCACAGCCTATAATGAGATGTCAGCCGCCCTCGCCTCTGAGTCAGGAGGTTATGGGTTCAAGCCCCACTCCAGAGACTTGAGCACAAAACTCTAGGCAGACACTCCAGTGCAGTGCTGAGGGAGTGCTGCACTGTCGGAGGTGCCATCTTTCAGATGAGATGCTGAACCAAGATGGATGTAAAAGATCCTTTGGCACCATTTCTTAGATGAGCAGGGGAGTTATTCCCGGTGTCCTAGCCAATATTTATCCCTCAATCAACATCACTAAAAACAGATTATCTGGTCATTATCACATTGCTGTTTGTGGGAGCTTGCTGTGTGCGAATTGGCTGCTGTGTTTCCTACATTACAACAGTGGCTACACTTCAAAAAGTACTTCATTGGCTGTAAAGCACTTTGGGACGTCCAGTTGTCATGAAAAGTGCTAAATAAATGCAAGTTTTTCTATAAATGCAAGTCTTTCCTAAACAGTGTGAGAGATATTGCATCTGTGGCCTTACAACGTGTCACTGATCTCCACCAAGCTGGTCTGCAGCAGAGTGGTAGCAGTGGTGTGACGCTGGCCCAGGAGAAGGATGATGGCAAAAAGGGACATGGAAGTGGGGACTCCTCTTCACACCCATTGTCCCCGCCCCCTATTCAGTCCAGTACCAGTGTCAGCTGTGGCTCAGTTGGTAGCACACTTGAAGGGATAATTACTAGTCCTCACCCCTTTAGGGCTACCCCGGATCAGGCATATTCCCCAGACGTTCACTTTCAACTAAAGTTTGAGGTAGCCGAATCGTAAAGACGCTTAATTGGATCTAAAGGTCCAGACTATCTCTCCCTAAAGGAAAGGAACAACCTGAAGATGTTACCGTCCTCCAGATAGCACTTTTAATAAGTTTAGCTAGACTGTAATGTTCCGGATATTATGAGGGTCTGGAAAACTCCCTCAAAATTCTGCAACTCCTCACCAAGGAACGTACAGAGATTGAGTTTGTGAGTTTGATACAGAAGTATTATGTGAGACAATTCTAAAAATATATAGATTTATTAAAGAACCGACATGTAATTACAGTTGGTGATTCAATCACAACATTAACAGTTCCAAAAACAGAAATCTTACAATCTTATTATCAGAGATCCTTATTCTCAAATCTTAACTTTGTTACATTTTTACAGTTCTTAGTCTTTATTCCAGGATATCCACCAAATTCAAATACCTTTGATACCTTTGATCCCCGAGGTACAAAAAGTTGTAGATTTACAGAGCTTGCCTCTGAAGCCGAGAATCGCTTTGCCCCTTTACAGCGAGACTATCATCCCATTTGAAAGTTCAATATTTATATCCTTTTTCAGTGGTATGTCCTTTGAAGTTTTCTGCTGATGTAAGCTAATTATCTCTAGTCATTTTTCTGCTGACCCCTGCTATTCTTACAGTCAGTTCAGCTTGTAGCATTAAGAATTGTGTCTCTACCTTTAGGTGTTCGAAGCTTATCATAAAAACGGTGTGACAGCAGATGCATCTATTTGATGTCATTCTTACCAAGGTCTTCTGTTTGTGTCTTTTTACGACGTGTAAATTTAAAAACACCTCAACTGGGTGCACCATTGTCTTCTTAGTTACCTCAGCTGGTTGCAACACAGAATCATGTCTCCTGTGTTTCATTTGATGTCATTTTTACAAAGGCATATGTTTCTTAATTTTCTGAGTTTCTTTCTGAAGTGTTGGTTTAGGACACCTTAACAGGGTGTACCATTGTGTTCTTTCCAAAGCTTCAGACTTCAGGAGCTTCCAACCTCCTGTTTCAATAAGGTTATTGATTCAGTGTCAACAACTTATCTTATCTCAATAGCCTGAATACTGTTAACAATACAGCTTTTCATAGCCAGGTTTCTACATTTCCAGACCTACATTTCCAGACCATGTTACAAAGACCAGAATTCTTTCATAGAATGGTGTATTTTTCTGAATATGGCTTATTCCTTCACACACTCACCTCTGAGTCAGAAAGTTGTGGGTTCAAGTCCCACTCCAGGGACTTGAGCACATAAAAAGCTAGGCAGACACTCCAGTGCAGTGCTGAGGGGGTACTGCACTGTCAGAGGTGCTGTCTTTCAGATGAGATTTTATACCGAGGCCCCATCTGGTCTCTCAGGTGGACATAAAAGATCCCATGGCACTATTTCAAAGAAGAACAGGGGAGCTATCTCCAGTGTCCTGGCTAATATTTATCCCTCAACCACCATAACAAAAACAGATTATCTGGTCATTATCACACTGCTGTTTGTGGGAGCATTCTGTGCGCAAATTGGCTGCCGCATTTCCCACATTACAACAGTGACTCCACTTCAGAAGTACTTTATTGGCTGTAAAGCGCTTTGAGATGTCCAATGATCGTGAAAGGCGCTATATAATTGCAAGTCTTTCTTTCTTTCTCACCTGACATGCTGCCTCGTCTCCCAATGGCTGAGTTTGCCCCTGCACAGGTGCAGGTGGAGTAGTCTTTGGCGGGGCCCTCAGGGGCTCCAAAACCCAGAGGGCGTAGGCCAAAAGCATCTCAGCAGTCAGGGCAGGGATTTGAGAAGTCTGCCTCTACCTCTGCTGAATCCACACATGGTGCAGCACATAGAAGTGTTAGGAATGTAAGTTGAAGAAATTATAATTCGCCAAGGGTATGCACATGGGTGTTTGACAAAATGTTAGGTTATGATAAGTTTCTTTTTTTTAATGTCACATAAAATTTATTGATTAGCAACACTTCCACATTTTGCCCATTATTGCGTACCGAGTGTCAACTCACCCTTTCACTTGTTACATGATGAATGTCAATACAAGACGGGATCCATGGGGGAATGGGTCAATGAATGGTTGAAGGACTATTTAATGCAAAGTGGGGGGTGGTCCCTATGTTCGCCTCATCTGAAGATAAGTGATGAGCCCCTTCGTCCTCCTCCACCTGTGATCCTCTCTGCTGTGCAATGTTGTGCAGGTCGTAGCACACCACTATCATTCTAGACACCCTGGCAGGCAAGTACTGAAGGGCGTCTCCAGACCAATCTAGGCACCTGAAGTGCATCTTCTACATTCCAATGGCTTGCTTGATGACACAGCTGGTGGTCATGTGGCTCTCGTTGTACACCTGCACCGCATTGGTGGGATTCCTCACAGGTGTCATGAGCC
Organism: Somniosus microcephalus; assembly: GCF_052327205.1. Classification (NCBI taxonomy): domain Eukaryota; kingdom Metazoa; phylum Chordata; class Chondrichthyes; order Squaliformes; family Somniosidae; genus Somniosus; species Somniosus microcephalus. Next base: position 110,439,456 of record NC_140989.1, read on the forward strand.
TAGTTTGAAGGGGGTATCCATCGTCTCCTACAAGCCAGCCCTAAAGTCTGCATCCTGGAACAAAAAGGTCTGGAATGTCGGACTGCCGCAGTATGAATGCATCATGACAGCTCCCAGGGAATCTGGCGCACACCTGCATGATCTTCTTCCTGTGGTTACACACTGATAGACAAGTATCCCTTGCAATTTATAAAATCTCCTGGTTGCAGTGGTGGTGCTCGGATTGTCTAGTGTCTGCAATCAATGGCACCTTGTACCAGTGGGAATCCAGTCAGAGAGGCGAATCCAAGTGCCCGCTCATTCTGGCTATTGTCATCACAGGGGAGGTTTATCTAACTCTCAGCCAACGTTCCTGTTAAATTGTGTGGCCGTGCAGCGATCTAGAGGTCCCGCACAGACCGCTCAATGGCTTTATAATGGAAAAAACCATGCATGCGCAATAATTAGAATTTTTTTGGGTGCGCAGCCCGTTAAAGAGGCCACGCACCCAAAAAAAAATTGAGAACATTGCTCCCAGCATTGACAAACAATCCATCCGAGACCTGCCTTATGCAATTATGTGCAGCAGATTGCGAGAACCTCAAGGTGTCTCCGGTAGCACCGGTAGAAGGGACCAGAGGCAAAAAATTTGAGGGTGGTAGTGATCTTCACAGCCAGTGGTAATGCGTGTCTGCCACGTCCAGCACATAGCAGGTCTTCTTCCAGAAGGCGACAGATGTCTGCCACCACCTGATGTGACAATCTCAGCCTGCGGAAGCACTGCTCTTCCAAGAGGTCAAGGAAGCTGAGCCTCTGTCTGTAAACCCATTAACGTGGGTAGTGCCTCCTGCGACCAATGACAGCTAGCCTCTTAAAGGGGAGGTGCATTCTTCCTGCAGCAGCTCATGCAACTAACTGGGGGAGACAGTGAAAATGTCACAACAGGGGAAGAGAGCGTGCACCAAGGTTCTCTGATGCAGCACTGGAGGACTTGGTGCAGGAGGTGGACAGGTGAAGAGAGATCCTATTTCCTCCCGGCAAAATCAAAAATCCAATGGGAGCAAATAGCCATAGCTGTCAATGCCAGTAGTGTCGCCCCGAGGAGCTGGCTTCAGTGCAGGAAGAAGTGGTCAAAGTCAGTGAATTAATCTTCAAATGCCATATCTCACCATTTCCACCACTAGCCTCACAGACTGCTTCATGCACCACACCCCCATCACTCACCTACCAACAATCTCTACTAAACATGACTCATACCTCACATTCAGAGCTTCACCTCACCCTCACACACTTACCACTGCTGCAAGACTCACACCCACATCTCACAGCTTGCACACACTGCCAGCTATTCAACTATGGCAGACACATCACCCAAACATATTGCACCACACTCACTGACACACTTCCCTTTCTCTTGCAGAACAAGTTCGCTCACAATCGGTGCCAGCAGGGGCTACCCATAGGGGCACAGGTGTGCCTACATAATATCACCTCCCCTGAAGGAGATGGTGCTAGCCATTCTTGGCAGGGCAATCGCTAAGCCTGTGGCCAGCAGCGGATCTGAAGCCATACAAGTTGACGGTATCCTCATACCTAATCATCTTTCTCATATTCCACTTTCCCCTCATCCCACAATCTCTTTTGACTTACAAGCTGCAGATGGTGTAAACATGCACCTCTTGCTTCCCCCACCGTAACCCCCCACCCCACCCCCAGCCATCACCACAACCTTACCCTTGTGCCTTTCTCCTTTCAGATAGCCAAGAACTGCCACCTGGCAATGCACTGGTGGAGGAGCAGGAAGAAAGTCATCATGAAGACACAGCATCGCTCGATTACACACTCCCAGCCACCAGCTCAGACACTGACACTTCGCATACTTTACGGGATAGGTTAGAGGCAAGATCTGCAAGTGGTGAGACACCGGGCATGAGTGGCCTAAAGCCAGGGTGGGGAAAAGGGTAGCGCAGGCGGCAGCTCCCAGGAGGGCGAGGTCGCACACGAGTTCTGCTGCTGGGGACTCAGATGTAGACTTCGATGGGGTAATCCAGTAGCACACTTCTGAATCCAACCATGATGCAGGGTCTGGTGGCCAAAATCTCAGCTTCCATTGCAGCACAGGTGGAAGTGGCCCAACGTCTGAGTGCAGCAGTGGAAGCTCACACCTCTGCCATGCAAGCTCAGACTGCTGCCATCATGGCTGTATTTAGCAGTGTGGAAAGGGGCTTGCAGGGTATCACAGCAATCCAGCAATCTGTCCTCTAACAGATAGTTAGGATGCTGAGGTGCTGCCCCAGAAGCAGGGGGCAGGGGGGGGTGGGGAGTGGTGGCTGACTCCATGGAGCATGAACCTGCTGTCCTCTCTCAGGATGACAGCATTCGTTCACCCACCACTGCCATTCCGCCAGTGCCCTTGCTGTTGGTTGTCAGCCAGCCAGCCCATACCAAGGTGGTGCAGTCCACAAGCTGGGCCTTCTAGGCCCACAGCTGCTCGAGGTCGTCCTGCAAAGCCAACTGAAGTCTCCCCCACTGAAAGTCAGCAGCCTTCCACCAGCCACGCTGCAGCCACTGGGGTAGCACTTGGTAGGAGCACTAAACCAGGCACTAAGGGGATGCACAAGGGTGATTAGTTGACTTTTTATGTAATATTTGATGGATTGATGTACAAAGTTGATTTGGAATGTTTTTGTTTTGTGGCGGCTTTCATTTCAACATTGTGGTCAAGAGGGCTCTGTGATGGTCCGTATCAGAGGGAAGGTAAGGTGTGGGACTATTGGTGAATGTAGAATTGGGGTTGTGTTCACTGGAACCACAGTCGGATAAGTTGATCATGGATAGCCCAGCCATAAAGGGGCTGTCTGGGTTGCCTCCTCCACTCCTCTTCCTCCTCTTCTGCTTCCTCCTCCTTCTCCTCAGCTGGTCGCTGTATGCCTAGTGGCAAGGGCTGTGCCCTCATGATGGCAAGGTTGTGGAGCATGCAGCAGACCATGACGAGTCTTGAGACACACTCTGGTGAGTACTGCAGGGCTCTTCCAGAGCGGTCCAGGCAGTGGAACTGGTCCTCAATGGACTGCTCTATGATGTTTTGTGTGGCAGCATGGTTCTTGTTGTACACATGCAGGCTACATGTGGTTGGGTTCCGCAATGAAGTCATGAGCCAGATTGTCAAGGAATCGCCCTTGCCGCCCAGCAGCCAGCCTCTGGTTTGACATGGTGGCTCAAAGACTGAGGGAACAGCGGACTGGCACAGAATAATGACTGCTGCCAGGATACCAGGCATTCATTATCATGATATGCTGAACATGGTCACACACGAACTGTACATTCTACAAGTGGCAACCTTTGCGGTTGCAGTACATCTCAACATTTAGATCCGGCACCCGTAAAGCCACGTGCACGCTCCGCCTGCTTCTCTCTGGTCAGAGACAGACAATGAAGTCCCCTCTCCTGGCATAAAGAGCGTCTGTCACCTCTCTTATGCAGCAGTGGACGGCGAATTGTGAGTTGTTACAGATGTCACCTGCTCCAGCCTGGAAGGATCCCGACACAAAGAAATTCAGGGCCACGGTCACCTTCACAGCCACTCGCAGTGCTGTCCTTGCCCCGGTGTGAGGCTGCAGGTCTGATTGCAAGAGGTGGCAGAGTTCTGTGAGCACCTCCTTCGTAAAGTGCAGATACCTCACACACTGCTCCTGGCTCAGACTGAGGTAAGAGAATTGCTCTTGGAAGACCCTCGGTGGCTAAGGCCTCCTTCTGAGAGCTCTTCTCCCCCTCCTTTCCCACGGTACAACAGTGACTCCACTTCAAAAGTACTTCATTGGCTGTAAAGCGCTTTGAGACATCCGGTGGTCGTGAAAGGTGCTATATAAATGCAAGTCTTTCAAGTCTTTCTTTTCCTCCTCCTCCCTCTTCTTCGCTGACTCTGCTCTATCTCCCTGTCATGCTGAAGGCCAAGGGTGATGACAACCCGAGCACCCATGACTGGGAGCAAGTGGTCTGACCAGAACCCTTGAAGTTAGAACCAAGGCCTTCTCCACTTGCAGCACCACTCCCCGTCACCTCACTAATTTCAAACAACTCTGGAAAGCTCCAAACACTTCTACAAACTTACACAGAGCCAGTCGAAATCAGCATAGCCTTAGAGTGGTTGCTGATCCCTTTAAATATCGTTGGCAGGGGATCCTTGCTGCTGCTGAATGCATGTTCAGCTGTGCAAGGTTAACACAGGGCATTAGCTCCAGCGTTGAGGATGAAAATGGCAGCACTGGCATCAAATCAGCGTTGCACCGTAATTGACGTCACGATCTAGGCACTCTGCATATGTCCGGCGCACACTCCTAACACCTGCCCTACTACCCGCACCAAGGTGGTCAGCGCGGCACGAATTAGGTGTGTATACACAGCGCAGACCCCATTTTCACCACAAAATGGCACCCATAGCGCCGAAAAATCGGGCGCTACGGAACCGAAATTTTTGCCCCAGGTGTTTTAATGTCTTAGATGTTAAGATATTTTCAAACTGATTTTTAAATGTAAGTTAATTCATGCTTAATCCATTTGAACATTGTGCTGATGTTTTGAAATTTTACTGACTTATCTAGGTTTCAGTGTGTGAATAAATTATACTTGATGGATTTCAAAATCAATGCAGTCACACCCAGAGTTTTTCATGTGGTACAAAGCTTTTTATCGCCTTTCCTAATTCATATCCACTCTCATTCTTTGCTTCACTATTTACTTTGGTTTAGTTCTGCTCCAATGTTCTTGCTGTGTATTGTGGGGCATGACTACACTACCTTCCATCTAGTTTCAGGAAAGAAATTTCTGGGTATGTGTTATTATTCTCAGTTTAAAACTCTTCTATTTATATATCATTTTCTGTGCAAATGCCTTCTCAGTGTATGTCATTTTCTATGTAACTCCTCCCCTCAGTAGAAATTATTCTGTATGTAACTCCCTGCTTGGTGGGTGTTATTCTCTATGTAACATTTTCTCAGTGTATATAATTTTCTACGTATTTTCCTTGTGAGTGTGTTTAATTCTCCATGTAGTTCCCTCTTCAGTGTGTGTAATTATCCATGTAATTCCCTCTTTCAGTGTGTGTCATTCTTCATGTGACTCCCTCTTTCATTTTGCATTGCTTTATATATGACTCCCTGCTTGGTGCGTGTCATCTCATGATTTCACATGCTATTTATTAAATTGCATGAAAACAGGCAAATCATCAATACTGCAAAGACCTTTCGAAAAGAAAATGGGCTTCAGTGTTAATATGAAACAGCACATTAAAAAGAAATTACTGGAGTGTGAAATGTTAACAGATTGATACAACACCCTACTACAGAGTGAATGATGTGCTTAATTATTTAATACTTTTATCCATTTGAGGAGATGTCTCCGGTGGAACATTGTAAATGAGTGTAATGTTAATAATTCAAATGCAACAGAAGATGAGTTTTTTTTAATCTCACTTGTGTACTAATCCCAATTATATCTGCTCGCCGCTGTTTACAGCTTACTGTAGCTCACAAATCAATAGAAGGAAAATATTCTGACCTCACCACATTCACACCCCCTCCCAAACCCGCTCTGACCGCCCTGTGTCTCACCATTTTAACTCCTGTTCTCACCACCCGGTGTCTCACCAGTTTAACTCTCCCTCCCAATCCCGTTCTCACCACTTTAACTCCCCTCCCAACACTGCTCTCACCTCCATATGTCTCACCACTTCAAGCCCCCTCCCAATCCTGTTCTCACCTCCCTGTGTCGCACCACTTTAACTCCCCTCCCAATCACACTCTGACCTCCCTGTGTCTCACCACTTTAACTCCCCTCCCAATCACACGCTGACCTCCATGTCTCACCACTTTAACTCCTCTCCCAATCGCACTCTGACCTCCGAGTCTCACCACTTTACCTCCCCTCCCACTCGCACTCTGACCTCCCTGTTTCTCACTACTTCAAGCCCCCTCCCAAACCTACTCTCACCTACCTGTGTCTCACCACTTTAACTCCTATTCTCAATCGCACTCTGACCTCCCTGTGTCTCACCACTTTAACTTCCCTCCCAATCACACTCTGACCTCCCTGTGTCTCACCACTTTAACTCCCCTCCCAAATCACACTCTGACCTCCCTGTGTCTCACCACTTTTGTAGTGTATGTGCCTTTAAGTCAGAACTACTTTTACAGCTCCTGTATACTGTAGTACCGGCAGTGACCACACCTGTATATAAGCTTTGTGCATGCCTCTGTACCCCCAATCTTGAGACTACCCTCCTCCAGTAAAGACCTGTTTATTGTTAATGTACAGCATCCGTGTGATTATTTAATAACAGCATATCCACTGAGCCACGGATCCAACAGTGGCGATGAGTGTCGATTCGAATCTACCTGCAACATAAAAAAAAAATAGTCGAGGCCAGGAACACGGGCGTCGACCACGAGCAACCGCCCAGCAGTCAGGCAGAGATTGAACTTCGCAGGGGAGGCTGTGGAGAGCCGGGCTTGGTTCCCCAGCCACGACAAGCAGCAAGAGACCGACGACAAGTCCAGCGCAGACCCTTCCCGAGCAGCGGCGGCTGGAGCCGACCGACGGCGGAGAGAAAGCCGAGCAGCGTCAACGGGGTAAGACAGAGGGTGAAGAGCGCAGGGCGCAGCCGGGGGTTGAACACCGAGCGGAGTCGAGAAAAAGAAAACAAACCAGAGAGAGAGAGGGTAGAGAAACAGTCGGGTTCTAGACTGAGCGGCGTCGAAAAATATAAAAAGAAGAACGCGCAGAGCACAGCCAGGGCTCACGGGCTGAACAGGGTCCGCGGGGCAAAGAAAGGGGAGCGCGGGAGACGCCATTGAGCCGCGGAGAAGAAGAAAGAGCACGGGAGACGCCATTTTTAGAAGCCGCAGCGGAGAAGAAGGGCGAGCGCAGGAAGGAAGGAAAGCGTGGGAGACGCCATTTTGTGCCAGCGGAGAAGAAGGGGAAGCGCGGGAGGCGCCATTTTTGACAGTTAACTCACACCCAAGGATGCCGAAGAGTGGCAGTATCTCTACGTTCGACAATGAAGTCGAAGATTGGGTGACATATGTGGAACGTATTGAGGTGTACTGCAGGGCGAATGAAGTGCCAGATGCTAATAAAGCACTGGTTCTGTTAAATTCCATGGGTGCAAAAACTTATGGGTTACTGCGAAATCTAATAACCCCAGAGAAGCCGGTAAACAAGAATTTTGAAAGCATAGTAGAAATCCTACAGGACCACTTAAACCCCACACCGCTGCTGATAGCAGAACAATTTAAGTTCCATAAAAGGAACCAACACAAAGACGAAAGCAATGCTGAGTACCTAACGGAACTGCGCAAGCTATCGAAACACTGCCAGTTTGGAGCGGGACTAGCAGATACGTTAAGGGACAAGTTTGTGTGTGGGCTACAAAGTGAAGGAACCCAGAAACGGCTTCTATCAGAAAAGGACCTTACGCTGGACAAAGCTTTCAGTATGGCAGTATCACACGAAGCAGCCGCAAGGGGCGCTGCAGAGATACAACGGAGACCGCAAGAATATGGCACCAATGAAATGTCCTATGGAACAGGGAAGTGCTATCGCTGCGGCAGAACAACACATGATCAGAAAGATTGTTGGTTCAAGGACCAAGTGTACAGACAGTGTGGGAAAGCAGGACACATAGCAAGAGTCTGCAGGTCTGGGAAGAAAACCAACAGTAAGAAATCTCCACAGGAGAAGTACAAAAAGGTACACCAGGTGATGGACAGTGGTTCAGACGAACAGAAAAGTGACACAGACTCCGGAATCAAGGAGCTGGGTTGTCTGAAACTACATAAGGTAACAGAAATGGAGGATCACCAGACTATTTGGGTTACACTCAAGATAGATGGAGTCCAAGTGAAAATGGAATTGGACACAGGGTCAGCGCTAACAGTCATAAATCAAAGAGACTACAAGCGGCTATTTTCACACATACCCTTGAAAGCTACAGAGATTGTATTGAAGACGTATACGGGGCAAAAAGTCTACCCCAAAGGAAAAATAAGGGTGAAAGTGACATATAAATGCCAGGAAATACCAAAATGGATATATATGTATTGCCAGATGGAGGACCACCACTGCTAGGACGTGAATGGATCCAGAAGATACAATTAGATTGGCATTCCATACAGGCACTGAAGGTTGAGGCCAAAAAGGATGACGACGTCACACCTGGATGACTGTCAAAAATGCTAACTGATGCAAAAGAAGTGTTCCAGGAGGGACTAGGAACACTAAAAGGAATAACAGCAACGATTAAAATAGAGGAAAATGCAAGCCCAAAGTTTCTGAAGGCCAAACCAGTGCCTTTTGCGATCAGACCAGCTGTTGAAGCAGAGCTGGAAGGGTTGGAACGTTCAGGAGTACTGTCCAAAGTGGACTGGAGTGAGTGGGCTACACCCATCATTCCTGTAATGAAGAGGTCGTTGAGTAATACGCCTGGGGAACCAAAGAAGGTCCGCATCTGTGGGGATTTTAAGGTGACAGTGAACCCAGTCCTTGACACGGTACAATATCCGCTTCCACGAATTGAGGATATTTTCGCCTCGCTATCTGGAGGTAAACGCTTCACCAAAATTGATCTAGCCCAGGCGTACTTGCAAATGGAGGTAGAAGAAGCTTCGAAACAATACCTTACGATCAACACTCATAAATGTCTCTATCAATACAACCGGTTGGTGTTTGGAGTAGCCTCGGCTCCGGCTATCTGGCAAAGGGCGATGGATCAGGTCCTGCAAGGGATTCCAGGGACACAGTGTTATTTGGACGACATCTTGGTCACGGGCAAAAATGACGGTGATCACCTCGCCAACTTGGAGAAGGTGCTCACCAGATTAAAGGAGTATGGGCTACGAGCTAATCACCACAAGTGCGAGTTTTTCCAGAAACAGATCTCGTATTGTGGCCACGTCATCGATGAAGAGGGGTTACATAAGTCTCCTGACAAGATTGAGGCAGTAGTCAAGGCTCCAGCACCTGAAAATGTGTCACAACTGAGGTCGTTCCTCGGGCTGATAAACTACTACCACAAGTTCTTACCAAATTTGTCTATGGTATTACACCCACTGAACACCCTACTGCAAACAGGGGTACCATGGAAGTGGGATGACGAACGTAGACGAGCTTTCCAGAAGTGTAAAGAATTGATCACATCAAAAGAGGTGTTGGCCCATTTCAACCCAGCACTACCAATTCGTTTGGCATGTGATGCATCACCCTATGGTATTGGAGCGGTGCTGTCGAACAAATTCCCTGACGGGTTGGAGAGGCCAGTAGCCTTTGCGTCTCGGTCACTAACCTCAGCCGAGCGCAACTACGCCCAGATTGACAGGGAGGCCCTCAGCCTAGTATGGGGAGTAAAAAAATTCAACCACTATCTGCATGGGCAGAAGTTCACCTTGCTGACTGACCACCAACCACTTGTCTCCATCTTTAATCCTAAGAAGGGCGTTCCAGTGATGACTGCACAGCGGTTACAAAGATGGTCCCTGTTTCTAGGGGCGAATCAATATGAAATAGAATATAAAGGCACGAAACAGCATGGGAATGCTGATGGGTTATCGCACCTGCCACTGCCTACTGTGGAGGAAGCACCAGCAATGGACACTATCGAGATATTTTATTCGTCAATAATTGAACGATTGCCAGTAACGAACGCGGGTATAGAGAAGGAGACCCGCAATGATCCGACGCTGTCTCGGGTATATGAATTGACGGTGAGGGGATGGCCAACTCATGGCGACTCACTGTTGCCAGCATTCTCATCCAGAAGAGAACAGCTGTCAGTATGCCAGGGGACAGTGATGTGTGGATCCAGAGTGGTGATTCCACCCAAGTTAAGGGAGAGAGTGCTAAATGAGCTACATGAAGGGGATCTGGGGGGAGTGAAAATGAAAAGCCTTGCTAGGGCTTATGTGTGGTGGCCGGGAATCGATCAACAAATCGAAGACCTAACTAAGAGCTGCTTAGGATGCCAGAAGGTCCAAAATGCACCACCACATGCCCCTCTACACCCATGGGAGTGGCCCTCCTCTCCATGGCAACGGGTGCATATTGATTTTGCTGGTCCATTCATGGACTCAATGTTCTTAATAGCAGTGGATGCTCATTCAAAGTGGCCTGAGGTGATAAAAATGTCTTCAACCACTACAGAGAAAACGATTGCAGTCCTACGGATCATATTTGCCAGAAACGGTTTGCCAGAGCAGATTTGCTCTGATAATGGACCACAGTTTGTGTCCGACGAGTTCCAAAAATTTATGAGAAGGAATGGGGTAAGGCATTACACATCCGCCCCGTATCATCCAGCCACAAATGGATTGGCTGAGAGGTTCGTACAAACCTTTAAGAAGGCGATAAAGGCCATGTGCGACGATGAAATTCCACTACAGCATAAGATGGACAATTTCTTATTAGCCTACCGAAACGCGACACATGCAGTTACCAACCAGACCCCGGCCATGATGTTCTTTAACCGAAGGTTGAGATCTTGTCTGGACTTGCTCAGACCAAATGTGCGAAGAAATGTTGAGGACAAACAACTCCAGCACATCAATGAGAAGCCGACAAGGAGCTTCAATGTAGGGCAACCAGTCTTGGCCCGTGACTATCGAACAGAGAAATGGCAACCCGGAACGATATGCACACGGCAGGGGCCATTAATGTACACAGTGGATGTCGGGGAGAACATTGTGAGATGCCATGTCGACCAGATCCTAGCATCACAGGAACGAGTCAACCCCATGTCTCGAGTACCTGGGGATGAACCCGACATACCGGTAGCATCTACCCCAGAAACAGTAGCAGTGGAACCCGATGAACTACCCGGTGAAAAGGGGTCAGAATCGCCTCTGCACCAAGAACAAGAACCTCCGGAAAGGTGCTATCCCGAAAGGGTCAGGAAGCCGCCCCAAAGACTGAATCTATAAATGGACTTTTGTTGTTTAATGTACATGTTGAAATCTTAATTGTTATTTGAATATTAGGGGTACTACTAATCTAAAAGGGGAGCAATTGTAGTGTATGTGCCTTTAAGTCAGAACTACTTTTACAGCTCCTGTATACTGTAGTACCGGCAGTGGCCACACCTGTATATAAGCTTTGCGCATGCCTCTGTACCCCCAGTCTTGAGACTACCCTCTTCCAGTAAAGACCTGTTTATTGTTAATGTACAGCATCCGTGTGATTATTTAATAACAGCAGATCCACTGAACCACGGATTCAACAACTTTAACTCCTATTCTCAATCGCACTCTGACCTCCCTGTGTCTCACCACTTTAACTCCCCTCCCAATCGCACTCTGACCTCCCTGTGTTTCACCACTTTAACTCCTATTCTCAATCGCACTCTGACCTCCCTGTGTCTCACCACTTTAACTCCCCTCCCAATCGCACTCTGACCTCCCTGTGTTTCAGCACTTTAACTCCTATTTTCAATCGCACTCTGACCTCCCTGTGTCTCACCACTTTAACTCCCCTCCCAATCACACTCTGACCTCCGTGTCTCACCACTTTAACTCCTATTCCTAATCGCACTCTGACCTCCCTGTGTTTCACCACTTTAACTCCCCTCCCAAATCACACTCTGACCTCCGTGTTTCACCACTTTAACTCCCCTCCCAATCACACTCTGACCTCCGTGTCTCACCACTTTAACTCCCCTCCCAATCACACTCTGACCTCCCTGTGTCTCACCACTTTAACTCCCCTCCCAATCACACTCTGACCTCCCTGTGTCTCACCACTTTAACTCCTATTCCTAATCGCACTCTGACCTCCCTGTGTCTCACCACTTTAACTCCTATTCTCAATCGTACTCTGATCTCCCTGTGTTTCACCACTTTAACTCTCCTCCCAATCACACTCTGACCTCCCTGTGTCTCACCACTTTAACTCCTATTACCAATCGCACTCTGACCTCCCTGTGTTTCACCACTTTAACTCTCCTCCCAATCACACTCTGACCTCCCTGTGTCTCACCACTTTAACTCCTATTACCAATCACACTCTGACCTCCCTGTGTCTCACCACTTTAACTCCTATTACCAATCGCACTCTGACCTCCCTGTGTCTCACCACTTTAACTCCCCTCCCAATCACACTCTGACCTCACCACATTAATTCCCCTCCCAGTCACACTCTGACCTCCCTGTGTCTCACAACTTTAACACACCCCACCCCCTCCCAAACGCACTCTGACCTTCCTTTCTTTAATCTATAACATTGTTCCTGTGGTGTATTTAACCTGTTCCACCTTAAGAGAACTACCTTAAGAGATGTACTACTTTCTCTTGGCTGCTGTATACTGTAATACCGGTGGTGACCACACCGGTATATAAGTGTTGTGTAGGGATTTGCTGGGCAGTTCAGCCCTGACCTCCAAATAGTAAAGACCTGTTAAAAGTTATTCTTGTTGTCTGTGTCCAGTGATTGATCATACGCATAACTGGGACACACAGACTCAACAGTGGCGACGAGTCCGATCTTACCCTGCGGCAGTTTTACATCCAAGGGAGCTTCGTCCTCAGAACGGGCGTCGAGAAGAGGCATCCGCCCTCATCATCCTGCTGAGCACCATCGCACGGGAGGCATCGAGAACCCGGGTTAAAAAGAAAAAAAATTCTGACCACGAAGCCCTCCATCAGCGACAGGCAGTGATCATCCCTTCTACCACGGTGGTGGGTAAGCCGATCAGCGACACGAGCAGAAAGTCAGCCGCGTTGGCTGTGGAGTAGGGGAGGGAAAACGGAGGAATAAGGGCGGAGAACTCGACCACGGCCGGTAAAAAGGGCCGGGCTGCAATCGAGGCCAAGAGGCGCAGTGACTGGGGCAGCTTAAGGCACGAGAGCCGCGGAGAACTCAAACGCAGCCGGTGTAAAGGACCGGGCTGCAAGCGGGGCCGCGAGGCAAAGCAGCGTCGGGGAATTCAGAACCGCTGGGGAGGCGAGAATGGCAGCAGCAAGGCAATCGCCATTGCAGCCAGCGGGGGAAGAAGGCAAGTGCGGGAAGCCGCCATTTTGAAAAAAAAAAAAAAATTTAAACTTGCAAGGATGCCTAAACATGGGAACATTAATACCTTTGATAGCGATATTGAAGATTGGACCACGTATGTAGAATGCATGGAAGTTTATTGTAAAGCAAATAAGGTACCAGATGATGAGAAAGCACTAACCTTATTAAGCTCAATGGGTGCGAAGACATACGGGCTATTGAAGCACCTTCTATCACCAGATAAACCGGCGGATCAGACTTTTGCGAAAATTGTTACTGTCCTGAAAATCATTTAAACCCCACGCCGCTGATGATAGCGGAATGATTTAAATTTTACAGAAGAACGCAGCTGAAAGACGAAAGCAACGCTGAATTTTTAATTGAACTGCGTAAGCTATCAAAGTACTGTCAGTTTGGAACAGGACTAGCAGATGCGCTGAGAGATAAATTTGTGTGTGGATTGTTAAAAGAAGGAACACAAAATCGACTGCTTGAGGAAAATGATCTTACGCTTGATAAAGCTGTCACTATTGCAGCATCGCACGAAGCCGCAGCGAGAGGCACGGCGGAAATGCAGCTACGGTCACCGGAACTCAGCACCAATCAAATGGTCTTGGGTACAGTAAAATGTTATCGTTGTGGAAAGACAACGCACGATCAGAACCAGTGCTGGTTCAAAAATCAGGAATGCAGAAAATGTGGCAGGCTTGGTCACATAGCTAAAGTATGCCAGTCAGGAAAGAAGACCAGCAACAAAAAGTCACCGCAGGAAAAGTACAGAAAGGTACACAAGGTGACAGAGAACAGTTCGAACGAACAGAAGTCATATTCAGACTCCAGCAGTAATGAACTGGGTAGTCTAAGAGTACACAATGTTGGTAAGGAAGCAGACCTCCAAACAATTTGGGTCACACTTCAGATAGCAGGAGTCCAAGTGAAGATGGAATTGGACACTGGATCGGCATTGACGGTCATGAATAAGCAAGATTACAAAAGGTTATTTCCATATATTCCCCTACGGGATACGGAGATTGTATTGAAAACATACACGGGGCAAAGAGTATACCCCATCGGGAAGATAGAAGTAAAGGTGGTCCACAAGGGCAAAGAAAGCCGAGGAATGGACTTATATGTGCTACCTGAGGGAGGTCCTCCACTACTGGGACGGGAGTGGATTAGGAAAATAAATATGGACTGGCATTCCTTAAAAGCAGTAACGGCAGATTCCGGTAAAAAAGATGTCAAACCTAAACGATTGTCCAGAATATTGGACGATGCTAAAGAGGTGTTCCAACAGGGACTGGGAACACCGAGAGGAATTACGGCAAATATCAAGGTTGAAGAACATGCAAACCCGAAATTTTTCAAAGCCAGACCGGTACCTTATGCGATACGACCTGCTGTAGAAACTGAGCTGGAAGGGCTAGAATGTTCAGGAGTACTGTCTAAGGTAGACTGGAGTGAGTGGGCCACGCCCATTGTTCCCGTCATGAAGCGTTCATCGAGCAACAAGCCGGGGGAACCGGGGAAGGTTCGCATCTGTGGAGATTTCAAGATCACTGTTAATCCGGTGCTTCACACGGTGCAGTATCCGCTTCCGTGGATTGAGGATATCTTCGCTTCGTTGTCTGGCGGGAAACACTTCACCAAGATAGACCTGGCGCAGGCGTACTTACAGATGGAAGTTGAGGAAGAGTCACGCCAGTATCTCACGATCAACACGCATAGAGGCTTGTACCGGTATAATAGACTGGTTTTTGGAGTGGCATCGGCTCCAGCAATTTGGCAGAGGGCCATGGAGCAGGTATTACAGGGAATTCCAGGCACACAATGTTACCTGGACGATATTCTGATTACAGGAGATGATGACGAGGAACACCTTGCAAATTTGGAACTGGTGCTCACCAGATTGAAAGAATATGGACTTCGAGTTCATCGCCAGAAATGTGAGTTCTTTCAGAAGCGGATCTCGTACTGTGGTCATGTCATTGACTAGGAGGGGCTTCATAAGTCTCCTGACAAGATCGAAGCTGTTGTGAAGGCTCCCGCTCCGGATAATGTATCCCAGTTGAGGTCGTTCCTAGGGTTGATTAACTATTACCATAAGTTTCTGCCAAATTTATCCACGGTGCTGCACCCGCTGAACGCTCTTTTGCAGAAGGGAGTAGCATGGAAGTGGAGCGAGGACTGTAAGAGGGCCTTTCGCAAAAGCAAGGCATTGATCACCTCAGAGGAAGTGTTGGCTCACTTCAACCCAACGCTGCCTATTCGTTTGGCTTGTGATGCTTCTCCATATGGTATTGGGGCAGTACTCTCACACAAGTTGCCAAATGGCCTGGAGAGGCCAGTCGCGTTTGCATCCAGATCATTGACCTCCGCTGAGCGCAACTATGCTCAGATAGATAGGGAGGCTCTCAGCCTTGTGTGGAGAGTAAAGAAGTTTAATCATTACCTGCAGGGCCAGAAGTTTACGCTTCTGACAGACCACCAGCCGTTGGTATCCATTTTTAACCCTAAGAAGGGTGTTTCGGTGATGACAGCACAGAGACTCCAGAGATGGTCCCTTTTCCTAGGGGCACATCAATATCAGATCGAATTCAAAGGTACAAAGCAGCATGGTAATGCTGATGGGCTGTCGCGCCTGCCACTACCTACAGAGGAGGAGGCACCGACGGTTGACCCTGTTGAGTTATTTCACTCGACCATCATCGAATGTTTACCAGTCACCAATGCAAGTATTGAAAGAGAAACCAGGAACAACCCGACACTGTCCCGGGTCTACGAAGTGACAGTGAAGGGATGGCCAGCACATGGTGATCCACTGTTACCGGCATTCTCAGCAAGACGAGAACAGCTGTCCGTCTGTCAAGGAACATTGATGTATGGAACAAGGGTGATTATTCCTCCTAAGTTAAGAGAGAGAGTTCTAAAGGAACTGCATGAAGGTCATCTGGGGGGAGTCAAGATGAAAGGCCTTGCTAGGGCTTATGTGTGGTGGCCGGGTATCGACCAACAGATAGAGGATCTGACGAAAAGCTGCTCAGGGTGCCAAAAAGTGCAAAATGCACCTCCGATTGCACCGCTGCATCCATGGGAATGGCCTTCAACCCCATGGCAACGTGTACATATTGACTTTGCTGGTCCATTCATGGACTCCATGTTTTTAATTGCGGTGGACGCACATTCTAAATGGCCAGAAGTGATTAAGATGACTACCACTACCTCGGAAAAGACGATCGCGGTGCTAAGAACGATATTTGCAAGAAATGGATTGCCAGAACAAATATGTTCAGACAACGGACCGCAGTTCGTGTCAGAAGAATTCCAGAAATTCATGAAGAAGAATGGGGTGAAACATTATACCTCTGCCCCATATCATCCGGCTACAAACGGGTTGGCCGAGAGATTTGTGCAAACGTTCAAAAAAGCAGTAAAGGCCATGAGCGAAGATCAGATTCCACTACAACACAAGGTGGACAAATTCCTATTGGCATATCGAAACGCCACTCATGCAGTGACAAACCAAAGTCCTGCCATGATGTTCTATAACAGGAGGTTGCGGTCCAGGTTGGACTTGTTAAAACCAAATGTGCGGAGGGAAGTCGAAAACAAACAGTTCCAGCATATAAATAACAAGACCACTCGGAGTTTCGAAATAGGACAACCAGTGTTAGCCGGGGACTATAAAAACGAGAAATGGCAATCTGGAACAATTCGGGCCAGACAAGGACCCCTGATGTACACGGTAGATATTGGTGAAAATGTAATACGGCGTCATGCCGACCAACTGGTAGAATCAAGAACAAGGGTCGAACCCATGGTTACGGCAGAGACAACCGTGGAAGAAGTTAGTGAACCTGAAGCATCTACCTCAGAAGTGAATGTACCTGATGATGATGTCCAATCCATAAGAGACCAACTAGATGAGTCACCCCAGCAACGAGAATCAGAGACCCCTGAAAGGTGTTATCCAACTCGAATCAGGAGGCCTCCTCAGAGACTGAATCTTTGAACTGTTTTGCATGAAGTTATATATATATATATATGTTATTATGTTATGTTAAATGGGGATATAACTGTTAAGCTAAAAAGGGAGGATTGTGGTGTATGTAACCTGTTCCACCTTAAGAGAACTACCTTAAGAGATGTACTACTTTCTCTTGGCTGCTGTATACTGTAATACCGGTGGTGACCACACCGGTATATAAGTGTTGTGTAGGGATTTGCTGGGCAGTTCAGCCCTGACCTCCGAATAGTAAAGACCTGTTAAAAGTTATTCTTGTTGTCTGTGTCCAGTGATTGATCATACGCATAACTGGGACACACAGACTCAACAGTTCCAACCAAGATTAACACAAGGTTCAGGAACTGTAGCTCATCCTTCTCCTGGGCACTTGGCTGACTCTAGTCTGAACACCAACTTCAGTAGCTTCAGACCTTAAGTAAGTTGTTTACAGTGGTGATGTGGGACTGATCTGTCAATATCCAGGTGGAAGGAAGGTGGGTTGGTTTTCCGGATGTGGACCCTTCCTAATGAGGGAAAGGAGTGTGCCTTCGGGATGTTGGCCTGATTTTCTCCATTTGGAACAGGTGGATACACTGCTTTTCCAAGATTTTCTGTTTTCATTTGAGACCTCCAGCAGCTGCAGGATTTTGTTTTCTATTTTTCCAGTCATTTTGCTTTTTTTCTCATGTGGGCCTCTCCATGTCTTTTCACTGTTTTAGCCATTTGCACCTTCTTTTGTCCTTTTAATGTCTTTTCATTGCCTCACCTAAATGACATTTTAGGATTAATTTTCCCATTACTCTCCCATTAACTTACTCTCAGTCAGTGCGTCTCCCATTAACTTCCTCTCAGTGAGTGCGTCTCCCATTAAGTTCCTCTCAGTGAGTGCGTCTCCCATTAACTTCCTCTCTGAGTGCTTCTCCCATTAACTTCCTCTCAGTGAGTGCGTCTCCCATTAAGTTCCTCTCAGTGAGTGCGTCTCCCATTAACTTCCTCTCAGTCAGTGCTTCTCCCATTAACTTCCTCTCAGTCAGTGCTTCTCCCATTAACTTCCTCTCAGTGAGTGCGTCTCCCATTAACTTCCTCTCAGTCAGTGCTTCTCCCATTAACTTCCTCTCAGTGAGTGCGTCTCCCATTAACTTCCTCTCAGTGAGTGCGTCTCCCATTAACTTCCTCTCAGTGAGTGCGTCTCCCATTAACTTCCTCTGAGTGCTTCTCCCATTAACTTCCTCTCAGTGAGTGCTTCTCACCTTAATTTGCTCTCTGAGTGCGTCTCCCATTAACTTCCTCTCTGTTAGTGCTTCTCCCATTAACTTCCTCTCAGTGAGTGCTTCTCCCATTAACTTCCTCTCTCTGAATGCTTCTCCCATTAACTACCTCTCTCTGAGTGCTTCTCCCATTAACTTCCTCTCTGTTAGTGCTTCTCTCATTAACTTCCTCTCAGTGAGTGCTTCTCCCATTAACTTCCTCTCTCTGAGTGCGTCTCCCATTAACTTCCTCTCAGTCAGTGCTTCTCCCATTAACTTCCTCTCAGTGAGTGCGTCTCCCATTAACTTCCTCTCAGTCAGTGCTTCTCCCATTAACTTCCTCTCAGTCAGTGCTTCTCCCATTAACTTCCTCTCAGTGAGTGCGTCTCCCATTAACTTCCTCTCAGTCAGTGCTTCTCCCATTAACTTCCTCTCAGTGAGTGCGTCTCCCATTAACTTCCTCTCAGTGAGTGCGTCTCCCATTAACTTCCTCTCTGAATTCTTCTCCCATTAATTTCTTCTCAGTCAGTGCTTCTCCCATTAACTTCCTCTCAGTGAGTGCGTCTCCCATTAACTTCCTCTCAGTGAGTGCGTCTCCCATTAACTTCCTCTCTGAGTGCTTCTCCCATTAATTTCTTCTCAGTCAGTGCTTCTCCCATTAACTTCCTCTCTGAGTGCTACTCTCCTCCCATTTTTTTCCAACCCTACAAAATGCCTGCTTAACCTTTTAGTTCTGATACCCAAATGTTAACATGCCTTTTCTCTTTACTGATGCTGACAGGTCCGCTGTGTATGTCCACAATGTTCTTATTTTTATTTGTGAAAGTAAACACTGTCAATTTACACAAGCAGACTCATAGAATGGCCGTGAGACACAACCACATGTAACTCTCAGTACACGACTGTGTACCATACACATTGACCCTTGCACACTACATACATGTCACACATCCAGTATGAAAAGCAAGGCACACAGGAATATAATTCAGTTTTCACAGCACCATTGGTGCCCTTATTACTGATTTTTTTTTAAAATGAGGCATGTAGTGGATTAGCTCTGAGGGAGTTAAACTGAAAGAATAACATTCACCAAGGAAGAAGTTACATAGAGAATAATACCCACTGAGAAGGGAGTTGCATAAAGAATGATGCACATTGAGGACAGAGTTACATAAAGAATAATCAAAGAGGTCCCCCAAAAAAGCCGTAATTTATGGTGATAGAGAGAACTACTGAGCCAAACTGAGAAGTCAGCATGTGCTATGAAGCACAGGCCACAAGATTTAAGAATCATCAATCAGCATGCACCTTACAGAAATAACATAATCGGTCTCTCCTGCTGTCGTATTTTCCACAAACAGAAAATTCGATTTGAAAGATTAAAGATACTTTATTTGGATAGAAGTCTTGTCTCAATGCTGCTCCACAGAGCTTTCTCTTATTTTCCAACATAAAATGCAGTCCTATAATAGTCACACTACGGTCATACTACATGGTTCTGTTCTGCAATCCTATAACACAAAACTACCGTACAATCCTATTACACAAATCTACTGTACAATCCTATTACAGTCTTTATAAAGTCATATTCCATCCCAATGCATTAAAAGAAAATTTGTATTCATGGCAGGGAGAAGTTCATTGCACTGATTTGTTAATCATAGGCCTTAAGTTACAACGGCACTCTATCTGGTTTCATCCTTTGTATATTCTGGAGACTTTCCTGCAACTCTTAATTTATGATTTCTTGAAACTGGATGTTCCTGCCCACTACTGATCATATATGGATCGTAATATATAGACCTGGAATTTCTCATCAAGCACAGCACTTTAGCCCTTTGTCTTCGGATGGTAATGCACATTTTATGATTTTCCTTCACACTCTAATCACTATGATATTCATGTGATATGATGTGTAGAAGGTGCACTATCTCCTGCCACAAATAGACTAGGGGTTTGATGGCATCAGGTAGAGAAGTGCCGAGCAGAGACTGTGGTGTTCCTCAGTAAAAGGGGAGGGGAAATAACAGGTGAGAGAACCATTCCAGGGGAGTATCTGGCCCCTCCTTTCACTGGTTGGAACTGGCATTAGCAGCGGTTTGTGCATACACCTCCTCAGCTGTATGATGTGCAAAGGAGAATTATTACAGAAAATGGGGTAAAAGACCTATCCAGAAAAATGCTCCCCAAGAAAAAAGAACATTAAAAATAATATGCATTTCAAATTGCTTAGCTCATTAAGGTAGTAAAAGTCTCAGGTTGAATTGCTAGGTCTGTGCTAAGTTAACTGATCACAGCTGGAGTAGAGCTGAGGTCACTACAATTGCCTTCAGCATCTTTGGATTAGGCATGGGGGGGAAAATCAGCCATGGTTCACACTACTGATGCTATGCTGGAAAAATGTGTGGATGTCAGATCAGGACAAGGTCAAGCTGAGCAGTGATAGCCTGCCAACCAAGCCCAGACAGAAGGTGGCAAGGGACCTATATGAATAGAATCATAGAATGGTTACTGCACAGAAGAAGGCCATTCAGTCCATCGAGCCCATGCCGGCTCTCTGCAAGAGCAATTCAGCTAGTCCCACTCCCCCGCTCTTTCCCCATAGCCCTGCAAATTTCTTTCCTTTAGATAGTTATCCAACTCCCTTTTGAAAGCCATGATTGAGTCTGCCTCCACCACCCTTTCAGGCAGTGCATTCCAAATCTTAACCACTCGCTGCGTAAAAAGTTTTTTTCTTACGTCGCCTTTGGTTCTTCTGCCAATCACCTTACATCTGTGTCCTCTGGTTCTCGACCCTTCTGCCAATGGGAACAGTTTCTCTCTATCTACTCTGTCTAGATTCTTCATGATTTTGAACACCTCTATCAAATCTCCTCTGAATCATCTCCTGGAATCATTCTCGTAAATCTTTTCTGCACCCTCTCTAAGTCCTTCACATCCTTCCTAAAGTGTGGTGCCCAGAATTGGACACAGTATTCCAGTTGGGGCTGAACCAGTGTTTATACAGGTTCATCATAATTTCCACACTTTTGTACTCTATACCTCTATTTATGAAGCCCAGGATCCCGTAAGCCATTTTAACCGCTTTCTCAACCTGCCCTGCCACCTTCAACGATTTCTGCACATATAACTCCCGGTCTCTCTGTTCGTGCACCCCTTTCAGGATTGTACCATTTAGTTTATATGTCCTCTCCTCATTCTTTCTACCATAATGTATCACTTCACACTTTGCTGCATTAAATTTCATCTGCCACGTGTCCGCCCATTTCGCCAGCCTGTCTATGTCTTCCTAAAGTCTATCACTATCCTCCTCACTGTTCGCTATACTTCCAAATTTTGTGTCATCTGCAAATTTTGAAATTGTGCCCTGTACACCCACATCCAAGTCATTAACATATATCAAGAAAAGCAGTGGTCCTAGAACCGACCCCTGGGGAACACCACTGTGTACCTTCCTCCAGTCCGAAAAACAACCATTCACCGACATTATCTGTTTCCTATCACTTAGCCAATTCCATATCCATGCTGTCACTGTCCCTTTTATTCCAAGGGCTTCAACTTTGCTGACAAGCCTATTATGTGGCACTTTGTCGAACGCCTTGTGGAAATCCATGTACACTACGTCAACTGCATTACCCTCATCAACCCTCTCTGTTGCCTCAAAAAGAACTCAATCAAGTTAGTTAAACACGATTTGCCTTTAACAAATCGGTGCTGGCTTTCCTTAATTAATCCACACTTGTCCAAGTGACTGTTAATTTTGTCCCTGATTTCTGTTTCTGAAAGCTTCTCCACTGCTGAGGTTAAACTGACTGGCCTGTAGTTGCTGGGTTTATCTTTACACCCTTTTTTGAACAACAGTGTAACATTTGCAATTCTCCAGTCCTCTGGCACCACCCCGTATACAAGGAGGATTGGAATATTATGGCCAGTACCTCCGCGATTTCCTCCCTCAATTCCCTCAGCATCCTAGGATACATCCCATCTGCTCCTGGTGACTTATCTACTTCAAGTACAGCCAGCCTTTCTAATACCTCCTCTCTATCAATTTTTATCCTATGAAGTATCTCCACTACCTCCTCCTTTACTATGTCTATGGCAGCATCCTCTTCCTTGGTGAAGACAGATGCAAAGTACTCATTTAGTACCTCAGCCATAAGCTCTGCCTCCATGTATAGATCTCCTTTTTGGTCCCTAATCAGCCCCACCCCACCTCTTACAACCAGTTTACTATTTATATGCCTATAGAAGACTTTTGGATTACCTTTTATGTTGGCTGCCATTCTATTCTCACACCCTCTCTTTGCCCCTCTTATTTTCCTTTTCACTTCTCTGGCCTTTCTATATATATAGCCTGATTCTCAGATGTATTTGCAACCTGCCATCTGTCATATGCGCTCTTTTTCTGTTTCATTAAATTCTCTATCTCTTTCGTCATCCAGGGAGCCCTGACTTTAGTTGCCCTGCCTTTCTCCCGAGTGGGAATGTACCTCACTGTACCTGAACTATTTCCTCTTTAAAGGCAGCCCATTGTTGCAATACAGTTTTGCCTGCCAATCTTTGATTCCAGTTTACCCGGGCCAGATCCGTTCTCATCCCACTGAAATTGGCCTTCCCCCAGTTGAACATTTTTACTCTAGATTGCTCCCTGTCCTTTTCCATAGATAATCTAAACCTTATGATACTATGATCACTGTTCCCTAAATGTTCACCTAGTGACACTTGCTCCACTTAACCTATCTCATTCCCTAGAACCAGATCCAGCAATGCCTCCTCCCTCGTCGGGCTGGAAGCATACTGATCAAGAAAGTTCTCCTGAACACACTTCAGAAATTCTTCCCCTTCTCTGTCCTTAACACTATTATGATTCCAGTCTATATTAGGATAGTTGAAGTCCCCCATTATTACAAATGTAAGATTTTTAAAAAACATAATAAAACTGCTGCTACCATGTGGAGATCGAAATTGCAAACAAATTGTGAAATGGTAACGGATGGACTCAAAATGTAGGAAGTCAGCATGTGTTCCTTTGTCTGTGAGGCCACAAAATGGTGGAAGTCAGCAGGGGTCCTTTGTCTGTGAGGTCACAAAATGGTGGAAGTCAGCAGGGGTCCTTTGCCTGTGAGGTCACAAAATGGTGGAAGTCAGCAGGGGTCCTTTGTCTGTGAGGTCACAAAATGGTTGAAGTCAGCAGGGGTCCTTTACCTGTAAGGACTCAATGTGGTCCTTTGTTTGTGAGACCACATGGACAGGAAGGAGAAACACTGGATGAAGAGGAAGTCCTGCCCCCACACACATCACAGGAACATGAACGTGTCATGCAGAAGGAACTGCAATCAGGGAAGGTTGTGAGTGAAACTGACCTGTCAGAGGGGAGGCAGACAGAGATATACAAGTGGGGCCGGCAGAAAGGCATTATAAAGGAATGACCCAGAAGAAGGAAATTCAGGAGAAGAAGAAGAGAAGAGACAGAGAAGAGACAAAGGAAGCAGTTTGACTGGCCAGTCCATGTTTGCAACCTACTACTTTTCCAGACTGATCACCCTGGGGTAAGAGTATGTATGAACGTCGGACATAGAGCTTAGATATTGCTAAAGAATAATTTTTATGTCTGTTTGACCTATTAAACTGTAAGTATATTAATTGCAAGAGAATACTTGTATGTACGATAAAGTATGAGCATATTAATTGTGAGGGAATGCTTCTATGTACACTTGAATTTTGAACTGTAGTGTGAATAAAGACCAATTTTATTGATCACAAACTTATCTGTCATTGTTACGCTTATTTATAATTCTCGAGGTCCGAACAGTAGTAAGAGAAAGTCTTACATAATTGGCGACCATGAAGGGACCCTGAGCGAAGAAGAATTTTTTAAATAAAAATGCCGGGCAAGAAAGTGAAAAGCATGGATGATTTGGCAGCAAAATATATTAATGGAAAATTTGATACAGATAACCCATGGGTTAGAGATAGTGTGCAGAATGATGACCCTGTACAAAAAGCAAAGGAATGGACGTAAAGTCCGTTAGGAAAGGGGGCATGGTATAAGGCGATATGGCTGTTAACCAATCAAAGGCAATTAGTTCAAAATAGGAAAGTGATGGATGAACAAACCAGAGAGATTGAGCAACTGAAACGAAAGATGAGCAACAGGGAAGCAGTGGTGAACCGCCAGTTAAAAGAGTTAGAGGAACTAAAGGAACAGTGACAAGCTGAGAAAGTGAACGGGGAAAGTAACATGGAATGCTTACAGTGTCAGGTGACAGAGTGTTCGCGAAGAGCTGATTGTAATGTATGTACCTTTAAGGGGGGAACTACTTTGTACAGCTCATGTATACTGTAGTACCGGCAGTGACCACACCTGTATATAACGCTGAGTAGTAATCTGTACAGTTCAGTTGCAGTCTGAGCCACGTTGAGTAAACATCGTTTGTACCGTTCTCCGCCGTCTGTGGCTGATTATACACGGACGTTACATTGGCGACGAGGCAGGTTCGAACCTACCTGCAACTCTGCATCTCCTCCCAGGGATTCGTTCCTGGAGATCAGTGGATTGGAGGCCAAGGCCAGAGACTCAGGCGTTGACCATGGGCAACCGCCCAGTCATCCAGCAGAGACTCGAGAATTGCGGGGGAGGCTGTCGAGAGCCAGGCTTGGCTTTCCAGTCGAGGTGGTCCAGCGAAACGGGCTGGCAACAGGTAGTGAGCAGACCCTTCCCGGACAGCGGCGGGCTAGAGCCCGACCGAGCAGCACAGCAAAGGGCCGAGCAGCGTCGACGGGAGAGAAAGAGAGAGAGGGCAGAGCGCAGCCGGTGTTCAGGGGCCGAGCAGCGTCGGAGAGAGGGAGAGAGAAGCGCGCGAAACCTACAGGGCGCCGCCATTGCCACAAGAACCGCCGGGAGCGGTGTCGGCAGCAGCGGGGGAAGGAAGGAAAGCGTGGGAGACACCATTTTAAGCCATTGGGAGATGCCATTTTAAACCACACCCAAAATGACGAAGAGTGGCAGTATCACCGCATTTGACAATGAAGTCAAAGATTGGACTACATATGTCAAACGAATACAGGTGTACTGCAAGGCAAATGGGGTGTCAGATGACAAGAAAGCATCGGTATTGTTGAATTTAATGGGTGCAAAGATGTATGGTTTATTGCGAAATCTAGTAACCCCAACGAAGCCAATGGAAAAGAGTTTTGAAGACATAGTAACGATACTAAAGGAACATTTAAACCCCACACCGCTGCTGATAGCAGAAAGATTCAAGTTTCACAAACGGAACCAGCATAAGGATGAAAGCAATGCTGATTATTTAACAGAACTGCGCAAACTATTGAAACACTGCCAGTTTGGAGCGGGACTGGCAGATACCTTAAGGGACAAGTTTGTGTGTGGGCTTCAAAGTGAAGGAACCCAGAAACGGCTTTTATCTGAAAAGGACCTTAGGCTGGAAAAGGCTTTCAGCATTGCGGTATCATATGAAGCAGCAGCACGGGGCGCTGCAGAGATACAACAGAGACCGCAAGAATATGGCACAAAAGAAATGTCATATGGAACAGAGAAGTGCTATCGCTGCGGCAGAACAACACACGACCAGAATGATTGCTGGTTCAAAGACAAAGTGTGCAGACAGTGTGCAAAAGTAGGACACATAGCACAAGTCTGCAGGTCGGGAAAGAAAACCAGCAATAAGAAACCTACCAAAGGAAAGTACCAGAAGGTACATAAGATGACGGAGAATAGTTCAGACGAACAAAAGAGTGATAACGACTCCGAAAGCAGGGAACTGAGTTGTCTGAAACTACATAATGTGATCACAACGCAGGATCACCGAACCATTTGGGTCACTCTCAAGATAGCAGGAGTCCAGGTAAAGATGGAATTGGACACAGGATCAGCCCTAACAGTCATAAATCGACGGGACTACGAGCGGCTATTCTCACACATACCCTTGAGAGACACAAAAGTTATTTTGAGGACGTACACGGGGCAAATAGTCTACCCCAAAGGAAAAATAAGGGTGACCGTTATATATAACGGTAAGGAAACACCAAAACTAGACCTGTATGTATTGCAAGATGGAGGACCACCATTACTGGGACGTGAATGGATCCGGAAAATACAACTGGATTGGCATTCCATACAGGCACTGACTGTGGCTGACAAAAAGGATGACGACGTCACACCTGGGTGACTGTCAAAGATCCTAACTGACATGAAAGAAGCGTTCCAGCAAGGACTCGGAACACTAAAAGGCATGACAGCGACGACTAAAATTGAAGAAAACGCAAGACCAAAAATTTTTAAAGCCAGACCGTACCTTATGCGATCCGCCCAGCCGTCGAAGCAGAGCTGGAGAGTCTGGAACGTTCAGGTGTACTGTCCAAGGTAGACTAGAGTGAGTGGGCTACACCCATCGTCCCTGTGATGAAAAAGTCATTGAGCAGCACGCCTGGGGAACCAAAGAAGGTTCGCATCTGTGGGGACTTTAAGGTAACAGTGAACCCGGTCCTTCACACCATACAATATCCACTTCCGCGGATTGAAGATATTTTTGCCTCGCTATCTGGAGGGAAACGCTTCACTAAGATTGATCTGGCCCAGGCGTCCCTGCAAATGGAGGTAGAAGAAGCATCAAAAAAATACCTCACAATCAACACCCAATCAACCAATCCAACCGGCTGGTATTCGGGGTAGCATCAGCTCCGGCTATTTGGCAGAGGGCAATGGAACAAGTCCTGCAAGGGATCCCAGGGACCCAGTGTTATTTGGACAACATCCTGGTCATGGGCGAAAATGACAGTGATCACCTTGCCAACCTGGAGCAGGTGCTCACTAGATTGCAGGAACATGGGCTCCGAGCTAACCGCCCCAAATGCGAGTTTTTTAGAAAACAAATCTCGTATTGTGGCCACATTATCGATAAAGAGGGGTCACATAAGTCCCCAGAGAAGATTGAGGCAGTAGTCAAGGCTCCAGCAGCAGAAAATGTGTCAGAACTGAGGTCGTTCCTCGGGCTGGTAAACTACTACCATAAGTTCTTGCCAAATTTGTCTACAATACTACACCCACTGAACACCCTACTGCAAACTGGGGTGCCATGGAAGTGGAGTGACGAATGTAGTCGAGCTTTCCAGAAGAGCAAAACACTAATCACATCGAAAGAGGTATTGGCCCATTACAACCCAGCATTACCAATTCGGTTGGCATGTGATGCGTCACCCTACGGCATTGGAGCGGTGCTGTCGCACAAATTCTCGGACGGCTCAGAGAGGCCAATAGCCTTTGCGTCACGATGACTAACCTCAGCCGAGCGTAACTACGCCCAGATTGACAGGGACGCCCTCCGCCTAGTGTGGGGAGTGAAAAAGTTCAATCACTATCTGCACGGGCAGAAATTCACCTTGCTGACTGATCACCAGCCTCTTGTCTCCATTTTTAATCCGAAGAAGGGCGTTCCGGTGATGACTGCGCAACGACTACAAAGATGGTCACTTTTTCTAGGGGCGCACCACTATGAGATTGAATATAAGGGCACGAAACAGCATGGAAATGCTGATGGGCTATCACGCCTGCCACTGCCTACTGCGGAGGAAGCACCAGCAGTGGATCCTGTCGCAATATTCCATTCGACTATATTTGAATACCTACCAGTAACTAACGCTTGTATCGAAAAGGAAACCCGAAATGACCCGACACTGTCTCGGGTATATGATTTGACGGTGAAGGGATGGCCAGCACATGGCGACTCACTGTTGCCAGCATTCTCGACAAGGAGAGAACAGCTGTCAGTGTGCCGGGGGACCTTGATGTGTGGATCCCAAGTGGTAATTCCACCCAAGTTAAGGGATAGAGTGCTCAATGAGCTTCATGAGGGTCATCTGGGAGGGGTAAAAATGAAAAGCCTACCCAGGTTTTATGTGTGGTGGCCGAGAATCGAGAAACAAATCGAGGACCTGACCAAGAGCTGCTCAGAATGACAGAGATTCCAAAATGCACCACCACAGGCCCCTCTACACCCATGGGAGTGGCGTTCATCTCCATGGCAACGGGTACATATAGATTTTGCTGGTCCATTCATGGACTCAATGTTTTTAATAGCCATGGATGCGCACTCGAAATGGCCTGAGGTCATCAAAATGTCCTCCACCACCACGGAGAAAACTATTGCAGTCCGACGGACCATTTTTGCAAGGAATGGCTTGCCAGAACAGATTTGCTCCGACAACATACCACAGTTTGTGTCCGAAGAGTTCCGGAGGTTCTTGAAAAAGAATGGGGTAAGGCATTACTCATCCGCCCCGTATCATCCAGCCACAAATGGATTGGCTGAGAGGTTCGTAGAAACCTTTAAGAAGGCAATAAAGGCTATGTACAATGACAACATTCCGCTGCAGCACAAGGTGGACAATTTCCTGTTTGCCTACCGGAATGCGACATATGCAGTCACCAACCAGGCCCCAGCCATGATGTTCTTCAACCGAAGGTTAAGATCTCGCCTGGATTTGCTCAGACCAAACGTTTGAAGAGATGTTGAGAGTAAGCAATTCCAGCACATCAATGAGAAGCCAACAAGGAGCTTCAATGTAGGGCAACCAGTCTTGGCCCGCGACTACCGAACAGAAAAATGGCAGCCAGGAACGATATGCACATGGCAGGGCCCACTAATGTACACAGTGGACGTTGGGGAGAGCATCGTGAGACGCCATGCTGACCAGCTCCTAGAGTCACAGGAACAAGTCAACCCCATGCCTTGGCCATACGTACCTGGTGATGAACCCGACGTACAGGTCGCATCTACCCCAGAAACAGTAGCATCGGAAGCTGATGAACCAACCGACGACAGGGGGCCAGAATCGCCTCCGCACCAAGAGCAAGACACTCGGGAAAGGCGCTATCCAGAAAGGATCAGGAAGCCTCCCCAAAGACTGAATATATAAGTAGACTACTTTCAGCTAATGTTACATGTTAAAAGTGTTAATTGTAATTAGTTGATATTTAATTGTTAAATGAGTGTTATGGTACTGTTACTCTAAAAGGGGAGGAATTGTAATGTATGTACCTTTAAGGGGGGAACTACTTTGTACAGCTCATGTATACTGTAGTACCGGCAGTGACCACACCTGTATATAATGCTGAGTCGTAATCTGTACAGTTCAGTTGCAGTCTGAGCCACATTGAGTAAACATCGTTTGTACCGTTCTCCGCAGTCTGTGTCTGATTATACACGAACGTTACACTGATGAATGGGAGAAAGAAAGCCATAAGCAACATCGGCAGGCACCCTCAGCTGAGGAAGAGTTAAGCAATGTAAAAACAGCATTTAAGGTGTTGCGGCAACAAAAAGAGGGAGAAGCTGATCACACCGAAAGGAAATTGAGCAATTGAAAGCTCGGTTATTGATAGAGAAGGGGATAATATTCTTAATGACCCCAGAGGAAGGGGATATAGAGGGGAAAGTAGAGGGGGAAGGAAAGTGGTCTGATTATGGATCACAATTCGGGGAGTTGAGACCCCGCCGGAAGTACCGGAACCCCCGGTTCCACCGCCGATGAATCGTATGAGGCAGCCGAAATTTGGTCCCCCTGCCGGAGGACAGAACAGAAGGGTGTTACAACGTGATTATACCATACCATATAACACAAAGCCATTGAAAGAAATGGTGGGTGATTTAGGGAAACTAAAAATGGGAGATGACCCTACAGCTATGTTTCAGGCAGCAGCAGCTGCGGCCATGATAAATGAGTGTGATGATCCAGAGCACATTAAGGTGTTACTATTTATACTGTCGACATCGGTCTTAAGTGGCTTACCAGCTGCCACAAAAAGGGGTGCAGGAACATTGCAGGAAATTAAAGACCAATTCACGATAGCACTTGGGTATGGGTCAGGTAACCCATTCGAAATTGTGGGCAAAACTAAGCAAACACTCGGGGAGAGTCCTGAAAGTTATGCAGAAAGGTTGTGGCCGGTATATAACACAGCCTGTGGAGGTATACTTGATAGAGCTAACCTTACAGCGGGACCCCTGAATCATTGGCTGCGAGCATTAATAGCCAATAGCCTGCCACATATTAGAGCAGCGACAGAAGCATGGTATGACCCGCAAGGCAACCAGACTGAGGTACAGACCTTGTGGAAAATGACCCTAGCTTTTGAAAGAGAAAGACAGGAAGAAGTAGAGGGGGGGGGCCTAACCAAGCCGAGACAAAAGGGTAAGGTGTATGAGACAAGGGGATGGAAACAGGAAGGAGATTACCTCCCTAAGGAGGATAAGCGATGCTTTAATTGTGGAGGAAGGGGACATTTTATTAGAGACTGCAGAAAACCGAGCAAAAATAGAAGTGAAGGACCGATTATAAGGCCCGTTGCACCCACAGAGCAGACAAAGGTAATCGGAAACGATCAGGCAGTGCTGGCTTTCGTGGAAGCCCTGAAACAACTCGGGGCCACTGGTAAGGTAGCTGCTGCGAAAGGTAGTGATACACCACTAACATCAAAATGAAGGGGCTGCGCCCAGCCCGAGTACCTGTGTCCCCTCAGGTATGACAATTGGGGACGACCATGTGTGAAAGTAGAAGTAGAACACACAAACGGGACATGCCTAGTGGATACTGGAGCCTCAAGCAGCGTGGTTCACTCAGAATGTCCTGATAGTTCCCCATGGTCGTCAGGAACTCCATACGTGTTAGCCGGTTTCATGGGCAATCAAAAGGCAGGGCGGTATCAAGACCTTTAAAAGTTAAGTTAGGGGGACTAGAGTCGAAATGGGAATGTGTTCTTATGAATTGGGATAAGGAAGGGCATGGGGTACTAGGATCTGATTGGATGCTGGCCCACAATGTAATAGTGGACCTGCATAATGATTGTTTGTGGGATGCAGCAGAAGAGGATAAATCAGAAGAGGTGCGGCTAATCCCGAAGGGAAATAAAGGGGACGGTTGGAGTTGTATGATGCAACCGCAAGTGAGGCATGACTGGGATAAGCTAATAGCAGACACCCCAAAATTCTATGAGAGAGTGTTGGAGGCAAATAAGAAAACTTTTGCCAGACACAAACGTGATTGCAGGAAGGTTAAGGTAGCTCCAGTACAAATAGGCGGAGAACCCATGATGTGGGCCCACAAACAAAATACCTTCCCAAAGGAGGCGGAGAGAGACCTAGAGAGGGCACTGGCATTCCTGGTGGAACAGGGTGTTTTAAGACCAATAGGCACCCATGTAAATTCTCCAGTGTGGCCGGTAAAGAAACCAGACAACTCGTGGAGAATGACCATTGATTACAGGGTGCTGAATAAGAATATTTCCAACTGTGCCCCGACAGTGGCTGCCGTCATGGACATGATCAGGGATATTCCATCATCTGCCACAGTATTCACAGTACTGGACATCTCAAATGGCTTTTGGTCCATTCCGGTAAGGCAGGAAGACCAATAAAAGTTTGCTTTCACCTTTAAAGGGCAGCAATACACATGGACGTGTCTTCCCCAGGGATTTCATAACAGCCCTTCCATCTTTCTTCAATGCATGGCAAATATTGTCAGGGACTTCAGCAGACCCGGCTATCTGCTCCAATATGTGGACGATCTATTGTTGTTCACGGAAGAAGAAGCACAACATGTAGAGTTGTTTCAAGAACTGTTGGAATTGTTGGGGGAGGCTGGGTTGAAGGTGAACCCTAAGAAGGCACAGGTAGGCAAACAGGAGGTGCAGTATTTGGGGTTGACAATTAGACCAGGAGAAAGGGCTATTGATAGGGCTAAGCGAGAAACTGTCCAGAACTTACCCGTACCTCAGGATGTGTCGGCCTTAAGGTCTTTCTAGTCCTAACTGGATATTGTAGGGAGTTCATCTAAGATTATGCGGCCACTGTAGCTCCTCTATTGAGTTTGTTGATAAAGGGGGTAGACTGGGATTGGGATGAGAAGTGTCAGCAGGCTTTCGTTAAACTAAAAGAAGATCTACAGACTGTAATGTATATACCTTTAAGGGGGGAACTATCTTTTACAGCTCATGCATACTGCAGTACCGGCAGTGACCACACCTGTATATAGCACTGAGTAGTAATCTGTACAGATCAGTACCAGCGTGAGCCACGTTTAGTAAACACCTGTTGTACCATTCTCCTACAGTCTGTGTCTTATTATAGACGGACACAACATTGGCGACAAGGCAAGTTCGAACCTACCTGCAACTCTGCATCACCTCCCAGGGATTCGTTCCTGGAGATCAGTGGATTGGAGGTCAAGACCAGAGACTCGGGCGTCGACCACAGGCAACCGCCCAGTCATCCAGCAGAGACTCGAGAATTGCGGGGGAGCCTGTCGAGAGCCAGGCTTGGCTTTCCAGTCGAGCTGGTCCAGCGAAACGGGCTGGCAACAGGTAGTGCGCAGACCGTTCCCGGACGGCGGCGGGCTAGTGCCCGACCGAGCGGCACAGCAAAGGAACGAGCAGCGTCGACGGGAGAGAGAGGGCAGAGCGCACAGGGCGCAGCCGGTGTTCAGTGGCCGAGCAGCGTCGAAGAGAGGGAGAGAGGGACACACAGAAACCCGCGAGGCACCGCCATTGCCACGAGAACCGCCGGGAGCGGCATTGGCAGCAACGGGTGAGGAAGGAAAGCGCGGGAGATGCCATTTTAAGTCATTGGGAGATGCCATTTTAAACCACACCCAAAATGCCGAAGAGTGGCAGTATCACCGCATTTGACAATGAAGTCAAAGATTGGACTACATATGTCGAACGAATAGAGGTATACTGCAAGGCAAATGAGGTGTCAGATGACAAGAAAGCGTCGGTATTGTTAAATTTAATGGGTGCAAAGATGTATGGTTTATTACGAAATCTAGTAACCCCAACGAAGCCAGCGGAAAAGAGTTTTGAAGACATAGTAACGATACTACAGGAACATTTAAACCCCACACCGCTGCTGATAGCAGAAAGATTCAAGTTCCACAAACGGAACCAGCATAAGGATGAAAGCAATGCTGATTATT
The DNA here is from genome assembly GCF_052327205.1 of Somniosus microcephalus. Taxonomy (NCBI): domain Eukaryota; kingdom Metazoa; phylum Chordata; class Chondrichthyes; order Squaliformes; family Somniosidae; genus Somniosus; species Somniosus microcephalus. The sequence goes on from NC_140989.1 coordinate 110,472,708, forward strand.
TAACAGAACTGCGCAAACTATCGAAACACTGCCAGTTTGGAGCGGGACTGGCAGATACCTTAAGGGACAAGTTTGTGTGTGGGCTTCAAAGTGAAGGAACCCAGAAACGGCTTTTATCTGAAAAGGACCTTACGCTGGAAAAGGCTTTCACCATTGCGGTATCATATGAAGCAGCAGCACGGGGCGCTGCAGAGATACAACAGAGACCGCAAGAATATGGCACAAAAGAAATGTCATATGGAACAGAGACGTGCTATCGCTGCGGCAGAACAACACACGACCAGAATGATTGCTGGTTCAAAGACAAAGTGTGCAGACAGTGTGGAAAAGTAGGACACACAGCACGAGTCTGCAGGTCGGGAAAGAAAACCAGCAATAAAAACCTACCAAAGGAAAGTACAAGAAGGTACATAAGATGACGGAGAATAGTACAAAAGAGTGATGACGGCTCCGAAAGCAGGGAACTGAGTTATCTGAAACTACATAACGTGATCACAATGGAGGATCACCGAATCATTTGGGTCACTCTCAAGATAGCAGGAGTCCAGGTAAAGATGGAATTGGACACAGGATCAGCCCTAACAGTCATAAACCGACGGGACTATGAGCGGCTATTCTCACACATACCCTTGAGAGACACAAAAATTATTTTGAAGACGTACACGGGGCAAAAAGTCTACCCCAAAGGAAAAATAAGGGTGACCGTTATATATAACGGTAAGGAAACACCAAAACTAGACCTGTATATATTGCATGATGGAGGATCACCATTACTGGGACGTGAATGGATCCGGAAAATACTACTGGATTGGCATTCCATACAGGCACTGACTGTGGCTGACAAAAAGGATGACGACGTCACACCTGGGCGACTGTCAAAGACCCTAACTGACACGAAAGAAGTGTTCCAGCAAGGACTCGGAACACTAAAAGGCATGACAGCGACAATTAAAATTGAAGAAAAGGCAAGCCCAAAAATTTTTAAGGCCAGACCGGTACCTTATGCGATCCGCCCAGCCGTCGAAGCAGAGCTGGAGAGTCTGGAACGTTCAGGTGTACTGTCCAAGGTAGACTGGAGCGAGTGGGCTACACCCATTGTCCCTGTGATGAAAAAGTCGTTGAGCAGCACGCCTGGGAAACCAAGGAAGGTTCGCATCTGTGGGGACTTTAAGGTAACAGTGAACCCGGTCCTTCACACCGTACACTATCCACTTCCGCGGATTGAAGATATTTTCGCCTCGCTATCTGGAGGGAAACGCTTCACTAAGATTGATCTGGCCCAGGCGTATCTGCAAATGGAGGTAGAAGAAGCATCAAAAAAATACCTCACAATCAACACCCATAAAGGTCTCTACCAACACAACTGGCTGGTATTTGGGGTAGCATCAGCTCCGGCTATTTGGCAGAGGGCAATGGAACAAGTCCTGCAAGGGATCCCAGGGACCTAGTGTTACTTGGATGACATCCTGGTCACGGGCGAAAATGACAGTGATCACCTTGCCAACCTGGAGCAGGTGCTCACTAGATTGCAGGAATATGGGATCCGAGCTAACCGCCCCAAATGCAAGTTTTTTAGAAAACAGATCTCGTATTGTGGCCACGTTATTGATAAAGAGGGGTTACATAAGTCCCCAGAGAAGATTGAGGCAGTAGTCAAGGCTCCAGCACCGGAAAATGTGTCACAACTGAGGTCATTCCTCGGGCTGGTAAACTACTACCATAAGTTCTTGCCAAATTTGTCTACAATACTACACCCACTGAACACCCTACTGCAAACTGGGGTGCCATGGAAGTGGAGTGATGAATGTAGACGAGCTTTCCAGAAGAGCAAAACACTAATCACATCGAAAGAGGTATTGGCCCATTACAACCCAGCATTACCAATTCGGTTGGCATGTGATGCGTCACCCTACGGCATTGGAGCGGTGCTGTCGCACAAATTCTCGGACGGCTCAGAGAGGCCAATAGCCTTTGCGTCACGATGACTAACCTCAGCCGAGCGTAACTACGCCCAGATTGACAGGGACGCCCTCCGCCTAGTGTGGGGAGTGAAAAAGTTCAATCACTATCTGCACGGGCAGAAATTCACCTTGCTGACTGATCACCAGCCTCTTGTCTCCATTTTTAATCCGAAGAAGGGCGTTCCGGTGATGACTGCGCAACGACTACAAAGATGGTCACTTTTTCTAGGGGCGCACCACTATGAGATTGAATATAAGGGCACGAAACAGCATGGAAATGCTGATGGGCTATCACGCCTGCCACTGCCTACTGCGGAGGAAGCACCAGCAGTGGATCCTGTCGCAATATTCCATTCGACTATATTTGAATACCTACCAGTAACTAACGCTTGTATCGAAAAGGAAACCCGAAATGACCCGACACTGTCTCGGGTATATGATTTGACGGTGAAGGGATGGCCAGCACATGGCGACTCACTGTTGCCAGCATTCTCGACAAGGAGAGAACAGCTGTCAGTGTGCCGGGGGACCTTGATGTGTGGATCCCAAGTGGTAATTCCACCCAAGTTAAGGGATAGAGTGCTCAATGAGCTTCATGAGGGTCATCTGGGAGGGGTAAAAATGAAAAGCCTACCCAGGTTTTATGTGTGGTGGCCGAGAATCGAGAAACAAATCGAGGACCTGACCAAGAGCTGCTCAGAATGACAGAGATTCCAAAATGCACCACCACAGGCCCCTCTACACCCATGGGAGTGGCGTTCATCTCCATGGCAACGGGTACATATAGATTTTGCTGGTCCATTCATGGACTCAATGTTTTTAATAGCCATGGATGCGCACTCGAAATGGCCTGAGGTCATCAAAATGTCCTCCACCACCACGGAGAAAACTATTGCAGTCCGACGGACCATTTTTGCAAGGAATGGCTTGCCAGAACAGATTTGCTCCGACAACATACCACAGTTTGTGTCCGAAGAGTTCCGGAGGTTCTTGAAAAAGAATGGGGTAAGGCATTACTCATCCGCCCCGTATCATCCAGCCACAAATGGATTGGCTGAGAGGTTCGTAGAAACCTTTAAGAAGGCAATAAAGGCTATGTACAATGACAACATTCCGCTGCAGCACAAGGTGGACAATTTCCTGTTTGCCTACCGGAATGCGACATATGCAGTCACCAACCAGGCCCCAGCCATGATGTTCTTCAACCGAAGGTTAAGATCTCGCCTGGATTTGCTCAGACCAAACGTTTGAAGAGATGTTGAGAGTAAGCAATTCCAGCACATCAATGAGAAGCCAACAAGGAGCTTCAATGTAGGGCAACCAGTCTTGGCCCGCGACTACCGAACAGAAAAATGGCAGCCAGGAACGATATGCACATGGCAGGGCCCACTAATGTACACAGTGGACGTTGGGGAGAGCATCGTGAGACGCCATGCTGACCAGCTCCTAGAGTCACAGGAACAAGTCAACCCCATGCCTTGGCCATACGTACCTGGTGATGAACCCGACGTACAGGTCGCATCTACCCCAGAAACAGTAGCATCGGAAGCTGATGAACCAACCGACGACAGGGGGCCAGAATCGCCTCCGCACCAAGAGCAAGACACTCGGGAAAGGCGCTATCCAGAAAGGATCAGGAAGCCTCCCCAAAGACTGAATATATAAGTAGACTACTTTCAGCTAATGTTACATGTTAAAAGTGTTAATTGTAATTAGTTGATATTTAATTGTTAAATGAGTGTTATGGTACTGTTACTCTAAAAGGGGAGGAATTGTAATGTATGTACCTTTAAGGGGGGAACTACTTTGTACAGCTCATGTATACTGTAGTACCGGCAGTGACCACACCTGTATATAATGCTGAGTCGTAATCTGTACAGTTCAGTTGCAGTCTGAGCCACATTGAGTAAACATCGTTTGTACCGTTCTCCGCAGTCTGTGTCTGATTATACACGAACGTTACACTGATGAATGGGAGAAAGAAAGCCATAAGCAACATCGGCAGGCACCCTCAGCTGAGGAAGAGTTAAGCAATGTAAAAACAGCATTTAAGGTGTTGCGGCAACAAAAAGAGGGAGAAGCTGATCACACCGAAAGGAAATTGAGCAATTGAAAGCTCGGTTATTGATAGAGAAGGGGATAATATTCTTAATGACCCCAGAGGAAGGGGATATAGAGGGGAAAGTAGAGGGGGAAGGAAAGTGGTCTGATTATGGATCACAATTCGGGGAGTTGAGACCCCGCCGGAAGTACCGGAACCCCCGGTTCCACCGCCGATGAATCGTATGAGGCAGCCGAAATTTGGTCCCCCTGCCGGAGGACAGAACAGAAGGGTGTTACAACGTGATTATACCATACCATATAACACAAAGCCATTGAAAGAAATGGTGGGTGATTTAGGGAAACTAAAAATGGGAGATGACCCTACAGCTATGTTTCAGGCAGCAGCAGCTGCGGCCATGATAAATGAGTGTGATGATCCAGAGCACATTAAGGTGTTACTATTTATACTGTCGACATCGGTCTTAAGTGGCTTACCAGCTGCCACAAAAAGGGGTGCAGGAACATTGCAGGAAATTAAAGACCAATTCACGATAGCACTTGGGTATGGGTCAGGTAACCCATTCGAAATTGTGGGCAAAACTAAGCAAACACTCGGGGAGAGTCCTGAAAGTTATGCAGAAAGGTTGTGGCCGGTATATAACACAGCCTGTGGAGGTATACTTGATAGAGCTAACCTTACAGCGGGACCCCTGAATCATTGGCTGCGAGCATTAATAGCCAATAGCCTGCCACATATTAGAGCAGCGACAGAAGCATGGTATGACCCGCAAGGCAACCAGACTGAGGTACAGACCTTGTGGAAAATGACCCTAGCTTTTGAAAGAGAAAGACAGGAAGAAGTAGAGGGGGGGGGCCTAACCAAGCCGAGACAAAAGGGTAAGGTGTATGAGACAAGGGGATGGAAACAGGAAGGAGATTACCTCCCTAAGGAGGATAAGCGATGCTTTAATTGTGGAGGAAGGGGACATTTTATTAGAGACTGCAGAAAACCGAGCAAAAATAGAAGTGAAGGACCGATTATAAGGCCCGTTGCACCCACAGAGCAGACAAAGGTAATCGGAAACGATCAGGCAGTGCTGGCTTTCGTGGAAGCCCTGAAACAACTCGGGGCCACTGGTAAGGTAGCTGCTGCGAAAGGTAGTGATACACCACTAACATCAAAATGAAGGGGCTGCGCCCAGCCCGAGTACCTGTGTCCCCTCAGGTATGACAATTGGGGACGACCATGTGTGAAAGTAGAAGTAGAACACACAAACGGGACATGCCTAGTGGATACTGGAGCCTCAAGCAGCGTGGTTCACTCAGAATGTCCTGATAGTTCCCCATGGTCGTCAGGAACTCCATACGTGTTAGCCGGTTTCATGGGCAATCAAAAGGCAGGGCGGTATCAAGACCTTTAAAAGTTAAGTTAGGGGGACTAGAGTCGAAATGGGAATGTGTTCTTATGAATTGGGATAAGGAAGGGCATGGGGTACTAGGATCTGATTGGATGCTGGCCCACAATGTAATAGTGGACCTGCATAATGATTGTTTGTGGGATGCAGCAGAAGAGGATAAATCAGAAGAGGTGCGGCTAATCCCGAAGGGAAATAAAGGGGACGGTTGGAGTTGTATGATGCAACCGCAAGTGAGGCATGACTGGGATAAGCTAATAGCAGACACCCCAAAATTCTATGAGAGAGTGTTGGAGGCAAATAAGAAAACTTTTGCCAGACACAAACGTGATTGCAGGAAGGTTAAGGTAGCTCCAGTACAAATAGGCGGAGAACCCATGATGTGGGCCCACAAACAAAATACCTTCCCAAAGGAGGCGGAGAGAGACCTAGAGAGGGCACTGGCATTCCTGGTGGAACAGGGTGTTTTAAGACCAATAGGCACCCATGTAAATTCTCCAGTGTGGCCGGTAAAGAAACCAGACAACTCGTGGAGAATGACCATTGATTACAGGGTGCTGAATAAGAATATTTCCAACTGTGCCCCGACAGTGGCTGCCGTCATGGACATGATCAGGGATATTCCATCATCTGCCACAGTATTCACAGTACTGGACATCTCAAATGGCTTTTGGTCCATTCCGGTAAGGCAGGAAGACCAATAAAAGTTTGCTTTCACCTTTAAAGGGCAGCAATACACATGGACGTGTCTTCCCCAGGGATTTCATAACAGCCCTTCCATCTTTCTTCAATGCATGGCAAATATTGTCAGGGACTTCAGCAGACCCGGCTATCTGCTCCAATATGTGGACGATCTATTGTTGTTCACGGAAGAAGAAGCACAACATGTAGAGTTGTTTCAAGAACTGTTGGAATTGTTGGGGGAGGCTGGGTTGAAGGTGAACCCTAAGAAGGCACAGGTAGGCAAACAGGAGGTGCAGTATTTGGGGTTGACAATTAGACCAGGAGAAAGGGCTATTGATAGGGCTAAGCGAGAAACTGTCCAGAACTTACCCGTACCTCAGGATGTGTCGGCCTTAAGGTCTTTCTAGTCCTAACTGGATATTGTAGGGAGTTCATCTAAGATTATGCGGCCACTGTAGCTCCTCTATTGAGTTTGTTGATAAAGGGGGTAGACTGGGATTGGGATGAGAAGTGTCAGCAGGCTTTCGTTAAACTAAAAGAAGATCTACAGACTGTAATGTATATACCTTTAAGGGGGGAACTATCTTTTACAGCTCATGCATACTGCAGTACCGGCAGTGACCACACCTGTATATAGCACTGAGTAGTAATCTGTACAGATCAGTACCAGCGTGAGCCACGTTTAGTAAACACCTGTTGTACCATTCTCCTACAGTCTGTGTCTTATTATAGACGGACACAACATTGGCGACAAGGCAAGTTCGAACCTACCTGCAACTCTGCATCACCTCCCAGGGATTCGTTCCTGGAGATCAGTGGATTGGAGGTCAAGACCAGAGACTCGGGCGTCGACCACAGGCAACCGCCCAGTCATCCAGCAGAGACTCGAGAATTGCGGGGGAGCCTGTCGAGAGCCAGGCTTGGCTTTCCAGTCGAGCTGGTCCAGCGAAACGGGCTGGCAACAGGTAGTGCGCAGACCGTTCCCGGACGGCGGCGGGCTAGTGCCCGACCGAGCGGCACAGCAAAGGAACGAGCAGCGTCGACGGGAGAGAGAGGGCAGAGCGCACAGGGCGCAGCCGGTGTTCAGTGGCCGAGCAGCGTCGAAGAGAGGGAGAGAGGGACACACAGAAACCCGCGAGGCACCGCCATTGCCACGAGAACCGCCGGGAGCGGCATTGGCAGCAACGGGTGAGGAAGGAAAGCGCGGGAGATGCCATTTTAAGTCATTGGGAGATGCCATTTTAAACCACACCCAAAATGCCGAAGAGTGGCAGTATCACCGCATTTGACAATGAAGTCAAAGATTGGACTACATATGTCGAACGAATAGAGGTATACTGCAAGGCAAATGAGGTGTCAGATGACAAGAAAGCGTCGGTATTGTTAAATTTAATGGGTGCAAAGATGTATGGTTTATTACGAAATCTAGTAACCCCAACGAAGCCAGCGGAAAAGAGTTTTGAAGACATAGTAACGATACTACAGGAACATTTAAACCCCACACCGCTGCTGATAGCAGAAAGATTCAAGTTCCACAAACGGAACCAGCATAAGGATGAAAGCAATGCTGATTATTTAACAGAACTGCGCAAACTATCGAAACACTGCCAGTTTGGAGCGGGACTGGCAGATACCTTAAGGGACAAGTTTGTGTGTGGGCTTCAAAGTGAAGGAACCCAGAAACGGCTTTTATCTGAAAAGGACCTTACGCTGGAAAAGGCTTTCACCATTGCGGTATCATATGAAGCAGCAGCACGGGGCGCTGCAGAGATACAACAGAGACCGCAAGAATATGGCACAAAAGAAATGTCATATGGAACAGAGACGTGCTATCGCTGCGGCAGAACAACACACGACCAGAATGATTGCTGGTTCAAAGACAAAGTGTGCAGACAGTGTGGAAAAGTAGGACACACAGCACGAGTCTGCAGGTCGGGAAAGAAAACCAGCAATAAAAACCTACCAAAGGAAAGTACAAGAAGGTACATAAGATGACGGAGAATAGTACAAAAGAGTGATGACGGCTCCGAAAGCAGGGAACTGAGTTATCTGAAACTACATAACGTGATCACAATGGAGGATCACCGAATCATTTGGGTCACTCTCAAGATAGCAGGAGTCCAGGTAAAGATGGAATTGGACACAGGATCAGCCCTAACAGTCATAAACCGACGGGACTATGAGCGGCTATTCTCACACATACCCTTGAGAGACACAAAAATTATTTTGAAGACGTACACGGGGCAAAAAGTCTACCCCAAAGGAAAAATAAGGGTGACCGTTATATATAACGGTAAGGAAACACCAAAACTAGACCTGTATATATTGCATGATGGAGGATCACCATTACTGGGACGTGAATGGATCCGGAAAATACTACTGGATTGGCATTCCATACAGGCACTGACTGTGGCTGACAAAAAGGATGACGACGTCACACCTGGGCGACTGTCAAAGACCCTAACTGACACGAAAGAAGTGTTCCAGCAAGGACTCGGAACACTAAAAGGCATGACAGCGACAATTAAAATTGAAGAAAAGGCAAGCCCAAAAATTTTTAAGGCCAGACCGGTACCTTATGCGATCCGCCCAGCCGTCGAAGCAGAGCTGGAGAGTCTGGAACGTTCAGGTGTACTGTCCAAGGTAGACTGGAGCGAGTGGGCTACACCCATTGTCCCTGTGATGAAAAAGTCGTTGAGCAGCACGCCTGGGAAACCAAGGAAGGTTCGCATCTGTGGGGACTTTAAGGTAACAGTGAACCCGGTCCTTCACACCGTACACTATCCACTTCCGCGGATTGAAGATATTTTCGCCTCGCTATCTGGAGGGAAACGCTTCACTAAGATTGATCTGGCCCAGGCGTATCTGCAAATGGAGGTAGAAGAAGCATCAAAAAAATACCTCACAATCAACACCCATAAAGGTCTCTACCAACACAACTGGCTGGTATTTGGGGTAGCATCAGCTCCGGCTATTTGGCAGAGGGCAATGGAACAAGTCCTGCAAGGGATCCCAGGGACCTAGTGTTACTTGGATGACATCCTGGTCACGGGCGAAAATGACAGTGATCACCTTGCCAACCTGGAGCAGGTGCTCACTAGATTGCAGGAATATGGGATCCGAGCTAACCGCCCCAAATGCAAGTTTTTTAGAAAACAGATCTCGTATTGTGGCCACGTTATTGATAAAGAGGGGTTACATAAGTCCCCAGAGAAGATTGAGGCAGTAGTCAAGGCTCCAGCACCGGAAAATGTGTCACAACTGAGGTCATTCCTCGGGCTGGTAAACTACTACCATAAGTTCTTGCCAAATTTGTCTACAATACTACACCCACTGAACACCCTACTGCAAACTGGGGTGCCATGGAAGTGGAGTGATGAATGTAGACGAGCTTTCCAGAAGAGCAAAACACTAATCACATCGAAAGAGGTATAGGCCCATTACAACCCAGCATTACCAATTTGGTTGGCATGTGATGCGTCACCCTACGGCATTGGAGCGGTGCTGTCGCACAAATTCTCGGACGGCTCAGAGAGGCCAATAGTCTTTGCGTCATGATCACTAACCTCAGCCGAGCGTAACTACGCCCAGATTGACAGGGAGGCCCTCAGCCTAGTGTGGGGAGTGAAAAAGTTCAATCACTATCTGCACGGGCAGAAATTCACCTTGCTGACTGATCACCAGCCTCTTGTCTCCATTTTTAATCCGAAGAAGGGCGTTCCGGTGATGACTGCGCAACGACTACAAAGATGGTCAATTTTTCTAGGGGCGCACCACTATGAGATTGAATATAAGGGCACGAAACAGCATGGAAATGCTGATGGGCTATCACGCCTGCCACTGCCTACTGCGGAGGAAGCACCAGCAGTGGATCCTGTCGAAATATTCCATTCGACTATATTTGAATACCTACCGGTAACTAACGCTTGTATCGAAAAGGAAACCCGAATTGACCCGACACTGTCTCGGGTATATGATTTGACGGTGAAGGGATGGCCAGCACATGGCGACTCACTGTTGCCAGCATTCTCGACAAGGAGAGAACAGCTGTCAGTGTGCCGGGGGACCTTGATGTGTGGATGCCGAGTGGTAATTCCACCCAAGTTAAGGGATAGAGTGCTCAATGAGCTTCATGAGGGTCATCTGGGAGGGGTAAAAATGAAAAGCCTAGCCAGGGCTTGTGTGTGGTGGCCGGGAATCGATAAACAAATCGAGTGCCTGACCAAGAGCTGCTCAGGATGCCAGAAAGTCCAAAATGCACCACCACAGGCCCCTCTACACCTATGGGAGTGGCCCTCATCTCCATGGTAACGGGTACATATAGATTTTGCTGGTCCATTCATGGACTCAATGTTTTTAATAGCCGTGGATGCGCATCAAAATGTCCTCCACCACCACGGAGAAAACTATTGCAGTCCGACGGACCATTTTTGCCAGGAATGGCTTGCCAGAACAGATTTGCTCCGACAACATACCACAGTTTGTGTCCGAAGAGTCCCGGAGGTTCTTGAAAAAGAAGGGGGTAAGGCATTTCACATCCGCCCCGTATCATCCAGCCACAAATGGATTGGCTGAGAGGTTCGTAGAAACCTTTAAGAAGGCAATAAAGGCTATGTACAATGACAACATTCCGCTGCAGCACAAGGTGGACAATTTCCTGTTCGCCTACCGGAATGCGACACATGCAGTCACCAACCAGGCCCCAACCATGATGTTCTTTAACCGAAGGTTAAGATCTCGCCTGGATTTGCTCAGACCAAACGTTTGAAGAGATGTTGAGAGTAAGCAATTCCAGCACATCAATGAGAAGCCAACAAGGAGCTTCAATGTAGGGCAACCAGTCTTGGCCCGCGACTACCGAACAGAAAAATGGCAGCCAGGAACGATATGCGCATGGCAGGGCCCACTAATGTACACAGTGGACGTTGGGGAGAGCATCGTGAGACGCCATGCTGACCAGCTCCTAGAGTCACAGGAACAAGTCAACCCCATGCCTCGCCCATACGTACCTGGTGATGAACCCGACGTACAGGTCGCATCTACCCCAGAAACAGTAGCATCGGAAGCTGATGAACCAACCGACGACAGGGGGCCAGAATCGCCTCCGCACCAAGAGCAAGACACTCGGGAAAGGCGCTATCCAGAAAGGATCAGGAAGCCTCCCCAAAGACTGAATATATAAATAGACTACTTTCAGCTAATGTTACATGTTAAAAGTGTTAATTGTAATTAGTTGATATTTAATTGTTAAATGAGTGTTATGGTACTGTTAATCTAAAAGGGGAGGAATTGTAATGTATATACCTTTAAGGGGGGAACTATCTTTTACAGCTCATGTATACTGCAGTACCGGCAGTGACCACACCTGTATATAGCACTGAGTAGTAATCTGTACAGATCAGTTCCAGTGTGAGCCACGTTTAGTAAACACCTGTTGTACTGTTCTCCTGCAGTCTGTGTCTTATACACAGACACAACACAGACAGCCCCGGCTTTGGGCATATTGATGCGGGAAAGGGTTTCTCCCTAGAGGAAGCCGCCACGGACGCAAGCCTGAGCGAGGCACTGATGCAAGAAAGGAACAGGAGGCTGAGGCCGGTGGCCTAACAGGAGTAGAACAGGGATAATCAGAATGTGAAAGAGACCTGTTGGCTACCTTTTGGGCTGTAAAACATTTCAGTGCTTTCACAGGAGGAAACCCTGTGGACCTACTGACTTGTCACACTCCCATGAAACTCCTACTGGATGGGCGGATTAAAGAAGGAACAGTAAGCAACAACAAGATAGCTAGGTGGACACTGGGCTTGTCAGCATCTAATCTAAAAATGGTAACACTGAGCGAGCCCCAATTGGCAGCCAACTTAGTATATGAGGGAACCCTGCATACCTGCTCAGTAGAAGGGGTGTGGGAGACTGGAATCGGGTTCCGAGCAGGAGTACACCCAGAAGGAAGGGATATTTAAGTGGATGTGTCAGGCATAGTCGAAAAGGGGGAAAGGAAGACAGGCTGTTGGGTATAAGATCCGGAATGAGAGGTTGAAATCCAACTGAAACTCCCATCCAGGTTAAGTGTACAGCAGGCTGAACTGGCTTCAGTTACCTATGTGGTAACACATCCCACAGAGTTCCCTCCACCATACACGATCTGTTTGAATTCTATGCTCACATGTAATTCATGCACTGAATATCTGGCCATTTGGGCTAGAAGAGGATTTAAATCAGCAGACGGAAAACCCTTAGTCACCACACCATTGCTGCAGGGGATTCTCAAAGCGACTAAGGAAAATCCACACCAGCATTACATTCAGAAGGTAAAGCACATTCAAGGGTGGAACCTAAGTGGGAAGGGAACTGAAAGGCAGATGAGTTAGCTAAGCGAGGGGCGACAGAGTGGGTACCTTGGGACCCGTATCAGTCGGAGGTCCTGTCAGCGATGGTGCCCGCAGACAAGACACCGGGAGACCTTGTTTCCCTAGCACCAGACCTGACTGCATTACAGAGTAAGGATGTCACCTTGAGGGGAGTCATAAAGGATTTAAGAGAGGGAAAATCAATGGAGGGACCCTATCGAGCCACAGGTATGGAAATAAAGGAGGGAATGTTCTTTAAAGGTGACAGATGGGTAATTTCAGAGGGATGCAGGGAGGAATTTCTACAGCTAGCACATGGAGCACCGGGGGCGGGCCATCTGGGACCCAAGACCACTTGGAGACGAGTGGAGGAGGGAGGATGGTGGCTATGAAGGAATACTGAGGGAGGATATGAAGGAATACTGTGAGGATTGCCTGGTGTGTGCGGCAAACAATCCTGGTCCCCATAGGAGGAAAGTTCCACTGGGACATACACGAAGGACAGAGGGTCCTTGGCAGTGTATCCCGGTAGACTTTATCGGGCCCCTCCCTACTACTAAGAGAGGAAATAAGTATTGTCTAGTCTTAGTGGATAATTTCAGTAAATGGGTGGAAGTTTTTCCCTGCCAAGCGGCCACAGCGAGAATATTGGTAAAAAAAGTGTTCTCACGATGGGGGCTGCCCAAAGTGATAGAATCAGATCAGGGGAGTCATTTCATGGGGCAAGTGATGCAGAACACCCTCAAGCACTTAGGGATCAAGGAGAAGTGGCATATTGCACACCACCCTCAGTTATCAGGAATAGTGGAAAGAATGAATAGAACTCTGAAAGAAAGGTATAGTCCCTCGTTCTTTATGTAACTTAAGAGCTGGGATGAAGTACTGCCTTTGATATTGATGAACATCAGGGTAGACACATCTAAGAGCACTGGGTATTGCCCGCATGTGTTGGTAACGGGAAGACCAATGAGGACCCTGACCCATTTGTTAGTCCCAACCTTGACACCAAGTCAGTAGAAGGAGGTGACGAGATAAATTGGTCTACAACCTATGGGAGGCTCTGAAGGCCATGAACCTCAGTACAGCCTATCATATCGGAAAACAGCACGTGAGGAATAAGATGAATGTGGAACCCAGTAAACCAGAAAATTGGGACATAGGGGACCAGGTGATGGTTAGGAATTATGCCCGAGTGGGATTTTTGGAACCATTGTACAAAGGACCTTATAACATTGTAGAGAAGGCAAGTCCCCTGGTATATGCCGTACATCTGCCAAAGAGGATCAAATGGTTCCACATTTATCAAATGAAGCACCACCATGTAATGATATCAGCAAATAGTGATGGTATTTGCCTGTTTGATTATTTATGCCTTACCAGCATATTTGCCTGATTGATTATTTATGCCTGACCAGCAGAGGGCATGTGAGAGACAAGCAGTTTAGTTTTAGTTTCGTTTTAGAGGGATCTCTAAGATGGTGTCTCCTGTAATGCTGTTAACATAGATGAACAAGCTTTAGATTAAAAGACATTCTCTTTCATAAATGTCTCGTCATTGAACCCACAAAGAAATCAATACATGGTGTCAGAAGTGGTTGAAAGAGATGAAGAGGAAAAATCTGAAGTTAAATCAGCTCTCCACATATTAGCAAGCCAAAAGAGAACATCGTTACTTACCATTGGAGAATAGCTAACGAAGTCAAAAATGGTAGGATTACTCCCACCGGCGAAGCTTCAGTTGACAGGTAATGTGGCTGAAAATTGGAGGAGATTGAAACAACGTTTAGAGTTGTATTTAGCGGCAATCGGAGCTGACGAGAAAAGTGATAAAAAGAAATCGTCAGTGTTCTTACATGTCGTGGGTGATGAAGCGCTGGAGGTGTATAATAACTTCACATTCGCTGCTGATGGAGACAATATGAAGCTGGATAAAATAATGGAACAGTTTGAGGCCTACTGCATACCTAAACGTAACGTGATGTTTGAGAGGCACAGATTTTTCACATGTGTACAGAAAACGGGAGAGACTATTGATCAGTATGTGACTGAACTGAGAAACCGAAGCAAAACATGTGAATTTGGGGGACTGACAGACTCGCTGATAAAAGACAGACTGGTGTGTGGTATTCCGGATAATGGTCTAAGGGAAAGACTGCTAAGAGAGCAAGATCTAGACCTGGGAAAAGCCATAGCACTGTGTAGGGCTACAGAGACTGTGAAGTCGCAGGCAAAGGAGCTGTTCAGTGACAACAGCTGCAACGTGGATGCAGTGAGAAAGAACGGATACAAACCATTTAACAAAAAGAGCGCCAATGTGAAAAAAGAGGCGTGGTCAGCGAACGAAAATGAAAGGGACAATCGAAAGTCATGTAGTCAATGCGGTACACAGCATACACCAAAAAAGTGTCCAGCATATGGTAAAACATGCAACAGTTGCAACAAAAACAACCATTATGCCCGTTGCTGTAAGAACCAAGTACAACAAAGCAAGGTAGATGAAAGCGAGATAAAGGAATTCTATGTGGATGTTGTGTCTGAAAACAAAGAAGAAAAAAGAGACTGGATGTTGACACTAAAAGTGAATGACATACACATTCCATTTAAATTGGATACTGGAGCACAAGTTAATGTGATATCAGAGACTGATTTTAAGAAAATTAGACCCAGACCAAAGATACATGGAATAAAAGTGAAAGTGACAGGATACGCAGGTACTGATATACCAGTGAAAGGAAAATGCATTGTCAAAGTGACACACAAGGACAGAGAGCACACGCTAGCATTAATCGTGGTGCCAAAGGATGTGCAAGCCATACTAGGTTTAATAGCCTGTGAGAGACTGAACCTGGTAAAGAGAGTCCTCATTGTGGAAAGCGAAGGAGAGACAGTCTATGATGAACTCATGAAAGAGTACAACGACCTATTTAAGGGTCTAGGCTGCATTCCAGGAGAACACATGATCAGAGTAGATAAAAGTATGCCAACGGTCATACATCCATGCAGAAAAGTTCCGTTTGCTCTTCAAAAGCAACTGAAGGCAGAGTTGGACAGGATGGAAAGCCTGAACGTGATTCGGAAGATAGATGAGCCAACTGAGTGGGTGAGTTCCCTCGTCGTAGTGGACAAAAAGAATGGAAAGCTCAGAATTTGCCTGGATCCAAGAGATCTAAACAGAGCAATAAAGAGAGAGCACTTCAAGCTTCCTACACGTGAGGAAATCATGTCACAGTTTGCAAATGCAAAGTATTTCAGCAAGTTAGATGCATCATCAGGATTTTGGCAGATGAAACTCGACGAAGCAAGTTCAAGACTGTGCACGTTCAACAGTCCATTTGGCAGATACAGATTCCTAAGGTTACCATTTGGCATTGCCTCAGCTCCTGAAGTGTATCACAAAACTATCCATATGATCTATGAGCACCTGGAGGGAGTTGATACATCAATGGATGACATCATAGTATGGGGAACCATGAGAACTGAGCATGACGAGAGACTGAAAAAAGTGCTGGAAGCAACAAGGAAAACAAACCTGAAGCTGAATAGAGAGAAATGCCAGCTCGGGGTGACAGAACTGACTTTCGTGGGAGATATCCTTAGCAGTGAGGGCATCAGACCAGATCCCAGAAAGGTGTCCACCATTGAGAATATGCCAAAGCCACAATGCAAAAAGGACATGCAGAGGTTTAATGGAATGATCAACTACATGGGTAAATTCATATCCAACCTCTCAGAAAAGATGGCGCCACTGAGACGACTAACTGAGAAGAACATAGAATGGGAATGGAATCATGAGCATGAGAAGTCATGGAGCGATCTAAAGAAACTACTCACAGAGGAACCAGTTCTGAGGTTTTATGACCCAGCGAAACCCATCAAGATATCATCAGATGCATCACAGAGTGGGCTCGGTGCCATTCTTCTGCAAAAATATGACTACTGGCAACCTATTGCATGTGCATCGCGCTCAATGACAGACGCGGAGACGCGATATGCTCAAATAGAAAAGGAGCTGCTCAGCATCACATACGCCTGTGAAAGATTTCACCAGTTTGTGGCAGGACAAGCAATCAGTGTAGAGACTGACCATAAGCCCTTGATTGCATTGTTCCAAAAGCCACTAAATAGCTGTCCGCTTAGAATACAAAGAATGATGATCAGGCTGCAACGCTATACACTGAATGTTGCGTACACACCGGGTAAGCTGATGTATACAGCAGACACGTTGTCCAGAG
The DNA here is from genome assembly GCF_052327205.1 of Somniosus microcephalus. NCBI lineage: Eukaryota > Metazoa > Chordata > Chondrichthyes > Squaliformes > Somniosidae > Somniosus > Somniosus microcephalus. The sequence continues at coordinate 110,489,393 of NC_140989.1, forward strand.
CTGTTGACCCAAGTGAGCCCGCAAACACCAAAATGGATGAAAAAGTGAACGCCTACGTGGACATGATCACAAGTGCACTGCCCATAGCAGATGCAAAAATGGAGCTCATAAAGACTGAGACAAACAAAGATGAAACAATGACACGACTGAGGAAAAGCATCTTGGATGGATGGCCCAACATGAAGCAAGACTGCTCACCTGACATGGCAGAGTACTGGAACTGCAGGGCGGAACTATCAATGGTTGAAGACATCATCTACAAAGGAAGTAAAATAGTTATCCCAAAGAGTCTGAGAAAAGAGATGCTAAAAAGGATCCATGGAGGACATCTGGGAATCGAAAAGTGTAAGAAAAGAGCACGAGAGGTGATGTACTGGCCACGAATCAACCAAGATGTGACAAATGAGGTGTCAAACTGCACAATATGCCTGAAATATCGAGCAAGCAATCCGGTAGAACCACTAAAGCCACACCCAGCGCCAGACAGACCTTACCAGAAGGTAGGCGCTGACCTATTCGTATGTCAAGGGAAGGACTATCTTGTAGTCACAGACTATTACTCCCTGTATCCAGAGGTTTGTAGACTGTACACCACCACTGCAGATGCTGTGATAAGATGTATGAAAGCCATATTCCCCAGACATGGCATGGCAAGCGAGGTCTTCACAGACAACGGACCCCAGTTTTACAATGCAAGTTTCCGACACTTTGCCAAAGAGTGGGACTTTGTCCACACAACGTCAAGTCCTCACTTTCCACAGTCCAATGGACTAGTGGAAAAATCGGTCCAGACAGTGAAAAGACTGATGTACAAGGCAAAAGACAGTGGAACTGACTTCTACCAAAGCATGCTTGTATACCGCACAATGCCGCTCGAGTGTGGTATGTCACCAGCCCAACTCCTTATGGGACGTCGGCTAAGGTCAAACCTACCCATCCCGGAGAACCTCCTGAAAACAAAAGAGGGGGAGAAAGTGAGGAAGTTCAAAGAACAACAGAAAGAAAAGCAAAAGTACTACTATGACAGAGGAACACAAAACCTACCTGAACTCCACACTGGTGACCAAGTAAGGTTCAAAGACAAAATAAACATATGGACTCAGAAGGGAACTGTCCTGAGTGAAGTTCAACCAAGATCGTACACCATTCAGACAGATGAGCATGCTGTTCTGAGAAGAAATCGTCGGGATCTTCTCATGGGACCAGCCACAGCAAGTCAAAAGACTGATACTGTTGAACAACCTGATCACACAGCAGGTCAAAAGGCTGATGCTGTTGAACAACCTGATCACACAGCTGAGAAATCATCATCTGAGGCAACAACTCAGATTCAAGGACAATCAATCAGAAAATCCTCAAGACACGTGAAGCCTCCTGAGAGACTCATTGAGCAAATTTAAGGACTCTTGTTATAGAAGGAAGTAATGTTATCTTATTCTTTCTTCAAGTTCTAGGTATTTACATATTTCATGTGAACACACAAAACAAGGTTAAAAAACCTTGATGATGATAATGATAATGTAAGTTCATTAAGTGTACAGTTAAAATGCAGAGTAATACAAAGAAAACATGTTGTTAGATAAAAGTAAAATACTTTTGTTTTAAGAAAGGGAGATGTAATGATATCAGCAAATAGTGATGGTATTTGCCTGATTGATTATTTATGCCTGACCAGCAGAGGGCATGTGAGAGACAAGCAGTTTAGTTTTAGTTTCGTTTTAGAGGGATCTCTAAGATGGTGTCTCCTGTAATGCTGTTAACATAGATAAACAAGATTTAGATTAAAAGACATTCTCTTTCATAAATGTCTCGTCATTGAACCCACAAAGAAATCAATACACACCGAAGAGGGGAATTGGGAAGGAAAAAGGAGGATGGAAATGTTCTGAGCCTCAGGACCCTGAGTGAAGGGTTGGATGTGAATGTGATGATGATCCAGGGATGCCAAGGCTACCAGGTCCTGCTCTTGGAGCAGCAGGAGCACAGCAACCTGCAGCACGATCCACGCCTTTGCAGGGTCAGGGACCACAATCCGCTCTAAGGCGGAGTAGTCGCCAGTCGAAACCCAACCCAATATGGACCCCACTGGGAACAACATCGGCACCCTCAGGAGGAGGTGGGAGTAAACCAAAAAGGAAATGATGTTGAATGTGTGAGTAAGAGTGTGTGAATATTAACTGTGTTATGTGTTACAGAAACTCCAGGATGGGGAAACTCCTATACACATTGAGCGCTTTGATGCTCGTAGTGGATGGGATTGAACTATATTAGGAATCACAGCAGCTCAGAAACAGCACCAATGGAACCATAACCTCACTGTATACAGGGTTTTCTGTTGTAAATGAGATGAATGTAACAATTAAAAATCAAGCTATAACATGTTATAATTGGACAGTGAGGGTGATGGAGCAGAGGATGCATGAGGGGCAAATGAGACCACCCCAAACAGGACTAGAACTCCGATTTGCACTGGGTAAGACCACAAATAACTTGCATATCTGATCGTGCTTATGTGGGAGTGGGGAATGCGGGCAAGACGTAAACAAAGAAAGGGAAGAAAAAAGCGTGCGATGGAACTGTTACGGGATCAGCTTTAATAATGTGAAAGGAGGGTATAAATATTGTATTGTAGGGAATAAAAGGGGACTATGTCCGATTGGAATACATACTACTCCAACTCTGGTGAAATGTCTGCACATGATTAAACATAAGAACATAAGAAATAGGAGCAGGAGTAGGCCAATCGGCCCCTCGAGCCTGCTCCGCCATTCAATAAGATCATGGCTGATCTGATCCTAACCGCCAATCCACTATGACAGGACTATCTCCTGAATCTAACAGAATTAGACACACGAAACAGGAGCAGGATCAGGCTACACGGCCCCTGGGCCCGCTCCGCTACCCCACAGGGCCATGCCCGATCCGAACCTAGGCTCATGTCCAAATTCCTGCCCGCTCCCCATAACCCTTAATTCCCTTTTCTTCTAGGAAACTGTCTATTTCTGTTTTAAATTTATGTAATGATGTAGCTTCGACAGCTTTTTGGGGCAGCATATTCCATGGACCTACCACGAGACACATTTAAGGGATTGTAAAAAAAAGTCATAAAACTGCTGCTACCGTGTGGAGATCGAAATTGTGAACGAATTGTGACAGACGGACTCAAAATGTAGGAAGTCAGCTTGTGTTCCTTTGTCTGTGAGGTCACAAAATGGTGTAAGTCAGCAGGGGGTCCTTTGCCTGTAAGGACTCAACATGGACATTTGTTTGTGAGACCACATGGACAGGAAAGAGAAACACGAGTTGAAGAGGAAGTCCCACCCCCACACGTGTCATGCAAAAGTTACTCCAATCAGGGAAGGTTGGGTGTGAAACTGACCTATCAGAGGAGAGGCAGATGGAGATATACATAGAAACATATAAACATAGAAGATAGGAGCAGGAGTAGGACATTCGGCACCTCGAGCCTGCTCCGCCATTTAATGAGATCATGGCTGATCACCCAAATTCAGTACCCTGTCCCTGCTTTCTCCCCATATCCCTTGATTCCTTTAGCCTTAAGAAATATATCTAACTACTTCTTGAATATATTTAATGAACTGGCCTCTACCGCCCTCTCTGGCAGAGAATTCCACCTGTTCACCACTCTCTGGGTGAAGAAATTCCTCCTCATTTCAGTCCTAAATGGCTTACCCCTTATCCTTAGACTATGACCCCTGGTTCTGGACTCCCTTGCCGGCGGAAACACCCTTCCTGCATCTAGTCTGTCCAGGCCTGACACAATTTTATAAGTTTCAATGAGACCCCCTCTCAATCTTCTAAACTCCAGTGAGTATAAGCCCAATTGACACAATCTCTCCTCATACGTCATTCCTGCCATCCCAGGTATCAGCCTGGTGAATCTTCGCTGCACTCCTTCCATGGCAAGAACGTCCTTCCTCAGGTAAAGCGACCAAAACTGCACACAATACTCAAGGTGCGGTCTCACCAAGGCCCTGTACAACTGCAGCAAGACATCCTTGTTCCTGTACTCGAACCCTCTTGCTACGAAGGCCAACATACCATTTGCCTTCTTAACCGTCTGCTGCACCTGCATGCTTACCTTCAGCGACTGGTGCACAAGAACACCCAGGTCTCTTTGCACTTCCCCTTCTCCCAATCTATTGCCATTCAAATAATAATCTGCCTTCCCGTTTTTGCCACCAAAGTGGATAACCTCACATTCATCCACATTATAGTGCATCTGCCATGCATCTGCCCAATCACCCAACCTGTCCAAATCATACTGGAGTTTCTCAGCATCCTCCTCACAGCACACATGCCCACCCAGCTTTGTGTCGTCTACAAACTTGGAGATATTAAATCTTGACCCTCGTCTAGATCATTAATATATATTGTGAATAGCTGGGGTCCTAGCACTGATCCCTGCAGTACCCCACTAGTCACTGCGTTCCACTCGGAAAAAGCCCCGTTTCTTCCAACACTTTGCTTCCAGTCTGCCAACCAGTTCTCTATCCAAGTCAGTAACTTACCCCCAATCCCATGTACTTTAACTTTACACGCTAGTCTCTTATGCGGGACCTTATCAAAAGCCTTCTGAAAGTCCAAATACACCACATCCACTGGTTCTCCCTTATCTATTCCCTTATCCAGTTACATTCTCAAAAAATTCCAGTAGATTCGTCAAGCACGAGTTACCTTTTGTAAATACATGTTGACTTTGTCCGATCCTGTCACTGTTTTCAAAGTGCTCTGCTATTACATCTTTTATAATGGATTCTAGCATTTTCCCCACTACCAATGTCAGGCTTACCAGTCTATAATTCCCTGTTTTCTCTCTACCACCTTTTTTGAGGGGTTACATTAGCTACCCTCCAATCCATGGGAACTGTTCCAGAGTCTATAGAACTTTGGAAGATGACCAGCAATGCATCTACTATTTCTAGGGTCACTTCCTTAAGTACCCTAGGATGTAGATTATCAGGCCCTGGGGATTTATTGCCCTTCAATCCCGTCAATTTCCTTAACACCATTTCCTTCCAAATATTGATTTCATTCAGTTCCTCCCTCTCATTAGACCCTATGTTCCCCAACATCTCTGGGAGGTTATTTGTGTCCTCCTTTGTGAAAACAGAACCAAAGTATGTATTTAATTGGTCAGCCATTTCTTTGTTTCCCACTATAAATTCCCGTGATTCTGACTGCAAGGGACCTACGCTTGACTTCACCAATCTTTTTCTCTTCACATATCTATAGAAGCTTTTACAGTCAGTTTTTATGTTCACCGCAAGCTTACTCTCATACTCTATTTTCCCCCTCTTAATTAATCCCTTTGTCCTCCTTTGCTGAATCCTAAACTGCTCCCAATCCTCAGGTTTGCTACTTTTTCTGGCCAATTTATGTGTCTTCTCCTTGGATCTTATGCTATCCCTAATTTCCCTTGTTAGCCATGGTTGAGTCACCTTCTTTATTTTATTTTTATGCCAAACAGGGATGAACAAATTCTGTAGTTCATCCATATGATCCTTAAATATTTGCCATTGCCTATCCACCGTCAACCCTTTAAGTAACGTTCCCCAATCCATCCTAGCCATCTCGCGCCTCACACCATCATAGTTTCCTTAGTTTAAATTCAGGACCCTAGTCTCTGAGTCAACTGCTTCACTCTCCATCTTAATGAAGAATTCTATCATATTATGTTCGCTCCGCCCCAAGGAGCCTTGCACAACAAGATTGCTAATGAATCCTTTCTCATTACATAATACCCAGTCTAAAATGGCCTGATCTCTAGTTGGTTCCTTGACATATTGGTCCAGGAAACCATCCCGTATACACTCCAGGAATTCCTCCTCCACAGTATTGTTACTAATTTGGTTAGCCCAATCTATATGTAGATTAAAGTCACCCATGATAACTGCTGTGCCCTTATTGCACGTTCTCTAATTTCCCATTTAATGCCATCCCCAACCTCAGCATTACTATTTGGGGGTCTGTATACAACTCCCACTAACATTTTCTGCCCCTTGGTATTTCTCAGCTCTACTCATACAGATGCCACATCATCAGAGCTAATATCCTTCCTTACTATTGTGTTAATCTCTTATTTAACTAGCAATGCTACCCCACCTCCTTTTCCTTTTTGCCTGTCTTTCCTGCATATTGAATACCCCTGGATGTTGAATTCCCAGCCTTGGTCAACCTGTAGCCATGTCTCCCTAATCCAAATTATATCATATCCGTTTACATCTATTTGCACAGCTAATTCATCCACCTTATTATGAATGCTCCTCACATTAAGACACAAAGCCTTCAGGCTTTTTTTTTTAACACTCTTAGACCTTTTAGAATTATTATTTACTGTGGCCATGTTTGATTTAAACCCCTGATTTCTCTGACTGCCACTTTTGCTTTTCTCTTTCCTGTCTTTTGCTTCTATCCTTGCTTCCCTTTCCTCTGTCTTCCTGCACGTGGGGGCCGGCAGAAAGGCATTATAAAGGAATGACACAGAAGCAGGAAATTCAGAAGAAGAGAAGAGGCAGAGAAGAGAAAAAGGAAGCAGTTTGACTGGCCAGTCCCTGTTTGCAACCTATTACTTTTCCAGACTGATCATCCTGGGATAAGAATATGTATGAAAGTCGAACATAGAGCTTAGATATTGCTAAAGAATAATTTTTATGTATGTTTGACCTATTAAACCGTGAGCATATTAATTGCGAGAGGATACTTGTATGTACGGTAAAGTGTGAGCATATTAATTGTGAGGGAATACTTCTATGTACACTTGAATTTTGAACTGTAGTGTGAATAAAGACTAATTTTATTGATCCTGAACTTATCTGCCATTGTTACACTTATTTGTAATTCTCGAGGTCCGAACAGTAGTAAGAGAAAGCCTTACACTATTCTATAGTTCTTGCGCCTCTCTGTAATTTCTCTGCAAATTTGCTGCTCCATATATTTCCCACTATTTGGTGGTCTATAGAATACACCTAGTAGTGTAATGAAACCTCTATTATTTCTTAACTCTAGCCATATAGATTCTGTCCTTGACCCCTCCAGGACATCCTCCATCTCCAGCACTGTAACATTCTCCTTGACCAATACTGCCACACCACCTCCCATCTTCCCTTCCCTATCGTTCCTGTAATGACTTTGGGCAGATGTTGATCCAGGTTTTCATCAGCATGGCCCCTCCTTTGGTACTAAGTTAGCTGCCTCACTATGGAGGCTTACACATGAAGACTGGACATTTGTGTGAGGTACTGGAGTATACATAATACTCCTGGAACAGCAGCGCACAGCGGAACCAATGCCTTCAGGTGAAGAGGGGGCAGGCAGAAAAGGAAGAAAAAATTGTGTGCTGATTGTGTTAAAACATCACATCAATCCTAGTCATACTATTCAATTATGTGAGTAGCTATCTGTGCCTGCCATGACCTTAGCCAAATAGAAGAAAAAAAACTTGACACAAACCATCCCTGTGAGCTCTCAGACTGAAGTGTGCTTCAAGGATGTAACAAGTGAGGCTGAGATGACATTGACAAAGCAAGCAACATTTGCGGCATCATTTCAAGCCCAAGTTCTATTACTGCCTTGTGGCACACTCCAGGCTGTGTGTTTTCCAAGATCTAAGTATCATTTTCAAGGGGTGTGTTGTAAAGGTTAAGTGCACTCAGCCACTGCAGCTCATTTAAGCCCATTCCATTTTCAGCTCCTTGAAAAGACTAAAAATTAGTCACCCCTTAGTGAGTATGTGAAACACAGTATAGCAAATTCAACAGCACTCCCACTGAGTCCATGTTGTAATGCTGTTCCCTCCTGCCACTTCGATAAACAAAAGAACTAAATGCTCTATGTGGAGTGTGCCACAAGGCAGTGGATAGCAAACTGCTCCAGCCCACAACAAACACACCCGCTGTACAGCAGTTGTCTAATTAATTCTTCCTTGCAGTAACTACCCAGAAAGATGTACCAACAGCAACCAGGTGCCTGCCATGAACCAGATGAATCCATTGTCGTCTCCAGGCCAAGAATTGCAAAAATTAAAAGCTACCGAACATTCTGCCAAAATGCAACACAACGCAGAAATAAACAGCTGACGTCGATGTGAGGTTATATCATTAGAAAGCACTGTCATCGAGAATTTCTGGCTACAATGCTTCAATGCCAGAAATTCTGTGTAAAGCAGCAGATGGTATGGAGGAGTGAAGTTGCAGGCAATGCAGGGCTGTTGTGACTTACCAGAAAGTTTTTTTTTTTGGACAATTAGAAAAGATGAGATCACACTGTGGAAACAGTATCAAATAACAAAAAATATGTACAATCCATAGCAAATGTGGATTAGCATTTACTTGTTGCCATTTGTATACAGCAATTGCTAGCTTTCAAGCTAGATATTTTTGACAACATCATTGACTACCTGTATTCTTACAGCAACAGTTATTTGTATACTGTTTATTACAGTTTGAGACTTATAAAATGGCGATTCATAATGTTAAGATGGTAAGTGCAAGGGGTTAGACAATGACCTTTCACTGTTGGGACCTTGGTCCAAATCCAGCCTCAACTAATAGGATGACAGTAAGGGTTCTATATACAATGGCTTTGGATAGTGTTAACCCAATTTCTAGTGGGGATGGGACAAAAAACTGCCTCTAATTTGGCAATTTCCCTCAAAAGGTCACAGGATGGCAAGGGAAATGAAAAAATGTCACACTGGTGCAGTAGACAACACAAGCTACTATCCTGAGGCCTGGGCTGCACCCCATTATTTGGGAACAGTAGAGGAAGCTTTACTCTACATCTAACTACTGTACTGTACCTGACCTGAGAATCATTGATACTGATAGTGGTAAAGTTTCTATTCCCAGCAATAACATCCCTCATCTTGATCAGCACAAGTTTCACAAAAAAGTCAAAACAACAGCAACTTACATTTATATAGTGCCTTTAATATAGGAAAATGTCCCAAGATGCTTCGCAGAAAGCGTAATCAGACTAAAATTGACATCAAGCTAAATAAGGTATTAGGAGGAATGACTAAAAACTTGGTCGAAGTTGAGGAGCAGCTTAAAGGAAGAGAAAGAGATGGGGAGGCAGAAAGGAGAGGTTCATGGAGGGAATTTCAAAGGTTGGGTCCTAGATGGATGAAGGCATGGTGTCAATAGTAGGGCGAAGGTTAGTGGTGGGTACATAAGAGGCCAGCGGTGGAGGAACGTAGCCTTCATGGAGGGTTGTGGGGCTGCAGGAGATTAGAGATTGGAAGGGGCGAGGCCATGGAGGGATTTGAAGACAAGGATAAGATAAAAAAGAAACGAATGTTGGCTCTGTCTCGATAGCTCTGATGGTAAATGTGGAACTGAGTCATACAGACTAGGAAGGTCCCAGAGTCATTCACTGGGAACAGGCACTACAATTAGCCTCAGCACCACTGGGCTGGGGAAGGAGTGGGGAGAGAACTCAGCCAGGGCTTCTGATTCTGATTGCTAGCCAATGATTCTTGCTGAAAAGTATATTTGTAATGGCGATCAGGTGAGGACAAGTTGAGATGTCTTCCATGGTTCAATGGGGCAGTAATTCGGGTCGGTGGCTTGCTGCGCGTGCAAGCCCCCGATATGCCGTTCACCTCCAGGGACGCCTGGAATTCCATTTTGAAACAGAAGAATCCCGGGCAGCGTTTGACGTCACGCCGCCCAGGCGTGCAGCCAGCGCGAAGCCTGGAGCGCGCTGTGCAAGTGAGACACGCCCCTTAAGGTCTCATTGTAGTAGGACACACCCCCAATCTCTCCAAGCAGCTGCAGAGGACTTTGTAGTTACACAGCTGCAGGGAAAGTAAGTTATCTGCTATTTTATGAATGTTTTGTGAACTTTTATAAAATTTTAAAAACGTTTACATTATTTTGAAGAATCTGAAGTAGTTTTAAACAGAATTAAAGCAATTTAAAGACTTTTAAAAGCCCTAAAAGAATTTTTTTTATTCCATTTATTTATTTAGCAATGTCGTCGTCATACGTGTCTTCACACTGTTCCCTTTGGGGAACTGTATGAAGTGGTGGAAGGATTTATGGCCGTGATTAATGCTCATTCCGTGACCATAACCATCTTTGAACCAGCCATTAGGGTGGTTAGTCCTATGGCGGGAGGGTTTTACGGGCTCCCACAAGCTATACAAGGAGGGGGGGCCACCCACACCCACGGATGCAAATATCCCGCTGGATGTCAACCCAGAAGAGCCGGAGCTCCGACTCCACTTGCCGGGACTGTGTGGAGCGGGGTTCGAAACCCTACCCCGTCTGGCCCAGCGGCGGGGACCCTACCGCTACGCCAAAGGCCCAATCCGATTAGCAACGTGAAATGGCTGGAATGAGCACAATTCACGGCATTAAAAGAACTCACAATTGAACTGATGATGACCTCAGCAATCTCCTCAACGAGGTGGAGGCGCAGCGCCTGCTCATCATTGGTAATGAGAAGTCAAAGGCGCCGCAAAAAGGACAGATGATAGCTTGGTCTTTCAAGTGGCAGCATAGGGCTCCAGTCACGGGGAGGGAAAAGGCGCAGGAAACGTATGGGTGTCACCTTTTGCGCGGAGTGGGCCTTTTGCGTAGCGGTAAGCATCCCCGCCTCTGGGCCAGAAGGAGTAGGGTTTCGAACCCTGCTCCAGACAGTCCCGGCAAGTGGAGTCGGAGCTCCAACTATAAATTCTGGGTGGACATCCAGCGGGATACTTGCGTCCGCGGGTGTGGGTAGCCCCCCCCCCTCAGATGGGTTGTGGGAGCCCGTAAAACCCTCACGCCATAGGACTAACCACCCTAATGGCTGGTATGAAGATGGTTATGGTCACGGAAGGAGTGTTAACGTGGCCAGAAATCCTTCCACCACTTCATACAGTTCCCAAAAGGGAACAGTGTGAGGATACATACGACGATGACTTCTTGCGCAATGCACCTCCTTGGACCCTCAGTCGCAGATGCGAGGGGGCAAATCGTGCAATTTTAAATTTTTCATTTTATTGACATGTAAAATGATGGCCCAGTAATTCCCTTCCAAACGCGCGAGTACGGTTGGGGTACTTACGCGTCTGGCTGGAGGAAATGCCGGTTTTCAGCATGCACAGCGCATGCGGGGAAAACCGGCATTTCCTGTCCTCTGAACGAAGGGGTTCAGAGGCAGAACGCGTGCGACTGTACAGGCAGCGCGTGCGCAGTAAAATTCGCCGGTTTCATTCATGCTTTCAGTGAGGTCAAGTCCTTACAACTTACACATGAAAAAAGCATGAGTACAGTTGCTCCAGAGGCTGCGGAGGAAGATATTTCTTATCGTGGAGCTTCTGAAAGGCAATATTTTTGTTTGGGAAAGGGAGGAAAGTTATTTTAAGAAATGCCGAGGTAAGTTTTAAAGTTTATTTTTGTTTTTTAAAACGGGTTTTCAGTACTGTAGGTAGAAGGATCAATTGTGGCTATGTGAATTGAATTTGCTGTGTTTATTAAATGTAAAAATGACTCCAACATTTTTAAGAAAGAAACTTTTCATCAGTAATATATTCTTTTAAGTAATTATGTATGTATGTCTGTATATATTCCTTTGCGTGTATGTATATATTCCTTTACTTATGTGTATGAATGTATGTATTTAATTATGACTTTCAGAGAAAGTAACTTATTGGAAAATCATAATTAAAATTATACATTCATACACATAAGTAAAGGAATATAAAACATACATACATATACGTAAAGGAATATATGCGGACATACATACATAATTACTTATTACTGATGAAAAGCTTCTTTCTTAAAAGTGTTGGAAATGTTACATTACTCATTTTAGAACACTCATTTTCACATTCAATTCACACAGCCACAATTGCTCCTTTTACCTACCGTACTGAAAACCCATTTAAAAAAAAAAATTTAAACTTTAAAACTTACCTCAGCATTTCTTAAAATAACTTTCCTCCCTTTCCCAAACAAAAATATTGCCTTTCAGAAGCTCCACGGTAAAATATATCTTCCTCCGCAGCCTTGGAGCAACTTTACACATGCTTTTTTCAAGTGTAACTTGTAAGGACTTACCCTCACTGAATCCATGAATGAAATCGACGAAGTTCACTGCGCAAGCGCTGCCTGTGCAGTCGCACGAGCTGTGCCTCTGAACCCCTTCGTTCAGAGGACTGGAAATGCCGGTTTTCCCCGCATGCGCTGTGCATGCTGAACACGGGCATTTCCTCCGGCCAGACGCGTGAGTACCCCGACCGTACTCACGCGTTCAGAGAGGAATTACTGGACCAATATCTTGGCAATGCTCACTGTATGGACCCACAAATGAAGAATGGTCACTTGGACAATGTATTGGAGGGGAGAAAATTGGTGAGGAGATGGGAAATAAATAAAAGATATATTTTCCACTTTAGGTTCAGATGGTACCAAATGCATACCCAGGGCAGGAGTTAGTGGCAACACTTGGTACCTGCTAATGTAGCTGCAGTAGTTTCCTGGCCAGTCTCAACAGAATCTCTGCAATGGATAGTATTGTGTCCCTGACAACTACATGTGCAGGAAGTGCATCCAGCTGCAGCTACTGACAGACCGCATTGCAGCACTGGAGCTGCGATTGGATGCATACTGGAGCGTTCGCGATGCTCAGGACATCGTGAATAGCGCATTTACGGAGTTGGACACACTGCAGGTAGAAGTTGGACAGGAAAAAAGGGAATGGGTGACCAACAGGCAGAGTACTAGGCGCAGGCAGGTAGTGCAGGGGTCCCCTGCGGACATCCCCCTCTCAAACAGATACACCACTTTGAGTGCTGTTGGGGGGGATGGCTTATCAGAGGAAAGCAGTAGCAGCCAACTTCCTGGCACCAGGGGTGGCTCTGCTGCACAGGATGGGAGGAAAAAGAGGGGTAGAGCTATAGTAATAGGGGATTCTATTGTAAGGGAAATAGATAGGCGTTTCTGTGGCCGCAAACGAGACTCCAGGATGGTGTGTTGCCTCCCTGGTGCAAGGGTCAAGGATGTCTTAGAGCGGCTGCAGAACATCTTGGAAGGGGAGGGTGAACAGCCAGTTGTCGTGGTGCATATAAGCACCAACGATATAGGTAAAAAGTGGGATGAGGTCCTAAAAGCGGAATATAGGGAGTTAGGAGGTAAATTAAAAAATAGGACCTCAAAGGTAGTAATCTCAGGATTGCTACCAGTGCCACGTGCTAGTCAGAGTAGAAATAGAAACATATTTCAGATGAATACGTGGCTAGAGGAATGGTGCAAGGGGGAGGGATTCAAGTTCCTGGGACATTGGAACCGGTTCTGGGGGAGGTGGGACAAGTTCAAACCGGATGGTTTGCACCTGGGCAGGGCTGGAACCGATGTCCTAGGGGGAGTGTTTGCTAGTGTTCTGGGGGAGGGTTTAAACTAAAATGGCAGGGGGTTGGGAACCTGAGCAGGGAGACAGAGGAAAGGGAAACAAGGATAAAAGCAAAAGATAGGAAGGAGAAAAACAAAGGTGGCAGTCAGAGAAATCAATGGTTTAAATCAAACGTGGCCACAGTAAATAATAATTCTAATAGGTCTAAGAGTGTCTAATGTGTCTTAATGCGAGGAGCATTCGTAATAAGGTGGATGAATTGGCTGCGCAAATAGACGTAAATGAATATGATTTGGTTGGGATTACGGAAACATGGCTCCAGGGTGGCCAAGGCTGGGAACTCAACATCCAGGGGTATTCGATATTCAGGAAAGATAGGCAAACAGGAAAGGGAGGTGGGGTAGCATTACTGGTTAAAGAAGGGATTAAGACAATTGTAAGGAAGGATATTAGCTCTGATGATGTGGAATCTGTATGGGTAGAATTGAGAAATACTAAGGGACAGAAAACGTTAGTGGGAGTGGTATATAGACCTCCAAACAGTAAGGCGGAGGTTGGGGATGGCATTAAAAGGGAAATTAAAGAAGCGGGCAATAAGGGCACAGCAGTCATCATGGGTGACTTTAATCTACATATAGATTGGGCTAACCAAATTAGTAACAATTCTGTGGAGGAGGAATTCCTGGAGTGTTTACGGGATGGTTTCCTGGATTAACATGTCGAGGAACCAACCAGAGATCAGGCCATCTTAGACTGGGTATTATGTAACGAGAAAGGATTAATTAGCAATCTTGTTGTATGAGGCCCCTTGGGTTGGTGCGATCATAATATGATCGAATTCTTCATTAAGATGGAGAATGAAATAGTCGACTCAGAGACTAGGGTCCTAAATTTAAATAAAGGAAACTACGATGGTCTGAGGAGCGAGTTGGGTAGGATTGATTGGAGAATGTCACTCAAAGGGTTGATGGTGAATAGGCAATGGCAAACATTCAAAGACCGAATGGATGAACTACAGAATTTGCTCATCGCTGATTGGCATAAAAATAAAACAAAAAAGGTGACTCAACCATGGCTAACAAGGGAAATTAGGGATAGCATAAGATCCAAGGAGAGGACATGCTGTATAAATTGGCCAGAAAAAGCAATAATCCTGAGGATTGGGAGCAGTTTAGGATTCAACAAAGGAGGACAAAGGGATTAATTAAGAAGGGGAAAATAGAATATGAGAGTAAGCTTGCAGGGAACATAAAAACTGACTGTAAAAGCTTTTATAGGTATGTGAAGAGAAAAAGATTGGTGAAGTCAAGCATAAGTCCCTAGCAGTCAGAATCAGGGGAATTTATAATGGGGAACAAAGAAATGGCACCAACTAAATACATATTTTGGTTCTGTCTTCACAAAGGAGGGCACAAATAACCTCCCAGAGATGCCGGGGAACATAGGGTCTGATGAAAGGGTGGAACTGAAAGAAATCAGTATTTGTAGGGAAATGGTGTTAGGAAAATTGATGGGACTGAAGGCCAATAAATCCCCAGGGCCTGATAATCTACATCCTAGGGTACTTAAGGAAGTGGCCCTAGAAATAGTAGATGCATTGCAGGTCATCTTCCAGAATTCGACAGACTCTGGAACAGTACCCATGGATTGGAGGGTAGCTAATGTTACCCCACTATTCAAAAAAGGTGGTAGAGAAAAAGCGGGGAATTATAGACCGGTAAGCCTGACATCAGTAGTGGGGAAATGCTGGAGTCCATTATAAAAGATGTAATAGCAGAGCACTTGGAAAGCAGCGACAGGATCGGACAAAGTCAACATGGATTTACAAAAGGTAAATCGTGCTTGACTAATATACTGGAATTTTTTGAGGATGTAACTGGTAAAATAGATAAGGGAGAACCAGTGGATGTAGTGTATTTGGACTTTCAGAAGGCTTTCGATAAGGTCCCGCATAAGAGATTAGCGTGCAAAATTAAGGCACATGGGATGGGGGGCAAGGTATTGACTTGGATAGAGAACTGGTAGGCGGATAGAAAGCAGAGAGTTGGAATAAACGGGGCTTTTTCCGAGTGGCGGGCAGTGACTAGTGGAGTACCGCAAGGATCGGTCCAAGGACCTCAGCTGTTCACAATACATATTAATGATCTGGACGAGGGAATTGGATGCAATATCTCCAAATTTGCAGACGACACAAAGCTGGGTGGGAGGGTATGCTGTGATGATGATGTCGTGAAACTCCAGTATGATTTGGACAGGTTGGGTGATTGGGCAGAAACATGGCAAATGCACTATAATGTGGCTAAATGTGAGGTTATCCACTTTGGTGGCAAAAACAGGAAGGCAGATTATTATTTGAATGGCAATAGATTGGGAGAAGGGGAAGTGCAGAGAGACCTGGGTGTTCTTGTGCACCAGTCGCTGAAGGTAAGCATGCCGGTGCAGCAGACGGTTAAGAAGGCAAATGGTATGTTGGCCTTCGTAGCAAGAGGGTTCGAGTACAGGAACAAGGATGTCTTGCTGCAGTTGTACAGGGCCTTGGTGAGACCGCACCTTGAGTATTGTGTGCAGTGTTGGTCACCTTACCTGAGGAAGGACGTTCTTGCCATGGAAGGAGTGCAGCGAAGATTCACCAGGCTGATACCATGGCAGGAATGACGTATGAGGAGAGATTGTGTCAATTGGGCTTATACTCACTGGAGTTTAGAAGATTGAGAGGGGATCTCATCGAAACCTATAAAATTCTGTCAGGCCTGGACAGACTAGATGCAGGAAGGATGTTTCCGCCGGCCGGGGAGTCCAGAACCAGGGGTCATAGTCTAAGGATAAGGGGTACGCCATTTAGGACTGACATGAGGAGGAATTTCTTCACCCAGAGAGTGGTGAACAGGTGGAATTCTCTGCCAGAGAGGGCGGTGGAGGCCAGTTCATTAAATATATTCAAGAAGGAGTTGGATATATTTCTTAAGGCTAAAGGGATCAAGGGATATGGGGAGAAGGCAGGGACAGGGTACTGAATTTGGATGATCAGCCATGATCTCATTGAATGGCGGAGCAGGCTCGAGGGGCCGAATGGCCTACTCCTGCTCCTATCTTCTATGTTTCTGTGTTTCTATGTATTTCCATTCTCTCTATTCTCCAGTGCTGGCCAGGCTTCAGAGTTTTCTCCAATTTTGTTCAGCAATACGCCTAAAATCACCAGCAAGTGCCTGTTCCCAATGAATGACTCTGGGACCTTCCTAGTCTGCATGACTCAGTTCCACATTTACCATCTGAGCTACCGAGACAGCTCCAACATTCATTTCTTTTTTTTAATCTCATCCTTGTTTTCAAATCCCTCCATGGCCTCAACAGTCTCTTAGCGACCTGACATTATAACTTTGAGCAAGGTAAATTTATGTTATTAAGTTATCTTCAATGTGTACTGACCTGCAATGCCTATGATTCATTTCACTCATGACGGTGACTGTTGATGTTTTTTCCCTAAGTTACAACAGTGGTTACAATTCAAAAGGACATTGTTGGCTGTGAAGAGCTTTGGGAACTCCTGAGGTTGTGAAAGGTGTGACATAAATGCAAATTCTGCCTTTCTTTCCATTACTTAACTGGGAATTCAGTCCAGATTTCCTTAACTGAAAAACATAGGCCATTAATTTCCTCATTCGTCAAATGTTTTAGCCCACAGTTCAGATCCAGGATTTGGGTATACTGATCTAGGACTGCTAGTATTAAAACATAATCACTCTGGTTTTACTACATAAAATTACAGCAAAATTACAACACAGGAAACAGCTGTTCGGCCCAACTGGTCTGTATTGGTGTTTATCCTCACACGAACAGTAGTCCTAATCCTATGTACCTGCCCTATTCCCATATCCTTTCAATAAGGTTGACAAACTACAGATGCATGTTGCTACATGGGGTTATGATCAATGCAGCGCTCCAGGGATCCCACAGAGCTGGTTTTCCGGCTTTCCAATGTAAAAACTGCGCATGCACGGTATTTTGAAGAGGCCACATAGCAGCAAAAATAATTAGAAGGAACATTGGTTATGATATAGTAACTGTTCTAAATCTCATCATCATAAAGAAACTACTCATGAAATAACACTGGACGGCCAGCTGGTGGCGCCGTCCAAGGAGTATAAATACTCGGGCGTGGGCCCAGCTTGCCCAGGGACATTTTGTAAGACAGCAACTAGTGAAGTACAACTAGACCTCCATGTTCTGAAACAAGTTGATTAAAGCCTTGCTTTATACTCAAACCAAGTTTGTAGTGAGTTTTATTACGTCAATTTAATCAACTTGATATCGACTCCATGCTCTGAGTGATTTCAGGAACAGCCAGCTACGACTTCAACTGCAGAAGGGAACTCCGGCATAGAAATCAACCCAGCATGGACAAACTACTCAGACCCGCCAGTCTTGACCTGGACCCAAATTCACCTACAACTGCTAAGGTATGGAAACACTGATATCGTACCTTCAGCAACTTCCTCAGGGTGTGTGGTGAGAATGTTCCTGATAAATTAGAGATACTTGCGAATTATGTATCTCCTCATGTGTTTGACTATATTGAAGACTGTGTAGACTATGACTCCACTATCCTAATATTACAGCGACTATGTGTTAAGGCCCCAAACAAAATTTTTGCTCGGCATCTATTGGCCACAACTCGACAACAACCCGGGGAATCACTTGACGAATTCCTTCAAAAGCTTCGCAGGCTCAGCAAGGAGTGTAATCTTAAAGCTGTCACAGCTGAGCAGTACCAGGAGGAGTTAATTCGTGATTCCTTTATTAATGGAATTATGTCTCCCTTCATACACCAGCGTCTGTTGGAGAATAAAACCCTCGAGTTATAGGCTGCCTATGACCAGGCGAGTTCCCGGGACTTAGCAAAGAGGAATGCAGATACCTATCTTTTACCTCGTGCACGGGCTGCTGCTGTCACTTTTAATGACTCCTTCGATAGGTCTCGGGCGGAAGCCCTCACTGATGATGACTCTAAGCTAGCGGATGACAACCCTATCCTAGAAGCCTTCACTGATGACGACCCTGCCCTAGCGGCATCTTGGCAATCTGGAAGGAAGTGTTTCTTCTGTGGAGGTGCATTCCATTATAGGAAATTTTGTCCGGCTCGTAACGCAACCTGCAATCATTGCAACAAGAAAGGTCACTTTTCTAAGGTATGCCAGTCAAGAGCCTCTGTTAGTAAGGAAGGCTCCTTTTCTAAGGTATACCGGTCAAAAGCTCCTGTTAGTTTTGCAGCTACTATCTATAAAACTGCTCCTCCCACAAGAACTACTACTAAGGTTACAGCTGCTATCTATGAAACTGCTCCTTCCCCAAGAACCACTACTAAGGTTACAGCTGTCAAGTGTAAAACTGCCCCGCCTCCCATCACAGCTGTTTTTCCCCAAAGTCTGTCCCATGCAGCCACGAAGGTTTCGGTAAATGGACACATTTTGAGCGCACTAATCAACTCATGCAGCTCTGACAGCTTCATTAGTGAGCGGGCTGTCAGTAAGTTAAAACTGCTATTTACCCCTCGGACAGGGAAATTGCAAAGGCTCTGATGACACTGACCACCAATTCTTCCGGCTTTTGTCTTGTTGACCTTATTCTCAATGGCCGCACTTATTTCTCCACCTGGCTCTGGGTGCTCAAGAACCTATGCAGTGATGTGCTCCTGGGACAGGATTTCCAGAAACAACACAAAAGACTCACTTTCGAGTTTGGAGGGTCAAAGCCGGAGCTTACTATTTCCAAAGTACCATTTTGTGCACTTTTGGTGGCTTCACTCGACGAGCCCTCCTTGTTTGCCAATCTTTCCCCCCGATGTAAGCCCATAGTCACTAAATCATGACATTTCAGCCAAGATGATCAATCCGTTATCGAGGCAGAAACCTCACGCCTTCTAGCTGACGGTATCATTGAGCCATGTTCATCTTCCTGACGGGCTCAAGTCGTCGTTGTTAAAAATCCTCTGAAGCAACACAAGAAATGTCTTTGCATTGATTACTCGCAAACTATTAATCAATGCATCGACCTGGATGCCAACCCACTACCACGGATCGATGACATGGTCAATAACCTTGCCAACTACAAGGTATTTTCACATTTTGATTTAAAGAGCGCATATCATCAAGTACCGTTAAAGGACTCTGACAAAAAGTATATAGCCTTTGAGGCCAATGGTTACCAGTTTTGTCACCTTCCATTTGGGGTCACCAATGGGGTGGCCGTCTTTCAATGGGCAATGGATAGCCTAGTCAAACAGGAGAACTTAACGGACACTTTTCCATATCTGGATAATATCACCATTGCTGGTCATGACCAGAAGGAGCATGATGCCAATCTCCAGAAATTTTTTGACGTTCTCCGTCATTACAACTTAACCTTAAATGAGTCCAAATCTGTGAAATCAGTACCATCAGTCAACATCCTCGGCTACTGGGGCAACGGTGTCATCAAACCGGATCCGGAGCGACTTCATCCGCTTCAAGAGCTCCCTCCCCCTACGAATCTCGACTCTCTTCGTCGGGCACTTGGTATGTTCGCCTATTATGTGAAATGGATACCCCACTTCTCCGACAAGATCCAGCCCCTGCTTGACGCAAAATCATTTCCATTGGAGGCAACGGCTATTTCAGCTTTCAACCTCAAGCGACAACTGGAAAAAGCCACGCTTCGTTCCATTGATGAAAATCTTCCTTTCGCGGTTGAGTGCGATGCATCGGATGTGGCGATCTCTGCTACCTTGAATCAAGGTGGTCGACCCGTTGCATTTCTGTCCAGAACTTTGCAGGGTAGCGAGCTCCATTATCCTCCTGTCGAGAAGGAGGCTACAGCCATCATCGAAGCTGTACGTAAATGGAGTCACTTTCTCGCTCGTCGCCATTTCACACTTATAACCGATCAGCGCTCCGTGGCCTTTATGCTGGATAACTGGAAACGCACTAAGATCAAGATTACAAAATACAACTCTGGAGGATGGAATTGGCCGCCTTTGGATACACCATACATTATCGACCCGGCAAAGAGAATGTGGCCCCGGATACCCTCACGCGGGCATTCTGCTCTTCTAGGTCAACTTCGACTCTTGCAGATCTTCATACTGACTTACGCCATCCTGGCGTTACCCATATGTTGCACTTTGTGCGATCTAAAAGTCTCCCATTTTCTACGGAAGATGTGAAAAGAACATGCTCCTTCTGTAGAATTTGTGCGGAATTAAAACCGCAATTCTTCTGTCCATCGGATGGCTCGCTCATACACGCTATGCAGCGACTCAGCATTGACTTTAAAGGGCCATTGCCTTCCTCAACGTGAAACACCTACTTGCTTACTATGGTGGACGAATATTCACGCTTTCCCTTTGCTTTCCTCTGTCCCAATATGCTTACTTCCACAGTGATCAAATGCCTTGATCAAGTCTTTTCCCTTTGCAGTACAGCCAATTTCATCCACTCTGATCGGGGTCCCTCCTTCATGTCAAGCGAACTCAAAAGTTATCTCTCCCAACGGGGAATCGCCACAAGTAAAACAACACCATACCATCCCATCGGTAACGGACAGGTTGAGAGATACAACGCTATCATTTGGAATGCTGTCCATCTTGCGCTGAGGTCATGCAACCTACCAGACCAGCAGTGGGAAACTATGCTCCCTGACGTGTTGCATTCCATCAGTTCTCTTCTTTCTACGTCCACCAATGTCACACCTCACGAGCGATTCTTCAGCTTCCAGCGTCGCTCCACCCATGGGACATCCCTACCATCATGGTTGGCAGCTCCCGGCCCCGTGCTGCTCCGAAGATTCGTCCGATCATCTAAAAATGATCCTCTCGTCGAAGAGGTTGAACTCACGGACATCAACCCCACGTACGCGCATGTGCGGTACCCTGATGGCCGGGAGTCCACCGTTTCGCTCCGGGACCTGGCTCCCTGTCCAGCCGGTTCCATGGACCCAACTGATAGAGGGACCCACGGTGATGATGCCGACACTCTGCGCTCCCCCGAAGATGACGCCCTTCCTGGGACATCGAGAGATCTACCGGCTGCCCCACCGGATCCACTCGGGGAGCCGAGCGCTCCCCGTGGGATGGCCACCCGAGGCCAGGACGCCGGTCAATCCCCAGCTATCAAACAGGATGAAGCCAGCTCTGCGCCTGTGGGGACCCGCACCCGGAGTCACGATCTTCCCAGCCTCCCTTGGGTCGATCAAGGCAACATGGGCCCTGTCGATCCACCGGTACGGATCAAGTGGCCCAGGGACCAAGACACAGACCGGGGAGATGTGCCTACTAGCCATAAACAAAGATCTAAAAGACTGCGGCTATTCGTGGTCCGCCTAATCCGTTAAGAGGAAGTCGTCGGACTTCCAAATATTTTAGGCAGGAAGAATGTTATAAATCTCATCATCACAAAGAACTACTCATGAAATAACGCTGGATGGCCAGCTGGTGGCGACGTCCAAGGAATATAAATACTCGGGTGTGGGCCCAGCTTGCCCAGGGACATTTTGTAAGACAGGAACTAGTGAAGTACAACTAGACCTCCATGTTCTGAAGCAAGTTGATTAAGGCCTTGCTTTATACTCAAACCAAGTGCATAGTGAGTTTTAGTACATCAGTAACTATAACAGAGACCTGGCTTAAAAATGGGCAGGAATGGGAACTAAGCATTCCTGGCTACAATGCATTCAGGAGGGATAGAGAAGAGAAAAAGAAGGGGGGGCAGTTAGCAGTATTGATCAAGGATAATATTGCAGTTCCACAGAGGGTTAATATACTAGAGGTTCAAAGATGACTGAGGGTAGCTAGGATGGAGATGGCAGATGCTCTGACCACAGTCTTTCAATCCTCCTTGGATATAGAAGTGGTGTTAGAGGACTGGAGAATTGCAAATGTTACACCCCTGTTCAAAAAAGGGAAGAGGGATAAACTTGGTAACTATAGGCCAATCAGTCTAATGCCAGGTGGGGAAACTACTAGAGACCATTGTCAAGGACAAAATAAATTCTCACTTGGAGAAGCAAGGGTTAATAAGGGGCAGCCGGAACGGATTTTTGAAAGGCAAGTCGGGTCTGACTAATCTCATTGAGTTCTTTGATGAAGTAATTGAGAGGGTTGATAAAGATAGTGCAGTAGATATTGTATATATGGACTTTCAAAAGGCATTTGATAAGGTACCTCATAACAGACTTATTCAGAAAATAGAAGCACATGTTATTAAAGGGATGGTCATAACTTGAGTACAAAATTGGCTAAGGGATAGGAGGCAGAGAGTAGTGGTGAACAGATGTTTTTCTGACGGGAGAGAAGTATGCAGTGGGGTCTCCCAGATGTCAGTATTAGGACCATTGCTTTTATTGTTATACTAGCTGGGCGGGCCCAGCGTTGCCAGGGCAGTTTAGAGGGCCGCGCGGTTGACAGCCAGCCGCTGCCACTTCCCTGCTCTGTGTCTCAGGCCGCGCGGTTGACGGCCGGCCACTGCCGCTCCCCCGCTCTGTGTCTCGGGCCGAGCGGTTGTCAGGCCCAGCCTGAGTGACCCCATGGGCCCGAGTGACCCCAACTCACCTCCCGCTCCGGCGGGCTGCCGCAGCTGGTAAAAGCAGGGGTAAAAATGGCGGCAACATTTCGGGAGGCTGCAGGATTAAGTCCCGCCCATGATGCACCGATTGGTCAATGATCAGGTCACTGAACTGTAGGATTGGTCAACCATCACGTCACTCAACGCTAATGAGCGGTAGGATTGGTCAACCACTAATGAGCGGATTTTTGAACGTTTTTTGTATACTGTCCGAACAATTTTTGTCTGACCAAAAAGTAAATATGCCTTTGACACTCCCCTGATCATCAGCTTTCTTTTGATATAACATATGTGTAGGTACGCAGTGTATAGCGGACAGACAGACGGACAGACAGACACCACTATCCTTTTATATATATATAAGATATAAGTGACCTGGGACTTTGTATAGGGAGTACAATTTCAAAGTTTGCGGACGATACAAAACTTGGCAACGTAGTAAATTGTTAGCATGATAGTAACAGACTTCAGGAGGACAAAAACAGATTGGTGAAATGGGCAGACACACGGCAGATGCAATTTAATGCGGATAAGTGTGAAGTGATGCACTTTGGGAGAAACATCATGTAGTATAATTTAAATGGTACTATTTTGAAGGGATGCAAGAGCTTAGGAATCTGGAGGTGCCTATTCACAAATCTTTGAAGGTGGCAGGGCAAGTTGAGAGGGTATTTAAGAAAGCGTATGGGATACTTGGCTTTGTAAATGGGGCATTGAATACAAAAACAAGGTAGTCATGCTAAACCTTTACAAATCTCTGTTTAGGCCTCAGCTGGAGTATTGTTTACAATTCTGGGCACCGCACTTTAGGAAGGATGTCAAGAACCTGGAGAAGATACAGTGGAGGTTTACCTGGATGACCCCAGGGATGAGGGAGTTCAGTTATGTGGAGAGATTGGAGAAGCTGGAATTGTTCTCCTTAGAGCAGAGAAAGTTAAGGGGAGACCTAACAGAGGTATTCAAAACTATGAGGGGTATTGACAGAGCAAGTGGGGAGAAACTGTTTCCACTGGCAAGTGGATCGATAATCAGAGGTCAGAGATTTAAAATAATCGCCAAAAGAACTAGAGGGGAGAAGAGGAGAAATGTCTTCACAGAGGGTTGTTAAAATCTAGAACACACTGCCTGAAAGGGTGGTGGAATCAGATTCCATAGGAACTTTTAAAAGGCAATTGGACATGTACTTGAAGAGGACTAATTTGCAGCGCTATGGGGAAAAAGCTGGGGTGTTGGACTAAATTGGACAGCTCTTTCAAACAGCTAACACAGGTGTGATGGGCCGAATAGCCTCCTTCTGTACTGTAAGGTTCTATTATTCTATAATTCAACCACCTATCTAGCCTATTCTTAAAGATTGACATGGTCTCTACTTCACTCACTACCTCCAGAAGTCCACAGCCTCACAACCCTCTGTGTAAAAAAGGTTTCTCCTGCTACTTGTCCTAAATCTATTACATTTAATCTTATATCTATATACCCCCATTCTAGACCCCCCATCCACTGGAAACAACCTGTTTCTATCTACCCTGTCCCATTTCCTCATTATTTTAAACATCTGTTTGTGATCATGTGTCTTCCAGCACAGGCCCTTGGTAAACTATAGGAAATGCGAGCTCCCTCTAATGACAGAAAAGTGGAGCTGCAACATTTTACTTTGCTCCTTGGGCCTTGCAATTTATATTAACCTGGACAAAGATTTCCTCTGATTGCAATGTGCAGCAAAATTGTAAACCATTTCCATATGAAGGTGTTTACAATCTTATTACACCTAATGCACAGAAGAAATCTTCCCTTGTCATCCTTTATCTACTAACCCTGAAAAAGATATTTGCTGAAACACAAGCTTGTGAAATGTTCCAACCCTGAAATCATCAACAACAACAACTTGTATTTATACAGCGCCTTTAAAGTAGTAAAACGTTCCAAGGGGCTTTAGGTCCTGGTGGGTATTATGTCCGTGAATGATTGAGACACGGACAGCAGGAGTTGAACAAAACAAGTCTTTACTGATTGAAGTCAATCGGGAAACTGAAACCACAGAGGCTCACTAGCGCCTTTTATACAGGGGTGGTCACTGCCGGTACTGCAGTCTGAGACCAGTTATTCTCTTAAAGGTACATACACAACAATTCCTCCCCTTTTAGATAAACAGTACATAACATTCATTTAACAACTAAATGTTAACTAATTACAATCACAATTACGGTTGCTAGATACATTGGTTAAGTTTAAGCAATTATAAGTTCAGTCTTTGAGGAGGCTTCCTGATTCTGTCTGGATAACGCCTCTTTGGGGTATCAGGTTCTTCTGGCAAGGTTGAGTCGGGATCAAAGTCGTTGTTTGGTTCATCTGCTTCCAATATCACCGATTCTGCTGTAGCTGCAATTGGTACGTCGATTTCATTGCCAGGTATATCAGATCGTGGTGTGGAGTTGACGTTTTCCAGTGACTCTAGAATCTGGTCAGCATGGTGTCTTACAATGCTCTCTCCAACGTCCACGGTATACATTAGAGGTCCTTGCCGTGTACAAATCGTTCCTGGCTGCCATTTCTCAGTGCGGTAGTCCCGGGCCAAAACTGGTTGACATATCTTAAAACTCCTGGTCGGCCTTTCATTCATATTCTGAAACTGCCTGTTCTCCACATCTCTTCGGACGTTTGGCTTAACCAAATCCAAGCGGCATCGTAGTCTTCGATTGAAGAACATCATGGCTGGAGTTTGGTTGGTAACCGCATGTGTCGCATTCCGGTAGGCAAACAAGAAGTTGTCCACCTTGTGTTGTAGGGGTATATCTTCATTACACATTGCCTTGACAGCCTTCTTGAATGTTTGAACAAACCTCTCGGCCAATCCATTAGTGGCTGGATGATATGGGGCAGATGTGTAATGCTTAACACCAATGATCTTTAAGAACCTCCGGAACTCTTCAGACACAAACTGTGGTCCACTGTCAGAGCAAATCTGTTCAGGCAGCCCATTCCTGGCGAATATGCTTTGTAAAACTGTGATAGTTTTTTCCGTGGTGGTTGAGGACATTTTTATTACCTCTGGCCACTTTGAATGTGCATCCATCGCAATTAAAAACATCAAGTCCATGAAGGGACCAGCAAAATCAATGTGCACCCTTTGCCATGGAGATAAGGGCCACTCCCATGGATGCAGAGGAGCTTGTGGTGGGGCGTTTTGGACCTTCTGGCATCCTGCACAGCTCTTGGTCATCTCTTCGATTTCTCTATCGATTTCCAGCCACCACACAAACGCTCTGGCTAAGTTCTTCATTTTTACCCCACCCAGATGACCCTCATGAAGCTCATTGAGCACTCTATCCGTCAACTTAGGTGGAATTACTACTCTGGATCCACACATCAAGGTTCCTCTGCATACTGACAGCTGTTCTCTTCTCAGCGAGAATGCTGGCAGCAGTGGTTCGCCATGTGCTGGCCATCCCTTCACCGTTAAATCAAATACCCGTGATAGTGTCTGGTCATTCCGTGTTTCCTTTTCTATGTTTGCATTCGTCACAGGGAGACATTCGACTATTGTCAAGTGGAATAACTCCATTGGATCCACTGCAAGGTCTTCTTCTTCCACCGTCGGCAACGGTAGGCGTGACAATCCATCAGCATTCCCATGCTGTTTAGTTCCTTTGTACTCGATGTCATATTGGTGTGCCCCTAGGAAAAGGGACCACCTCTGCAGCCGTTGTGCTGTCATTATCGGTACGCCCTTCTGAGGGTTGAAAATGGAGACAAGAGGTTGATGATCGGTTAGTAGAGTAAATTTATGACCGTGCAGGTAGTGATTGAACTTCTTCACCCCCACACTAGGCTGAGGGCCTCTCTGTCAATCTGGGCGTAGTTACGCTCGGCAGAAGTTAACGAGCGTGACGCAAAAGCTATCGGCCTCTCTAAACCATCAAGGAATTTATGTGACAGTACCGCCCCAATGCCGTAGGGAGACGCATCACACGCCAGTCTGATCGGCAGTGCTGGGTTGTAGTGAGCCAATACTTCTCTTGAAGTGCTTAAGTCCTTACTCTTCTGAAAGGCCCGCTTACAGTCATTGCTCCATTTCCATGCTACTCCCGTTCGTAGCAGGGTGTTCAGTGGGTGCAGAATTGTCGACAAATTCGGCAAAAACTTCTGGTAGTAATTCACCAATCCGAGGAATGACCTCAGTTGCGACACATTTTCAGGCGCTGGGGCCTTAACAACCGCTTCAATTTTGTCAGGGGACTTGTGTAACCCCTCTTCATCAATCACGTGGCCACAATACGATATCTGTTTCTTAAAAAACTCGCACTTGGGGCGGTTGGCTCGTAGCCCATGTTCCCGTAGTCTAGTGAGCACCTGTTCTAGGTTGTTAAGGTGTTCACTGTCATCTTCACCTGTCAAAAGGATGTCGTCCAAGTAACACTGAGTCCCCGGAATCCCTTGCAGGACTTGTTCCATCGCTCTTTGCCATATCGCCGGAGCCGATGCTACTCCGAATACCAATCGATGATACTGGTAAAGACCTTGGTGAGTGTTTATCGTGAGATACTTCCTAGAGGATTCTTCAACCTCCATCTGCAAATACGCTTGTGCTAGGTCAATTTTTGTAAAACGCTTCCCTCTAGACAGTGAGGCGAAGATGTCTTCTATCCTTGGAAGAGGATATTGTACTGTGTGAAGGACTGGGTTCACCGTCACCTTGAAATCCCCACAGATGCGAACCTTCCTTGGCTCCTCAGACTTATTGCTTAACGTTTTCTTCATGACAGGAACGATGGGTGTCGCCCACTCGCTCCAGTCGACCTTAGACAACACACCTGCCTTCTCCATATTCTCCAGCTCTGCCTCGATGGCTGGGCGAATTGCATATGGTACCGGTCTTGCTTTGAAAAACTTGGGAATTGCATTCTGTTCTATTTTTATCGAGGCGGTTACGCCTTTAAGAGTGCCCAGTTCTTGTTGAAATACCTCTTTGGCGTTAGCTAAGATTGTTGACAATCGTCCAGGAGTGACGTCGTCATCTTTTTTACCATCCACCGTCATTGCATGAATGGAGTGCCAATCTAAGCTTATCTTCCTGATCCATTCACGTCCCAATAATGGCGGTCCACCATTTTGCAGTAAGTAGAGATACAATTTCCGTATTTTCTTGCCGTTGTATTCGACAGGCACCCTTATTTTTCCTCTGGGGTATACTTTTTGCCCTGTATACATCGTCAAGACGATGGATGTCTCTCTCAAGGGTATGTGTGAGAATAGCCGCTCGTAGTCTCGTCGATTCATGACGGTTAGTGCTGATCCTGTATCCAATTCCATTTTAACTTGGGACCCTGCTATCGTGAGGGTGACCCAAATGGTTCGGTGATCCTCTTTTGCGATTACATTGTGAAGTTTGAGACAGCTTAGTCTCCTGTTCCCGGATTCACTATCACTCATCTGGTCTTCGGCACTACTGTCCGTCATCTTTTGTACTTTCTTGTACGGTTCCTTAGTAGTCTTTTTGTTGTTGATGGTCTTCTTCCCAGACCTGCAAACTCGTGCAATGTGTCCCATCTTTCCGCATTGCCTGCATATTTTGTCTTTGGACCAACAGTCCTTCTGGTCATGGTTAGTTCTGCCGCAGCGATAACATTTTGCAAATCCCCGTGTCATTTCGTGGGTGCCGTATTCCTGTGGCTTTTGTTGAATTTCCGCAGCTCCCCTGGCTGCTGCTTCATATGATACGGCCACGCTGAAAGCCTTATCTAGCGTCAGCTCTTTTTCTGAGAGTAACTTCTTCTGTGTTCCTTCACTCAGGAGTCCACAGACAAATTTGTCCCGTAGGGTATCTGCCAGTCCTGCTCTGAACTGGCAGTGCTTTGATAGCTTGCGTAGTTCCGTAACGTACTCAGCATTGCTCTCATCTTTATGCTGAGTTCTCCTGTGGAATTTAAATCTTTCTGCTATCAACAGCGGTGCAGGGTTTAGGTGTTCCTGTAGGACAGCAACAATTTCATTAAAACTCTTCGCCTTCGGTTTGGCTGGAGTAATCAGGTCCCGCAATAGGCCGTACGTTCTAGCGCCCATTAAGTTTAGCAATACCGATGCCTTTTTCTCATCGGCTATTTCGTTTGCCTCGCAATATACCTCGACTCTTTCCACATACGTGGTCCAGTCCTCTATTGTATTATCAAAGGCAGTGATACAGCCAGTCTTCGGCATCTTGAAAATCTAAAATGGCGCCTCCCGCACTTTGCCTTCGTCCCTGATTTAACAAAATGGCGCCTCCCACGCTTTGCCTTCTTCCCCGCTGATTAAGATGGTGCCTCCCGCGCTTTGCCTTCTTCCCCGCTGTTGCTAGCGCTGCTTTCCGCGGTTCCCGTTGCAACCTGCAGCTCCTCGCGGTTTCTTGCACGTTTAATATTTCTTTTTTTAATTATTTTCCCGTCGTGGAACAACCCTGTGCGACTCTTGCCTCCCTCTTCTCGGGTCTATACGCAGCCCGGCTTCGTAGCACCGGCCGCGCCCTGTGTGCTCCACCCTCTCTCTCTCCTATTCCCGACAACGCTGCTTGGCCCCGTTGCAAGCCACCCGCTCGAGTTCGCGAATGCCGCAGCCCAGGAAGGATCAGTGTACTACCTGCCACCAGCCCGATTAGCTGAAGCACCGGCGACAGGAACCAGGCCCCGCTTTCGACAGCTTCTCCAGCAATCTTCAACTCCGCTAACACAGGGGCGGATGCCCATGGTCGACGCCCGTTTCTACTCCTTCTTTCTTCCTTCTGGCCTCGACCTCTGCTCACTTCGCTGCAGGAATGGATCCCAGGAGGTGGTGCAGACTGTAGGTTAGTTCGTATCTGCTCGTCGCTAGTATTATGTCCGTGAATGATTGAGACACGGACAGCAGGAGTTGAACAAAACAAGTCTTTACTGATTGAAGTCAATCGGGAAACTGAAACTACAGAGGCTCACTAGTGCCTTTTATACAGGGGTGGTCACTGCCGGTACTGCAGTCTGAGACCAGTTATTCTCTTAAAGGTACATACACAACAGTGGGGTACTTGAATCAGCAACCTTCTGACCCCAAAGGAAACCTGCTACCACTGAGCCAAGTTTGACACTGGTCTTGGTTCTTTCTTTTAGCAGTGTTCAAAATAAAAACTGTCATTTACTGATTTTCCCCAAATTTACCCAGGATCCAATTCATTTCATACTGATCTTCTGTTTTATTACACTACAAATAAAATCTGAAAAAACTCAAGAATATGGGTTTTTAAATTGGAAATAAAAAATGACTTCAATGATCCATAGTTTGACAGTTTTGAAACTGGACTGAATTTATCCCTGAATATTATATCTACAATTAAAATGCATTCTTATTATTTTGCTGTCTAGAAGTTAGATTTACAAGCCTTAGGGTCTATGAAGACTTATTAATACAACATAAAATTACGCAGAATTTACAGCATAGACACAGGCCATTCGGCCCAACAGGTGTTTATGCTCCACATGGGCCTCCTCCCACCCTACTTTTCTCACCCTATCAATATTCCTTTCTTATATATTTATCGAGCTTCCTCTTAATATATCTGTGCTATTCGCCTCAACTACTCCATGTGGTAGCAAGTTCCACATTCTAAACACTCTCTGGGTAAAGGCAACAATTTAGAAAGTAGCACAGATCCCATTATTACATGATTAGTTATTAATCAAATGTATTTTATTTATATATTATGAAATAAAAACTGTTGCTCCTTATTGATTTACAGTCTCAAACATTAGACTATGTCACTGTAGGTGTAGAATCGATCAAATCTTCTGCAAGATGTGCTTATTAGAAACATAGAAGATAGGAGCAGGAGTAGGTCATTCGGCCCCTCGAGCCTGTTCCGCCATTTAATGAGATCATGGCTGATCATCCAAACTCAGTACCCTGTCCCTGCCTTCTCCCCATATCCCTTGATCCCTTTAGCCTTAAGAAATATATCTAACTCCTTCTTGAATATATTTAATGAACTTGCCTCAATTGCCTTCTGTGGTAGAGAATTCCACAGGTTCACCACTCTCTGGGTGAAGAAATTCCTCCTCATCTCTGTCCTAAATGGCTTACCCCTTATCCTTAGACTGTGACCCCTGGTTCTGGAACCCCCCGCCATCGGGAACATCCTTCCTGCATCTAGTCTGTCTACTCCTGTTAGAATTTTATAAGTTTCAATGAGATCCCCTCTCATTCTTCTAAACTCTAGCGAATATAAGCCTAATCGACCCATTCTCTCCTCATACATCATTCCGGCCATCCCAGGTATCAGTCTCGTGAATCTTCACTGCACTTTCTCCATGGCAAGAACATCCTTCCTCAGATAAGGCGACCAAAACTGCACACAATACTCAAGGTGTGGTCTCACCAAGGCCTTGTACAACTGCAGCAAGACATCCTTGCTCCTGTACTCGAATCCTCTCGCTATGAAGGCCAACATACCATTTGTCTTCTTAACTGCCTGCTGCACCTGCATGCTTACCTTCAGTGACTGGTGCACAAGGTCACCCAGGTCTCGTTGCACTTCCCCTTTTCCCAATTTATTGCCGTTCAGATAATAATCTGTTGTAGCGTATGTGCCTTTAAGAGCCCCAGGTGTGCTGTAATGCCGGTAATGGCCACTCGGGCTATATAAGCCTGTATATTGTGTATATCCGTTAGAACCCCCCCCCCCAGACTTTGCTTAGTAAACACCTATGAACCAACTCCTGTCTTCAGTGTCTTTATCAACACACGGACACTACAGTGGCGACGAAGTGGAAACGGACTTATCTGCAATTCGGCAGCACCTCAAGGACATTGATTCCTCGGGCGTCCAGAAGACTCAAGAAAGTGAGAGAAGCTGTGGTTTCACCAGCTGGCCAAGCTGGTGGCAGGTACTGTGCTAATCCTTCCTGGGCATCAGGCTGGGGCTCCAGCGGCTGGCTCTACAGCTGAGACAGGCAGCGAAATCGGAGCAAGCAATAACGGACTGGGAGGGAGCACTCGGGAGATGGCCGGCGCGGCAAGCAGGTCAGCATTCAGACCTGCAGAGAAAGTCCGGCGGGAGTGAGTCTCCAAATGTAAACAAATAAAATTTTTAAAAAATAAAAAAACAAAGAACGGAAACCGCGGGAAACAGTGTTGTCATCGGCAGCAGCGGCGGGAAAGCATGGGGAGCGCCATATCTTTGCTGCTGAAAAGAAAGAAAAGCACGGGAAGCGCCATATCTTTTCTGAAATGCCTAAGTCTGGCAATATTGATGCTTTTGATAGCGAAATAGAGGATTGGACCACATACATGGAAAGAGTAGAGGTATATTGCACTGCAAATGGAATAGAAGATGAAAAAAAAGCTTCAGTACTGCTGAACCTAATGGGCACAAAGGTATACGGGCTGTTACAAAATTTAATCACTCCAGCCAAACCAAAGGACAAGAATTTTAAAGAAATTGTTGATACCCTGCAGGAGCACTTAAACCCAACGCCGCTGCTGATAGCGGCATGATTCAAATTCTTCAAGAGAAATCAACACAAGAATGAAAGTAACGCTGATTACCTAACCGAATTAAGAAAGCTATCAAAGTACTGCCAATTCGGGTCAGGACTAGCAGATTATCTTTGAGACAAATTCGTTTGCGGTCTCTTAAGTGAAGGGACACAAAAAAGGCTGCTTTCTGAAAAAGATTTAACATTGGACAAAGCTTTCAGTATGGCTGTATCATATGAAGCAGCAGCAAGAGGAGCTGCAGAGATACAACAAAAGACACAGGACTTCGGCACCCATGAAATGACACAGGGTTTCGAAAGATGTTATCGCTGCGGCAGATCCACCCATAACCAGAAGGACTGCTGGTTCAAGGGCAAAGCATGCAGGCAATGCGGAAAGATTGGACACATTGCACGGGTATGCCGATCTGGACAAAATAAATCCACAGACAGAAAAAAAAAAAATCAATAAAGGAAAGTACAGGAAGGTACAAATGATGACGGACAGTAGCTCCGAAGACCAGAAGAGCGATAGCGACTCCGAAAACAAGAGACTAAGCTGTCTCAAATTACATAATGTACTTGCCAAAGATGATTACCAAACCATTTGGGTTACCCTCATGATAGCAGGGTCCCCTGTTAAAATGGAGCTAGAGACAGGATCAGCTCTAACCGTAATAAATCAACGGGATTACAAGAGGCTATTTTCGCATATACCTCTAAAAGACACATCCATTATCTTAAAAACATATACGGGGCAGAAAGTATACCCCAAAGGAAAATTAAGGGTGCCTGTTGTATATAACGGCAAAGAAATACAAAAGTTGTATTTATACATTCTACAAGATGGTGGTCCACCGTTGTTGGGACGTGAATGGATCACAAAGATATGTTTAGACTGGCACTCCATTCAGGCACTGACGGTGACCAGTAAGAAAATAAACAATGATGACATCATACCTGAACGATTAAAAGACATCTTGGCCAACGCCAAAGAAGTGTTTCAAGAGAAACTAGGAACCTTGAAAGGCATCACCACCTCAATAAAAGTGGAAGATGCAGCAATTCCCAAATTTTTTTAAGGCAAGACCGGTGCCATACACAATTCGTCCAGCAGTCGAGGCAGAGCTGGAGAGTTTGGAAAAGGCAGGCGTATTATCCAAAATAGATTGGAGCGAGTGGGCAACACCCATCGTTCCAGTCATGAAAAAAGCATTGAATAATGATAAATCTGAAGAACAGAGAAAAATTCGCATCTGTGGATACTTCAAGGTGACTGTAAACCCGGTCCTTCACACAGTACAGTATCCTCTTCCGAGGATAGAAGATATTTTCGCCTCACTATCCGGAGGGAAACGTTTCACCAAAATTGACTTGGCACAGGCATATCTGCAAATGGAGGTTGAGGAGACCTCTAAAAGGTATCTCACGATAAACACACACAAAGGCCTGTACCAGTACAATCGACTGGTTTTTGGAGTAGCATCAGCTCCACCTATCTGGCAAAGAGCTATGGAGCAAGTCCTGCAAGGGATTCCGGGGACTCAATGCTACCTAGACGACATCCTTGTAACAGGAGAAAATGACAACGAGCACCTTGCCAATTTGGAGCAGGTGCTCACTAGGCTGAAAGAACGGGGCCTACGAGCAAATCGCCCCAAGTGCGAATTTTTCCAAAATCAGATATCATATTCTGCCACATAATTAATAAGGAAGGGTTGCATAAGTCATCTGAAAAAATTGAAGAGGTCATAAAAGCCCCAGCACCTGAAAATGTTTCACAATTAAGGTCGTTCCTGGGATTAATAAATTACTATCATAAATTTTTACCGAACTTATCAACTCTTCTACACGCTCTTAATGAACTTCTACAAACAGGAGTGATTTGGAAATGGAACGAAGACTGTAAACGTGCCTTCCATAAATGCAAAGATTTAATCACATCCGAAGAAGTTTTGGCTCATTACAACCCATCACTGCCAATCAGACTGGCGTGCGATGCATCCCCTTATGGCATAGGAGCAGTATTATCCCATAAATTCCCTGATGGCTCAGAACGGCCGATAGCTTTTGCGTCACGCTCATTAAACTCAGCTGAGCGTAACTGTGCCCAAATCGACAGGGAAGCACTCAGCCTGGTATGGGGAGTGAAGAAATTCAACCATTACCTACACGGACAAAAATTTACCTTGTTGACTGACCATCAACCCCTCATCTCCATATTCAACCCTAAAAAGGGTGTTCCCATTATGACAGCGCAAAGGCTACAGAGGTGGTCCCTTTTTCTAGGGGCACACCAATACAACATAGAATACAAAGGATCAAAACAGCATGGGAATGCTGACGGTTTATCGCGCCTACCGTTGCCAATGGTAGAAGAGGCACCTACAGTAGACCCAGTAGAAATGTTCCACTGTACCATAGTGGAATGTCTACCAGTAACAAATTCTGCCATTGAAAGGGAGATGAGAAATGACCCGACTCTCTCACGGGTCTACGATTTAACAGTGAAGGGATGGCCAGCACATGGCGAACCACTGTTGCCAGCATTCTCGCAAAGAAGAGAACAGCTGTCAGTGTGCCGAGGAACCTTAATGTGTGGATCCAGAGTGGTGATTCCACCCAAACTCCAGGATAAAGTGCTAAAGGAGCTTCACGAGGGGCATCTGGGTGGAGTGAAAATGAAGAACCTAGCTAGGGCGTTTGTATGGTGGCCAGGTATCGATGGAGACATCGAAGAAATGACCAAGAGCTGCCTAGGATGCCAGAAGGTCCAAAACGCTCCACCACAAGCCCCTCTACATCCATGGGAGTGGCCCTCATCTCCCTGGCAAAGGGTGCACATCGAATTTGCTGGTCCATTTATGGACTCAATGTTCTTAATCGCGGTTGATGCACACTCCAAGTGGACGGAGGTAATAAAGATGTCCTCCACCACCACGGAAAAAACCATCACAGTATTAAGGACCATATTTGCCAGGAATGGGCTGCCGGAACAGATATGTTCTGATAATGGACCGCAATTTGTGTCCGAAGAATTCAGAAAGTTCTTAAAAAACGGGGTTAAGCACTACACGTCCGCCCCATACCATCCCGCCACCAATGGATTGGCTGAAAGGTTTGTCCAGACCTTCAAGAAGGCCATAAAGGCCATAGGTAATGAAGACATAAAACTTCAGCACAAGGTGGATAGCTTCTTATTCACATACAGGAATGCAACACATATGGTTACCAACCAAACTCCCGCCATGATGTTCTTCAATAGAAACCTAAGATGCCGGCTGGATTTGGTCAAGCCCAACATCAGAAGGGACGTGGAGAACCGGCAGTTTCAAGGCATGAATGAAAGGCCAACTAGAACCTTCCAGATAGGTCAACAAGTTTTGGCCCGGGACTACCGTACCGAGAAATGGCAGCCTGGAACTATCTGCACACGACTAGGACCACTGATGTGTACCGTGGACATCGGAGAAAGCATAATAAGGCGCCATGCTGACCAAATCATAAAGTCATCCGAAAAGGGACAACCTACACCAAAACTCTATGGCCTAGACATTCGGTTTTGGCGCAGCGAGGGCTTTAGCGCCGGAAGTTAGTGCCGGCGCTAAGTCCCCCTGCGCGCGCCAAAAATTCAGTAGCGCCGCGCCCAAACGGCTGCCGGCGCTACTGAGGGGTCTCAGCGCCTCAAAACGGGCGCCACGCGCCGCATTGCAGCGCTATTCCGGCGCTGCGGCGCCCGCTGCGGTGCGGCAGGCTCGGGAAGTGCAGGCCTCCTCCTTCCGTTAAGGAGGAGCTGCCTGCACCCGGCCGCGGCCCGCGATAATCTTTTTAAAAATGAGCCCGGCACCTCGGACAAGTGCCGGGCTTGCTTCTGTTCCGGGGGGGGTAGGGGGGGAAGTCCGGGGAGGGAGCTGCGGCCAGGCGGCCGGCGGGAAAGCGGCCGGCCGCCGCGGGGCCTTTAATGCACCCGGCCGCCGCGGGGCCTTTAATGCACCGGCGCAAAGTTCTGTAAGGCACCTCTGCCAGAACGTTGCTTGCGGCTGCCACGGGCGAGGCGGCCGCAACTCAATTTCCGAGTTCGGGCGGGTTACCATGGCAACCGGGACGCTGCGCACACCGATGACGTCATCGGTGCCGGCGCAGCGCTACCGGCCTAACGCCGATTTAGGGCCCCTGTCAATTTCTAAACTGGCCATAACTTCGGCGCTAGGCCCTCTAGCGCCTCAAAAGCGGCGCTAAGGCCAGTGAATTTCTAGGCCGATATGTCTAACGATAAAGTAGAGATACCCATATCTACCTCCGATCCGGTGATACTGGAACCCGATGAACCCGACACTGGCATTCAAGCCGAATCAGCCTTGCCAAAGGAACCTACTACACCACCAGAAACTACTACACCCCCGCGGCGTTATCCGGACCGAGTCAGGAAGCCTCCTGAGAGACTGACTTATAATTAATTAACTACAGCAATGTGTATATTATTTTTCTTATAACATGTAATTAATAATTACTTAAAATATGATGTACTGGTTAGCTAAAAAGGGAGGAATTGTAGTGTATGTGCCTTCAAGAGCCACAGGTGTGCTGTAATGCCGGTAATGGCCACTCGGGCTATATAAGCCTGTATATTGTGCATATCCGTTAGAACCCCCCCAGACTTTGCTTAGTAAACACCTATGAACCAACTCCTGTCTTCAGTGTCTTATTCAACACACGAACACTACATCTGTCTTCCTGTTTTTGCCACCGAAGTGGATAGCCTCGCATTTATCCACATTATACTGCATTTGCCATGCATCTGCCCAATTACCAAACCTGTCCAAATCATACTGGAGTTTCTCTGCATCCTCCTCACAGCATACAAGCCCACCCAGCATTGTGTCGTCTACAAACTTGGAGATATTACATCTAGTTCCCTCGTCTAGATCATTTATATATATTGTGAATAACTGGGGTCCTAGCACTGATCACCGGGGTACCCCACTAGTCACTACCTGCCACTCAGAAAAAGACCCGTTTATTCCAACTCTTTGCTTCCTGTCTGCCAACCAGTTCTCTATCCAAGACAGTACCTTACCCCCAATCCCATGTGCTTTAACTTTGCATGCTAATCCCTTATGCGGGACCTTATCGAAAGCCTTCTGAAAGTCCAAATACACCACATCCACTGGTTCTCCCTTATCTATTCTACCAGATACATCCTCAAAAAATTCCAGTAGATTAGTCAAGTATGATTTACCTTTTGTAAATCCATGTTGACTTTGTGCGAACCGGTCACTGTTTTCCAAGTGTTCTGCTATTACATTTTTTATAAAGGACTCTAGCATTTTCCCGACTCCCGATGTCAGACTTACCAGTCTATAATTCCCCATTTTGTCTCTACCTCCTTTTTTAAATAGTGGGGTTACATTAGCTATCCTCCAATCCATGGGAACTGTTCCAGAGTCTATAGAATTTTGGAAGATGACCAGCAATGCATCTACTATTTCTAGGGCCACTTCCTTAAGTACCCTAGGATGTAGATTATCAGGCCCTGAGGATTTATCGGCCTTCAATCCCATCAATTTCCCTAACACCATTTCTCTACAAATACTGATTTCATTCAATTCCTCCCTCTCATTAGACCCTATGTTCCCCGACATCTCTGGGAGGCTATTTGTGTCCTCCTTTGTGAAGACAGAACCAAAATATGTATTTAATTGGTAAGCCATTTCTTTGTTTCCCATTATAAATTCTCCTGATTCTGACTGCAAGGGACCTACGTTTGACTTCACCAATCTTTTTCTCTTCACATATTTATAAAAGCTTTTATAGTCAGTTTTTATGTTCCTTGCAAGCTTACTCACATAGTCTATTTTCCCCCTCTTAATTAATCCCTTTGTCCTCCTTTGCTGAATCCTAAACTGCTCCCAATCCTCAGTTTTGCTGCTTTTTCTGGCCAAATTATATGTCCTCTCCTTGGATCTTATGCTATCCCTAATTTCTCTTGTTAGCCATGGTTGAGTCTCCTTTTTTGTTTTATTTTTATGCCAAACAAGGATGAACAAATTCTGTAGTTCATCCATGCGATCTTTAAATGTTTGCCATTGCCTATCCACCGTCAACCCTTTAAGTAACATTCCCCAATCCATCCTAGCCAACTCGTGCCTCATACCATTGTAGTTTCCATTATTTAAATTCAGGACCCTAGTCTCTGAGTCAACCACTTCACTCACCATTTTAATGAATAATTCTATCATATTATGATCGCTCCTCCCCAAGGGGCCTCGCACAACAAGACTGCTAATTAATCCTTTCTCATTACATCATACCCAGTCTAAGATGGCCTGATCTCTAGTTGGTTCCTCGACATATTGGTCCAGGAAACCATCCCGTATGCACTCTAGGAATTCCTCTTCCACAGTATTGTTACTAATTTGGTTAGCCCAATCTAATATGTAGATTAAAGTCACCCATGATATCTGCTGTGCCGCTATTGCACCCATCTCTAATTTCCCATTTAATGCCATCCCCAACCTCAGCATTACTGTTTGGGGGTCTGTATACAACTCTCACTAATGTTTTCTGCCCCTTGGTATTTCTCAGCTCTGCCCATACAGATTCCACATCATCAGAGCGAATATCCTTCCTTACCATTGTGTTAATCTCCTCTTTAACCAGCAATGCTACCCACCACTTTTTCCTTTTTGCCTGTCCTTCCTGAATATTGAATACCCTTGGATGTTGAATTCCCAGTCTTGGTCACCCTGGAGCCATGTCTCCGTAATCTCAATTATATCATATCCGTTTACATCTATTTGCACAGCTAATTCATTCACCTTATTATGAATACTCCTCGCATTAAGACACAAAGCCTTCAGGCTTGATCTTTTAACACTCTTAGCCCTTTTAGAATTATTATTTACTGTGGCCCTGTTTGATTTACACCCTTGATTTCTCTGCCTTCCTCTTTTGCTTTTCTCCTTCCTGTCTTTTGTTTCTATCCTTGCTTCCCTTTCCTCTGTCTCCCTGCACAGGTTCCCAACCCCCTGCCATCTTAGTTTAAACCCTCCCCAACAGCACTATTGAATTGACATGGTTCTAATTCACTGAATAGATTTGTCTGCTTTGTCACAGTGCACCACAGCCAATTCCAGTAGAGCTTATGTAACCCTATATTACCACAGCAACACAGAGCTTCTTACCCTAAATCAACTATTTAACTCAACAAACAGAATGATCCAACCTTATTAGAAATGAATTCATCTGTGTTTCTATTCTATTTTTAACATGGACACCATTTTGTGTTCAGGGCTGTGCCATTTTATGGAACACTATATCTAAGCTGCAGGAATTCTTCCATATTTCACAATTAACTCTGCGCCCCAGCTTCCTAGACAGCGTAGCTTGGAGGGGGAGGGCAGGACAAGGTTATGTGCCAGAACCCAAAATACCACCTGAACTTAAAGATATCCTGATATCCAAAAGAAAGAATTTGCATTTATATAGCACCTTCCATAACCTCAGGACATCGCAAAGTACTTCAGAACCAATAAAATACTTTTGCAGTGTGGTCACTGTTGTAATACAGATAAACATGACAGTCAATTTGAGCACAGTAAGGTCACACATACAGCAATGAGAAATACTGACCAGATGTTCTGGGGTTTTTTTAAGTGATGCTGGTTCAGAATAAATATTGGCCAGGACAATTGCCCTGGGATCTTTTATATGCACTTAAGAGGACAGGCGAGACCTTGGTTTACATCTCATCCAAAAGGCAATAGCTCCAACAGTGAAACACTCCCTCAGAAGTGTCAGCCTAGATTAACTGTTCAAATCTCTGGAGTGGGGCTTGAACCCACACCTTGTGACTCAAGAGAATAGTGCGCTACCAGTGAGCCAAGGCTGACACCTGGAGTGAATTCCATGGGGATTTTCCCATTGGTTCACTGTAACTTTGGTGGAAGAGCCACTGAAACCCCAGAAAAATGGTGTAAACACCATTTACATAATTTTCCCAGGGTTTCCAGAGCTCTTCTGACAAAGTTAGGGTAGATGAGCCAGATAAATTCTCTGGAGAAATTCACCCGCCCTGTATCAGACAGGTTGCCTTGCCATTCACAAACATCCCCCTGCCCCCAGCCCCCCAAATTTACTGGGTGACACCTTCCATTCCTGCAGACCTATTGCTCTTTGTTACTAGGATCACTCCAGTGAGGTTATTCTGTAGCCACTTTAGATCGAACTACTGCCTGAAAGCCTGGAATGGCTGTGCCTGAAGCATCTCCCTGTGGAGCCTTGTAGAAGGAGATTGAAACAAGCACTCATTAGGAATGTGAATGGTTAATGATCTGTGCAGTCAGCTTTTCAATCCATTGGGGTTTAATTTCCTCCGTAAAGTTGATTTGTAAGCTAGTTTAAAGCAGTTGTTAACCAGTTTATTTTAAATGCACTAAAATAACACACCAGGGAGGATTACAGGAACACATTAAGCAGCGTGATACCAGAGGAAATTAGGCCCCTGGTGTCACAATGGTCACTGGTCATTTTGTTTTTACTTTTATGAATACATTACAAAAAGTGGATTGTAAAAGTTCACAATACTGCACGTGTAAAGGCTGATACTAAAGTATATAAGTATATACTGCAGCCACCAACTACCAAAGCAGCCATGAAGGCTCCATAACAGGATCTTCACACTTGTTCCAAGATGTGATGATAATGTCCTTTTAAGAGCATAAAACTGCATGGAACAAGGTAAGACCATTCAGTGATCAAACAATCTGTTGTTGTGTTTTGGGGTTTCATGTCCTTTTCTACTATACATGTTTCAAATTACTCTCTTTACGCCCAAAAAATGCGCACCACTTACCAATTTCCACCCATGAAGTTCCCACTCCAAAATAAGCGTTCCTTTAGGACTGAGCTTTAATAAACTCTGCAGTGATTTTTCGAGAAAGACAATCAGGTCCGTGTCTTCCATTCACTCCAGGAACCTACAGATCCTGCTTTTATATCTACGACCTTGTCGAGATTTAGCACTATTTATTTTCCTGATGCCTTCAATCAGGTAGGTTATTCTGGTAAACATCCCAGTAATGCAAACATTGCTGGCACTGATTCTTTCCTCATATACCTCCTGGGAGACATCTAATGCTAAAAATGCTTTCTGTTCTTAAGGATCAGCTGTCTGGTTAGATGCACCTGTGACTTGATCCCGAAGGAGGCCTACATACTTTGGGGTGAGTTTTCATCTTTTTTTTCATCTCAGTTGTCCTGTTTTAGTGCTGGATATATTTAGGCAGATTATTTTTAACTTTTGGACTAAATGGAGTGATGTTCTGACCGCTCACAGGCACTGATCTGCAGTAGGCGCTGTCTTTTTATGCTTCCTCACCCTGCGATGGTGCCTCTGGTGATCCCCGAGGAGGATTCTGACACAATTTGCGCAATGGGGAATTTTGATAGAGCTTGAAACAATTTGTTTGCTACAGCATTTTTTTTAGAAGATTATACGATCACTAATCTTGGTTAAACTGAGGAAAGTATATTCAAGACAGAAATCAAGAGGTGGAAAATAGAGTATGAGAGTAAGCTTTCAGGGAACATAAAAACTGACTGTAAAAGCTTCTATCAATATGTGAAGAGAAAATGATTGGTGTAGTCAAGCGTAGGTTCCTTGCAGTCAGAATCAGGGGAATTTATAATGGGGAACAAAGAAATACATACTTTGGTTCTGTCTTCACAAAGGAGGACACAAATAACCTCCCAGAGATGTCGGGGAACATAGGGTCTAATGAGAGGGAGGAACTGAATGAAATCAGTATTTGTACTGGGGGTAAGGTACTGACTTGGATAGAGAACTGGTTGGCAGACAGGAAGCAAAGAGTTGGAATAAACGGGTCTTTTTCCGAGTGGCAGGCAGTGATTAGTGGGGTACCGCAGGGATTGGTGCTAGGACCCCAGCTATTCACAATATATATTAATGATCTAGACGAGGGAACTAGATATAATATCTCCAAGTTTGCAGATGACACAAAGCTGGGTGGGTGTGTGTGCTGTCAGGAGGATGCAGAGAAACTCCAGTATGATTTGGACAGGTTGGGTGATTGGGTAGATGCATGGCACCATGGGTGGTTCTGCTGCACGGGACGGGAGGAAAAAGAGCGGGAGAGCTATAGTGATAGGAGATTC
Source organism: Somniosus microcephalus (assembly GCF_052327205.1). NCBI lineage: Eukaryota > Metazoa > Chordata > Chondrichthyes > Squaliformes > Somniosidae > Somniosus > Somniosus microcephalus. The sequence continues at coordinate 110,532,003 of NC_140989.1, forward strand.
TATTGTAAGGGGAATAGATAGGCGTTTCTGTGGCCGCAAACGAGACTCCAGGATGGTATGTTGCCTCCCTGGTGCAAGGGTCAAGGATGTCTCGGAGCGGCTGCAGGGCATTCTGGAGGGGGAGGGTGAACAGCCAGTTGTCATGGTGCATATAAGTACCAACGATACAGGTAAAAAATGGGATGAGGTCCTAAAAGCTGAATATAGGGAGCTAGGAGGTAAATTAAAAAATAGGACCTCAAAGGTAGCAATCTCAGGATTGCTACCAGTGCCACGTGCTAGACAGAGTAGAAATAGAAGGATATTTCAGATGAATACGTGGCTAGAAGAATGGTGCAAGGGGGAGGGGTTCAAATTCCTGGGACATTGGAACCGGTTCTGGGGGAGGTGGGACCAGTACATACCCGATGGTTTGCACCTGAGCAGGACTGGGACTGATGTCCGAGGGGGAGTGTTTGCTAGTGCTGTTGGGGAGGGTTTAAACTAAAATGGCAGGGGGTTGGGAACCTGTGCAGGGAGACAGAGGAAAGGGAAGTAAGGATAGAAGCAAAAGACAGGAAGGAGGAAAGCAAAAGTGGAAGTCAGAGAAATCAAGGGTGTAAATCAAACAGGGCCACAGTAAACAATAATTGAAAAAGGTCTAAGAGTGTTAAAAAAAAAGCCTGAAGGCTTTGTGTCTTCATGCGAGGAGCGTTCGTAATAAGGTGGATGAATTAGCTGTGCAAATAGATGTAAACGCAGATGATATAATTGGGATTATGGAGACATGGCTCCAGGGTGGCCAAGGCTGGGAATTTAACATCCAGGGGTATTCAATATTCAGGAAGGACAGGCAAAAAGTAAAAAGCGGTGGGGTAGCATTGCTGGTTAAAGAGGAGATTAAAACAATAGTAAGGAAGGATATTCGCTCTGATGATGTGGAAGCTGTATGGGTAGAGCTGAGAAATACCAAGGGGCAGAAAACATTAGTGGGAGTTGCATACAGACCCCCAAACAGTAATGCTGAGGTTGGGGATGGCATTAAATGGGAAATTAGAGGTGGGTGCAATAACGGCACAGCAGTTATCATGGTGACTTTAATCTACATATAGATTGGGCTAACCAAATTAGTAACAATACTGTGGAAGAGGAATTCCTAGAGTGTATACGGGATGGTTTCCTGGACCAATATGTCGAGGAACCAACTAGAGATCAGGCCATCTTAGACTGGGTATGATGTAATGAGAAAGGATTAATTAGCAATGTTGTTGTGCGAGGCCCCTTGGGGCGGAGCGATCATAATATGATCGAATTCTTCATTAAGATGGAGAGTGAATTAATTGATTCAGAGTGCTTTGTGCGTTGAGTGCTGCTGGAGTTTTGCTAAGTGGGAGAAAAATCATTTAAGTGTATTTTGTGAATTTTAGTGTGTTAGGAAGTCAATTATCTGAAGTAAGTTTAATTTTTTAAGGGTTTTTTTAACTCTTGGGCCGTTTAAACCAAAGTAGAATCCGGGTATAAAAGGGGAGGGGCTAGTGCAGTGCACAGAGTGCTTTGTGCATTGAGTGCTGCTGGAGTTTTGCTAAGTGGGAGAAAAATCATTTAAGTGTATTTTGTGAATTTTAGTGTGTTAAGAAGTCAATTATTTGAAGTAAGTTTAATTTTATAAGGGTTTTTTAAACTCTTGGGCAGTTTAAACCGGAAGTAGAATCTGGGTATAAAAGGGGAGGGGCTAGTGCAGTGCACGGAGTGCTTTGTGCATTGAGTGCTGCTGGAGTTTTGCTAGGTGGGAGAGTTCGGACAAGTGGGAGGTGAGGGTGTGTTTTTTGCACTGTTTTGTTCCCCACTCCCAGGCTTAGACAGCACTGCGCAGGCAGAGCAGCGAGACGAGTCAACCAAACAGGCCCCACAGACAGTATTCAAGGAGGAGGTTGGTGATCAGCTGGTTGGTTGGTTTTCTTCCTTCTCTTCTCCTTTATACCTTTAAGTTGGTAAGTCCTATTAAATAGTGGTGTGACATTATCATCTATATCCGGGCAGGGTCTTCATAACAAATAATAAGAAATTTAATTAATTATATAGAATGGAGCAGGTGATGTGTTACTGTTGCGAGATGTGGGAGCCGGTGGTCCCCATTGAGGCTCACGGTGATTACATCTGCGACAAGTATTTGCTGCTAGAGGAAATCAAGTTCCATGTTATGGAGCTTGAGACCGAGCTTCAGACACTGCGACACATCAGGGAGGGGGAGAAGTTCCTGGACTCTATGTTTCAGGAGATGGTCACACCTATGAAGTTAATTACTGCAGATGTACTCCGTGGTCAGGGACCGGATGGTGTGACTACGAGTGAGGAAGGTACAGGGATCCAGGATGTAGTGTTGAAGGAGACGCAGCCCTTGTTCTTGTCCAGCAGGATCGAGGTTCTTACTCTCTGTGAGGGCGGGAGTGGGGACTGCAGGGAGGATGAGTAACCTGGCCACAGCACCGTGGTACAGGGGGCCATTCAAGTGGAGGGAGTAAAAAGAAATGTTGTAGTGGTAGGGGATAGTATCATTAGGGGGATAGATAGGGTTCTCTGCAGTCAAGAGCGGGAGTCCTGAAAGCTGTGTTGCCTGCCCAGTGCCAGGTTTAAGGACATCTCTTCTGGGCTGGAAAGAAACTTGGAGTGGGAGGGGGAGGGTCCAGTTGTCGTGATCCATATTGGTACAAATGACGTAGATAGGACAAGGAAGACGGTTCTGTGAAAGGAGTATGAGCAGCTAGGGGTCAAATTAAAAAACAGAACCTCAAGGGTAATAATCTCTGGGTTATTACCTGAGTCACGAGCGAATTTGGCTGGGATAAATAAAATTAAAGAGTTAAATGCGTGGCTCAAAGACTGGTGTGGGAGAAATGGGTTTTGCTTCTTGGGACACTGGCACCAGTACTGGGACAGGAGGGAGCTGTTCCGTTGGGACGGACTCCACTTGGCCAGTGCTGGGACTAGAGTCCTGGCGAATCATATAACTAGGGCTGTAGAGAGGGCTTTAAACTAATTAGTGGGGGGGAGATTTCTAGAGAGCAAATAGTAGAAATGACAACAGAGAAGGTCATAGACTTAGGTAGCAGTGGGGGAATTAAAAAACAGAATGTGTCAGGAAGGAACAGACGGTATGGAGTAAAAAGTAAAGTACTAAAAAGGGAAAAAACAGGAACTAAGTGTTACAAAACATATTTGAAAGTTCTTTATCTGAATGCACGTAGCATTCGTAACAAAATGAATGAGTTAACGGCACAAATAACGACATATGGGTATGATCTTGTGGCCATTACAGAAACATGGCTGCAGGGTGACCATGACTGGGAATTAAACATACCAGGTTATTTAACAATCAGGAAGGACAGGCAGGAAGGGAGAGGAGGTGGGGTGGCTATGTTAATAAAGGAAGGAATCACTATAATACAGAGAAATGATACTAGGTCAAAGGAGCAGGATAGTGAAACAGTTTGGGTGGAGATAAGGAATAATAAGGGGAAAAAAACACTGGTGGGTGTAGTCTATAGGCCTCCGAATAGTTGCAACTCTGTTGGACGGAGTATTAATCAGGAAATAGTTGAGGCTTGTAATAAGGGAACAGCTATAATTATGGGAGATTTTAATTATCATATTAACAGGACAAATCAAATTGGGCAGGGCAGCCTTGAGGATGAGTTCATTGAGTGTATTAGGGATGGGTTTCTTGAGCAGTATGTAACTGAACCGACCAGGGGGCAAGCAACCTTAGATTTGGTCCTGTGTAATGAGACGGGATTAATTAAAAATGTCCTAGTAAAGGATCCCCTTGGAATGAGTGACCATAACATGGTTGAATTCCATATTCAATTAGAGGGTGAGAAGCTTGGATCTCAAACAAGCGTGCGGAGCTTGAATAAAGGAGACTATGAAGGTATGAGAGCGGAATTGATTAGAGTGGACTGGGAAAATAGATTAAAGGGTAAGACGGTCCATGATCAGTGGTGTACATTTAAGGAGTTATTTTACAACTTCCAAAAAATATATATTCCACTGAGGAAAAAAGGGTGTAAAAGAAAAGATAGCCATCCATGGCTAAGTAAATTAATTAAGGATAGTATCCGACTAAAAACAAGGGCATATAAGGTAGCCAAATCTAGTGGGAGGATGGAAGATTGGGAAGTCTTTAAAAGACAGCAAAAAATAACTAAAAGATTGATTAAGAAAGGGAAGATAGATTATGAAAGTAAATTAGCAAAAAATATAAAAACAGACAGTAAACGTTTCTATAGTTATATAAAAAGAAGAAGGGTGGCTAAAGTAAATGTTGGTCCCTTAGAGGATGAGACCGGGAAATTAATGGTGGGAAACATGGAGATGGCAAAAACACTGAACAATTATTATGTATCAGTCTTTACAGTAGAGGACACTAAGAAAATCCCAACACTGGACAAACAGGGGGCTCTAGGGGGGGAGGAACTAAATACGATTAAAATCACTAAGGAAGTGGTACTTGGTAAAATAATGGGACTCAAGGCGGATAAATCCCCTGGACCTGATGGCTTGCATCCTAGGGTCTTGAGGGAAGTAGCGGTAGGGATTGTGGATGCATTGGTAATAATTTTCCAAAACTCACTGGACTCAGCAAAGGTCCCGGCAGATTGAAAAACTGCTAATGTAACACCCTTATTTAAAAAGGGTAGTAGGCAGAAGGCTGGAAACTATAGACCTGTTAGCCTAACATCTGTGGTTGCTAAAATGTTAGTCCATTATTAAGGAGAGAGTAACGGGACATTTGGATAAACATAATTTAATAGGACAAACTCAGCATGGTTTCATGAAGGGGAAGTCATGTTTGACAAATTTGCTTGAGTTTTTTGAGGAAGTAACATACAGGGTGGATAAAGGGGAACCAGTGGACGTAGTGTATTTAGACTTCCAAAAGGCATTTGACAAGGTGCCACACAAACGATTATTGCTCAAGATAAAAAAATCACAGGATTGGGGGTAATATTCTGGCGTGGGTGGAGGATTGGCTCTCTAACAGAAAGCAGAGAGTTGGGATAAATGGTTCATTCTCAGATTGGCAACCAGTAACTAGTGGTGTTCCGCAGGGGTCAGTGCTGGGTCACCAACTCTTTACAATCTATATTAACGTTTTGGAGGAGGGGAGCGAGTGTAACATATCAAAGTTTGCAGATGATACAAAGATGGGAGGGAAAGTAGTGAGTGAGGAGGACATAAAAAACCTGCAAAGGGACATAGACAGGCTAAGTAAGTGGGCAGAGATTTGGCAGATGGAATACTATGCTGGAAAGTGTGAGGTTATGCACTTTGGCAGGAAAAATCATAGAGCAAGTTATTATCTTAATGGCAAGAAACTGGAAAGTACTGTAGTACAAAGGGATCTAGGGGTCCTGGTGCACGAAACTCAAAAAGTTAGTATGCAGGTGCAGCAAGTGATCAAGAAGGCCAATGGAATGTTGGCTTTTATTGCTAGGGGGATGGAATATAAAAACAGGGAGGTATTGCTGCAGTTGTACAAGGTATTGGTGAGACCGCACCTGGAATACTGCATACAGTTTTGGTGTCCATACTTAAGAAAAGACATACTTGCTCTCGAGTCAGTACAAAGAAGGTTCACTCGGTTAATCCCGGGGATGAGGGGGTGGTGGTCATATGAGGAGACGTTGAGTAGATTGGGACTCTACTCATTGGAGTCCAGAAGAATGAGAGGCGATCTTATTGAAACATATAAGATTGTGAAGGGGCTTGATTGGGTGGATGCGGTGAGGATGTTCCCAATGATGGGTGAAACTAGAACTAGGGGGCATAATCTTAAAATAAGGGGCTGCTCTTTCAAAACTGAGATGAGGAGAAACTTCTTCGCTCAGAGGGTGGTAGGTTTGTGGAATTTGCTGCCCCAGAAAGCTGTGGAAGCTACATCATTAAATAAATTTAAAACAGAAATAGATAGTTTCCTAGAAGTAAAGGGAATTAAGGGTTACGGGGAGCGGGCAGGAAATTGGACATGAGTCTAGGTTCGGAATGGTCATGGCCCTGTGGGTAGTGGAGTGGGCCCAGGGACTGTGTAGCCTGGTTCTGCTCCTACTGTGTTCTAATTCTGTGTTAGGTTTCAGGAGATGCTTTTATTCCTGTTCCTGGCTGGGGTGGAGATCGCCTTTACAGAAGGTAAGTACTGTAGAAAATATAGGGACAGAGTGATCTCCTGGAAGAATTTCGATCGCCTAGATGGGTCGGTGAGGAATTTCCCAGATTTTTTTCTCCCAAATTGGCCATTGGGTCTTTATCTGGTTTTTCGCCTCTCCCGGGAGATCACATGGGTTCGGGTGGATGCAGAGTGATAGAAGATTTGAGGTTAGGATCAGATCAGCCATGATCTTATTGAATGGTGGAGCAGGCTCGAGGGGCCGATTGGCCTACTCCTGCTCCTATTTCTTATGTTCTTATGTTCTTATACTTGGGTACTGAATTTAAATAAAGGAAACTACAATGGTATGAGGCACGAGTTGGCTAGGATGTATTGGGGAATGTTACTTAAAGGGTTGACGGTGAATAGGCAATGGCAAACATTTAAAGATCGCATGGATGAACTACAGAATTTGTTCATCCCTGTTTGGCATAAAAATAAAACAAAAAAGGTGACTCAACCATGGCTAACAAGGGAAATTAGGGATAGCATAAGTTCTAAGGAGGGGACATACAAATTGGCCAGAAAAACAGCAAACCTGAGGATTGGGAGCAGTTTAGGATTCAGCAAAGGAGGACAAAGGGATTAATTGAGAGGGGGGAAATAGAGGATGAGAGTAAGCTTGCAGGGAACATAAAAACTGACTGTTAAAGCTTCTATCGATATGTGAAGAGAAAAAGATTGGTAAAGTCAAGCGTAGGTCCCTTGCAGTCAGAATGGGGAACAAAGACATGGCATACCAATTAATTATATACATTGGTTCTGTCTTCACAAAGGAGGACACAAATAAACTCCCAGAGATGTCGGGGAACATAGGGTCTAATGCAAGGGAGGAACTGAATGAAATCAGTATTTGTAGGGAAATGGTGTTCGGGAACTTGACGGGATTGAAGGCCGATAAATCCCCAGGGCCTGATAATCTACATCCTAGGGTACTTAAGGAAGTGGTCCTAGAAATAGTAGATGCATTGCTGGTCATCTTCCAAAATTCGATAGACTCTGGAACAGTTCCCATGGATTGGAGGGTAGCTAATGTAACCCCACTATTTACAAAAGGTGGTAGAGAAAAAACAGGGAATTATAGACCGGTAAGCCTGATATTGGTAGTGGGGAAAATCCTAGAGTCCATTATAAAAGATGTAATAGCAGAGCACTTGGAAAACAGTGACAGGATCGGACAAAGTCAACATGGATTTACAAAAGGTAAATCATGCTTGACTAATCTACTGGAATTTTTTGAGGATGTAACTGGTAGAATAGATAAGGGAGAACCAGTGGATGTGCCATATTCGGACTTTCAGAATGCTTTCGATAAGGTCCCGCATAAGAGACTAGCACGCAAAGTTAAAGCACATGGGAATGGGGGTAAGGTACTGACTTCGATAGAAAACTGGTTGGCAGACAGGAAGCAAAGATTTGGAATAAACGGGTCTTTTTCCGAGTGGCAGGCAGTGACTAGTGGGGTACCGCAGAAATCGGTGCTAGGACCCCAGTTATTCACAATATATATTAATGATCTAGACGAGGGAACTAGATGTAATATCTCCAAGTTTGCAGACGACACAAAGCTGGGTGGGCGTGTGTGCTGTGAGGAGGATGCTGAGAAACTCCAGTATGATTTGGACAGGTTGGGTGATTGGGCAGATGCATGGTAAATGCAATATAATGTGGATAAATGCGAGGTTATCCACTTTGGTGGCAAAAACAGGAAGACAGATTATTATCTGAATGGCAATAGATTTGGAAAAGGGGAAGTGCAACGAGACCTGGGTGTCCTTGTGCACCAGTTGCTGAAGGTAAGCATGCAGGTTCAGCAGGCGGTTAAGAAGGCAAATGGTATGTTGGCCTTCATAGCGAGAGGATTCGGGTACAGGAGCAAGGATGTCTTGCTGCAGTTGTACAAGGCCTTGGTGAGACCACACCTGGAGTATTGTGTGCAGTTTTGGTCGTCTTATCTGAGGAAGGATGTTCTTGCCATGGAGAGAGTGCAGTGAAGATTCACCAGACTGATACCTGGGATGGCAGGAATGACATATGAGGAGAGATTGGGTCGATTAGGCTTATATTCGCTGGAGTTTAGAAGAATGAAAGGGGATTTCATTGAAACTTATAAAATTCTAACAGGACTAGACAGACTAGATGCAGGAAGGCTGTTCCTGATGGCGGGGGCGTCCAGAACCAGGGGTCACAGTCTAAGGATAAGGGGTAAGCCATTTAGGACTGAGATGAGGAGGAATTTCTTCACCCAGAGAGTGGTGAACCTGTGGAATTCTCTACCACAGAAGGCAGTTGAGGCCAATTCATTAAATATATTCAAGAAGGAGTTAGATATATTTCTTAAGGCTAAGGGGATCAAGGGGTATGGGGAGAAAGCAGGGACAGGATACTGAATTTGGATGATTAGCCATGATTGCATTGAATGGCGGAGCAGGCTTGAGGGGCCGAATGGCCTACTCCTGCTCCTATCTTCTATGTTTCTATGTTTCTATTTCTGGATACCAAGGGAACCAAGTGATATGGGGATATTGCGGGAAGGTGGAGTTGAGGTAGAAAATCAGCCATGATCTTATTGAATGCAGGATCAGCTCGAAGGGCTGAATGGCCCACTCCTGCTCCTATTTCTTATGGTCTTATGTTCTCTTAGCTGAGCCCAAGCTCCCCATGTCACAGAGAGACTGTCTTCATTTTCACAGATAGTAGGCAAATTTGTAGCATGCCCAGGGAATGAACAGAGAACTCTCTTCAGTTTATTTTGGCTAATGCTTCGATGATGTGATATCATAGAATCATAGAATAGTACAGCACTGAAGGAGGCCATTCAGCCCATCGGGTCTGTGCTGGCTCTTTCGAAGAGCAATCCAGTTAGTCCCACTCCCTCACTCTTACCCCATAGCCCTGCAATTTTTTCATCTTCAAGTATTTATGCAATTTCCATTTGAAGGCTATTATTGAATCTCTGTCCACCACCCCATCAGACAGTGCATTCCAAATCCTAACCACTCATTGCGTAAAAATGTTTTTCCTCATGTCGCCTCTGGTTCTTTTGCCAATCACCTTAAATCTGTGCCCTCTGGTTATTGACCCTTCAGCCACTGGAAACAGTTTCTTTTTATTTAGTCTATCTAAACCCATCATGATTTTTAACACCTCTATCAAATCTCCTCTTCGCCTTCTCTGCTCCAAGGAGAACAACCAGTCTATTCATGTAACTGTAATCCCGCATCCCTGCTACCATTCTAGTAAATATCTTCTGCACCCTCTCCAAAGCCTTCACATCCTAACAAAAATATCCTCGTGTTTGGAAGGAGACACAGTAATACCACATTTGACTTAGGTTTTTAACTTCCAATCAAATTCCTTAAATAGTTATAGATACAAGCAAATAATAATAGTAGCACAACATAGATTTTTACAGCTGACATTAAGGTTAGGTAACTCCTCAAGTAGTAGAAAATATAGTAGTTTATGACTACTATGCCAAACTATGATACAAGTAATATTGTTACGCGGCAGTTTTTTTTTAACATCTATGAAGTTATCGCATCTGACTTTCTCGCTTCAAAGGTTTCATACAAACTCTCCGATTTGAACAAAACAGGGTAATAAGTACCTTTAAGAAAGTGATTGGGACCAGGCAGATTTAAATCTGTCCTCGGCCTCTTTCACTGTTCCAATGAACTGTTCCAATGAAGATTAATGTAAGCTCGAGAAACAGCACCTCATCTTTCTATTAGGCACTTTCCAGCCTCCTGGGCTCAATGCTGAGCTCAACAATTTCAGAACATAACCTCTGCCCCTATTTTTTCGGATGGCAACTGTGGCTGATGATTCTGCCGTTCCCATTTACACCTCCTCTAAACCCATCTTTTGTTTCTTCACTTGTCCCATTACCATCTCCTTTCACCTTGCACCATCATCCCTTTTGTCATTTAATCTCTCCTGCCTTCCACCCTATCACAGTCCTACCCTTTAATTCTTTCCTCCCCTCCCCACTTTCCCTGCCTCTGTACTTGCTTAAAACCTGTTACATCTCTAGCCTTTCCCAGTTCTGATGAAAGGTCATCGACCTGAAACATTAACTCTGTTTCTCTCTCCAAAGATGCTGCCTGATCTGTTGTGAGTATTCCCAGGATTTTCTGTTTTTATTTCAGATTTCCAGCATCCGCAGTATTTTTGCTTTCAGATTTAAATATAGGAAACTCTCGATTTACCAGCACCCAAACAACTGGAAATCTCGGTTAACCGGCAAAATTCAGGAGTAAGTTCAGTTAAGTTTTTCTTCATATTAGTGGCCGTTTCTTGACTCTTGGCTGTGTAATCGGGCGTTCCTGCACTTGTTGCTAAGCAACAGAGACGCTTGGTCTGTGGTTGGGCTTCTTGCAGCTGTTGCTAAGCAACAGGGAAGCTTGGATTTGTTACTGTGTACAGAGCTCTCGTACCTTTTAACTATAACTCTCTGTAATCCGGACTTTTTGATAAACCGGCACCACGCCGGTTCCGTCGGTGCCAGATAAAAAAGAGTTTCCTGTAACTGTGTGTTCAAATCAACAAAAAAACTGCCAAATAAACGCATATTTGAACAACTCCCACAAGATGTTTGTGTTTGGATTGAGTGGCAATCCCCTGCACTAGACACCAGGTAAAGACAAACTGACAAAATTACCTACCAATTGTATCAATTAAAGCAGTATTTGATTCCTGCGAGTGAAACTGGTTTTATCCCCTTCAGTACTATAACAGAATGAAAGGAAATGCTAAATCTTCAACAAAAATGCTCATTGTTCATACACATAAAATCAATCATGGACTCTTATCCAATTTGTTTACTCTCCCAAGGAAAAGTTCTCCCTGCACATTACCAATGAAAATCAAGGAAATTTCCAAATTATCTGTCCATTTCTACATTGTATATTATTTATTTTTCAATAATATTTTAGTTACTGAATGCGAGAATAGTTATTTTGAAAGGGATGTTACTGATTTGGGGAGAAAAAGAGCCTGTTAAGATAAGGGCCAGTTTTCTCACCATTACATCAGAAGCAAGTGGCAGAATTCCACAATGCTTTGTGTGAAAAAGTGCTTCCTGATTTCTCTCCGGAATGGCCCAGCTCTAATTTGAACAATTTGACCCCTTGTTCTGGATTCACCCACCAAAAGAACCCACCTCTTTCATTGTGAAAATGTAATCCATCGAACTCCCCATCCTTTCACACACACTGTACCCCATCCAACTCCCCACCCTTTCACACAGACACTGTACCCCATCCAACTCCCCATCATTTCACACAGACACTGTACCCCATCCAACTCCCCATCCTTTCAGACACTGTACCCCATCCAACTCCCCATCCTTTCAGACACTGTACCCCATCCAACTCCCCATCATTTCACACAGACACTGTACCCCATCCAACTCCCCATCCTTTCAGACACTGTACCCCATCCAACTCCCCATCCTTTCAGACACTGTACCCCATCCAACTCCCCACCCTTTCACACAGACACTGTACCCCATCCAACTCCCCACCCTTTCACACAGACACTGTACCCCATCCAACTCCCCATCCTTTCAGACACTGTACCCCATCCAACTCCCCATCCTTTCACACAGACACTGTACCCCATCCAACTCCCCATCATTTCACACAGACACTGTACCCCATCCAACTCCCCATCCTTTCAGACACTGTACCCCATCCAACTCCCCATCCTTTCACACAGACACTGTACCCCATCCAACTCCCCATCCTTTCAGACACTGTACCCCATCCAACTCCCCATCCTTTCACACAGACACTGTACCCCATCCAACTCCCCATCCTTTCAGACACTGTACCCCATCCAACTCCCCACCCTTTCACACAGACACTGTACCCCATCCAACTCCCCATCGTTTCACACAGACACTATACCCCATCCAACTCCCCATCGTTTCACACAGACACTATACCCCATCCAACTCCCCATCCTTTCACACAGACACTGTACCCCATCCAACTCCCCATCCTTTCACACAGACACTGTACCCCATCCAACTCCCCACCCTTTCACACAGACACTGTACCCCATCCAACTCCCCATCCTTTCACACAGACACTGTACCCCATCCAACTTCCCACCCTTTCACACAGACACTGTACCCCATCCAACTCCCCATCCTTTCACACAGACACTATACCCCATCCAACTCCCCATCATTTCACACAGACACTGTACCCCATCCAACTTCCCACCCTTTCACACAGACACTGTACCCCATCCAACTCCCCATCCTTTCACACAGACACTGTACCCCATCCAACTTCCCACCCTTTCACACAGACACTGTACCCCATCCAACTCCACATCGTTTCACACAGACACTATACCCCATCCAACTCCACATCGTTTCACACAGACACTATACCCCATCCAACTCCCCATCCTTTCACACAGACACTGTACCCCATCCAACTTCCCACCCTTTCACACAGACACTGTACCCCATCCAACTCCCCATCCTTTCACACAGACACTGTACCCCATCCAACTCCCCATCGTTTCACACAGACACTGTACTCCATCCAACTCCCCACCCTTTCACACACTGTACCCCATCCAACTCCACATCGTTTCACACAGACACTATACCCTATCCAACTACCCATCCTTTCACAGACACTGTACCCCATCCAACTCCCCATCCTTTCACACAGACACTATACCCCATCCAACTCCCCATCCTTTCACACAGACACTGTACCCCATCCAACTTCCCACCCTTTCACACACTGTACCCCATCCAACTCCACATCGTTTCACACAGACACTATACCCTATCCAACTACCCATCCTTTCACAGACACTGTACCCCATCCAACTCCCCATCCTTTAACAGACACTGTACCCCATCCAACTCCCCATCCTTTCACACACACTGTACCCCATCCAACTCCCCATCCTTTCACAGACACTGTACCCCATCCAACTCCCCATCCTTTCACAGACACTGTACCCCATCCAACTCCCCATCCTTTCACAGACACTGTACCCCATCCAACTCCCCATCCTTTCACAGACACTGTACCCCATCCATTTCCCCATCCTTTCACAGACACTGTACTCCATCCAACTCCCCATCCTTTCACACAGACACTGTACTCCATCCAACTCCCCATCCTTTCACAGACACTATACCCCATCCAACTCCCCATCCTTTCACACTGTACCCCATCCAACTCCCCATCCTTTCACAGTCACTGCACCCCATCCAACTCCCCATCCTTTCACAGACACGGTACCCCATCCAACTCCCCATCATTTCACACACACTGTACCCCATCCAACTCCCCATCCTTTCACAGAGACACTGTACTCCATCCAACTCCCCATCCTTTCACACAGACACTGTACCCCATCCAACTCCCCATCCTTTCACAGACACTGTACCCCATCCAACTCCCCATCCTTTCACAGACACGGTACCCCATCCAACTCCCCATCATTTCACACACACTGTACCCCATCCAACTCCCCATCCTTTCACAGACACTGTACCCCATCCAACTCCCCATCCTTTCACACAGACACTGTACCCCATCCAACTCGCCACCCTTTCACACAGACACGGTACCCCATCCAACTCCCCATCATTTCACACACACTGTACCCCATCCAACTCCCCATCCTTTCACAGACACTGTACCCCATCCAACTCCCCATCCTTTCACACACACTGTACCCCATCCAACTCCCCATCCTTTCACAGACACTGTACCCCATCCAACTCCCCATCCTTTCACAGACACTGTACCCCATCCAACTCCCCATCCTTTCACACACACTGTACCCCATCCAACTACCCATCCTTTCACAGACACTGTACCCCATCCAACTCCCCATCCTTTCACAGACACTGTACCCCATCCAACTCCCCATCCTTTCACACACACTGTACCCCATCCAACTCCCCATCCTTTCACAGACACTGTACTCCATCCAACTCCCCATCCTTTCACACAGACACTGTACCCCATCCAACTCCCCATCCTTTCACACAGACACTGTACTCCATCCAACTCCCCATCCTTTCACAGACACTATACCCCATCCAACTCCCCATCCTTTCACAGACACTGTACCCCATCCAACTCCCCATCCTTTCACACAGACACTGTACCCCATCCAACTCCCCATCCTTTCACAGTCACTGCACCCCATCCAACTCCCCATCCTTTCACAGACACTGTACCCCATCCAACTCCCCATCATTTCACACACACTGTACCCCATCCAACTCCCCATCCTTTCACAGACACTGTACCCCATCCAACTCCCCATCCTTTCACAGACACTGTACCCCATCCAACTCCCCATCCTTTCACACAGACACTGTACCCCATCCAACTCCCCATCCTTTCACAGACACTGTACTCCATCCAACTCCCCATCCTTTCACACAGACACTGTCATCCATCCAACTCCCCATCCTTTCACACAGACACTGTACCCCATCCAACTCCCCATCCTTTCACAGACACTGTACCCCATCCAACTCCCCATCCTTTCACACAGACACTGTCATCCATCCAACTCCCCATCCTTTCACACAGACACTGTACTCCATCCAACTCCCCATCCTTTCACACAGACACTGTACCCCATCCAACTCCCCATCCTTTCACACAGACACTGTACCCCATCCAACTCCCCATCCTTTCACACAGACACTGTACCCCATCCAACTCCACACCCTTTCACACAGACACTGTACCCCATCCAACTCCCCATCCTTTCACACAGACACTGTCATCCATCCAACTCCCCATCCTTTCACACAGACACTGTACTCCATCCAACTCCCCATCGTTTCACACAGACACTATACCCTATCCAACTACCCATCCTTTCACAGACACTGTACTCCATCCAACTCCCCATCCTTTCACACAGACACTGTACTCCATCCAACTCCCCATCCTTTCACAGACACTGCACCCCATCCAACTCCCCATCCTTTCACACAGACACTGTACCCCATCCAACTCCCCATCCTTTCACAGACACTGTACCCCATCCAACTCCCCATCCTTTCACAGACACTGTACCCCATCCAACTCCCCATCCTTTCACAGACACTGTACCCCATCCAACTCCCCATCCTTTCACAGACACTGTACCCCATCGAACTCCCCATCCTTTCACACACACTGTACTTCATCCAACTCCCCATCCTTTCACAGACACTGTACCCCATCCAACTCCCCATCCTTTCACACCAACACTGTACCCCATCCAACTCCCCATCCTTTCACACAGACACTGTACTCCATCCAACTCCCCATCCTTTCACACAGACACTGTACTCCATCCAACTCCCCATCCTTTCACACAGACACTATACCCCATCCAACTCCCCATCCTTTCACACAGACACTGTATCCCATCCAACTCCCCATCCTTTCACATAGACACTGTACCCCATCCAACTCCCCATCCTTTCACACAGACACTGTACCCCATCCAACTCCCCATCCATTTACAAAGACACTGTACTCCATCCAACTCCCCATCCTTTCACAGAGACACTGTACCCCATCCAACTCCCCATCCTTTCACACACACACTGTATCCCATCCAACTCCCCATCCTTTCACAGACACTGTACCCCATCCAACTCCACTTCCTTTCACAGACACTGTACCACATAAGAACATAAGAAATAGGAGCAGGAGTAGGCCAATCGGCCCCTCGAGCCTGCTCCACCATTCAATAAGATCATGGCTGATCTGATCCGAACCTCAAATCTACTATCACTCTACATCCCACCCGAACCCATGTGACCTCCTGGGAGAGACGAAAAACCAGATTAAAAACCCAATGGCCAATTTGGGAGAAAAAATCTGGGAAATTCCTCTCCGACCCATCTAGGCGATCGAAACTCGTCCAGGAGATCACTCTGTCCCTATATTTTCTACAGTACTTACCTTCTGTAAAAGGTGATCTCCACCCCAGCCAGGAACAGGAATAGAACCATCTCCTGAAATCTAACACAGAATTAGATCGCAAGAAGTAGGAGCAGAACCAGGCTACACGGCCCCTGGGCCCGCTCCGCTACCTACAGTGCCATGACCGTTCTGAACCTAGACTCATGTCCAATTTCCTGCCCGCTCCCCGTAACCCCTAATTCCCTTTACTTCTAGGAAACTGTCTATTTCTGTTTTAAATTTATTTAATGATGTAGCTTCCACAGCTTTCTGGGGCAACAAATTCCACAAACCTACCACCCTCTGAGTGAAGAAGTTTCTCCTCATCTCAGTTTTGAAAGAGCAGCTCCTTATTCTAAGATTATGCCCCCTAGTTCTAGTTTCACCCATCATTGGGAACATCCTCCCCACATCCACCCGATCAAGCCCCTTCACAATCTTATATGTTTCAATAAGATCGCCTCTCATTCTTCTGAACTCCAATGAGTAGAATCCCAATCTACTCAACCTCTCCTCATATGTCCACCCCCTCATCCCCGGGATTAACTGAGTGAACCTTCTTTGTACTGACTCGAGTATATCTTTTCTTAAATATGGACACCAAAACTGTGTGCAGTATTCCAGGTGCGGTCTCACCAATACCTTGTACAACTGCAACAGTAACTCCCTGGTTTTACATCCTATCTCCCTAGCAATAAAAGCCAACATTCCATTGGCCTTCTTGATCACTTGCTGCACCTGCATACTAACTTTTTGAGTTTCGTGCACCAGGACCCCCAGATCCCTTTGTACTACAGTACTATCCAGTTTCTTGCCATTAAGATAATAACTTGCTCTATGATTTTTCCTGCCAAAGTGCATAACCTCACACTTTCCAGTATTGTATTCCATCTGCCAAATCTCTGCCCACTTACTTAGCCTGTCTATGTCCCTTTGCAGGTTTTTTATGTCCTCCTCACTCACTACTTTCCATCCCATCTTTGTATCATCTGCAAACTTTGATATGTTACACTCGGTCCCCTCCTCCAAATCGTTAATATAGATTGTAAAGAGTTGGGGACCCAGCACTGACCCCTGCGGAACACCACTAGTTACTGGTTGCCAATCTGAGAATGAACCATTTATCCCAACTCTCTGCTTTCTGTTAGATAGCCAATCCTCCACCCATGCCAGAATATTACCCCCAATCCCGTGATTTTTTATCTTGAGCAATAATCTTTTGTGTGGCACCTTGTCAAATGCCTTTTGGAAGTCTAAATACACTACGTCCACTGGTTCCCCTTTATCCACCCTGTATGTTACTTCCTCAAAGAACTCAAGCAAATTTGTCAAACATGACTTCCCCTTCATAAAACCATGCTGACGTTGTCCTATTAAATTATGTTTATCCAAATGTCCCATTACTGTCTCCTTAATAATCGACTCTAAAATTTTACCAACCACAGATGTTAGGCTAACAGGTCTATAGTTTCCAGCCTTCTGTCTACTACCCTTTTTAAATCAGGGTGTTACATTAGCAGTTTTTCAATCTGCCGGGACCTTTGCTGAGTCCAGGGAGTTTTGGAAAATTATTACCAATGCATCCACAAACCCTACCGCCACTTCTCTCAAGACCCTAGGATGTAAGCCATCAGGTCCAGGGGATTTATCCGCCTTGCGTCCCATTATTTTACCAAGTACCACTTCCTTAGTGATTTTAATCGTATTTAGTTCCTCCCCCCCTGGAGCCCCCCGTTTGTCCAGTGTTGGGATATTCTTAGTGTCCTCTACCGTAAAGACTGATACAAAATATTTGTTCAGCGTTTTTGCCATCTCCATGTTTCCCACCATTAATTTCCCGGTCTCATCCTCTAAGGGACCAACATTTACTTTAGCCACCCTTTTTCTTTTTATATAACTATAGAAACTTTTGCTATCTGTTTTTATATTTTTTGCTAATTTACTTTCATAATCTATCTTCCCTTTGTTAATCAATCTTTTAGTTATTTTTTGCTGTCTTTTAAAGACTTCCCAATCTTCTATCCTCCCACTAGGTTTGGCTACCTTATATGCCCTTGTTTTTAGTCGGATACTATCCTTAATTACTTTACTTAGCCACGGATGGCTATCTTTTCTTTTACACCCTTTTTTCCTCAGTGGAATATATATTTTTTGGAAGTTGTAAAATAACCCCTTAAATATACACCACTGATCATGTACCGTCTTACCCTTTAATCTATTTTCCCAGTCCACTCTAATCAATTCCACTCTCATACCTTTATAGTCTCCTTTATTCAAGCTCAGCATGCTTGTTTGAGATCCAACCTTCTCACCCTCTAATTGAATATGGAATTCAACCATGTTATGGTCACTCATTCCAAGGGGATCCTTTACTAGGACATTTTTAATTAATCCTGTCTCATTACACAGGACCAAATCTAAGGTTGCTTGCCCCCTGGTCGGTTCAGTTACAAACTGCTCAAGAAACCCATCCCTAATACACTCAATGAACTCATCCTCAAGGCTGCCCTGCCCAATTTGATTTGTCCAGTTAATATGACAGTTAAAATCCCCCATAATTATAGCTGTTCCCTTATTACAAGCCTCAACTATTTCCTGATTAATACTCCATCCAACAGAGTTGCAACTGTTCGGAGGCCTATAGACTACGCCCACTAGTGTTTTTTTCCCCTTATTATTCCTTATCTCCACCCAAACTGTTTCATTATCCTGATCCTTTGACCCAATATCATTTCTCTGTATTACAGTGATTCCTTCCTTTATTAACATAGCCACCCCACCTCCCCTTCCTTCCTGCCTGTCATTCCTGATTGTTGAAAAACCTGGTATGTTTAATTCCCAGTCATGGTCACCCTGCAGCCATGTTTCTCTAATGGCCACAAGATCATACCCATATGTAGTTATTTGTGCCGTTAACTCATCCATTTTTGTTACGAATGCTACGGGCATTCAGATAAAGAACTTTCAAATATGTTTTGTGACACTTAGTTCCTGCTTTTTCCCCTTTTATTACTTTACCTTTTACTCCATACCTTCTGTCCCTTCCTGACACGTTCTGTTTTTTAATTCCCCCACTGCTACCTTAGTCTATGACCTTCTCCATTGTCATTTTTATTATTTGCTCTCTAGAAACCTCCCCCCCACTAATTAGTTTAAAGCCCTCTCTACAGCCCTAGTTATATGATTCGCCAGGATTCTAATCCCAGCACTGGCCAAGTGAAGTCCGTCCCAATGGAACAGCTCCCTCCTGTCCCAGTACTGGTGCCAGTGTCCCACGAAGCAAAACCCATTTTTCCCACACCAATCTTGGAGCCAACTCCCCATCCTTTCAAACAAATACTGTACCACATCCAACTCCCCATCCTTTCACAGCCACTGTACTCCATCCAACTCCCCATCCTTTCACACACACTGTACTCCATCCAACTCCCCATCCTTTCACACAGACACAGCACCCCATCCAACTCCCCATCCTTTCACACAGACACTGTACTCCATCCAACTCCCCATCCTTTCACACAGACACAGCACCCCATCCAACTCCCCATCCTTTCACACACACACTGTACCCCATCCAACTCCCCATCCTTTCACACAGACACTGTACTCCATCCAACTCCCCATCCTTTCACACAGACACTGTACCCCATCCAACTCCCCATCCTTTCACAGACACTGTACCCCATCCAACTCCCCATCCTTTCACAGACACTGTACTCCATCCAACTCCCCATCCTTTCAGACACAGCACCCCATCCAACTCCCCATCCTTTCACACAGACACTGTACTCCATCCAACTCCCCATCCTTTCACACAGACACTGTACTCCATCCAACTCCCCATCCTTTCACACAGACACTGTACCCCATCCAACTCCCCATCCTTTCAGACACTGTACCCCATCCAACTCCACATCCTTTCACACACACTGTGTCCCATCCAACTCCCCATCCTTTCACAGACACTGTTCTCCATCCAACTCCCCATCCTTTCACACAGACACTGTACCCCATCCAACTCCACATCCTTTCACACACACTGTGTCCCATCCAACTCCCCATCCTTTCACACAGACACTGTGCCCCATCCAACTCCCCATCCTTTCACAGACACTGTACCCCATCCAACTCCCCATCCTTTCACAGACACTGTACCCCATCCAACTCCACATCCTTTCACACAGACACTGTACCCCATCCAACTCCACATCCTTTCACACACACACTGTACCCCATCCAACTCCCCATCCCTTCACACCGACACTGTACACCATCCAACTCCCCATCCTTTCACAGACACTGTACCCCATCCAACTCCCCATCCTTTCACACAGACACTGGGGTAGATTTGGCGTTTGTGTAGCTGATGGGTGAAGCATGCCAATTGCTCATCTGTCGTGCCAGCAGCTCGGACCTCATTAGCTTGGTTCCAGAGAGCTACACACGCTGAACTGACTTCCTGCTGCAGCTCGCCGGTTAGCTAGAGTAGGAATTCTGGCCAGCCTCGATGCTGGGCCAGCCAACAGGCAGCTTTGTCCATGGGGACACCAGTCGTGGGGAGGGAGCGGGTGTGCCTGGTGCGGTGGACGGTGACCCAAGCTATATCTGTGGAGTTCGGGGGAGCACTCCAGTCTGAAAATTTTAGGTCCTTTTTTGAAATTACCGCGTGGGACAAATGGATGGAGCAGACGCTCACTCCGCATACTGCCTCTCAAAATGGCAATCGCGGGCCTATGTGCATCCTATTAATAGGAAGTGCTGCTACAAGCAAACAACTCTCCAGCCGCCCAATGGAAGGCCCCTTCCAAGATGGCAATGGTTGCAGCACAGAAAGCTAGTGCAGAGCATTATGGACTTGTATGGGCGGGTTTATTGCGCAGGATCAGCTAAAGTGCTGAGACGATAGAACTGTGCTAATTGAGTCAGCCACTGATCATTGTGACTCGTGCCAGGAGAATCCATATATGGCAAGATACACAACAACCTACTGGAAAGAATGGAAGATACTGCAAGCTTGAGACGAGAACCAAAGGGCACTGTAGTGGTGTAGCTAACCATTGGGTACTGAGAACTATCGACCAGCAATACGAAGTACACGATGAAAATGCACCAAGGTAGTCACTTCCAGTTCTCCCAGGACAAAGGCTTGATCACTGCACACTCTGGACAGTGCTCTGCAGTTGTAAGCATCGCTATTAACTGTTAATATTGTTGAATGACAGCTAATAAACTGAGTTAATTAACATCAGTCTGTTATTGTCCAAGCTCAGGGTCCAACGAACTGAAATTTCAATTTTATGATCCCTACAATGACAGCGTAAATGGGACAGTAAGTGACCCGATGCCGAACAGGCTTGCTTAAAATCAGGCCAACTCTCACCTCCTTCTCCCAGTTCATAGTAACACTCTTTTCTCTTCCCCTTCAATTCAATGAGCAACTCCCCCCCACCCGACACAAACACACACCACCTCCCCACCTGCCAAACCCTGTTTAAACGGTATTTGTCTTCCACCAACCATTTAAACTGGCAATCTTCCAACCCTGCCCCCAAACCCTAGTTCAAGGCAGCAACCTTTTCCCCCTCCAATCCCTTTAGCGAGCTACCATTCCTTCCCATCTCTTCGTGCTTGAATCTCTGCGCACTCCACCCCACTGCCCCGCAATTAATGCTGGCACTTTCTCTCTTCACACCCCTCAGTTAATGCTTTCATTCTCCTTTCTCCCCAAAGTGCTACTCTTAATTTCTGGCACAATGTTGGTACAGAGTGGAAGGATGTTTACTCTGCCGTCTGTTACACCTGAGCTTTATGATATGATGCTGACTCTAGGGCCTCAATATTAAACCTCGCACAGCGTGCAGAAAAGGATTGGGGGTGTTAAAGTGTGAAATACAGGGAACACAACCCCAACCCGCTGCACTCGTGCCCGCTGCATTTTTTATGATGGTGGGTTGCGGGGTGTCCGAGTCTCCGCCGTGGAGAGGCAGGACAATTAATTAACATATTTAAAATTGGGTTTCCATCGTGCAATTGGGAGCCCGATTTGAAATTTACTGCTGCTGCGCGGGGTTCCCAGGGTCGGGAGACTCGGCAGTGAAAGGGAGGCGGGAGCTGCCGACTCCACGAGATAAGTGCCTCTTCCAACAATCCTTGTGGTCCAGGAGGAGCAGGAGTGCTCCCCCTCCCCCGGCCCCTCAAGCAAACCTTCCACCTCCCCCAACCCTGATTGCAAACATTCCCCCAGACCTCCCAATCGTCAGGGACCGTCCCCGGCTGCAGCCTCCTGCCACTGATACTATCTCCTGCCAGCTAGCCATGGCGGCTGTCCATTGTTCATGCCGTTACTTCCACATCCCTAGCCTTGCCGGGTTCTTCCACCGTTTTCTGCTTCCCCATAAATATTGGGGCCGAGGTGACTGAAGTAGGAAAGCAATCCATTCCCTTCGTCTAACATCCTTTCCTTGATGACCATCAATAAAATGTTATCTCCATTGGGTATAACATGAGAATTACTTAATTGATTAATTAGATAATTTGTTAAGTTTTATCACAGTTTCATAAACACCCAAACATTATACCAATGCTATACATTCCAGCACTCCTTAAATAATTAACCAAACTGAGCTTAGGTGTGTTTCTTTAATTTGTTCAGTCATGTTGGTTATTACACTTTAAAAATCTGTAGTTTGGTTTCTGCCAAGATATCAACGCAATCTGGGCAGATATGACTGAGATAGCACAAAACCATAACCATTTACACTCGAGTTTCCATGAACTTCTACGTTGGTTCAAAAGTCAATTTGGCTGAAGCAGTTCCCGCCCACAAAACTGGCCACGCAACATGGCAAGGTTCTGCCGATTGTGCCCATTCGGGGGTGTTCATCACATTGCGCCCAGAACTAGGGAGCGCAGGCACCTGTAGTCACATTAATCCATCGTTGTTGATCTGCAGCTGCAGTGAATTGAAGTCCCCACCATCACAGAAGCCAGTCTTCAGCCAATTTGATTCACTCCCTGTGATATCAAGAAATGGGTGAGTGCACTGGATACAGCAATTGCTGTGGGCCCCGACAACATCCCAGCTGTCGTGCTAAAGATTTGTGCTGCAGAACTAGCCACGCCTCTAGCCAAGCTGTTCCAGTATAGCTACAACACTGGCATCTACCCGACAATGTGGAAAACTGCCCAGGTATGCCCAGTCCACAAAAAGCAGGACAAATCCAACCCGGCCAATTGCTGCCCCATCAGTCTACACTCCATCATCAGCAAAATGATCAAAGGTGTATTTAACAATGCTATCAAGTGGCAAGAGTTGAATTCCAGAGGTGAGAGTGACTGCCCTTGACATCAAGGCAGCATTTGACTGAATGTGGCATCAAGGAGCCCTAGTAAAATGGAAGTCAATGGGAATCAGGGGGAAAACTTTCCACTGGCTGGAGTTATACCTAGCACAAAGGAAGATGGTTGTGGTTGTTGGAGGTCAATCATCTCAGACCCAAGACATCGATGCAGGAGTTCCTCGGGACAGTGTCCTAGGCCCAACCATCTTCAGCTGCTTCATCAATGACCTTCCCTCCATCAGAAGGTCAGAAGGGGGGATGTTCGCTGATGATTGCACAGTGTTCAGATCCATTCACAACTCCTCGGATAATGCAGTCCATGCCCGCATGCAGCAAGACCTGGATGACATTCAGGCTTAGGCTGATAAGTGGCAAGTAACATTCGCGCCACACAAGTGCCAGGCAATGACTATCTCCAACAAGCGAGAGTCTAATCACCGCCGAATAACATTCAACGGCATTACCATCGCTGAATTCCCCCACCATCAACATCCTGGGGGCCACCATTGACCAGAAACTTAACTGGACCAGCCATATAAATACTGTGGCTACACGAGCAGGTCAGAGGCTGGGTATTCTGTGTCTCACCTCCTGACTCCTCAAAGCCTTTCGACCATCTACAAAGCACAAGTCAGGAGTGTGATGGAATACTCTCCACTTGCCTGGATGAGTGCAGCTCCAACAACACTCAAGGAGCTCGACACCATGCAGGACAAAGCAGCCCACTTGATTGGCACCCCATCCACCACCTTAAACATTCACTCCCTCCACCACCGGCGTACCGTGGCTGCAGTGTGTACCATCTACAAGATGCACTGCAGCATCTCGCCAAGTCTTCTTTGACAATACCTTCCAAACCTACGGCCTCTTCCACCTAGAAGGACAAGGGCAGCAGGTGCATGGGAACACCACCACCTCCAAGTTATCCTCCAAGTTACACACCAACCTGACTTGGGAGTATATCGCCGATCCTTCATTGTTGCTGGGTCAAAATCCTGGAACTCCCTACCTAACAGCACTGTGGGAGTACCTTCACCACACAGACTGCAACAGTTCAAGGCGACGGCTCACCACCACCTTCTCAAGGGCAATTAGGGATGGGCAATAAATGCTTGCTTTGCCAGCAACGCCCGGATCCCAGGAATGAATTTTTTTTTAAATCTCAGATCTGTTTCTCGTACTAATGCTACCATTACTTTAAATTCAGTTTAATGAGTTGAACTACAGTCAATTGATCTGCCCTTGGCACATATGACCTGTGACCAGCAGTCAATTGAAACTACTGATTGGCCTGGTTCTTCAGCTGCTGCAATTATTTGAACAACTTTTCATTTTAAATTAGTTTACTTCAATAATAGTGGTCCCATTGGCCATGTTCCAGTCAATAATCGATTACCATCGATAACACTGCTTGATTGCAATGATTCACAGGAGATAATGTATTCAGGTGGAATCTTTGACGTAACTTCACCTTGCAATTGCAAGAGCATTCTGAGCGCATTTTCTCGCTTGCGCTACTAGTGGAAACTCTAGGCCCTGATCTGTGGGTTCCAAGTTCCTTTAAGTATCATCCTTGTTATGTTCATAAATAAATAGACGTTTTCATTATGAACAGCTAGCTTGAGCTAGTCATTTATTCAGCCATGTGGACTAGTGTACAGGCATCCATCTTGACTACTGCCTTGTGGGTAGCTCCTGCTAAACATACAGCTCCACCTAGTGTACCATTCTAGAATGACATGTTACTGATCATTATATCCCCCTTCCTTAGAGGTCAAACAAAATCAATATCAATCATAACGACATAAACATCTTCACAACAGTCAACACATTTTCAAAGCTTTACTTTATGAACTCTAAGCTTTTCATTCTTTTATTATAGTTTTCTTTGTACTCAAAGATTAAGTCTATCAGGCTTTTTTACTTCACGTGTGGATCTTCTCAGCACAGGTGAGTCTGATGTGTTTTCATGAGAGCCTGTATGTGTGTTTGTGTTAGATTGTTCTGGTGGTGAGTGACAAGATTGTGTTTGGTATTCATGATAAAAAGGTCAGGGAACGTCTGTTGAGAGAAACTGAATTAACATTGGAGAAAGCTGTGAAAATATGCCATGCCAGTGAGCTAGCTCAACAGCACGCAAAGACTTTCAGTGAAATTAATAATAATGCGACTGTAGTAAGTGATAGTGCTGCTGTCGGTGCTGTGTCCTACAAGGGGAAGAAACATGGGCAGAACAGAAATGCAAAGCAATCGGAGGATGGAATTTTTTATTGTAAACGCTGTGGTTACCAGCACCAGTCAAGACAATGCCCAGCGTTTGGGAAAATGTGCACAAAATGTAATGGAAAGAATCACTTTGCCAAACAATGCTTTTCAAAAGTAAAAACAAAGAAAGGGCAACAAGTCAATGTGATTGAGGACACTGAGTTAAGTGAGACATTTTTTGTAGGAATGGTGTCATGTGACAATATCGAAAAGGATACAGAAAATGTGCAGCCCTCAGGAATGGACAATGCTGAACATAAAGTTAATGCAGTCAAAGAGGACAAATGGATGATGCCACTGCAGGTAAATGGAGCATTAGTTACATTGAAACTAGACACTGGGGCAAAAGCAAACTTAATCAGTATGAGTGACATTAAAAATATGAAAGAAAAGCCCAAAATACAGAAAAAGTCAGTACTACTGAAAAACTATAATGGACAGAAAATAGATAGCTTAGGTGTATGCAGACTTAAAGTGACAGTCAAAGACAAAGTGCATCATCTCATGTTTTCTGTTGTGGCTGAAGGACTTGATTCACTATTAGGTGACAAAGCTTGTGAGGACTTAGAACTGGTCAAGAGAGTCTACCATATAAACTGTGCCATAAGCAGACCAGATGACTCGGTGGATTCTGTAGTGAGTAATTTCCAGGATGTGTTTAAAGGATTTGGAGTTCTACCATTCACTTACAAGATCCAGCTAAAGGAGGATGCTCAGCCAGTGGTACATGCTCCATGGAGAGTTCCAGCACCCCTGCGTGACCGGCTCAAGAAAGAACTGGACAGAATGACCACACTAGGAGTCATCAGGAAAGTCGAAGAGCCAACAGACTGGGTTAACTCCATGGTATGTGTAAAGAAAAAGAACAATGATCTAAGAGTATGCACTGAAAGTCTTTGCGTGCTGTTGAGCTAGCTCACTGGCATGGCATATTTTCACAGCTTTCTCCAATGTTAGTTCAGTTTCTCTCATCAGACGTTCCCTGACCTTTTTATCATGAATACCAAACACAATCTGGTCACGAATCATGGATGATTTCAGATCAGAGAAATTACATGTCTGTGCTTTCAGTTTCAGATCGGTCACAAAGCTATCAAAAGTCTCATTTTGCTGCTGTGTCCGTGAACGTAACACGTACCTCTCATAGGTCTCGTTCTTTTTGGGAGAATAATGTGTATCAAACTTCTTTAGCACATCGTCCATTTTTTCTCTGTCCTCCTCTTGATCAAATACAAACGTATTAAATACCTCTGTCGCCTGCGGGCCTGCAACCATGAGCAGTAACGCTATTTTCCTTGCATCTGGCATCGTACCGAACCCGATGGCAGCAATATAAAGCTCGAATTGTTGTTTGGAAGTCCGCCAATTGCAGTCGACATTCCCCGTGAGTTTCAAACCCTCCCGTGGCTTCAAATTCTCCATGTCGCGTTTCACAATATTCAGCAGATATTACCAATCCTGGTACCATGTTATGTTCATAAATAAATAGACGTTTTCATTATGAACAGCTAGCTTGAGCTAGTCATTTATTCAGCCATGTGGACTAGTGTACAGGCATCCATCTTGACTACTGCCTTGTGGGTAGCCCCTGCTAAACATACAGCTCCACCTAGTGTACCATTCTAGAATGACCATTATAATCCTGTGAATACTGATAGTTTAACCTGAATAAAATTAATTGGATAGCCCCCGAAAACTGCCACAGGGATTGCGATGCGTGATTAACCTGCACCCATTGATTGAAATGCAGGCAGCATGCCATCTTCATGCTGCCTGCTCATTAGAATGATTGCTGCCTGCAGCCAGTGTTAACCGCGCTATTCATTGGCTGCACGCCTGAGCATGGAGCGCCAAAATTGTAACATTCTTGCACTTCTTAAAGCTAGCCTGCACCTCTTAAAGTGGAGGTGCATTGTGGCTGGAGCAGGTGTTGGATGTCATGCAAGAAAAGAATCTGACCTGGTAAACAGTGAAGATTGGCACAACAGGGAAGAGAGCGCAGGCTCCAAAGTTTTTGGAGCTTCCCTGGAGGTCTTGGTGGAGGAGGTGGAAAGGAGGAGAGATGTCCTGTATCTGCAGGGGGCCAGGAGGACCTACAGACACATGGAGAGAAGTGGCAGCAGATAGCAGTGGAGGACAGTGCCAGGAGTCAAGCCCCAAGGACCTGGATGCAGTGCTGCAAGAAATTTAATGACCTCCCACGAGTGGTTAAGGTCAGTGAATGCATCTTCAAATGCCAGCTCCTACTAATTGCACCACACTGCCCAATGGACCACAGCCCCATCACTCACCTACCAACAATCTCTATCAATCACGACTCATACTTCACATTTATAGCTCCACCTCACCCTCACACACTTAGCACTGCTGCAAGCCTCACACATACATCTCACACAGAAACATAGAAGATAGGAGCAGGAGTAGGCCATTCAGCCTCTCGAGCCCGCTCTGCCATTTCATGAGATCATGGCTGATCATCCAAATTCAGTACCCTGTCCCTGCTTTCACCGCATATCCCTTGATCCCTTTAGCCTTAAGAAATATATCTAACTCCTTCTTGAATATATTTAATGATTTGGCCTCAACTGCCCTGTGTGACCAAGAATTCCACAGGTTCACCACTCTCTGGGTGAAGAAATTCCTCCTCATTTCAGTCCTAAATGGCTGACCCCTTATCCTTAGACTGTGACCCCTGGTTCTGGACTCCCCCGCCATCGGGAACATCCTTCCTGCATCTAGTCTGTCTAGTCCGGTTAGAATTTTATAAGTTTCAATGAGATTCCCTCTCATTCTTCTAAACTCTAAGCCTAATCGATCCAATCTCTCCTCATACGTCATGCCTGCCATCCCAGGTATCAGTCTGGTGAATCTTCACTGCACTCTCTCCATGGCGAGAACGTCCTTCCTCAGATAAGGCGACCAAAACTGCACACAATACTCAAGGTGTGGTCTCACCAAGGCCCTGTACAACTGCAGCAAGACATCCTTGCTCCTGTATTCAAATCCTCTCGCTATGAAGGCCAACATACCATTTGCCTTCTTAACCGCCTGCTGCACCTGCATGCTTACCTTCAGCGACTGGTACACAAGGACACCCAGGTCTCGTTGCACTTCCCCTATTCCAAATCTATTGTCATTCAGAAAGTAATCTGTCTTCCTGTTTTTGCCACCAAAGTGGATAACCTCGCATTTATCCACATTATACTGCATTTGCCATGCATCTGCCCAATCACCCAACCTGTCCAAATCATACTGGAGTTTCTCGGCATCCTCCTCACAGCACACACGCCCACCCAGCTTTGTGTTGTCTGCAAACTTGGAGATATTACATCTAGTTCCCTTGTCTAGATCATTTATATATATTGTGAATAACTGGGGTCCTAGCACCGATCCCTGCGGTACCCCACTAGTCACTGCCTGCCATTCGGAAAAAGACCCGTTTATTCCAACTCTTTGCTTCCTGTCTGCCAACCAGTTCTCTATCCAAGACAGTACCTTACCCCCAATCCCATGTGCTTTAACTTTGCATGCTAATCTCTTATGCAGGACCTTATCGAAAGCCTTCTGAAAGTCCAAATACACCACATCCACTGGTTCTCCCTTATCTATTCTACCAGTTACATCCTCAAAAAATTCCAGTAGATTAGTCAAGCATGATTTACCTTTTGTAAATCCATGTTGACTTTGTCCGATCCTGTTACTGTCACCTTGCACACACTGGCAGCTATTCAACCATGACAGCCACATCACCCAAACAGATTGCACGACACTCACAATACACTTCCCTCTCTCTTGCAGGAGAAGGTGGCACACAACTGGAGGCAGCAGGAACTAACTGGAGGGGGAGAGGCACGCCTACATGATCTAACCCCCATGGAGGAGATGATGCTGGCCATTCTTGGAACGGCCATTGCTGAGGCCGTGGCCTGCGGTGCGGCTGAAACAATTGAAGATGACAGTGTATCCTCATACCTAATCCTCCTTCTCACATCCCACTTCACCCTCATCCCACAATCTCTTCTGATTTACAAGCTGCAGATGGTGTAAGCATGCACCTCTTGCTTCCCCACCCTCCTCACCACAGCCATATCCTTGTGCCTTTTTCCTTTCAGATACCTATGAAATGCAACCTGGCCAAGCAATGGTGGAACACCAAGAAGAGAGTGATGATGAAGCCAAACCATCACTTTGATTTCACACTCGCAGCCACCAGCTCAGATAATAACACTGCACATATCTTAGAGGACAGCATATATCTTAGAGGATAGCATAGAGGCGGGATCTGCACATGGTGAGACAACAGGCATGAGTGCGCTTCAGCCAGGGCAGGGGGCAAGGATAGCGCAGGTGCGAGCTTGCCGGAAGACAAGGTTGCACACGGGTTCTGCTGCAGAGGACTCAGATGAGGACTTTGATGTGGCAGCCTAAGGAAGAATGTTGATGGGTATGCACAACAAAATACTTGGTGCATTGGGAAGCCTGTCAGAAAGCCTAAGTGCAATGTCAAGGAGTCCAGCACTAACTTGGCACTGGGCTTTGTGGAGAGCTTGGAGCCCATCCTTTCAGGAAATCAAAGTGGTGGCCAGTTCTGTTCGCACACTTGTGAACCCAACCATGATGCCACATCTGATAGTCGATGTGGCAGCTTCCATTGCAGCACAAGCAGCAACCATCCAATGCCTGAGTGCTGCAGTGGAAGTTCAGACTGAAGCCATCATGGCTTTGGGTACCAGTGTTCAAATGGGCTTGTAAAGTGTCACAGCACTCCTGTAATCTGTTCTCCAACAGACCTGAGCCCTAAAGACCCTCTGTGGATATGGCCTCCTGCTAAGAGCCCTTCTTCCCCTCTCCCCCTCCTCCCTCAGCTTGTACTGCCCTGCATGGTCTCTGCTCATTTTCAGAGTCATGCTGTATTCCAAGGGGAATGCCTAGTAGCACACTCATGTCTGGCAGCAACTGGTTTGTGCAGAAGCCTTGCACGCTGATTGACGTCATGATCTGCCTGCGCTACATACTTCCGGGGCACGTGCGCTAACACCTTCATCAAGACGGTGTCCAGCGCAATTCACAGCAGAAGTGTGCACGCACACAGCAGACACCATTTTGGTCCCTGAACAGCACCCATAGCACCCAAATAACGTATGCTAATGAGCCCAATTTCGTGCCCAAGGTGTTAATTTGACATTATTCTCCTCATAACCTTTTAACAACATTCTTCACACCTCCACTAGGTTGGAGTTGGCCGAGGTTAAATGGAGAGATGACAGCTTACCAAAGGTCACTTTCTTCCTACAGTATACATGAAAATAAACTGTGCAAATCTCCATCTCCATGTAAAATAAATCTTTTTTATGTAGCTGCAGCATCTGTTAAGTTCTAATTGTGCTGACCATGCAGATAGAAACAAACAGATGTTACGTTGTGCAATGCTGCTGGTTAAGTGAATCCAAATGAAGTGTTGTGACCTGAATAGCAGGGATGATAAAAATAGAAATACTGGAAATACTCAACAGGTCAGGCAGCATCTGTGGACAGAGAAACAGAGTCAACATCTCGGTCGATATTTCCAGCATTTTCTGTTTTTATTTCAGATTTCCAGCATCTGCGGTATTTTGCTTTTGTATTAAGATAAAAAGAGAGTTCTTAAATGGCTCATTGTTAACAAAGCAAAAGTTTAAATCTGGTCAGGAGCAATGTTGTAATCTCTGCTACTTTACAGTGCATGCCACTGCTGAGTTCTGTGTGAAAGATCCATTACTATATTGACTGCATGGGCGCACGTGTGTGTTTGTATGTGTATTTATATATACCAAACAAAGACACTTCTTGGTGAAATATTCACCTGTCTTTACTCTTCGTTCAGATATGATTTGACCTGTTGTGTATTTCCAGCATTTTCTACTTTATTTTAAACTAGCAGGGGGTGCCCGGCATTGCCAGGGCAATTTTGGGCAGCGCGGTCTCCCTGCCCCTGTCTGTCCTCTCTCTCTCCCTCCCTCCCTCTCCCCCTCTCCTCTCCTGTCCCTCCCCCTCTCTGTCCCTCCCTCCCCTCTCCCTGCCTAGCGCCTCAGGCCCGCTGCCGTTGTGATACCGGCCGTGCGGGGCCTAGCGGTTGAGGGCCGGCTGGGATGTTGGGCCGAGACGGACCCGAGCTGAGCTCCCCAGGGGATCGCGCGGTTGACGGCCGGCAGCTGCCGCTCCCCCGCCCGCTGCGTGTCTCGGGCTGAGCTCCCCCACGGGTGGCGCGGTTGATGGGAGGCCACTGCCGATGACCCGCCCGCTGTATGTAAAATCACCTGCTGCTCCCGGAGTCGCAATGTGGGGGTTTGTTTGGCTGGTGCTGTCCCTGTGGGGATGAAAAAAATGGCGGCGAAGTTTAGGGAGACTGGAGGATTAGGTCCCGCCCATGACGCACCGATTGGTCAACCATCAGGTCACTGAACTGTAGGATTGGTCAAGCAGCACGTCACTCAATGCTAATGAGAGGTAGGATTGGTCAACCGCTAATGAGTGGATTTTTGAACATTTTTTGTATAGTATTTTTGTCTGACCAAAAAGTAAATATGCCTATTAGAGTCCCCTAATGATAAGCTTTCTTTTGATATAACATATGTGCAGGTACACTCTATAACTTTTGATTGTATAGCCGGACAGACGGAAAGACAGACGGAAAGATGGAAAGACGGACCGTTTCGAACTGAGGTCCCAGAGAGGAGACGATAGTGAGTTAGTAGAGGTTCAGCAGAAATTGGCAGGGGTACTTAACAGGTACTTCACTTCAGTGTTTACAAAAGAGGAGGATTTTGGAGTAAACCTTGAATTGGTTTAAAGTGAGATGATCATAATAAATAAAAGCATAGTATTAGAGAAGTTAGTTAAGCTAAAGGAGGACAAAGTGTCAGGACCTGACAAGATATATCCGAGATAACAACAGAAAATGCTGGAAAAACTCAGCAGGCCAGGCAACATCCATGGAGAGAGAAATAGAGTCAACGTTTCAGGTCGAAACCCTTCGTCAGGACTGAGAAAAAACACAGGAAATGAAACAGATTAAAAGGCCAGTTTGGGGGCTGGGAAATGGGGATGAAAGAACAAAAGAGAAGTGAAGAGACATTAAGAGGCATTCAAAACGAGACGAGATGGTGATAGGACTAGTGGAGACAAAAGACAGCTCTAGATGAGGTGTGAAATGCGCTGGCAGAATGAGAGACAGCTGCCATGTGGGAGAGAAAAAAAAAAGGGGGAAGGGCACAAAACAAAGATGTGGATAAAAAATATATATAAAAATGTAATAGGGGCCGAGGTTATGATCTGAAATTGTTGAACTCGATATTGAGTCCGGAAGGCTGTAAAGTGCCTAATCGGAAGATGAGGTGCTGTTCCTCGAGCTTACGCTGGGTTTCCGTGGAACAATGATATATCCGAGTACCGGTGCTGGGACTACTGTTGTTCATAATTTACATAAATGATTTGGACTCAGGAATTTCAAAATTCAAAATTGGGAGGTACAGTTAATACTGAGGAAGACTGCGATAAAATACAAGACGACATTAAAAAAACTCATGGAATGGGTGTGTAATTGGCAAATGAACTTCAATATAGATAATGTGAGATGTTATATTTATTAGGAAAAATAAGGAGACCACATACTACATCGAAAATAAGAATCTAAATGGGGTAGAGGAGCAAAGGAGTCTAGGGGTACAGATACACAAATCACTAAAAGTAGTGACACAGGTTACTCAGACCGTTAAAATAGTAAACCCACGTGTTTGCGTGGGTTTCCTCCGGGTGCTCCGGTTTCCTCCCACAGTCCAAAGATGTGCGGGTTAGGATGATTGGCTATGATAAATTGACCCTTAGTGTTAGGGGGATTAAATACGTGGGGTTACGGGGATAGAGTGGGATATGTGTTGGTGTAGGGGTTACGGGGATCGGGTGGGATATGTGTCGGTGCAGGCTCGATGGGCCGAAATGGCCTCTATCTGCACTGTGGGGTTTCTGTGATTTCTGTGATTCTGTAAACAAAGCACTGGGGTTCATTTCTAGAGGGATAGAATTGAAAAGCATAGAAGTTATGTTAAACTTGTATCAAACCTTGGTTAGACCACACTTGGAGTACTGTGAACAGTTCTGGTCTCCATATCATAAAAGGGCACTGGAGAAGGTGCAAAAAAGATTCAAAAGGATGATACAAGAAATGAGAGGATATACTCATCAGGAAAGGCTGAACAAGAATGGGATCTTTTCTCTAGAAAAGAGAAGGCTGAGGGGAGACATTTTAAAATTATGAAAGAGTTTGATAGGGTAGACATAGAGAAGATGTTTCCATTTGTGGGAGAGACCAAAACTGGGGTCATAAATATAAGATAGCCATTAATAAATCCAGTAGGAAATACAGGAGAAACTTCTTTACCCAAAGAATGGTAAGAATGTGGAACTCGCTGCC
This sequence comes from Somniosus microcephalus, assembly GCF_052327205.1. NCBI lineage: Eukaryota > Metazoa > Chordata > Chondrichthyes > Squaliformes > Somniosidae > Somniosus > Somniosus microcephalus. The sequence continues at coordinate 110,566,206 of NC_140989.1, forward strand.
ACAAGGAGTAGTTGAGGTGAGTAAGACTTTTAAAGTCTGAATTACTGCCAAATAATCTCTCTGGCACTGAAAATTAACTTTAACAAGTGTGGAGTCTCATTCCTTCAGATTTTAATTATTGTTGGAGATTGAAAAAAAAAATGTAAAACAAATATTTTACTTTTTCTTTGTCTCTTTTATCTCTTTCTTTCCCTCTCTTTACTTTGCTTTCTGTACCTGATTTGACATGGAATTCAATTTTCTAACTGACACTTTTTTAACTGATCCTTCCCAAGATCCACAAACAGGACTGCCCTGATAGACCCATCGTTTCAGCCTGTTTTTGCCCCACGGAACTTATCTCTTCCTATCTCGACTCTATTTTTTCTCCTTGTCCAGTCTCTTCCCACCTACATTCGCGACTCTTCTGACGCCCTCCGTCACTTTAACAGTTTCCAGTTTCCTGGCCCCAACCATCTCCTTTTCACTATGGACGTCCAATCCCTCTACACCTCCATCCCCCACCAGGATGGCCTGAGGGTGCTCTGCTTCTTCCTTGAACAGAGGCCCAACCAGTCCCCATCCACCACCACCCTCCTCCGCCTGGCTGAACTTGTTCTCACATTGAACAACTTCTCCTCTGACTCCACTCACTTCCTCCAAATAAAAGGTGTTGCTATGGGAACCCACATGGGCCCTAGCTATGCCTGCCTGTTCATGGAATATGTTGAACATTCTTTGTTCCAGTCCTACTCGGGTCCCCTCCCTCACCTCTTTTTCCGGTACATCGATGACTGTATCGGTGCCATTTCCTGCTCTCGCCCTGAACTAGATAAGTTCATTCACTTTACTTCCAATTTCCACCCTTTCCTCACCTTCATATGGTCCATCTCTGACTCTTCCCTTCCCTTCCTTGACTTCGCCGTCTCCATTTCTGGCAATAGGCTTGCGACAAACATCCACTACAAGCCCACTGATTCCCACAGCTACCTGGACTACACTTCCTCCCACCCTACTTCCTGTAAGGACTCTATTCCATTCTCCCAGTTTCTCCGTCTCCGCCGCGTCTGTTCTGACAATGCCACCTTCCATACCAGTGCGTCCGACATGTCTTCCTTTTTCCTCAACCGAGGATCCCCCTCTACTGTGGTTGACATGGCCCTTGACCATGTCCGTTCCATTTCCCGCACTTCTGCTCTCACCCCTTCCCCTCCCCCCCAGAAATACGATAGGGTTCCCCTTGTCCTCACCTTTCACCCCACAACCCTACACATTCAACGGATCATCCTCCGCCATTTCCGCCACCTCCAACATGATCCCACCACCAAACACATCTTCCCCTCACCTCCCCTTTCAGCATTCCAAAGGGGTCACTCCCTCCTCGACACGCTGGTCCACTCCTCAATCACCCCTAACAGCCCTTCTCCTTCGCCTGGCACCTTCCCGCGCAAGCGCAGGAGATGCAACACATGCCCTTTTACCTCCTTCCTCCCCACTGTCCAGGGCCCCAAATACCCCTTCCAGGTGAAACAGTGATTTACTTGTACTTCTTGCAATTTAATATACTGTATTCGCCGCTCACGATGCGGTCTCCTCTACATTGGGGAGACCAAACGCAGATTGGGCGACCGGTTTGCGGAACACCTCCGTTCAGTCCGTAAGGGTGACCCTGAGCTTCTGGTCGCCTGTCACTTTAATTCTCCGCTTCACTCCCACTCTGATCTCCCTGTTCTCGGCCTATTACATTGTTCCAATGAAGCTCAACGTAAGCTCGAGGAACAGCACCTCATCTTTCGATTAGGCACTTTACAGCCTTCCGGACTCAACATCGAGTTCAACAATTTCAGACAATAACCCTGCCCCCATTTTTCATGCTGTATTAGATTGCCATTCCCATTTGCAACATTTTATCTTTCCTGCCTCTTACATAAGCACAGTATGTTCTTTCAATTCCTTCCTCCCCTCCTAAACCCCACCCTGTCTCTGCACCTGCTTAATATCTGTTACATCTCCAGCTTTTTCTAGTTCTGATGAAGGGTCCCAGACCTGAAACGTTAACTCTGCTTCTCTCTCCATGGATGCTGCCTCGCCTGCTGAGTATTTCCAGCATTTCCTGTTGTTATTTCTAACTGACACTTCCTGGTTTAGACTCTGTGCTGCTCATTAATGATTCTTCAATCTGATTGGCTAAGGAGATACACAGTTGCTTGCCCTGTTCGCACAGGTCCCAGATCCCCTGTAGAGGGCACCGTGTTTTTTGGATGGTTGGCTAAATGGCTGTATGGAAGGATGGCAAAAGCCCATAGGAAGTCTATGGACATTTGCAAGTGTAACGACCGGTTAGCGCCATTTGTTTGCCGCTGACTGCAAAAATCCAGCCCATATGTAATTCTATGAGTATTTTGAAAGAAAATGGGGTGCGACATACAGGTGGCTCTAAAAATTATATTTCATGTTCTATTGAGAGTGGAAGACAGGGGCCCCAGCTATTCACAATATATATTAATGATCTAGATAAGGGAACTAGATGCAATATCTCCAAATTTGCAGACGACACAAAGCTGGGTGGGCGTGTGTGCTGTGAGGAGGATGCCGAGAAACTCCAGGATGATTTGGACAGGTTGGGTGATTGGGCAAAAACATGGCAGATGCAATATAGCGTGGATAAATGCGAGGTTATCCACTTTGGTGGCAAAAAGAGGAAGGCAGATTATTATCTGAATGGCAATAGATTGGGAGAAGGGGAAGTGCAACGAGTCCTGGGTGTCCTTGTGCACCAGTCACTGAAGGTAAGCATGCAGGTGCAGCAGGCGGTTAAGCAGGCAAATGGCATGTTGGCCTTCGTAGCGAGAGGGTTTGAGTACAGGAACAAGGATGTCTTGCTGCAGTTGTACAGGGCCTTGGTGAGACCACATCTTGAGTATTGTGTGCAGTTTTGGTCGCCTTATCTGAGGAAGGATGTTGTTGCCATGGAAGGAGTTCAGTGAAGATTCACTAGGCTGATACCTGGGGTGGCAGGAATGACGTATGAGGAGAGATTGGGTCGATTGGGCTTGTACTCGTTGGAGTTTGGAAGAATGAGAGGGGATCTCATTGAAACTTATAAAATTCTGACAGGACTGGACAGACTAGATGCAGGAAGGATGTTCCCGATGGTCGGGGAGTCCAGAACCAGGGGTCACAGTCTAAGGATAAGGGGTAGGCCATTTAGGACAGAGATGAGGGGGAATTTCTTCACCCAGAGAGTGGTGAACCTGTGGAATTCTCCACCACAGAAGGCAGTAGAGGCCAATACAGTAAATATATTCAAGAAGGAGTTGGATATATTTCTTAAGGCTAAAGGGATCAAGGGGTATGGGGAGAAAGCAGGGACCGGGTACTGAATTTGGATGATCAGCCATGATCGCATTGAATGGCAGAGCAGGCTCGAGGGGCCGAATGGCCTACTCCTGTTCCTATCTTCTATGTTTCTATGAGAGTGGGCAATGAAATACCCATTTTTAAAAAGGGAGACAGAGCTATCCGTGTAATTAGAGACCAGTTAGTTTAACAGCTGTGGTAGGGAACATTTTGGAATCTTTAATTAAATTTGAAATGATTGAACATCTAGATAAAGAAAAATTAATTAGAAGCAATCAACATGGATTTCAGAAAGAAAGATTGTGCTTGACAAACCTGATAGAGTTCTTTGAAAAGGCAACATATATGGTGGATCAGGGAAATACACGGATGTAGAGTACATGGACCTTCAGAAGGTACCAACAGGAAACTATTGGAGAAGACTGGCGGGTATGTAATTAGGAGGAGGGTAGCAAACTGGATTTAAAATTATTAGAAGGGAGGGAACAGAGAGCAGGGGTTAAGGGATTTTTTTTAGCATGGTTGGAAGTGGGTAGTGCTGTGCTGGGACTACTCCTGTTCACAATGTACATCAGTGATTTGGATCTAGGGCTAGAGGGAGAGGTGTTCAAATTTACAGACTGTACTAAAATAGGAGGCACATTAAATAATTATGAGGACCAAAGGAAGCTGCATTGATAAAATGGGTAAAACATGGAAGATGGAATTCAATGTCCATAAATGTGGAGTGTTACATTTTGGTAAAATATTAATTATACGTTGAATGGGGGGAAAGCTGCGTGATCTGGATTTGGGAGTTCAGGTTCACAAGACATTAAAAGCAGCACCTTACTTGAATAAAGGCCATAAAATCTGGAATAAAGGGTTTTATGGTAATTATAGAATATAAAAGTTGGGATGTAATGGTGAATACATTCAAAACCTTTGGAAATCCACAGTTGGAGTACTGTTTGCAGTTTTGTGCTCTGTGCTGTAGGAAAGATGTTGATGCAATAGAGTGGTTACAGTACAAAATCTAGAGGATGCTGCCTGGTATGAGGAAATACAAATACAAAGGACAACTTGAAAAATTGGGCTGTTTTCATTAGAAGAGAGGAGATTATGGGGTGATTTGATAGAGACATTTAAAATTACGAAGGGATGGGGCAGAGTTGATAGAAACAAACTGTTTTGAGGTTTTAGAACAAGGAGACATGGATAGAAGATTAAATGTAGGAGATTTAAGACAGAGTTCAGAAATAACATTTTTAGATGGAGGGTTGTGAAGCTGTGGAATGCGCTAATAGAGTTAGTGATTGAATAGAGACTATATCCACATGAATAGTAGATTAGCTAGAAGGTTGAAGGTAAAAGGAATAAATGGTTATGGGAACATGGCAGGCACTTGGGATTAGGATGACTGCTCGTGTGGAGGATAAACAACATCACAGGCTGACTGGGCCAAACAGTCTGTTTCTGTGTTGTTATTTCTATGTAAAAAAGGTGCACTGTTGAGACTCGGTGATAGGAGCTACATACAGTCTGTACCTGACCAATGCTAGGCACGAGCTGGAAATTTTTGATAGCGACATCAAGTGCCAGAAGTAGAAGTGTATGATTACTCAGAAATGACATCCCTTTCCTTGTCAAACCCAAAAATTCACCCAAAATAGTCAAAAAACATGAGCTGTAATCATCTGAAAAGATCTGCTCAAAGGTTCAAAAATGGGCCTGCAGCCAGGATGACAAATTTCCCAGACATTCTATTCTAGAGCAGGTCAAACTAGATGACCTTTAAAGACCTGGGATGCATCCTAGGATGCTGAGGGAAGTTAAGGAGGAAATTGCGAGGTACTCGCCATAATCTTACAACCCTCCTTAGATACGGAGGTGGTGCCAGAGGACTGGAGAATTGCAAATGTTACACCCTTGTTCAAAAAAGGGTGCAAGGATAAACCCAGCAACTACAGGCCAGTTAGTTTAACCTCGGTAGTGGGTAAACTTTTTCAAACGATAATCAGGGACAAAGTTAACAATCACTTGGACAAGTGTGAATTAATTAAGGAAAGCCAGCACGGATTTGTTAAAGGCAAATCGTGTTTTACTAACTTGATCGAATATTTTGATGAGGTAACAGAGAGGGTTGATGAAGGCAATGCTCTTGATGCGGTGTACATGATTTTCCAAAAGGCATTTGATATAGTGCCACATAATAGCCTTGCCAGCAAAGTTGAAGCACATGGAACAAAAGGGACAGTGGCAGCATGGATAGGAAATTGGCTAAGTGACAAGAAACAGAGAGTAATGGTGAATGGTTGTTTTTTGGACTGGAGGAAGATACACAGTGGTGTTCCCCAGGGGTCGGTACTAGGACCACTGTTTTTCTTGATATATATTAATGTCTTGGATGTGGGTGTACAGGGCACAATTTCAAAATTTGCAGATGGCACTAAACTTGGAGGTATAGTGAACAGTGTGGAGGATAGTGATAGACTTCAAGAGGACATAGACAAGCTGGTGAAATGGGCGAACACATGGCAGATGAAATTTAACGCGGAAAAGTGCGACGTGATATATTTTGGTAGAAAGAACGAGGAGAGGCAATATAAACTAAAGGGTAGAATTCTAAAGGGGGTGCAGGAACAGACAGACCTGGGGGTATATGTGCACAAATTGTTGAAGGTGGCAGGGCAGGTTGAGAGAGCAGTTAAAAAAGCATATGGGATACTGGGCTTTATAAATAGAGGCATAGAGTACAAAAGCAAGGAAGTTATAATAAAATTTATAAAACACTGGTTCGGCCTCAACTAGAGTATTGGGGGGAATTTTGCCAGCCCTGGGGTGGTGGGTTGGAGGCGGGACTGCCAGGAAAATGGCAGAAACTGGGAGTGGGTACCGAACTCGCTCCCAACCTGCCTCCGTGCCATCTTCCCGGGGGGGCGGGTCCCTGACTCACGCAAGGACCCATCTCCTCGAGGCAGGAAGGGGATTACAGCCACTTAACTTAAGAGGCTTATCCCCATTTTACCAACACAAGTGCGGGCTTCCCAACGTCAGGAAACCCCGCCAGGGTCAGCGAGGCAAGCAGTGGGTCTGCGGGGGTGAGAGGGGTCGAAAAGTGCGCTGTGGAGGTGAGTGATGGGTGCAAGTATGGAGAGGTAATTATGGGAGGCGAGTGAAAAGTGTTGGAAAAAGTTTCTTTGCAATAAGTTCCAATTGGCCAGGCTGAGGGAGGTGTGGAGAAGCAGGCGGATGTCCTGCCCTGCTTGAACTCCACCCCAAAGAGGAGAATCCGCCCAATGTTTCCATAACTGGCAATTGAGCAATAAAGGAGATTAAGGAGAAGCAAGGGCAACACATGAAGGAAAAAGAGATCCAGGCAGCAGAAATGAAGGGGAGGATGGAAAACTATAGTTATGAGGAGAGACTGGAGATAATGGCACTATTTCCACTGGACTAAGAGCAGATCTAATAGAGGTTTTTAAAAACATTCTGAAGGGTGAATAGGGAAATTAATGACCATCCACCACTGGTTAGAGAGTCAGTGATGAGGAGTCGGGAATTTAAAATTGCCTACTAAGAATGTGAGGAAAAAGGGTAACAGAAATATCTTTACACAGAATGTAGTTCCAGCATAGAATAGTTTCCCAGAGAATGGTTGAGGCAAAGACCATTGCTTCTTTGAAGGGAACAGTAGATAAACATTAGAAGCAGAGGAAGATGCAGTACTATGTGAACGGAGGAAAGCAATTAATTCATTCGGGATTGCTCTAGAAAACAGCTGGCAGACACAATGGGGAGAATGGTCCCCTTCTGTGCTATAAACTTCTATCATTCTATGGAGAGGAGGCAAGTGAAAGTGGCAAAAAGGAAGAGGAGCCAATATATTGAGCAGGAAGGAACAAGAAAGCTGAACAGTGGTTGGAAAGGTAGACGAGCACTGTTAAATAAGTAAGAATGAAGAGACCTGAGCAGTGAGTAGGAAAACAGAGAAGACATGGGACAATGGACAAGAATGGAAATAACACACTGGGAAGGCAGAAGAAGCCTGGGTGATGGTCTGAAATGACTAGTTTCTCAGTCGGCAGAGCTTCCAGCAAATTGAGTTACCAGCATCCAGTTATTGTGTTACTGCAGCAAAATCTAGTTTCATTTCAAAAAAATGAATAGAAGATTAAAAAGATATGGATTCAGCCACCAGATAATGTCAATGGTAATCACTCCAGCAATGACCTTTTTAGGCCTTAGTTAGGTTGAATTTACAACATTTAGCTCCTTTCCTATTTGAAGCAGTTGTGTTCCTTTTCATCATGTGTGCAAAATGAGGGTACATTTTAACATGTACTCACGTTCTTTGCTACCTGTGTCCTTATTCACAAGTGGGCATTAAGAATTATTAGAGGCAGGAACACGCCATTTTCTTTAAGTTCATAAGTAGATCAATAAAGTTACATAGCAACTGTAACACTTTGTTTCCTTGAATCAATACAGGCTTCAGCCTAACTGGGAGTATAACAGCTAATGGAAACAATAATTGTCTTTTTAACCTTACAACATCACAAGCCTAATTGGTGTTTTTAACTAAAATGTAGAGCAATTATCAAGGGAACGTATTTGTACAGAATTTCAAGCTAAGGGTGCACACTGTCACGCACCATTAAAGAATTCACTGGAACATCATTTCCTTTATGTATCTAGACATTATTTTGAATACCGAATGGATTTCTCAGTAGAACTGCTGTTCATATTCTATGGTGTAATTTCACTAATAGATCCGCTGTGGTGTTAAATTACATTATGTATGGTTGAAGTTACACCTCCAGCTCCCAGGGAGCTTCTTTTCAATTCTCTAATCAATCCATCAAGCTTTGCAAGTCAACAAAGGTCAAACTGCAGCTCATGTATAAAATTTTCTGGCAACTTTCTTTGAACAAAGCTGGCACTGATAGCTCCCACTTCCAACGCCCCCAGAACATCTGAACATTTGACAAGTCACCCACAAGAATGGCACCTGATGTAATGTTACAAAGTTGACTGCAGTGAAGCCTTCTTATGGTGAATTCCTATATCATGCGATTCTGTTCATAGAGGGGAACAGAATGAAGTGCCCATGTAGCTCAAGGGAATGACGTCCCTGCTACAGTGAAATGACTGCCTGCTTATGATCATTTCTGCTCCATTCTGCTATTCCTTAGACAATTAGATATTTCTCATGAATTGATAGAAAATGTCTGCAAACTACAGAATGCCTTAGCCATCTGTATGCATTATACTGAAGTCCTCTGCTTTCAGAGTTTAAACATGATATTAATTCCCTAAAGAACAAATTATGGGTTAGACCCAGTAATATCTGCATAGTACCATTGTTAGCCATAGCTCAGATGGTAGCACTCTGGCCTTTGAGTGGTCGTGGGTTCAAGTGGTTGAAGCATTTTTTTGGAGAGACTTGAGCACAAAATCTAAGCTGACACTTTTTCATGAAAACCATCAAAAACTACCCAACAACTTCGAAAAATGCCTGATAGCTCAAAAACAGCTGTAAATACAGGCCTTATGACATGTGAAGACAAGGGCCTAGAAATTGGGTTTTGGCGCAGCGACGGCTTTAGCGCCGGAAGTTAGTGCCGGAGCTAAGTCGCACTGGGCGGGCCAAAAATTCAATAGTTCTGCGCCCAAACGGCTGCCGGCGCTGCTGAGAGCTGTTTGCGCCTGAAAACTGGCGCTACGCGCTGAATATCGGCGCTATTCCGGCGCTGCAGCGCCCGCTGCGGTGCGGCAGGTTCGGGAAGTGCAGGCCTCCTCCTTCCCTTAAGGAGGAGCTGCCTGCACCCGGCCGCGGCCCGCGAAAATCATTGTAAAAATGAGCCCGGCACCTCAGACAAGTGCCGGGCTTGCTTCTGTTCCGGGGGGGGAAGTCCGGGGAGGGAGCTGCGGCCAGGCGGCCGGCGGGAAAGCGGCCGGCCGCCGCGGGGCCTTTAATGCGCCGGCGCAAAGTCATGTAAGACTCTGTTGCCAGAGTCTTAGTTGCGGCTGCCACGGGCGAGGCGGCCGCAACTGAATTTCGGCGCTGGGGCCCGTCGGCATGGCAACCGGGACGCTGCGCACACCGATGACGTCATCGGTGCCGGCGCAGCGCTACCGGTCTACCGCAGCGGAAGGGCCCCAGGCAATTTCGGCGCCGGCGCCAATTGCAGCGCTAGGCCCTCTAGCGCCGCAAAATCGGCGCTAAGGGCACTGAATTTCTAGGCCAAGGAGTTAGACTGAAAGTGCAGGGCCTGCCATGACGTATGCTGTAGATATACCCAACATTCGATTACTTTTATTGTGAGGGAGAAGTTCACAGAAACACAGCTTGCAGCAGTGATGAATTTAGAAAGTGGGATGCAAGTTCTGAGTCATGAAATTTAAGGATAGAATTTATAATTTAGCGCTCCCAGCACACAGCTTTATGCCATGGGAAAGTATATCAGGAATTCAGGTTAGCACATCTACATGATTTTACGTCATTTAATTTGAATGGATGGAAAATTATTGAGGTACATTGACCTCCATGCCTGATGAGCTCCTGTCTCACAAAGTTGTGTGCTAGGTGCACAAATTTGTAAAATCTATCCCTTATGTTCTAATGGGGCTACAGGCAATTACTCCCTTCCTCCCCCTCGTAATGTTGATTTTTGACCTTTATTTGACACATTTTCCAGTAATTCTGCTTCTTAAGCCAAAATTGCTACTAAAATGCTACTAAAAAGGTTAAAGATATTTTATATCTGAAAATAAAAGTAGCTGTGGAGACCCTCAATGCAACTTTGCATTGGGAATCATGTTAATTCGTCAACTGATGCCTTGAATTTAAAGCATGTACCTATAATAATTCCAAACGGCATTGCATTCAACATTCAATAACAAATTTGAATATATATATATATATATAGCACCTTTAACGTAAAACAATTTCCCAAAGGGCTTCACAGAGAGATAAAGATAGACACCAAGCATGTGGAGGAGTTAGGAGAGGAGGCAAAAAGGTAGATTTTGGGAAGGCAGATAAAGGTGGAAGAGAGGAATGTGGCAGAGAGGTCAAGGGAAGGAGGATGGGCGCGAGACAGCTGAAAGGTCTACAACCGATAGTAGAACAGATGCAAGGAGGACAATGCACAAAATCTGGAGGACCAGAGAGCTCAGGACATGATATAAAACTGGAGGTGGTCATTGAGGTAGGTTGGGACCTGGTTATGGAGGGATTTGTAAATGAGGATGAGTTTTTGACATCCATGCACTTGGATATAGGAGCCAGTGTATGTTAGCAAGGATTCAAAATAATTAGCATTGACTTAGGATTTGAGCAGCAGATTTTTGGACAAGTTGGAGTTTGTGTATATGCAGGATGGAAGCTGGTGAGGAGAGTGTTTCAGAAACTGAGTCTACTCTTTCTGATGGGGGTGATTGAACAAATCGACTGTAAATTAATAAAACATTAAATAAAACTTAACAAATTAAATTAGAATTTGATTGGCTGGGGTGATGATGCACTCCAGTCCCCGCGGCGCCCACCGGTCGCGGAAGGCCTCAAGTGTGCCGGCGGACACCGCGTGCTCCATCTCCAGGGCCACCCGGGCGCAAACATAGCCGCAGAAGAGAGGCAGGCAATCGGGTCGAACGGCCCCCTCGACCGCCCGCTGCCTGGACCTGTTAATGGCAACTTTGGCCAGGATCAGGAGCAGTCCTACGAGGAGGTCCTCCGATCTGCCCGCTCCCCTCTGCACCAGGTGACCAAAGATCAGGAGTGTGGGACTGAAGTGCAGCCAAAGATCGAGGAGCAGCCCCTTCAAATAATGAAAGAGGGGCTGCAACTTCTCACATTCACCATATATATTGGAAATGGACTCCTCCGGGCCGCAGAAAAGGCAGGCACCCTGGGAGTCCGTGAACCTGTTTAAAACTTTATTGCACAGGACTGCTCCATGCAGCACCCTCCAGGCCAAGTCCCCAATAGAACAAGGGAGGACTCCTGCATAGAGAGCCCTCCATTAGATACCTCTGCCTCCACCGGACGGCAAGATCCCGATGGCAAGGAACTGAGTCTAGAGTGGCGGCAGTGCGTACCTGATCCGACAGACTGGAGGATCACCAGGAATTGATCCTCAGGCCTCATCTACATATGCAGGAGGAACTGCTGGTGCCAGTGGCACCTCTACAGGCTACTCGCCCGACCAGAAAAACTCAATTTCAGCTCGCCCGGCTCACTCGCAACAAATCTCGGGTAGGAGAGGCTGGAACGGGCAATGTGGGGGGTGGTTGTGAGGACTGCGGAGTCGGTAGAAGTGCTCCTGCCGGCTCCACAGAAAGTTTCTAAATGAAAAGTAAAATAAAACTTACCTTTAGCTTGGCAGCCCGACACCTACCTCGCTCACCAGTACCACATTTTCTGGAGGGCTCCTTCAACAGGTTTTAGGTGCTAATTAACATGTGCCAGGGGCCCAACGCCTGTTTTAGGCAGCCACCCGGGATGCCTAAGAAATGGGCCCAATCGCTGCCTGAGCAGATTGGGTGCAGGCTATCCCGCTGTTAAATTGGTGTGCTTTGCGCCCGTTTTACGCAGTGTGCAAGAGGAAATTCTGTAGGTTCTACACTCAGGAAATCAAAGAGATCGGATAAGATCCATGCTAGAGTAGATTGTACACGGGCTGTGGAATGCCAGACACTTGGAAAGGCGCTCAGTATCTGTGTCAGCAGCAATGGAGACAGTGAAAAACACAATCATGCACGGAAGCTCTTACACTGGTAAACTGGTTCAATACTCAATACATTGAGAACTTTATTCTATGTACAGCACATAGGAAAGGTTAATCACACTGAAATAAGCTCTCGACAGGCAGCCAGCATCCCACCCACACATAGCATGTATTACCTCACGCGCCCGCTTCTCAAACACGAGTCAAAACTTAATGGTATGAGTCACAGAAACTAGTATCAAATGCCACTGTGTGTCATGCTTTTAAGTTACATAAACATGTAAAGAAATTATATGTGCAAATAACCTACTTATAAGTACCACGCTATCAGATGTAATATGACTGCATTTGTTTCATCAGGTCAATAGCAAAGGAGAGTTATCGAACCAGGCACTGATTTTTTTCTTGGGGTGGGGGGAGGTCTGCCATGATATTTGTGATTTTAAGGAGCTGAATGTCTCTGGTAGTAATTGAGATGTTGGGCACGAAGTTGCAGCATAAGGCACTCCTGGGTCATTTGCAGCGCTATCAGATACAGAGCAAAGCTGCTGTTCTCTGTCTCAAGAGCACAGCTTATGTTGAGTCTGTGTTTACAAGTGCAGTTATAATGAATAACAGGACACAGACAACAGAAGTAAGTAAACAGGTCTTTAGTGATTGAGGGTCAAGGCGGGAACTGAGGTACACTTGCTCCGCAGGGTTTATATACCGGTGTGGTCACCACCGGTACTACAATGTACAGGAGCCATTAAAAAGTAGTCCATCACTTTAAGGTATCCTCTTAAGGTAGTACAGGTTACATGCACTACAGCTTACTACCAGCCCGAGAGGAGCAGCCCAAAGGCACTAGTGTTTTACACGAGCTGTGCTGAAGGACCCTGTGGAGGAGATTCTCATTTGTATTCAATTGCCGGCAGTTAGTGCTATGGACTCACACCCATTAGGAACACCCCCGCACTCATTTCACGTAGGGCCCTTACTGACGGCAGAGGGACAAGCCTCTCACCTCATCAGCTTGCGATGGGTTCGAAGTCGGATCCCGCTGATGAAAGTATAGGGGGTTAACCCAGTTTCATCAGACAAAGGATTTTCAAACCTGCAAGGAGACCAGAAAAGCATAGCAATGGCTTAAACTGCTGCAAAAACTGAGAAAGAATATTAATATCAACACAGTATTACCAAGTGTGATGATTTCTATTAAATTTTTCCATCCAGATCATCTCACATCATACTCAGATTAATTGCTTAGAAAATTGACTTAAAGGGAATCTTGAAAGTATAAATATTCTGAACCTATATCCCACAAGATCAGACTAATCAGTACTAATACTACCCAGCTGCAGCAGAACTAAATCGCAAAGGAATTTCTGTTCATACTACCTGTGAAAAATATTTAAATTTATTTTAAACTGATTCATTGTTCACACGTAGTATGAACAGAATAGATTGTCAAAGCCTATGGGATAAGAATTATAATCCTCCTGGCGGGCTGACCACAACTTATGACTTTGACAATGTTGGCTACCAGGTCACGACCTCACCCATGGGATAAGAACATAAGAAATAGGATTAGGAGTAGGCCAATCGGCCCTCGAGCCTGCTCCACCATTCAATAAGATCATGGCTGATCTGATCCTAACCTCAAATCTTCTATCACTCTCCATCCACCTGAACCCATGTGATCTCCCGGGAGAGGTGAAAAACCAGATAAAAACCCAATGGCCAATTTGGGAGAATAAAATCTGGGAAATTCCTCTCCGACCCATCTAGGCGATCGAAACTCGTCCAGGAGATCACTCTGTCCCTATATTTTCTACAGTACTTACCTTCTGTAAAGGCGATCTCCACCCCAGCCAGGAACAGGAATAAAACCATCTCCTGAAATCTAACACAGAATTAGAACACAGTAGGAGCAGAACCAGGCTACACGGCCCCTGGGCCCACTCCACTACCCACAGGGCCATGACCATTCTGAACCTAGACTCATGTCCAATTTCCTGCCCGCTCCCCGTAACCCTTAATTCCCTTTACTTCTAGGAAACTATCTATTTCTGTTATAAATTTATTTAATGATGTAGCTTCCACAGCTTTCTGGGGCAGCAAATTCCACAAACCTACCACCCTCTGAGTGAAGAAGTTTCTCCTCATCTCAGTTTTGAAAGAGCAGCCCCTTATTCTAAGATTATGCCCCCTAGTTCTAGTTTCACCCATCATTGGGAACATCCTCACCGCATCCACCCGATCCAACCCCTTCACAATCTTATATGTTTCAATAAGATCGCCTCTCATTCTTCTGAACTCCAATGAGTAGAGTCCCAATCTACTCAACCTCTCCTCATATGACTACCCCCTCATCCCCGGGATTAACCGAGTGAACCTTCTTTGTACTGACTCGAGAGCAAGTATGTCTTTTTTTAAGTATGGACACCAAAACTGTATGTAGTATTCCAGGTGCGGTCTCACCAATACCTTGTACAACTGCAGCAATACCCCCCTATTTTTATATTCTATCCCCCTAGCAATAAAAGCCAACATTCCATTGGCCTTCTTAATCACTTGCTGCACCTGCATACTAACTTTGAGTTTCATGCACCAGGACCCCCAGATCCCTTTGTACTTCAGTACTTTCCAGTTTCTTGCCATTAAGATAATAACTTGCTCTACGATTTTTCCTGCCAAAGTGCATAACCTCACACTTTCCAGTATTGTATTCCATCTGCCAAATCTCTGCCCACTTACTTAGCCTGTCTATGTCCCTTTGCAGGTTTTTTATGTCCTCCTCACTCACTACTTTCCCTCCCATCTTAGTATCATCTGCAAACTTTGATATGTTACACTCGGCCCCCTCCTCCAAATCGTTAATATAGATTGTAAAGAGTTGGGGACCCAGCACTGACCCCTGCGGAACACTAGTTACTGGTTGCCAGTCTGAGAACGAACCATTTATCCCAACTCTCTGCTTTCTGTTAGAGAGCCAATCCTCCACCCACGCCAGAATATTATCCCCAATCCCGTGATTTTTTATCTTGAGCAATAATCTTTTGTGTGGCACCTTGTCAAATGCCTTTTGGAAGTCTAAATACACTACGTCCACTGGTTCCCCTTTATCCACCCTGTATGTTACTTCCTCAAAGAACTCAAGCAAATTTGTCAAACATGACTTCCCCTTCATAAATCATATTGTATCTTCCATCGATCCTTGCTGTACTGTCCTGAAGTTTTGGACTAACAGGTCAAGTGAAGGAGAAGACTGCAGTACTATGTAGCCTGTCATTTGCTGTTACTATATTGTTTAGTTACTTTCCCGTCTACACTCTTGTACTGGAAATGTGAAAATGGAACGAGCAAGCTTACTACATTTGAATGGGTCGATTTTCCTAGGAGGCGGAATCGGTGAGCGAGGGAGTCCGGGGCGGGCGACGGACATGAACATCCTCATCGGCCGGCCCTCATTGTATTATTGGTGGGCTGGCTGGTCCATCGTGTGAGCAGCAGACTGCCCAGCAGATTTTCATGAGGCCCGGCCGATTTGCATGCCATTCATAAGGCTCCCATCTGCCTGTAGCCAACTTTGCGATCCGTCCTGGCAAAATTGCAGCGGGTGCGAAGTCAGCAGGAACGGAACGGTAAAGTTTGCTCTCCTGAAGCTTAGCGCTCACACGCTCTGCTCCCCCGGTGGAGATTAAAATTCACCCTGAAGAAACACTTCAGGTTGCAATTTCAAATTTCAGCAAACAAGAATTACTAACAAATATGTCTTTCAGATCTTCCATGGGTTTGGTTATGGTTTCATTAGCAATTGCTCCTCTAGACTTGTCTCATTCTTCCTCAGCTCCAAATATACCACCCTGCACTGTCTTCCTCACATTGTTGAAATCAAGACTGATTGTGTACTACTGTAATTCTTCCCCCCCAGAATCTCAAAACTGTGAAACTCCTTACCACTCTCAGTCTTCTCATCCTGCTCCAATCCATCAGATTGTAAAACCTGAGCTTGGTGACACCCACCCATTTGATCTTACTTCATCTTATTTCCAACTATTTTCAACCATACTAATGTCATGCTCTGTGAGGCCTTCGCCTAGGTTTTTCATTGAAGAAATGACTCTGTATGATACATCGAGTGTAGATTAAGACTACAATGGATACCTATATTAAACCAATCTTGCTGAATTATCTCCCTTAAAATGGCCAGCATATGAGCAGTCAACATCTTCCAATGGATTCACTGCAAACTGAGGACATGGAATAGAATTGCATGCCTTGTGATGTCCATTTTTGATGAAGCAGACTTAATATCACCACCCACTGCAGATGCAATCTACACATGGTGTGCTGTCCAATGGAATTTTTCAACAGTCAGGCAAAACTACATCTTTGGGTTCTTCACAGAACCCTTCGTGCTACCAGTAAGTCGTAAAAATTCTCTAACAGCACAATTTTTGAGCCAGTGTGAAGGTTTGTGAAGAGCAGGGATTTTGTTTGATGGATGTAACTGGTAATTTCATTGACAAGACCTGCAGAGATCCAAACCTTTATTTCACACATTTGAAATAACTTTCAGCAGCATCTCATCACTGTTCCAGAATCAATTTGAAGCCTTGTTTTAATAGCTAGTCACAAATGCTAGCTAACAAGGAAACTGAGCAACTCACCACTGACTTTGAGAACAGGGCGCCCTCTCACTTGTGTCAAGTGATAGATGGTATGCAGCTACAGTTTTTCTGAATTACACAGTTTCATGCTCAGACAGGTACTGCTGTTTCTCACTCTCACTGTGAGATACGCTTTTACGTTTCAATTAACATTAGTTTATTGACATTTCTTCATTCTCTATTTGGTATCTGTGGGTAATTGCTATTGACAAGTAATGTAGATGCTGCCAAAAGCACTTCCTGCTTTAAAATCTGCTGCTGAACAATGGTTACAACAACAATTTGCATTTATATAGTGCCTTTAAGGCAGTAAAACGCTCCAAGGCGCTTATCAAGAGAGTAACCTCCACTTCTCTCTCCTCCTTTAAGACATTCCGTAAAACCTAATACAAAAGCAAAATACTGCGGATGCTGGAAATCTGAAATAAAAACAGAAAATGCTGGAAATACTCAGCAGGTCAGGCAGCATCTGTGGAGAAAGAAACAGAGTTAACGTTTCAGGTTGATGACCCTTTGTCAGTTCTGACACTAGTATTTGTTTAATTTCACTTCCATTTCCTTATTCCCCATTATAATTTCTCCTGTCTCAGCCTGTAAGGGACCCATGTTTACTTTCACTAATCTTTTCCTTTTTACATACCTATAGAAGCTTTTACAGTCTCTTTTTATGTCTCTCGCTAGTTTACTCTCATTCTAATTTCCCTTTCTTTATTAATTTCTTGGTCCTCCTTTGTTGAATTCTAAAATACTCCCAATCCTCAGGCTTACTACTCATTTTGGCAACATTATAAGCCTCTTCCTTTGATCCAATACTATCTTTAACTTCTCTTGTTAGCCATGGTTGGACTACTTTTCCTGTGGGGGGTTTTGTACCTTAAAGGAATGTATATTTGTTATAAATTATGTATTGATTCTTTAAATTCTAGCCATTGCTTGTCTACTGTCATACCTTTTAATGTAGTTTCCCAATCTACCTTAGCCAACTTGCCCCTCATACCTACGTAGTTTGCTTTGTTTAGATTTAAGACCCTAGCTTTGGATTTAACTAAATCACTTTCAAACTTAATATAAAATTCTATCATATTATGGTCACTCTTCCCTAAGGGCCTCTTTACTACATGGTTATTAATTAACCCTTTCTCATTGCACAATACTAGATCTAAAATAGCCTGTTCGCTAGTTGGTTCCTCAACATACTGATCGAGAAAACTGTCTTTTATACATTTGTCCTCCACACTATTACATCAAATTTGGTTTGCCCAGTCTATATGTAGATTAAAGTCCCCCATGATTAATGTATTACCCTTGTTACATGCACCTCTAATTTCCTGATTTATACTCTGCCCTACATTACAATTACAGTATGGGGGCCTATAAACAACTCCCACCAATGTTTTCTGCCCCTTGCTGTTTCTTAGCTCCACCCAAACTGATTCTACTTCTTGAATTTCAGAGCGAAGATCTTTCTCTCTCCTGTCTTTATCCCATCATTTATTATCAGGGCTGCCCCTCCTCCTTTTCCATTTTGTGTATCTCTTCTAAAAGTTAAGTGTCCTGGAATATTTAGTTCCCAACCTTGGCCACTTTGCAACCCGTCTCTGATGTGCCTTCAATAACCACAAAACTAGAAGTTATAGACTTTAACAAGTTGGCTTTTAATCACTAAGATCAGAGCTAGCATCTCAACACACTGACTGGCTCGCAGGAATGAGTCATACAGATCCTGGGATCTTTATGTAAGAGAAGTCAGGGGCGGAGCCAAGAGCTAAGACCTGGAACCTTCCAGGTTAGTCAGGAAAGAGGAAGTGAAACTATACACCGTGTGGGGGAGGGTAATATACATGAGTGCAAAACGAATACAGGCAAGAACGAATACAGGCAAGACAAACAGATTTCATTACAGTCTCCATAATGGCTATTAGATCAAACCTATTCATTTCTATCTCCACTATTAATTCATCTATTTTGTTGCAAATGCTTTGCGCATTCAGATACAGCTTTGACTTTTTTCTATTTTTCCCTGATGTCACTGTTGCCTTATTACCTTTGTTACTCTCTCTGTCCCTTCCTGACCCACTCTGCTTATTTTAACCCAAAACTCTGCTCTGCTCTAGAGCCTTGAAATTTCTCTTGCTGCTTTTAAATTTACTTTTTATGGAATCCTCCCACCACCGCCCCCGCCTTCGTTAGTTTAAAGCCCTGTCTACTGCCCTAGTTATTTGATTTGCCAGGACACTGATTCCAGTCCAGCTTAAGTGGAGCCCGTCCCAATGGAACAGCTCCCTCTTTCCCCAGTACTGATGCCAGTGCCCCATGAAGCAAAATCCCTGCCTCCCACACCACTCTTTGAGCCACGCATTTAACTTTCTAAACTGCTTATCCCTATGTCAATTTGCGTGTGGCTCAGGTAAGAATCCAGAGATTATTACCTTTGAGGATCTGCATTTTAATTTGGACCCAACTCCTCAAACTCACTCAGCAGAACCTCATTCCTAGTTCTACCTTTGTCGTTGGTTTCTACGTGGACCATAACAACTGGATCCTCCTCTTCCCACTCCAAGTTTTTCTCCAGCCATGAGGAGATGTCTTTAACCCTGGCACTGGGCAGGCAACACAACCTTCGGAACTCCCGACTGTGGTTGCAGAGAACAGTATCTATCCCTCTGACCATGCTGTCCCTTACCACAACTGCATTCCCTTTCACTCCCCCCACTTGAATGGCCTCCTGCACCGTGGTGCCATGGTCAGCTTGCTCATCCGTCCTGCAGGCTTTTCCCTCATCCACACAAGCAGCAAGAACTCATACCTGTTGGATAAGGACAAATGCCAAGGCTCCACCAGCACTTCACCTGGGGTCCCCTTACCTGCCTGAGTTGCAGTCACACCCTCCTGTTCCTGACCATCAACCAGACCTGTACCACTAACTAACATAAGGGGTGTGACTGCCTCCTGGATCAAAGTGTCCAGGTAACTCTCCCCGCTGCCTGATGCCCCACAATGTCTGCACCTCAGACTCCAGCTCAACAACTCTGAGCTGAAGTTCCTCAAGATGCAGGCACTTAGTGCAAACGTGGTTGTCCGGGGTCACAATGCTCTCCACAAACTCCCACATGCTGCAGTTAAAGCACACCACCTGCACTGCCATCCCTATATAACCTTGTTCTATTTAATTACATTTAAGTTTAAGTAATTTAGTTTACAGTTTCGTTTCTTGACTACTTAATTGATCTAGATTAAGTTATGGGTAATTAAATATCTACCTGTAACACAAAGCACTACAGGTAGTGTAGGCAAAAAGCAGCAACTCCATCCCCCTCTTCACCAAATTCCCAAATGAAACATTCTGTTTAAGTGCACTCCATTTAATTCTGCTCTGTGCTCTGCAGAACTGTTTACTTTTATACTCTAGGAGCATCACCCAATTTACAAGTGTTGACTCGGCTCCCCTGCTCCCTGTGATTAGCACCTATTCAAGACAAACACTTACAGCTGACTGTAAGAGAAGAGGAAAAGTCAGCCAGGATTCCTATTCCTGATCAATGTTTAGTGGTCCCTATTGGAGAGTGCACATGTACAGATATTGAGTTAGGACAAAATTGGGCTTTACTATTGTGCTTTTCTGCAGTCAAATAGCCTGCTATCACTCACTGTCACACACCAGCACTCTGTGCTAGCAGACACTCTTAACTTCAATGTGTTTTTGTTTAAGTAGTCCCTTACAGATTGCAGTAACTTTTCCCCTCTGCTACGTATAAGGGTAAATTGACCGATCCTGTGCTTCCAGTGGGGAGTTGCTCTCCAAGGGAGCATGGGTCAGAGGTTGGGCTACAACACTGCCGTGATGAATTTCCACCCATGCTCCCTTTCACGTGCTTTCCCACTGGCAGCACGGAATCAGTGAATTCATCCTGTTATAATAAGACAGTTATTGACTACTTGTACAATTCATGCAGTCATATTTGCTCATTGTGGATAACAGCAGCATGCACTGGGATTGAACATTGATTCCTTAAAGTTTCCAATTCATAAAGGAACAAGCAGAAGTCAAAATCAATGCAGCTTCATCAATAAAAGCTGGATTATTGGAGGTATTATACAAACATAACAATAACCGAGGACACTGTCCCCTAGACACCTTATGCAATACCCATTACTCACCCATATAATTGCTACAGCTGTATTGTCTGGCTTTTGGGGGCACTGCACTGCTAATACAGGAGCCAGTGGGAATCGAGTGTTTAGCAAGCACTGAAAAGTTTGAATAAAAATAGCAAATGCAGGAAATACACTGCAAGTCAGTCAGCCTGTGTAAGAGAAAAGGCAGATTAACAGTTCAAGTGGGTTCTGATGAAATGTCGCACCCTATCTCCTTCTTTCAGATGTTGTCTGACCTGTTGTATTCCTCCAGCATTTTCTATTTTTATTTGGTGGGCTTTTCATTTTTCTTATGTATAAGAGGCGATTAAATAATCTCCTTTTTTGGCTCAAAGTCCTTTTTTTTATTATGTCTCTGTGAAGTGCCTTTGGAACATTTTTTCTATATTAAAGATGCTATATAAATGCAAGTTGTTGTTAAGTGTGGTTGCCTCACTTTTGGATAAATCCTAAATCCAAATACAAACGCCAATTAATATCTCCAACTTGAGCTAAATACATATTAATGATTTTTCCCAATCCTCCGTGGTATGTGACCCACAAAGACGAAAGCTTGGGCATCCAATAGCATGCTAGAGGTTGGTGCCATGGAGTTAAAGGGCACAAGATTGAAACTCCACTCTGTGGAATCATTGGGCCCAGGCATACTGCCCATAGCAGGTGGCAAGTGGAGGCTAGACAGCTCCCAACAGGAGTTAATGAAAATTGGAGGGATAGTCATTGTTGAACTTCTGTCACGTGACAGTTTGCAGTTGATTAACAAGCAGTTTTGACAAAGACTTTGGATAAGGTCACCAACAAGACCTCTGCCACAGAATGGAGCAGCCGATACAGGGAGACCCGAGCATCTACCTTTGGCCGCACTCCTATAATATAACACCATCTTAAGAGAAACTCTGGTAACTTTATCAATAGATTGTAAGATAACTACAGATGAGGGAGGCTATTTGGCCCATCTTAGTTCATCTGTCCAGAAAGACCCTACAGTTCACTTTTAACAGCATCTAATTGTTAAATAATTCTAGGTCGCTTGCCTCGACTGCTCTGTCTGGAAGTCCATTCCATGTATTGGTCACTCTAATCTGATTGCCACTCACTGGCCAACATTACATATCCTTCTATAGTGGCTTGAAAACAAAAAAAACAATAAAGTTACAATTATTTCCTGGCATGCTTAGCAACATAAATTTAGCTGAATTGGCTTTATTATTGCAGGGGAGTGAAGAAAAAGCAACAAAAAGCTGGTTTTGTGAAGCAGCTGTGTGTGTGGTGGGGGAGGGGCAGAGAATGGGGAAGAAACTCCTGCTGATTGACACCATTACCAATAAAATCTCAAATCACTTCAGCACAAAATGGCTGCTTCCTGTGTGAAGCAGAAAACTGCTCTGGCATTGAAACAAAGATGGAATGCTGGGTTTTTGATGTTTCACTCAGGATGAACGAAAGTTGCGTGCTATGTTTTGGGTTGCTTTCCTGACATGTTTGTTTGAATACAGCTAAGCAATCACCACTTCAATAATACTGAATATATTCTCAGTGTTATAGAAGGTAATAGTCAGTAACAGTAGTCCCAGTACATTAAGCTTCACTTATCTTGACAGTGTACATGGTTCTTTCAAGTATTCTTGCACTATTTGCTAAATGGTTTTCATTTAAAAAATATTTGGTGCATTGCAGGTGATGGGATAGATTTAAGGGATATACAAACATTGAGATAGAACAACACATTGGAAGCTTACATGGATCCAGCATATTAATGGCTGATGTATTATAAATCTTAGAGCTTTGGATATTCATCATTCACTGTAAAGTAAATCCTGACATCCATGGATAAGTTTAATCAGCTTTTGTCTTGATCAAGAACACATTTATTGTAGAGAAACTGACCACACTGCTCCAGCCATTATCACTGCACAATCCTCACATTAGAAAAAACAGTTTGTGATTGGCTGTCATGTTTTGGTTGGTTTGAACATTTCACCATAAATGCAAGTCGCAGTGTTAACCAATCCTCTGTTATCCACCATTTTATCTATTAACCAAATCATTACTTCTACATGATGATTTAAAGAAACAATTCTCATTACGGACAAATGTTAAACTAATCCTGCTTAGAAATATTAATTAACACCACTTATTCATGGCTGCACTTTTATTAAAAGGTTGCTGAAATGTCAAACTAAGGATTTATCCTTGGCCCCCTCCTATTTTTTGTCTACATGTTGCCCCTCGGCAACATCATCCAAAAACACAACCTCACCACCACCACCACCTCGCTCGACTACTCCCCTGTCTTTGATTTGTCATGCTGCTTGTCCGGCATCCAGTACTGGATGAGCAGAAACTTCCTCCAACTAAATATTGGGAAGACCAAAGCCATTGTCTTCGGTCCCTGCCATGAACTCCATTCCTCTCTGTGGCCACTGTCTGATGCTGAACCAGACCATTCATAACCTTGGTGTGGAGATGCCGGAGTTGGACTGGGGTGGACAAATGTAAGAAGTCACACAACACCAGGTTATAGTCCCACAGCTTTATTTGAAATCACAAGCTTTCGGAGCGCTGCTCCTTCTTCAGGTGAAGTGGAGAAATGCATAAAGGCCGGACCTGCTGTGATTTCCAGCCAAAAAAATTGTTTTTTGTCTGTTTTTTTGTTTTTCATACAGACCCCAGCATCTGCAATATTTGACCCCTTGTGACCCCATCTCATTGTTCTTTGATGTAATGTTTCCCTGACTGACCTGTTTGGACACCATTCACACCTTTGACTGCTGTGATTATCTCTCTGCCGAGGTGTGATAAATGGCAGTTGGAAAGGTTACCTGTAAACATCTGACATGATTCTCTGACTATATAAGCTGTGTCTTTATGCATTTCTCCACTTCACCTGAAGAAGGAGCAGCGCTCCGAAAGCTTGTGATTTCAAATAAAGCTGTTGGACTATAACCTGGTGTTGTGTGACTTCTTACATTCATAACCTTGGCGCTGAGATGAGCTTCCGACCACATATCCACTGCATCACCAAAATGGCCAACATCCACCTCCGTAACATCACCTGTCTCTGACCCTGCCTCAGCTCATCTGCTGCTGAAAACCACATTCATGCCTTTGTTACCTCTAGGCTTCACTATTCCAATGCTCTCCTGGGCGACCTCCCATTTTCCAATCCTCATCCAAAACACTTCTACCTGTATCCTAATAGAGTCACCCATGGCTCAGAGGTACCACTCTCGCCTCAGGGACAGAAAGTTGTGGTTTAAGTCCTATTCCAGAGACTTGGGCACAAAATCTAGGCTGACACTCTTGTGCAGTACTGAGGGAGTGCTGCAGTGTTGGAGGTGCTGTCTTTTAGATGAGACATTAAGCCAAGGCCCCATCTGCCCTCTCAGGTGAACATAAAAGATCCCATGTCACTCTTTCGAAGAAGAGCAGGGAAGTTCTCCCTGGTGTCCTGGCCAATATTTATCCCTCAATCAGCATCATTGAAAGAAAACAGATTATCTGGTCATTATCTCATTGCTGTTTGTGGGACCTTGCTGTGTGCAAATTGGCTACTGCATTTTCTACATTACAACAGTGACTACATTTCAAAAGTACTTCATTGGCTGTAAAGTGCTTTGGGATGTCCTGAGGTCATGAAAGGCACAAAATAAATGCAAGTCTTTCTTTTTAACCTACACCAAGTCCCTTTCACCCATCAGTCCTGTGGTCACTGACCTACATTGGTTCCCGGTCCAGCAATGCCTCAATTTTGACAGTATCTATTATAAGCCCAGAGTTAACCTTGATTACACTTCCTCCCTGGACTCTATTCCATTCTCTCAGTTTCTCTGTCTCCGTCACGTCTGTTATAATGCCGCCACCTTCCATACTAAAGCTTCCGATGTGTCTTCCATTTACCTCAACCAAGGATTCCCCTCCACCGTGGTTGACAGGGCCCTCGACCGTATTCATTCCATTTCCTGCACTTCTGCTCTCACCCCTTCCCTTCCCTCAGAGAACCACGATAGGTTTCCCTTTGTCTTCACCTTCCACCCCACAACCCCACACATTCAATGGATCATCCCCCGCCTTTACACCGCCTCCAGCGTGATGCCACCACCAAACACATCTTCCCCTCCCTTCCCTTTCAGCATTCTGAAGGGACCATTCCCTCCACGACAATCTGGTCCACTCTTCCATCACCCACGACAACCACTCCCTTTCCCACAGCACCTTCCCGTGGAAACACAGGAGATGAAACACCTGCCCTTTCATCTCCTCCCTTCCCACCATCCAGGGCCCCAAACACTCCTTCCAGGTGAAACAGCAATTTACTTGTAATTCTTTCAATTTAGTATACTGTATTCGCTGCTCACGATGCAGTCTCCTCTACATTGGGGAGACCAAACGCAGATTGGGTGATCATTTTGCAGAACACCTCCGTTCAGTCCGCAGGCATGACTCTAAGCTTCTGGTCGCTTGTCATTTTAATTCTCTGCCCCACTCCGACTCTGATCTCTCTGTCCTCAGCCTCTTACACTGTTCTAATGAAGTTCAACGGAAGCTTGAGGAACAGCACCTCATCTTTCGATTAGGCACTTTACAGCCTCCCGGACTCAGCATTAGAGTTCAACAATTTCAGATCATAACTACCGCTCCCATTTCTTCGGACAACATTTGCTGGTAATGATTCTGCTTTTGTCATTTTCACCTCCTCTAGTTCCATCTTTTGTTTCTTTAATGTCCTATTACCATCTGCTTTTGCCTTGCACCATCATCCTTTTTGTCATTTTATCTCTCCTGCCTTCCACCCTATCACAGACCTTCCCTTTTGATCTTTCCTCCCCCCAACATGCCCCCCCTCCCCCTTTACCTGCCTCTGCACTTGCTTAAAACCTGTTACATCTCTAACTTTTTCCAGTTCTGATGAAAGGTCATCGGCCTGAAACGTTAACTTTGTTTCTCTCTCCACAGATGCTACCTGACCTGCTGAGTATTTATAGCACCTTCTGTTTTTTATTTTGGATTTCCAGTATCCGCAGCATTTTGCTTTTGTCCCCATATGTTCTTATTTCTTGCATTTTCAAGAGCTTTTGTGCACATAAACATTGTGTGCAGCCATGGCACATTTTGATTAAACAGGGCATGTAAAGAAAGAAAGACTTGCATTTTTATAGCGCCTTTCACAACTTCAGGATGTCCCAAAGTGCTTTAGTGTAGGGTTCTCAAAATTCCCACATTCCCCAAAGTTAGTAATAAAGGGACCCTGAAGGACAAAGTTACTAATAAGGGTACCCTAAAGATAATGGCTTCTGGACCTCGTGGCAGAAGCCTGCAAGATTGGAAAGCAGGGCCCTGCAAAAACGGCAGGTCAAATGACATGCCTGGGCCTGTGAGAGCTGAAGCCAGACAATAGATAATGCAGAATACGCATTCTTCATTTTGAAACCAATCAACTCAGGAAAGACTTAATCTTGAACCCATCAAATCTTTGCATAAATAATTGCTTACTGTTTAAACTGGCTACCGAGCCAGGAAGATACCAATTCACATTATGAATAACAAACACCGAGACATTAAAGAGCATTTAACAATGGGGCAACCACTCAAAAAGCAGTTAAGGTGAACGACTATAATCACTTTAATGAGCCCACCAAAAATCGGACAAAGAACTAACCCTGATTTTGCGCGCAGATAACAACCTCCGAAATAGTATAACTGTAGGTCCACCGGTAACCGAAAAAAACGGCAAGCAGACATGTGCAGCAAGCAGGCAGAGAAGGGCAGTGTGGAGAAGCGTTGGGGGCCGCGCAGGCGCACGCTCAGGACCAAAGACACTCGGACCTCAAAGAAGCAGATCGGCACGGCGGGGGCAGGCCCGACCGAAGATGACTAGGCCGCAACCGCAGCCTTACACGAGGAACGACCATGAGCACCGCGGTAACAAAGGGCCGGGTAAATCATACCTTCAGATCATTACCACTGCACAGGTAGTGATCTAGGCCACCGCAACCAAGCTAACACCGAAGACCGCCAACCGAACACCAACCGCAACAAAACTTCGACAACCAGACCACCACCAGAAGAACAAAACCCGAAGTTTTTCCACTTTACAAGGTAAAGTACCCAACAAAGACTTTACTCCCTATCTCTAACAGAGAAAAGAGGGTACTTTACTCAGACGACGCCACCACCGCGCCCTGGGACCACATGACGACGGCAGGCCCCAAAGGACACAAAGAGCGAACCCCAAAACCGCAACCAGCTTAATCGACAGGATTCGACCTGTCCAGAGACCCTTATTATTGAGCATAATCCCTGGCCCCTCACAGCACAGTTAGTTAAATATTGGGGGTGGGACAAGGGTAGGGGGATTAATATTGTGATTCTTGTCCCTCGATGTGCCGTGTGTTCCCCATTCCTAATTAAATGTACTCTTGTATGCCTGTAACCATTCTAGTAATCCTCAGTGTTGTGATTTTCTCGTGTCTTTAATAAAATACAGTTTACTTGCACCAAACCAGTTGTCTATGCCAATTCTGTATCGCCGCCTGTACCTAAGTCCGGTGTCTAGAACCCAGGGGTGTGGGCGCGATTTGAACCGCTCAGAAACCCAGTCAGAGGCAAGCTGGCTGCACACACGCCACCCCCTACATTAGTCAATTAAGCACTTTTGAAGTGTAGTCACTGTTGTTATGTAGGAAACACGGCAGCCAATTTGCACACAGCAAGCGCCCACAAACAGCAATGTCAGAGAAGTATATTGATACATTATTGTTGTGCTTGTATTGAGAGTGGTATGAATTTAAGAAATGAACCAATTTGATTATTATTGGTCCTTAGAGATCAGTTGGGTTATAGAGTCCTTTGCTTATCCCAAAAGTGTCTGTGTAAACCCAGTGGCAGAAATGTTTGTTATCTATCACATGCTGGATACAAAAGTGAACACTACATTCAGGTATTTGCACTAATTCAGTTTAAAAGATTTTGAAAGATTTCTTTCTCTGTTTTTATTGATTGATAAAGCTACATCTTTCCTCTAGCTTCCCTCTGTAACTTGGTCTGGCAACGCATTCTCCTCTGGTTCAGATGGAACAACCAATTGAATTTTTGGACTCAACATAGAGTTCAACAATTTCAGATCATAACCCCGGCCACTATCATCATATATATATTTCTAATCTACCCTTTTTGTTTGTGCCTTTTGTTCTTCTCTCCCACATGGCAGCTGTCTTTCATTCTGCCACCGCAATTCACACTTCATCTAGAGCCATCCTTTGTTCCTTAACCTGTCCCATTACCCTTTCTTTTTGCCTTGAATATCTCTTAATGTCTCTCTAGGGCCTAGAAATTCAGTTGTTTGCACCAGCCGCTAGCGCCTTAGGAGGAGGAGATGTGGGGCGCTAGGCGGCTAGCGGCCGGGCGCAGCGCGATCTGCGCCTCTCCCCAACTTCAGTAAAGATTTAGCGGCGGCACAAAGCCTTTGCGCGCGCTCAGCTGCGCGCGCAGATCCTGATGTCATTTCATCGTGCAACGCCCTTTGTGCGCCCCAAACCGGAAATTCAGTGGCGCCGGCTTATTGTGCGCCTGGCGCCCCTAGCGACTGGTAGAGGGGAACGGTTCCCAGTCGCTGTGGGGCGCGGGGGGCGCAAATTAAAGGGCACTCCTCCTGCAGTACAAATGGCAGCCATTTTGCAACACTCCGTCTTTGTGAGAGACGGATCTTTGCAGAGAGACAAAGGTAGAGAGCTTTCTGGTTTGGCTCAACACTCGCACAGGTACTTGTGGCTTCAGGCCACAGCTTTGCACTTGTCTTTAACTTCAGTGTCATAGCATTGATTGGAAACATATAATGGGGGCTGCAATGGGTGGAAACGTTGGCCTTCTCCATTGCATTCAAAGGGCTCAGAGACGCCGGAGAGTGCCAGTCATGGCCAGACGGAGAAGGGGCAACAGGCGTCGGCTAAGGAGGCCTTACCCACCCAGGGTATACCGCCAGCAGTTCTCATATCTGAACATGTCTGATGAGCAGTGTGTTCGGAGGCTGCGATTCTGAAGGGCGGTGGTCACTGAGATCTGCCACCTGCTTCGCGGAGATCTGCAGCCACAGCTGAGGAGCAGGACGTCTGTCGGTGGCAGTGAAGGTGACGGTGTCTCTCAACTTCTATGCCACCGGCTCCTTCCAATCCGCTGCTGGGGACATTTCCAACATCTCCCAGTTTGCCGTACATTGCTGCATCCGCCAGGTGACCAATGCCCTTTTCAGAAGGAGACGTCAGTTCATCTCCTTCTCCATGGCCGTTGTCAAGCAGCAACAGCGTGCAATGGGCTTTGCAGCATTAGCGGGCTTCTCCATGGTGCAGGGCGGCATTGACTGCACGCATGTGGCTTTGCGGACACCTCTAGAGAATGCCGAGGATTACCGCAACCGGAAGGGCTACCATTCGCTCAACGTGCAGTTGGTGTGTGACCACAGGCAGATCATCCTAGCTGTCAATGCCCGCTTTCCAGGCAGCAGCCACGATGCCTTCATCCTGCGCCAGACTTCTGTGGCAGACATGTTCCAGGCCCAGCCTCACCCACGAGGATGGCTTCTCGGGGACAAAGGCTATCCTTTGTGCACCTGGCTGATGACCCCGCTCCGTGCGCCCAGCACCCCTGCTGAAGAGGGATACAATGACAGCCATCAAGCAACCAGGAACATCATTGAGCAAACAATCGGCGTCCTGAAGCAACGGTTCCGCTGTCTGGATCGTTCCGGAAGAGCCCTACAGTACTCGCCTGAGCGAGTCTCCCATTTCGTGGTCGTGTGCTGCATGCTGCACAACCTGGCTATCCGCAGGACTCAGCCACTGCCACCAAACATTGGAGGACCACCAGAGGAGGAGGACCAGCACAGGAGGGAGGCAGAAAGTGCAAGGGCCGCCCGTCGGCGGCTTATTGCACGTCGGTTCTAGGTCCCCTCTCAGGGAATGGCTTGGCACAAGATGAATGTAGCCACTCCACAAGCCCTCAGCCGAGCAGGGCAACCAGGACTTCCAAAAGAAAGCATGGACAGTGCGATTTAAGAACATTTATTACTTTGATACCTCTGTGCCCTTCCCACATAACAAACTAATGGAGAGAAGCCCCCCCAAAAAACACAAATCGAGCAGTCTCGGCCTTTCAAAAAACACAAATACACCAGTCTCGGCCTTTACAAGTGAAACAAAACATTTGGCCACACCTTCTACTTTTTGCCCTGCAAGGGTGATGCCTTTCGCATCCGTGACTGGCCCCTGCCCGCCCTGCAGCTCCTCCTCAATGGGACCCCAGTGGCTACAGCAAGGCTGGGGGAAGGCTGCTGAGGGTCAGATGGCGAGACGGCAGATGCCCTTGGGGGTCGGCCTGGACCAGCTCTGGCCCTGGAGGGGCCGGCTGCTGACTGCTCCAACTCTGCTTGGGCGGCAGCAGTCTGTCCAGCGGCTGGTGGCAGCTGCAATGGAGGAGTGGCAGTGTCGGCTGCAGGAATGCTGCCAACCTGACAGATCACAGGTACTCCCTGGTCGCCCGAGACATTGGCACTCGCACGGGCCAGCACTGCAGCATGCGCAGCAAACTGCTGAAGCACAGACTGCTGGGCTGCGGCGAGTGCCCTGCCGATGCCTGGCCGATCCAGCGAGGGTGGCAGCAGTTAGTGCCCTTGTGGCCCTGGTCTGTGTCCGCATGACACCAGCCAGTGAATGGACGGCACGACTGAGCACTTGGCTAGAAGCCGCCTGTGCTGCCGCGAAGTCCTGCAGGCTCCTTGACAGTGACTCTATGGAGTCAGGCATCCTTGCCACTGCAGCCATGTGCTCAGTGTGCCTGCGCTCAGCCTGGGCAGCCATTTCCTCTAGGAGCCGCACCTCCTCTGCGCTCACCGTAGCAGGACTGGAGGCTGCACTCACCCTCCGGGGAGAAGGCCGCCGAGCTTCCCCACCCCTCCAGTGTTGCTGCAGGCCGCTGGGCCCCGGAGCTTCACTCTCCTCCGACCCTTCCCCCCCGGCTCCCCTCCAGGGAAGACGTGTCCCCATCATGGCCATGGGCTGCCTCGGCTGAGGGTGGCACTGATGGTCCGGCTTCCTCTTCCTCACCCTCCGATTCACTCACAGTGCCAGGTTGAGGGCCCGCCTCCTCACCTGGCGATTCACCATCTGAAAGCAGGGAGGCACAAGAGTTGCTTTAGAGTGAGGACAGGGCGGCAGCGAGGGAGGCATGAGTGCTGCTATGCACTGCATTGGGCCAACAGTGGCAAAGGATGCTGTTCTGAGGCGCAAGTGGAAAGAGATAGGTCAAAAAGGTGATGCCCTTACCATTGGGGCCCACAACAGGTTCGGCATCTCCACTGGCGACGGGGCCAATCAGCCAGCCTGACATAATGCGCTCCACACGCTGGTCCAGGTCGGAGAGCTGTTTGAGGTCAGGATGGCCTCCCCCGGTCTCACACTGCTGCCTTCGGTTGTGTGCCACCTTGCCCTGCAAGAGAAAGGACGGCCTCTAAGTACAGTGTGAAGCCCTGATCTTGTCTGCACTGCCTCCCATGGTGGACTAGCCCTGACAGTGTGAAGCCCTGATCTGGGCTGTACTGCCTCCCATGGTCGAATAGCTTTTACAGTGTGTAAAGTGCTGAATGTGCAAGTGATTTTCATGACAGTCCCATAGCTGCTGGATGAGGGCTGGGCATTAGGGCTTTCAGGTCCCTTAGCCCATAAACTGAGGTGCACATGCAGGGATGAGGAGGACACTGGAAAGGGTACTCACCCTGACAACCCGAGTGAGGTCGTTGAACTTTTTTTGGCATTGCACAGGAGTCCTGGCAACCACGCTGTTGGAGGTCACCCTGTTTGACACCTCCCTCCAGGCTTTCCGATAGGCGCTGGGCAGCGGCCTCCTGCCACCTTCAGGGAACAGAACATCGCGCCTGCGCTCCACTGCACCAACCAGCACCCTCAGGTCACCGTCACTGAAGCGCTGTGCTCTCTCCCTGGACTTCTCCATAGTCCTGGGCGTTGTACAGATCAAGCAGCAGTGGTCAGGCCTTGCTTCAGGGCTGCAGTGTGCAGGGCGTGGCAGGCAAACAAATCCACCCTCCCCCTTTAAGAGCTCACCGGCGCCAGAGTGTCTGCCGTCAATCAGCAACTCGCTGCACCTGCGCTGCACCCGCCCTCGGGGGTTTTGCCCCGGGCCGCTGGCTTAGCGCCTAATGATAGTCGTGCATCGCCTGTTTTAGCGCTGCAGCAACCTCTTGGGGCGATGCCACTGAATATCGGCGAAGCTGGCGCGAAGTTGCGCCAGGCGCAAACTTTAGCGGCCGCCCGGCTGTAGCGCCCCAAACGTGGCTATACTGAATTTCTAGGCCTATGTCTCTTAATCTCTCCTGCCTTCTATCCTATCATAGGCCTTCCCTTTTGTTCTTTCATCCCCTCTCCCATTTCCCAGCCACTACACTTGCTTAAAAAGCTGTTCCATTTCCTCCTTTTTTCCAGTTCTGACGAAAGGTCATCAACCTGAAACGTTAACTCTGTTTCTCTCTTCACAGATGCTCCCTGACCCACTGAGTATCTCCAGCATTTTCTGTTTTTATAACAGATTTTCAAGTTGGCAACCGGCCATTTCTGGAGAAACACACATACCTCTCAAGTGCCTTCACTTTGTGCAATGTTCCACTTTCTCTGTGGGAATTTTATTCCCCACTACACAAGACACTTCAAATCGAATATTCCATATCGTTTCCTGTTACATTTGAGTTTTACACTTGATATTCCACTCAGGCTTAATATCACCGACCACGCCCATAAGAGGATCTCCTATTCACTTTGAATCGGTGCATGCTTTTATCTGCCCAACATCTAGGTCAACAATAGCGAGACCCAGAGATTGAACAGTGAACCCTTGCCACTTTAGTCTGGCTGACTTTAATAAAACATGTTATTATTTCCAACATTACAACAGTGACTACATTTCAAAAAGTACTTCATTGGCTGCAAAGGCTTTGGGACATCCAGTGGTCATGAAAGGCGTTATATAAATGCAAGCCTTTCTTTTCTTTTTCGTTTTGTTTTGTTTTGAGTATGCAAATTCTACACACTATCAGACTGAGGCTCAGGTTATAAACTAATTAGACAACCTATTTAACACAGGACAGGGAAATGAACAACATTTGGTTAAAAATACTATGGGCTACAGTAATTACAAACTTTACTATTCCCCTCAATATTATATATATCTATATACAGTAATTTCTCCATGAGCTATCTCTCAACATATATTGAACCTTTAAAACAGATGTTCACTAAGTATACTGCCACAGAATTATTGATTTAGTGCAGTCTCTAGGCTAGCTTCAGACTGATCAGCAATCTGGTGCCCACAGAACCTAGATAGATGCACACTACAAACGTCCAACCATAGCTTTGTTCATCAAAGGACTGCAGCCAATTACTGACTCTCCTGGTCCCTCAACCACCAATCTAAAATTTTCATCCTCATATGTAAATCAATTCATAGCCTCACACCTCCTCATCTCTGTAACCTCCTCCGGACCAACACCCTATCTCTCCATTTCTCTGACTATGGCTCCATGCATCCCTCAACACCCCCACCTCGCTCCACCATTGGCAACTGTGCCATCAGCGGTGTAGGCCCCAAGCTCTGGAATTTCCTTCCTTAACCCCACCACCTCTCCAATTTCCTCTCCTCCTTTAAGACCCTCCTTAAAATTCACTTCTCTCAAATCAAACCCCATCTTCTCTGCAAAACCACCACCCCAACACAGCTTGGATCTTTACACTGTGCCAGGTAATTTGAGTTACTAGTTATGGCTAGCAATTAGCACATTGTCCAGTCATCTATCAAAGGCATTATTGGACAGAATTACACCAATGAGTCTGTATCCAATCAATATAAGCATATTAAACGCCCCTTTGTTTGACAGGAACCAAAATTCAAGTGCACATAATTGACTTGCCTGAATGAAATGCGTCTCCCTATACCTTGCAGAAACAGCTAATACATCCCAGTATTAACCCTGTGTGTGCTGCAGCCAATAATAAAGAAAATAATCAATAAACTAATAAAAAACACTTTATTTTTGCCACAAACTCCATTAGCTTTTGTTAAAAACAATATTCCACCCGCTCTGACCCACACCCACTATACCAAAATGGAAGCTGCAGATTGTTAAGTTCTTAGCAATTTGTTTACAAAGCTTCACAAATTATGCTGGCTATGTCTTCCATTCCTTCTGTAATCAACATCTCCAACAAAATGGGAAGCTTTATTTTACACAAATTAACTTCACAATGAACTTGGGTACTGTACTTCATGAAAATTGTGCTACACATGGGACCTTTAAAGTTTAATATGTATGGAGTGTAATCAAGCAGCTCTCGCAATCTATTGCAAAGAATTAAGGCTTATAATAGTCAATCATAGGTAGATTTTAAAATACCTCAGTTAGTTACCTTTTAAGGGATTTTTTAAATACAAATACAGCAGTTAATAGGGAAATGAGGAATAAAGATTTTATTCAAGCAGGAGGAAGACCTAGATAACTCACTTAAATGTTATCACTTAAACCTTATCAGGTCTTCCAAATAAATGCAATAAATATTGTATTTTATAGTTTCTAAGTTAGTATTCTGTACATCGGCAGTGGTAACTACTGTGAATAATGATATATGGTGACCTTACTACTGCCCCACTGCCCACACTGAAGGTGCTCAGTTTTAAGCGCAATCTCCTTCTTTCCCCCTGACATCTCCATGAGAGAAATCAGATGGTGCTGCCTTCAGGCAGAATGCTTCATCGGCTGAAAGGCAAACAGCATCTGTCAAGTTGGACAACAAAAGAGGTAATTAGATAATGGGCATAACATCACCATTTCCTTCCTGCCGGCTGTCAAATACAGTAATCCTCTGTTAATACAATGCTGAGGTGTAACACTTTCGAATATTAATTCCCTGGCAGTGATAAAGCTCATTTTTTTTATTGCGCTTTTGTAATGGGTGTTAGTGCCATTCAATGTTGTACTTACCTTACAATGCTGGTACCTGAGATCACCCTGCCTCAGCCAGCAATACTGTAACGTAAGCAAGCTGGTACTAGTGACCCCAGTAGCATGGAGAGCAGCTCAAGAGATGCTTCCTCGCTACACTCTGGGAGGCAAAGTGCTACCAACTGAAAACATAAATGGCTGTCGACACCACCGGCACTGGACACTGTTTCAGTCTGGCTGCAGGCATGCAAACCTTCAGCTAGATAGTTAAAAACTGCCTTTGTCCTGTGTTTAGTAGGGTTTTGGGGCCTACAGCTCCCTTTAGGTGGATTTCATACAACAATTGGTAATCCAAGACTAAAATTGCAGGATTCGCTAAGGTCGGTCACCAGGAAGATGGGCAAACCGCCCTTAGCAAATCTAGTAAGTATTGGCGGCAGTACACACAGGGTTAATGTTGGGTTTTATTAGCAGCAAGTTTACCCTGAGATTGCCTGCGGCTCCACAAGTCGGGCACATTGGGAGCCCTGGTATCCCACTAAAGTTGTGACTGAAAATTGTTTTCAGTGCTCCTGTAATATAAATTGGTAAACTCAGCAGCAACAATCTTAACACATTGCTTCCAGTAAAACTGGTTGAAAAACATAAATTCAACATTACAATTTAAACATCTTCACTATCTGCAAATATAAAATGGGGGAAACACATAAAATAACTCTTTTAATCCCTTATGAATTTCTTATGAGCCATTTGTGCTTTTGCATGATTAGTGCAGTGATAAAATATCCATTACTGTTTACTTGTTCATCAGAAATTATTTATGTAATTAAAGCACGAAACACACAATTAGCTAGTCCTCTTTGGGGCCCTGTGGAATGCTTAAAAATTACAAAACAGAAAAAGTACTGCATAAAAATTAGCAATATTAAGATATATATGTACCTATTTTAACAACAGTAACAACAACTTGCATTTATATAGTGCCTTTAATATAGAAAAATATTCTGTGGTGCTTCACAGAGGTGCAAAGGAAAAATGGGCTCCAAGCCAAAGGAGGAGATATTAGGAAGGATGAGCAAAAGCTTTGTCAAAGGGATGGGTTTTAAGGAGGGTCTTAAAGGAGGTGAGGGGGATAGAGAGATGGAGGGGCTTAGGCAAGAAATTTCAGACCGTGGGACCTAAGGGTTTGAAGGAACGTACTGTGGAGTCTTTCACCTCCTGATACCACAAGAGAGTGAATCTTTGGGATATTGAGCTAATAATATCTAATATAAACCAGGAGTACGGGTCATGTAAGGGATGTGATGTATTGGACTTCCAGCTGCGCTTAAAAAGCAGGACTATTGTAAGGAAGTGAGGGGGATCGAGGGTTGGTCAACCTGTGGCATTAGCTCAACGACTGTAAAGTGGGGTCACCTGCAGCCTTCACATCGCCATGTATGTTCTGTGTGAGTATCATTCCTATAATAAAATCTGTAAAACTAAAACTCTGCATTTAGAACCTTAATTCCTGGCACAGAGACAACAGCTCCAAGTCAGTTTCTCCAATAGTTTTAATCAACAGTGTGCATAGAAAGGGGTGTGCAGTATTGTCCTCTGTCCTCCTTTATCTGTGTGTGTGGGGTGGATTGGTGGAGCACACCAACTGCTCCTTCATTTTGGCAGCCATTTTGAGGACTGTGCTTCATTTAAATAGAACTGGCAAACTGTCCACTTCAAACGGGCTTCCCGATCCAGCTTGCTAGATTCAGGTCACTGCCCGGCTGGCATCAAGGTAAGTCCTGCTCTTGCTGGCCCTACAAAATCATTTAAAACTTATCTTTCAGGGGCCTCTTTGGCTGTATTGCCAGTAATGGTCAGAGAGTGTACGGAGGACGCTTCGACTAGTTCTGTCCTAAGATGGCAATCAAGATCCTATGAACATCATAGGACACTGATTTGCATACTAAAAATGGGCCTATCGCCAGAAACAGATAAGCGTTTTGGGTGTCCAGCTGTTGGCTCCTGGAAATATAGCAGCGGGCAGCAATTCTCATTTTGAGACCATTAACACCATTAACCAATTAACACCGATTTTGGCAAGTTAAAATCGGCCCCAGTGATCCTGCCTTGACATTTTAGTGAGGGTTGGGGGTGGGGAAATCATATTACGACTAACATCATTTGTAGCTATCAGAGAACACTGGATTCTCTGCTGCCTCCAGCAACGTCTGCCTTTTATTCAGCTGGCACATCTCCACAACTCTAAAGACATAGGAGTCAAGCAGACGGTCTGAAGCAAACAGGTCAGGTTTGTAAAGTTATACATCCCTTTGTGCCTAAATAAAATCTAAACAAACTCACCTTTTGAAATGTTGCTCTTGCCTGTTGGTTCAGGCTGTGACACCTGATGCTTGGCCAGCAACATGAGCAGTGAATTGTAGCTGACAGGAGCAGTTGTTATGGAAGAGTAAGGGTTTATTTACTTTAAAGACATGTTTAAAAGAAATTATTATGTTTCATTAAGCACATGAGCAGAGTTGTAGTTGCCACAATGGCTTAATGAGTGAAATACTACTGTTCATTGAGGTATTGAGTCATACAAACTGGAAGATCCCAGGCTCAATCCCTGATCTGTGTTGGATTAGCTGATCATCTGGACTAAAGATAGAAGAAACAGCCCAGTTCCTGTTCCTGACTGTTATATAGTGACCTTTTACTGGAAATTTTACATCTGTGTATGTTGGCTAAGGGCAAGTTCAGGTTCAGCTGTGTTGACCTCCATGATCAACTAACCTGCAGCCATTCAGCGTTTACACAACAGATGAAGATTGACCACTTAGGTGAATTAGGAGGGTTGCCAGGTCAGTAAGAGCCAGTACTTTTAGGAGAGAAGAGAAAATCTGGGGAAGAAGCAACATAACTGTCAAGACCACAAGATATATTTGGATTAAGAAAGCCCTTCTGCTTATTTGATTTTATTCTTCCAAAATACCAATTCTACCATATTCCTATTGCAGCATTTAGCTGATTCTTAAATGAATCCATTGTTTTGGTTTCAGCCATCATGTAGTAACCTGGGAGGTTATGAGTAACCTGATCCACCAGGTGGTGCTGTGGCAATTGGTCTCCTGAGTTAAGTCTGGTCTGTACTGGTTGTACTCTTTGTTTTTGCTGCCTCATGGCAGAAGCTTTTATGTGCAAGTGTTGATTAAACCATGTTATGGAGTTAACCTGTGTCCATCTCCATCTATGGCCACCTCAAGATACCACACATCATTTCTTCCAGCATCTGATCACCCTATGTGTAAAGAAATGCTCTGCGGTGCCCTACACAACATCAAACCTATAACCTCTTGTCCTGTTGCCTCAGTGTAGCTGAAAGTACTTTTCCTGGTTTATTTCTCCAATCCATCAAGTGTCTTCTACACCTCAGTAAGGTACTAATCATTTATTTTCAAAGCTGAATAGCCCTAGTTTATCTAATTGTTACTTATAGTTCTTCCCGCTAACATGGGGTTCAGCCTTGTTGTTCTCCTCGGCACCGCCTCTATGGCCTGAATGGCACTTTTATATTGCAGTGACCAGAATCCTACACAGCACTTCAGGTGTGAGCCACTTACAGCTTCAGTGTGACCTTTACTGACTTAGACTCAACAGATGTGGCAACCGTGCTCACTTAGTTTATTGCACATCACACGGTTGGAACATGACACGTGATGAATCAATTAATACCCCTGGGTTTCTTCCAGCTTCCCCCTTGGCAAGTCCTATCCTACTCCTAGAGCACCTGTGCAGTGCCTCCTCTATTTAATTCCAATATGCAGTACTTTGCATTTTTCCTTACTAAACTTCATTTGCCACCTATCAGACTAGGTGCAAACTCGATTACGTTCTCTAATTACAAACCCTGTCAAGATCTTAACTGCCTTTTCTAAATCCACAAACCTCTACCCGCCTTTCCCTTTGGTTTGGAAATACATTTTAAGAGCTCCCTGAGTCTAATAAGAACTTTCAGATATGACTCATCAATTAAATATCATTGTTCACAATCCTAGGCTGGAATCCAGCTTTCCAGTTGAAAACATAACAAAGACTTACTTTAATTCTATTGCAGAAGATGATTTGAATCCACTAAAACACGGATGAAATAATTCCTCCTCAGTGCATTCCTCACTGCTTCACAAGAGAATGGTCAATCTTCACAAGAGAATGTTCCTTACTTACTTTTAAATATTTTGAGGAGATTTCATTTATGGTTCTCCAGAGGCTCATGGATGCTCTTTGCTCTCCAGTACACTGCCAACAGATGTATAAGAGAGAGCTGGTGTAGACATAAGTTTCTAAAGCTCAGTTAGAATAAAATTAAACTCATTCCAGTGCTAAACTTGTCTACCCTTCCTAACAGTACGGCAAAGATTGTGAATATTGGTGCAGAAGAATTGCAGGATTGATCCCACATTCTACTGCTCCGCATACATTCCTAATGTCAATTAATGATACTAATTATACAACATTTGCATATGTATATGAAGTTAATTGAAAACAGACTATGCTCTTTAACTCAAATACCACACATTCCTGTTTCAGAGCTGGCATTGCATGATAACACCATATTTGTCTGGTACTGTCACTATGTTCTTGTAAGTTCCTATACATTAGCACATTTCTATACAAACATTCCCTGAGCTTAGTGGTCATTTTCTTGTCACATCATCTAGATGCAAGTGTTCCCAGCTCCCTCCGAACAAATAAATGGAACCTGTACAAAATATCGGTCATCAGAGACTAATGTCGATTTTGCAGTGTAAATTAGTTCAGAGGAAAAGCTGAATTCGATCAGACTGAAAGCCTGTTCTTAACACTTTAGACTTAAGGGAGAATTTTAACTCTTCCCCAATCGTCGGGAAAGGAACGGGAGAATGGCTAAAAGGAGCGGCTCCATTCCCGGCGATTCTTCATTTTAAAACCGTTAGTTTCATCCATCATCAAAACTCTCGCTGAATTTTGGCAGGAACCTTATTAATAAATGCAAATTTCGGTCCCATAGTGTATATGGGATGCCCATGACATTTTAAGCTGTTCCTGAGCGAGTGCCTACCTCGGGCGCCCCGCCAGCTGGTGGTCTCCAGGCCACCCGATCTTTGTCTACACTCCCCAACCCACCCCACCCCACCAGCCAGCTGCCACTTTCTGCCCACAGTGGGTGAGCAGTTGACTGGCAGCATTCAAATAAGGCCTGACAGTTCAAATCTGCAGGGCCCCCCAATGAAGATTCCCGAGCGGGAACGTAGTCCTCTGCAGCCGGCTTCTCAGCGGGAGTTAAAAACGACCTTTTAGTGTCAGTTTTTCATGCACAATAGCAGGTTTATAAATGGTATATTTCTAAAAGGAGATGTTTGCTAGAGTTCAAATCACTAAGGCGCAGCATGAATCAGTGCGCTGAGAGGAGAGAAGGAAAGTGAAGAAAAATGAGGAAAAGAATACTTCAGTTAGATTGCACTGTAGTCCTTTAAAATACCCAGCACTTTAATTTGAAGATCATTTTATAAAGGTGGGTAACCTGAGTACATTTCATACCTGTCAGTCTTCTAAGAGTGCTATGAGCTCTCCATCAAGACTGCTCCCAGGAAAATCATTGTGAGAGACTGAGTGACAGGCATTTAAACATTTCTATGTAACGGTACAAGTGTAGACTGTCAGATATTAAAAGAACAATGAATTCTACAGCAAACATAAGAACATAAGAAATAGGAGCAGGAGTAGGCCCTTCGAACCTGCTCCGCCATTCAATGAGACCATGGCTGATCTTCTACCTCAAACAATCTGTACCTCAGTTACTGCCCATAACTTCTCTCCCACCTCTTGCTCAATGTCCTTCGATTCCCTGTAAAGTTCCTGGGACGTTTGTTACATTAAATTTTCTGGATGCATTGCAGCGACTCACCAAGGTTACTTCAACAGCACTTCCCTGCTCTGCAACCTGCAGGAACAGCAATATTATATGAACACGGTTAGCTGCATGTTCCCTTCCTAGTCACACACCAACCTGATTGGCCATATCTTGCTGTTCCTTCATCACTGCTGGGTCAATATCCGGGAATATTCTATCAAACACCAATGTGGGAACACCATCACCACAAATACTGCAGCAGCTCAAGGACACGGGCCACCATCTCCTTCTCAGGGCAGCCAGGGATGGGAAGTACATGCAGCGTTGCCAGAGTCACCCACATCCCAAGAAATATTTTTTAAATGAAAGGTGATTTATAAGTATGTTGTTGTTGTTCCACTTGTCAGATTTAAAAAAAACATTTCATCAGAGGATGATATTCTTGTAAAAAAAAACTATAAGTATATACAGGTCAGACAAAAATACCATCAAATGAAAACAACACAACAAATAAAAAAAATAAGGTGGATGGCACAAAATATCTGCTCCTTGAAAGTTACAGGTAGAATCGCATCAAAGTGCCTAACCTCTATGCTAAACCTTTATAAAAAGTTGGTTAGGCCTCAGCGGAACTATTTTGTTAAATTCTGGACACTACACTTTAGGAAGGATGTCACGGCCTTAGAGGGAGTGCAGAAGAGATTTACTGGAATGGTACCAGGTATAAGGGTCTTCAGTTATGTGGGGAGACTGGAAAAGCTGGTGTTGTTCTCCTTAGAGCAGAGAAGGACAAGAGGAGATTTGATAGAGGTGTTCAAAGTCATGAATGGTTTCAATAGATTAAATAAGGAGAAACTTTTTCCCATGGCAGAAGGGTTGGTAACCAGAGGACACAGATTTAAGGTAATTGGGAAAAGAACCACAGGTGACAAGGAAAAAATGTGTACAACAACA
Source organism: Somniosus microcephalus (assembly GCF_052327205.1). Taxonomy (NCBI): domain Eukaryota; kingdom Metazoa; phylum Chordata; class Chondrichthyes; order Squaliformes; family Somniosidae; genus Somniosus; species Somniosus microcephalus. Next base: position 110,607,891 of record NC_140989.1, read on the forward strand.
ACTATTTGCATTTATATAGTACGTTTAACATAGTAAAACATCCCCAGGCGCTTCACAGGAGCGATTATCAAACAAAATTTGACACCGAGCCACATAAGGAGATATTAGAACAGGGGGCCCAGAGATAAGAAGCATCTTAAAGGAGGAGAGAGAGGTAGAGATATGGTGAAGCTTAAGGAGGGAATTTCAGAGCATAGGGCCTAGGCAGCTGAAAGCACGGCCATCAATGGTAGAGCGATGAAAATCGGGGATGCGCAAGGGGCCAGATTTAGAGGAGCCCAAAGTTCTCGGAGGGTTGGAGGAGATTACAGAAATTGGGAGGGGAGAGGCCATGGAGGGATTTGAAAACAAGGATGAGAATTTTAAAATCAAAGCGTTGCCGGACCGGCAGCCAATATAGGTCAGTAAGCATAGGGTGATGGGTGAATGGGACTTGGTGCAAATTAGGTTACACATCATGTTGTTGTGATCTGGAACGCACTGCATTCAGAGTTCAAGGCTGGAAAAGACATGAAAGTTCCAGATTATATTAGAATGTTTAATCTAAATTGTCTGAATATGCTTCTTACTCTCATCATGCTCATTGTGCAGGTTGTATGGGCTTATCAATAACATCCACAGTTTTACACCAATCGGTGGTAATATCTTAACTGCATGAAGTCACATTGCCAGGTCTGAAGATTAGAGAATCTTCCATGATGGTGTAAGGTGATATCTTTTGCAAAGTCCAAAATCAAAAATGGATGAGATAGGGGTAGGTCGGGAATTGGATCAAGGCTTGAGTATTGAGATTTGCTTTGCCAATTATGCAAATTAATTAAAAACCTTAAAAACGTTATTAATTGATGCATTACCATCATGAGACACAGACAGAAGTGGAAAATGACTTTTTATTTAAATTTTGTACATTTCAGAAATTCCAGACAGTCCACTGAAAAATCCATTTGTCCAAAACTGGACAGGTGATAAGAAAGAAAGACTTGTATTTATGTAGCATCTTGTCACTTCCTCAGAACAAATGGATTACTTTTCAATTGTAAACACTTGTTATTTGGCAAACATCACAGCCCATTTCAACGCAGCAAGGTCCCACAAACAGCAAATGAATGACCAGATAATCTGTTTCTGGTGGTGTTGGTTAAGGGAGGAATATTGGTCGAGGCACCAGGAGAACTCTGCTCTTCTTCAAATACTACCATGGGATCTTTTACATTCCCCTGGGCAAGTGGACTTGGGTTTGGTTTAACATCTGATCTGAAAGACGACACCTCTGACAATGATGCATTCCCTCATGTCAACCTACTCCCAGCAGGACTTGAACTCATGACCTTATTCTCTGAGGAGGCGATCTATAGGCCCGACTTTACGGTAACTCATTCTGATGATATCTGATGTACAGCTGCAATTCAATTGGAGACTCCAATTGAGAACATAATTTCAAAACAGTTAAGAGTAAATTGTAATACACATATGCTGGTGTACTCATAAATATAATGACCGTGAAATTCGGCATCTTAGCGCCGGCTGATCAGGCCAGTTTCAGAGGGAAAATGGCAGCCACATCGTTGCCACCCACTTCTGGCGGGTCCCGTGGCAGCTGCCATTTTGGGCAGCTCAGCAGCTGCCTGCGCTCGCTGGGCAAATGGTAATGAGGCAGATCGTGACGCTGATTTGACGCATGACCTGCCATTTTGGGTGTCGCCGCTCCACTCAACGTCCTCGCCAAATCGTGAACAGCTGAACATGCGTTCAGCAGCAGGAAGGGCCCCCCAACAGCGCTATTTAAAGAGATCAGCAACAACTTGCAGCTGACTTGCTATTTGATTTGTATTGCCTCTGTGTATGTTTGTGAAACTGTTTGGAGCTTTCTACTGTTATTTAAAGTTGGTGAGGTGATAGGGAAAGTTGCTGCAAGTGGAGAATGCCTTGCTTCTGATTTCAAGGGTTCTGTTCACACCACTTGCTCCCAGTCATGGGGGCTCTACTTGCAGACCCCCTCATGCTGGGGTATGACAAGGAGATGGAGCGAAGGCAGCAAGGAAGATGACAAGCTGCTTGCAGAGGGAGGAAGAGGAGGGGCAGGAGGGCTCTCAGCAGGAGACCTTACCCACCTAGGGTCTTCAGGAGCACTTACCTACCTGCATTTAAGCCAGGAGCAGTGTATTAGGAGGCTGCCACCTCCTGGAACCAGACCTGCAGCCTCAGAGCAGGGCGACAACTGCACTGCCAGTGGTCCTCAAGGTCACCGTGGCCCTCAATTTTTTCACCACCAGATCCTTCCAGTCTGGAGCAGGAGAGGAGACATAGCAAAAATCTCCTAGTTTGCCGTCCATCGCTGCATCCAGGAGGCTCTTTACTCCAGAAGAAGGGACTTCATTGACTTCTCTCTGAAGAGGAGCGGGCATGTGGCTTTGCCAGGATATCAGGCTTCTCCATAGTGCAGGGCACCAACAACTGCACACATGTGGCTTTGCGGGCACCACATATCAAACCTGAGATGTACCGCAACCGCAAAGGCTACCACTCACTTAATGTGCAGTTGGTGTGAGACCACACTCAGCACATCATGATGATGAATGCCCAGTATCCTGGCAGCAGTCATGATGCCTTCAATCTGCACCAGTCCGGTGTGCCAGCAATCTTCCAGCCACCACAAAAACCCAAGGGTGGCTGCTCAGATACAAGGCCTATCTGCTCTACACCTGGCTGATGGCTCCCCTCCGCAATCCCACCACTATAGGCCAGCATTCATATAATGAAAACCTGCCACGAGGAACCTCATTGAGCAGACCATCGGGGTTCTGAAGCAATGTTTCCGCTGCCTTGACTGATAAGGAGGAGCCCTCCAGTACATGCTGGAGTGGTATCCCAATTCGTGGGTGTTTGCTGCATCCTCCACAACTTGGCCATCATGGTTCCGGGATCACCTCTGGAAGAGGAGGAGGAAGTGGAAGCGGAAGTTGAGGAAGGAGACAGGCAGCAGATCCCCGTTCCGGATGGCTGTCCATGCGCGCCTCATCACAATCCGGTTCCCCTGAATGTAATCCCAGATCCCCATTGCTCACCACTTCCCTAGCTTATCATCCCTCTCTCACGGAACATCACAGTGTCCTCTTGGGCACAAAACTGAAATGAGAGCCACCACAAAACAAACATTCCATACATAATTTATAAATTTATCAGTGCCAAACTGCACAACGTCAACTAATCACCCTTGTGTATTCCCTTAGTGTTTGTCTTTTGTTTGCCTACTCTAGTGCTCCTATGCAGTGCTACCCCAGTGGCTGCAGCAAGGCTGGTGGAAGGCTGCTGACTTTCTGTGGGTGAGAGTGCAGATGGCCTTGGAAGACGATCTCGAGCAGTTCTGGGCCTAGAATGCCCGGCAGTAGACTGCACCACCTCGGCATAGGCAGCAGCAGTCTGGGCTGGCTGGCTGACAGACAGCAGCAAGCACACTGGCAGAGTGGCAGGGAGTATGAATGCTATCATCCTGAGAGAGGACAGCAGGTTCTTGCTCCATGGAGCCACTGCCACTCCCTCGGGGAGGACAGATTGCTGGACTACTGTGAGACCCTGCAAGCCCCTTTCCACATTCGTAATCCCAGCCACGATAGCAGCAGTCTGATTTTGCATGGCAGCAAGTGGAGACTGCAGGAGAGCAGTCTGTGCTTCCACTGCAGCACTCAGATGTTGGATCGCTTCTGCTTGTGCTGCAGTGGAAACTGCAACAACACCCATCATACCCAGCATCATGGTTGGGTCCGCAAGTGTCCTAATGGAGTTGCCCATCATTTCCATCCTGGTGGCAAAAAGACATTAATAAACTTGAAGAATGGGCATATAATTGGCAAATGAAATTCAACACAGATAAATGTGAGGTATTATATTTTGGTAAGAAAAATAGGGAGGTCACATATTACTTGGAAATCTTAGTGGGGTAGAAGAGCAAAGGGATCTCGGGGTACAAATACACAAATCACTGAAAATAGCGACACAGGTTAACAAGGCCATAAAAAAAGCAAACCAAGCACCAGGGTTTATTTCTAGAGGAATTGAATTGAAAAGTAGAGAAGTTATGCTAAACCTGTATTGAACCTTGGTTAGACCACACTTAGAGTACAATGTACAATTCTGGTCACCATATTATGAAAAGGATATAGAGGTACTGGAGAGGGTGCAGAGAAGATTTACAAGGATGATACAAGAAATGTGAGGTTATACCAATCAGGAAAGAATGAACAGGCTGGGTCTCTTTTCTCTTGAAAAGAGAAGGCTGAGGGGTAACCTAATAGAGGTCTTTAAAATTATGAAAGGTTTTAGAGTAGATACAGAGAAAGTGTTTCCACTTGTGGGGAAGAGCATAACTAGAGGCCATCAATATAAGATAGTCACCAAGAAATCAAATAGGGAATTCAGAAGAAACTTCTTTACCCAAAGAGTGGTGAGACTGTGAAACTCGCTACCACAGGGAGTGGTTGAAGGGAATAGTATAGATGCATTTAAGGGGAGGCTAAACAAGCATATGAGGGAAAAGGGAATAGAGGGTTATGTGGATAGAGTTAGATGAGAAAAGAGGGGAGGTGGCTTGAGTGGAGCATAAACGCTGGCATGGACTGGTTGGGCCAAATGGCCTGTTTCTGTTCTGTATATTCTATGTAATCCTATGTAATAAAATCCTGGGCACCAAGATCTGTGCAAGGCCCCGTGCAATGTTGGAGCTGGACTCCACCATGCTCCTTGACACTGACAAGAGGCTCTCTGGCAGCCTTGCCATTGCACCAAGCATTTGTGTGTGCATGCCCATCGCCCATCCTGTGCAGCAGAACTCGTGTGCGAGCATGCCCTCCAGGGAGCTGGCACCCAAGCTACCCTATCCCCCTGGCCTGGCTGCAGCCAATTGTGCCCGTGACTCACCACGTGCAGATCTCACCTCTATTCTACCCTTTAAAGTCCACACAGTGTTATTTTCTGATCTAGTGCCTGGGAGTGTCAGATCGAATGACGGTGCCTCTTCTCTTTCACTCTCCTCCTCCATAACTTAGGGAAAAGGCAGTGCCTCTGGCAGTTCTTGGGTACCTGAAAGGAGAAAGGCATAAGGGTCAGATTGTGGTGAGGGGAGGGCAGGAAAGCAAGATGTGCATGCTTACACCATCAGCAGCTTGCAAGGGAGAAGAGATTGTGGGATGAGGGGGAAGTGGGATGTGAGAAGAAGGATTAGGTATGAGCATACCATCATCATCAGCAATGCTTTCAACCTCACCCCTCACCACAGCCTCAGTGACGGTCCCTCCAATTATCTCCAGCACTGTGTCCTCCATCTCTGTGAGGTTCTGAAGTCCGGCTTCCCCTCCGCCCATCTGCTGCAGCTCCCGGCGGTTGTGAGCCACCTTGGCCTGCAAGAGAAAGGGAAGTGTGTCAATGAATGTGGTGCAATGTGTGTGGGTGAAGTGTGTCAATGAGTGTGGTGCAATGTGTTTGGGTTACATGCCTGCCATGGTTGAACAGCTGACAGTGTGTGCAAGGTGAGAGATTTGGGTGAGTCTTGCAGCAGTGGTAAGTATGTGAAAGTGAGGTGAAGTTATGAATGTGAGGTATGAGTCGTGATTGCTCGAGATTGTTGATAGGTGAGTGATGGGGGTATGGTGCATTGAGCAGTATGTGAGGCTAGTGATGCAGTTGGTGTGATATGGCATTTGAAGATGCATTCACTCACCTTGACCACTCGTGTGAAGTCATTAAACTTCTTGCGGCACTGGATCCAGGTCCTGGTGACAACACTCGTGGCACTGACAGCTTGAGCTATTTCCTCCCACATCCTTCTGGCATTCTGTCTGGAAGGCCTTCTGCCCCCTTGCAGGTAGAGGACCCGACATCATCTGTGCATTTGCTGGACCAAGAACTCCGGTGCCGCAGCAGAGAACCCCCTTGCTCTCTCTCTCCTCCCTGCTGGGCCATGGCTTCAGTGTGACAATGAGGTGCTTCTGCAACAAAGCACCTCCCCTTTAAGTAGTGCAGAGAGTCTAGGCCAAATTTTATTGGCCAGTAGACTGCACCTGATATTGGCGCCCCCGTTTAGCACAGAGATCAGCGCTCCAATCATTATAATGAGCAGGCAGCACAAATGTTGCGTGCTGCCTGCACCATTTTGAACGGGTGTGGGCACATCATGTTTCCTGCACCCGTTTTTACACTTTTTCCAATTTCACTCCCATTGTTCCTCATTTGTCAGTGAGTTGCAAGAAAAATGGACAACTTTAATATTAAATGATTCTGTGACTGTGACTGGATGTGCAGTGAATCCCTTAGAGAGACTCTTTTAGTACAAATTGTTCCATTGGATAGCAGTCAGATTGTACAGTTTGTTTCAAAGTCTCACTACACTCTGTCCCTCTGCTCTATTTAAAAAAAATTAACCAGACTGCTCATTGTGCCCACATCATGAATATTGAATTTTGAATGGTAAAATGACAGACTATAAATAGAGCAAATTGCATAATGTTGAAAATGACCTCAGCCTTTGCATTGCTAAAGAAGGCACTGTTTTTTCAGTTCCTCCATTATATAATGATGATTCTCTGTGGGGAACAAAGCAATGCTTATCTCAAGCATGACCTGTTTTACAATTCAATATTAACTAACTTTAATTTCTGTGTTTGGTTATTAATTAAAGCTGAGCATTTTACGTCCCAGATATAGCAACTTTCAATAATGCATTTTACTTATTTATCGGCCTAAAACTGAACTGATATGACTGAATGCTATATATTGCAAGCTGCAATTACAACCAAACCCAGAGCTCTGTGGCACGGCTCCTCTGCCTTGTGGTAAATTAATCTTTTTGTATTTTTTTTTTCAGTGTTTACCCTCCTTTCACGAAGGCACTGACTTGCTGGGATCCAGTTCCATTGGAACTTGCAGCACTCCCATACCTTGACAAAGTTGCCATTCTCCATTGTACATGGCTAGGCAATGATTTTCAGGTTATTCGACCACAGGGGCAATCCCAATCCTGACCTTACCTGATGTACACCTTCCGACCGGTGTCACTGAATGGTGATCGGGAGCCGACGTTTCCTTTTCCTTCCTCAGAAGCATGAAGGCCCAATGGAGCACTGCCACCCCACCTCAAATCAATGAACTCAGCACAGATTAGGGATCAATTCTGTATGACTTAGTACCATATCTGCCCACTAAACCACCAGGGGAGCTCATCAAATGAGTCTGAAACTTGGGAGGGGGGTACACGTTTTACTAGTACTTTTATAAGTTTCATGCTACTCTTTCTTTTTCACTTAGTCTCTCACTCACAGATATAGCACTGTTTGTTGTTTGTCTGCTGCTGGTTAGATCACAGCCTTGTATTAGGACTGATTGAAGCAATACTTGGGCGACAAGGAGCATTAATGTTTAATTGGAATAGCGCTATTAATGGCAACTGCAGTCAGGATAATACAAGAATTTTGGCATGCTCAAGTAATTGTACATCAAGACACTGGAAAGTTGCTTGATCATAAGTGCTCTGAAAAGCCATTTCAGATAATCAAGATAAAAACCAAAATCATCCCAGATTTAACCATACTACAGGGCAACATATTAATATCTGTGTTTTTGAGAGGTGAAGGGATCAGATCCAATATACAATAGAAAATCAACTGAGAATCATTTCAACAAAGAGACGACATTGAATCAGACACCAATTTTACACCCGGCCCAATTTTACTCTCCATTGACACCTCCTGGATCCCCCCCAAAAAGCTCTGGCCCGCTGCTGGCCCATCCCCCAGGGTAACCTCCCCCTCCTCCCAGAGCCAGCCCCCTAGCCAGCTCAGCCTAGGAACCGGCTGATTTCCCTGCCCTCCCACAGGCTGTGAGCTGCAGCAGGGCGCCTGCTCCGTACCAGCAGCTCGCCGGCGGTATGTTAATGAGGCCCGGGCCACAAATTACTCTGGCATTAACAGGCAGGTGGTGCGGCCATTCCATCGACGTTGTGCCCATTTTAGGCACACAGTGCACATTGACACAAGAGGAGATCCAGTGATGTCATCGCCTGCTTCAACTGCTTTGCTCTGAGCTGTATTACTTACAAAGCTAGTAAGGCATTTAATCAGCCAACGTTTTGCACAATTCTTTCGGATATATTCATACTGATGAGTGAACTACCTGTAGTTCTACAGTTTCAAGTCCATAATATTTGTACTGCATTTGCAACTTGTCATCAGTTGCCACCAATCCTTTTTATTTTCAGCCAGAGTTATAACTAATATCTATGTTGCAGTCTGTTTCTGTCTTCAGTGGTTGATAAATATCATGGGGCTAAATCTCCCCGGAGTTTCTTCCATCCCTCCATCGTAGCTTCAGTGAAAATCTCATTTAAGTGCATAATTGGGTTTTCTGTCAAATTCCACCAAAGCAGAGCAGGAGCAGCCCCGAGGAAATCCCCCCCTCCCTCCATATTTATATGACTGGATAGCTGTTCAGTGGTATTGTTTGTAGACATTTTCTTAATACGAAAAAAAACACTTTGGCCAGAATTTTCCAGCGTGGTAGCGGACACGATCAGTGACGGGTTGAATGGGAAAGTTGTTATTTTTGACAGTAGGCTCCGACACGCCTTTCCCCCAGGCATGTCTGTCATCGTGGAGCCAACCCGACCGACAGCGGCGGGCGACCTAATTGAAATCATTATCAGGCGGTTTACAGGCACTGAAGAGCCTTTTTCCACTTACTTTTTAAAATTTTCCTGCATGGCCACGGGATTCACGCAGCTCGGGAACCACGTCTGTCAACCTGAGGTGGGAGTTCAGTGGCCATTGCTCCAGCTGATTACTTGACAGCATGAAATGTACAGTAAAAGCTCCCACCTGACAGATGATCACTTTCCTCAGGCAGAAACTGTTGCTCAGTCCATTTCCAGCACAGATTCTGCAGGCTGCAAGTCTTTCCAGCAAAGTCTCCATTCAATATCACCTCATTGGAAGAACTCTCTCACCATTGACAGAATGCTTCTGTCATCTCTACTTCACCTTCTATCTATTCCATCAACATGGATGCCGTTTACACTGTCTCACCTTGGTCCTCAGATTCGGACCACATTCAGCCCCAACACCAGCAGTACCAACAACTTCTCTGCAATCACCTGATGCTGCACAGGACAGAGGGCATCAGCATCCAAGCACAGTGCTGCCCGGGAGGCCAGGGATGGCCTCATCATGGCCAGATTTACTTCACTTGACACTATACACCCTGGCTGCCACATGATGCACCAGGTTGGCACCACCCCACACCAACACCATAAAGCATCCCTACAATGACCAAGCCATTCCTTTCACACTCTCCACCATTGCGGGGGGTATTGTTATGTTTCACCATTCACTGCAACTCACTAATCCACTTCCAAAGGTGCACACAAATCTGTCCAAGAACGCAAAGTGTTGAAAATAAAGATTTTTATGTTTGACACCACATTAACAGAAACTTTGGACAGGTTGGGTGATTGGGCAGAAGCATGGCAGATGCAATATAACGTGGATAAATGCGAGGTTATCCACTTTGGTATCAAAAACAAGAAGGCAGATTATTATCTGAATGGCAATAGATTGGGAGAAGGGGAAGTGCAACGAGACCTGGGTGTCCTTGTGGACCAGTCGCTGAAGGTAAGCATGCAGGTGCTGCAGGCGGTTAAGAAGGCAAATGGTATGTTGGCCTTCGTAGCGACAGGGTTTGAGTACAGAAACAAGGATGTCCTGCTGCAGTTGTACAGGGCCTTGGTGAGACCACATCTCGAGTATTGTGTGCAGTTTTGGTCGCCTTATCTGAGGAAGGATGTTCTTGCCATGGAAGGAGTGCAGCGAAGATTCACCAGGCTGATACCTGGGATGGCAGGAATGACGTATGAGGAGAGATTGGGTCGATTGGGCTTGTACTCACTGGAGTTTAGAAGAATGAGAGGGGATCTCATTGAAACTTATAAAATTCTCACAGGACTGGTCAGACTAGATGCAGAATCAGCGGGAATCGCGGGCTGAGCAGCTGTATAAAGGCTCCCGAGACCCAGGTAAGGCCTCAGTGTGAGAATCGGCGGGAATCGCGGGCTGAGCGGCTGTATAAAGGCTCCCGAGACCCACGTAAGGCCTCAGTGCGAGAATCGGCGGGAATAGCGGGCTGAGCGGCTGTATAAAGGCTCCCAAGACCCAGGTAAGGCCTCAGTGCGAGAATCGGCGGGAATCGCGGGCTGAGCGGCTGTATAAAGGCTCCCAGCAAACAATAACTAAAAGATTAATTAAGAAAGGGAAGATAGATTATGAAAGTAAACTAGCAAAAATCATAAAAACAGATAGCAAGAGTTTCTACAGCTATATAAAAAGAAAAAGGGTGGCTAAAGTGAACGTTGGTCCCTTAGAGGATGGGACCGGGAAACTAGTGGTGGGGAACATGGAGATGGCAAAGACGCTGAACAAATATTTTGTATCAGTCTTTACAGTAGAGGACACTAAAAATATCCCAACACTGGACAAACAGGGGGCAATGGGGGGGGGGGAGGAGCTAAACACGATTAAAATCACTAAGGAGATGGTACTCAGTAAAATAATGGGACTTAAGGTGGATAAATCCCTCGGACCTGATGGCCTACATCCTAGGGTCTTGAGAGAAGTGGCGGTAGGGATTGTGGATGCATTGGTGATTATTTTCCAGAACACCCTGGACTCAGGAAAGGTCCCGGCAGATTGGAAAACTGCTAATGTAACACCCTTATTTAAGAAGGGAAGTAGACAAAAAGCTGGAAACTATAGACCAGTTAGCCTAACATCTGTGGTTGGCAAAATGTTGGAGTCCATTATTAAGGAAACAGTAACAGAGCATTTGGATAAACATAATTTAATAGGACAGAGTCAGCATGGTTTTATGAAGGGGAAGTCATGTTTGACAAATTTGCTTGAATTCTTTGAGGATGTAACATACAGGGTGGATAAAGGGGAACCAGTGGATGTAATGTATTTGGACCTCCAAAAGGCATTTGACAAGGTTCCACACAAAAGATTACTGATCAAGATAAGAAATTACGGGATTGGGGGTAATATACTGGCATGGGTGGAAGATTGGCTATCTAACAGAAAACAAAGAGTTGGGATAAATGGTTCATTCTCGGGCTGGCAATCAGTAACTAGTGGTGTTCTGCAGGGGTCAGTGCTGGGACCCCAACTCTTTACAATCTATATTAACGATTTGGCGGAAGGGACCGAGTGCAACATATCGAAGTTTGCCGACAATACAAAGATGGGAGGGAAAGCAGTGAGTGAGGAGGACATAAAAAACCTGCAAAAGGACATAGACAGGCTAAGTGAGTGGGCAGAGATTTGGCAGATGCAATATAATGTTGGAAAGTGTGAGGTTATGCACTTTGGCAGAAAAAATCAAAGAGCAAGTTATTATCTAAATGGAGAGAAACTGCAAAGTGCTACAGGAGAAAGGGATCTGGGGGTCCTGGTGCATGAAACACAGAAAGTTAGTATGCAGGTGCAGCAGGTGATCAGGAAGGCCAATGGAATCTTGGCTTTTATTGCGAGGGGGATGGAGTATAAAAACAGGGAAATCTTGCTGCAGTTATACAGGGTATTGGTGAGGCCACACCTGGAATACTGCGTGCAGTTTTGGTTTCCATATTTAAGAAAAGATATACTTGCTCTCGAGGCGGTTCAGAGAAGGTTCACTCGGTTGATTCCAGAGGTGAGGGGGTTGACGTATGAGGAAAGGTTGAGTAGGTTGGGCCTCTACTCATTGGAGTTCAGAAGAATGAGAGGCTATCTTATCGAAATATATAAGATTGTGAGGGGGCTTGATCGGGTGGATGCGGTGAGGATGTTTCCACTGATGGGTGAGACTAGAACTAGGGGGCATAATCTAAGAATAAGGGGCTGCCCTTTCAAAACTGAGATGAGGAGAAACTTCTTCACTCAGAGGGTAGTAAATCTATGGAATTTGCTACCCCAGAGAGCTGTGGAAGCTGCAACATTAAATAAATTTAAAATGGAGATAGACAGTTTCCTAGCAGATAAGGGAATTAGGGGTTACGGGGAGAGGGCAGGGAAGTGGACGTGAGTCTAGATTCGGATCAGCCATGATCCTATTGAATGGCGGAGCAGGCCCAAGGGGCCGTATGGCCTACTCCTGCTCCTACTTCTTATATTCTTATATTCTTATTATAGGAAGGATGTTCCCGATGGTCTGGGAGTCCAGAACTAGGGGTCACAGTCTTAGGATAAGGGGTAAGCCATTTAGGACAGCGATGAGGAGGAATTTCTTCACCCAGAGAGTGGTGAACCTGTGGATTTCTCTACCACAGAAGGCAGTAGAGGCCAATTCATTAAATATATTCAAGAAGGAGTTGGATATATTTCTTAAGGCTAAAGGGATCAAGGGATATGGGGAGAAAGCAGGGACAGGGTACTGAATTTGAATGATCAGCCATGATCGCATTGAATGGCGGAGCAGGCTCAAGGGGCCGAATGGCCTACTCCTGCTCCTATCTTCTATGTTTCTATGTTTCCATAAACATTGGATAAAACACCCAAGTAGCTACCCTTGTGTGTTGTTATTTGGTATGATTGCACTAGGATGAGCGCAAGTGTGAAGGGTGGCTAGTGAGATGGGGATGTGATAATGTAGATAGAGAGAGATGTGTAAATATGCAAGGTATGTTGGTGTGAGCAAGGATGTGCAGGAGTAGGGTACGGAAGGCAGAGTGATGGGGATACGATGAGAGGCACCGCAGGATGAGGTTGAGTGTGGCTTTGTACCAACATTTCCTGACCTAATGTGGTCATTGAAATGTTTGCGGCACTGCACCCAGGTCCTCCTGAACATATCCCTGCTTGTGACCTCCTCTGCAATCTGCAACCAGGCTGTTTTTGTCTTCTGGGGAGGTCTCTTCTGCCCATGGGAAGGGAAAAGGACCTCCCTGCGTGCTCGGACTCCCTCCTTAAGCATATGGAGGGAGTCATTGGAGAACCTGTATGCAGCCCTCTGTCTCATTGTCAGTGTTTGCAGCACTCCAATGCTGTAGTGCGCTGACAGCACTATGTTAGATTAAACTTCAAATCTAATGTGGCCGTGGTCCCTTTAAAGAACCTGGCTGAAAACGCGTCATGAATGAAGTCACCTGACCCGCTCCATCTCATTAGGCAGGGTAACACGCTGGGCGAGATTAATAGGCCCCATTAAGGGATGTTCATTTTCAACAGCAGATGGAGTCAGCAGCTACCCCCCACGGACACCACCCACCGAGGTAACCAAAATTCCAGCCTTCATATAGCACCTTACCATGTCTCAAAGCACTTCAGAAACAATGAATTACTTTTTTATTTGAAGTGTAGAGAATTTTGTTATATAGACAAATGCAGTAGTCAACTTCACACAACAACATTCCACAAACACTAAAGGAAGTGGTTGACGTAGGAAGAAACATTGTCCAGGACACCAAGAAAACTCCGAGTTTCTTCAAAGAGCGTCACGGGATCTTTTACATCCATCTGAACAGGCAGTTGGAGTCTCGGTTTAATATGTCATCCGAAAGACAGCACCTCTGACAAAGCACTCTCTCAAGCCTAGATTATGTGGTGAAATCCAGGAGTAGCACTTGAGCCCAGAACCTTCGGATTCAAAGGCAAGAGGCCTACCAACTGAGCCACTTGAGAAATACCTGCTAGCAGATATTAGGATATGTATAGACATGGTATTACTTCAAACTAATATTCTGAGACAGTAGTAAGGGACTGAGTTCGTGATAATCAACATTTTATTTGTAATTGGGGACAGTTTAGCTTCACAATGATGTATATTTATTGCTGTAAGCTCAATCCTAGTTGTTTCTGTCTTTACAATGTACTACAATACATTTCTTTGATACTAATTCCTAGATCTGCAGGCTTAATCTCTATTTTTCAGATATCTTAGGCTACACAGTTAGAACTGAAACTCCATTACTGGATTACTGATGTCTCGTGGTTAAATAACCTCTTTTGTTCTACCATTTAACTGTGGCTTATGTTTAAATAAGCATTCAGACATTGGTGTAAATATTTACCTTTAGCCTCCTGGTGCAGAATTTTACAGACAGGGAGTTTATAGATCAGGAATTCACGCACACCCTAATTCGCAGCCTCCTGTACAAGATGGATGGGTAGCACCTGAACAAAGCTGGGACCAACATTCTCACTGAGAGGTAAATTAGTACTGTTGGGGTGGGCTTAAAATAAATTGGAGGGGAACCAGAAAATAGTAGAAAAGTGGTCACTCCCAACTTTAACCGCCATTATTTTGCCTGGTGGGGGAATCTAGAACAAGGAGGAATAATCTTAAAATTAGAGCTAGGCCGTTTAGGAGTAAAATCAGGAAGCACTTTTTCCACACAAAGGGTAGTGGAAATCTAGAACTTTCTCCCTCAAAATGCTATGGCTCAATTGAAATTTTCCAGACTGAGATCAATAGACTTTTGTTAGATAAGGTTATCAAGGGATAAGGGGCAAAAACAACAGAGTTGAAGTACAGATTAGCCATGATTTAATTGAATGGCAGAACAGGCTTGAGGGGCTGAATTGTCTACCTTTGTTTATTTTCTACAACTGAATTAAGCAATCTTTCCTCTATTTTCCAGTTAAATGCCAATTAAGGTCCCTGAGAAATGAGAAAGCAGTTATTACACGTACTGATTGGTCAATTTTCATCCATCAGTGATAATGACCTCTTAAGAGAGATGGGCTGCTTACAAAACCCGTGGTTGAGCTGGTTACATGAGAAATGTGTTGGCAAAATCCCGAACCAATACACCGATATAGTTCTTCAGTAAATGCTCTCATTTCTTTTTATTGGTCAGAACCAGCTGCCATTTCATCTTTCTGATTTATTGTCCAAATTAATACCTTTCCCTGAAACCCAATGTGGGCAGGCTCTTGCCTTTCCCTGTGACCGCAGCTCAAGGTACATCCAACCAGAGGGCAACGGGAGTGCCCCTCTGCTCCCTCCACCCGAGTCAATGTGGATTGAGACACTCAGGAAAATAGCCCAGGTTACATTTCTGCACTTTTGTTCAGATACTTTCTTGGTGTTCAGCACCAAAGAACACTCCCTTAAGCGAGAACTCACTCCCTGCGAACCAGAGTGTGACTTTATACACCCAACATCTGGGTACTTGTAGTGAACCCAGGACTTGAACAGAAACCCTTGTTACTGTATTTAGCCTACCAGATATATCACCTGCCCCCAAGCAATCTCCTTGATTTCAGAAGGTGCTGGAATCAGACCACCTTTTAGGCTATAAACTACTAAATTAATTTATTAATAATAATTAGGTAAGACAGAGGTAGTAAAAGCAAACAGCAAATTTACAGTAATATGCAGAGCAGCTATTCCTCCCTGGAATATAGAAAATAATAAACAGCCACATTTCCCACATTAAACCCATAGTAAAACTGAATTCAAAACAAAGTCTATGACCATAACTTTATGTGGGGAGGTTGCCTGCCAAACTGTCTTCAGAAGGATTCTGAATTCGGACAAGCCTGTATGAGATATACTTCTAACTCTTTTGAAGATCAATTGGGAAAAAAAGGGAAATCTCTCCTGATTATATTATACAGTTAAACATCCACAGGATGTCTTAAGAAAATGGTTCAGCTTCCCAGAAACAGTCTCCAAGTCTCCCTTGATTCCTTGTCATGAGAAACCTTCCCATTTCCTCTCTCAATGCTTTAACCGAGCTCTCATCTTTTGCACCATGTTTAAGTTTGCTGTATAACGGACAGCTTCAAGTTTGAAACACTTGTTCCTTAAATTACATTAAACTCAGGGTTTTCTTAGGTGAGAATCAACTTTTTCCCCTGCTCGCTTCTGGTTCAGTAAAAGCGCATTCCACATCCACTAATTTGAGTCATCCCAACAAAACAATGCCAGGAGATTGCCCCTGTTAAGATAGCTCAGATGTAGTGTTAACCAAATGAATGCCAACCTGCATCATTCATGAACAATACGTCATTGTACGGGAAAAGCACAAATCAAATACTTTCTAGAAAAGGGACCGTGCATGCGCAAAGGTTTTGAGGGGGAAACAAATTATTCCTACCCTGTGCAGTATAAATGCTGCAAGTCTGTAGATTTTTTTGTAATGATGTATCTGTTTGACATTCTGGGATCGCAACAAGAAACTAAAGACCAGTGAAGCTTAATTGAAGATCGTGAAGGAGCAAAAATGGATTCAGCACAGTTCCCAAGGCAGGATTATGTTTCTCTGGACTTTCTATTACATTTAATTTTATCTTTACCTTTTCAGATTTTGCTTCCTTCATTTTTTATTCAGCTGCGTATGAGAGTTACTTATCTTCCCCACTCTTACTTCCCCATTTTAACCTTTCTGCTTTGTTTACATTTTAATGACATTTTCGAGAAACTGAGACCCTCCTCAGCTGAACTCTCTTAATCTGATGCAATATTAAATTAAACACCAATGGAAAATGAAGCCACAGTGCTTCATTCACTGTCACTTTCAATTACAGCTGCTTTGTGTCAGGGCAGGCTCCAAGACTCATTTCACCTGCAGCCAGACTTTTCTTCCTGTCCATGTTCATCTAGTACAGCAGACTCCTGTAACCAACCAATTCAAAACGCTGTTAGACAGTAAATGGCACCAAGTTTGCATGAGGACCCAGATTGCTTCTATTACTTTTGATAGATATCAGCGGTGTCCTGTTCATATTAACTCACAGAACAGGCAAGCTCAAATTAGAGTTAACAAGGACACCAGCAAAGTGAGATTTGATACTGGTATTGCCATATTCTAATCCTCTGTTTCCAGGCAACCTAAAGGCCTGGCACGGAAGTGATTTTGAGCTCCCACGCACATCGTCTGACTGGGATGAAAGGTGAGAATCTGTTGGAGCTCGACTCAAGGATTATATCACAAAATTTACGTTCAAGATGCATTAAATCCTGAATAAAACTTGGAGAGTTTAAGTGGTAGGATGAATGAATGAGTAAATGAATAAGTGTGTGTACTCTTTTTGATTGGGTGGTTAAACAATTGGTCTGTAAATTAATAAAACTTTAAATAAAACTTAACAACTTAAATTAAAATTGCGTTGGCCGAGGTGACGATGCACTCCCACCGGTCGCGGAAGGCCTCGAGTATGCCAGTAGACACCGCGTGCTCCATCTCCAGGGCCACCCGGGCGCAAACATGGCCGCGGAAGAGAGGCAGGCAATCGGGTCGACCGCCCGCTGCCTGGACTAGGAGCAGTTCTACGAGGAGGTCCTCCAATTTGCCCGCTCCCCTCCGCACCGGGTGACCAAAGATCAGGAGCGTGGGACTGAAGTGCAGCCAAAGATCGAGGAGCAGCCCTTTCAAATAATGGAAGAGGGGCTGCAACCTCTCACATTCAGTATAAACGTGGAACACAGACTCCTCCGGGCCGCAGAAAAGGCAGGCGGCCTGGGAGTCCGTGAACCGACTTAAAACCATATTGCTCAGGACTGCTCCATGCAACACCCTCCAGGCCAAGTCCCCAATAGAACAAGGGAGGACTCCCGCATAGTGCGCCCTCCATTGGGGACCTCCACCTCTGCCAGACGGCAAGATGGCACGCCAAGGCGTGTCCGGACGGCAGACGAAGATGGCAAAGTGGAGAGTGTGCAGGAGTAGCCCGTACAGGAAACCCTTCCGTGTAGAATGAAAAGGCACACTCAAGTTGTGAGGCGCCGGTTCCCGAGAGGGGTTTCGGGGCTGGGCGCCGATGAGGAAATCCGTCCGAATGAGTAAGTGTGTGTGAGTGAATTAATGAGGGTGTGAATTAATGAGTGAGTGTGTGAATGAGTGGATAAGTGAATAAATTAATGAGAGTAAATTAATGACTCACTCAATGAGTGAGCATGAGTGAATTACTGAGTGATTGAATTGGTGATGAGTCAGTAATTTAATGACTAAGCATGTGAATAAATGAGCAACTAATTTGACAGTATGTTAAATTAATCAAGCATTGGATTCACTTTTGAAACCATCACCTTTGAGACTTCCTATACAACAGATGGTTTTTGCAGCCCCCAGCTAAATAAAATCATGCTACTTCATGCCTGCAATAATCGCTTCCTTCCAGGGTCACTTTTCAACTCTGTAGTGAGTTATTTCCCACCTTCCTTTGGATGTTGGATGGAAGCAAGGTGAAGAAACTGCACGTGAGAATTGTACACATTCTACTGGTGCATGCACCTTACTCTTGTGAAGTAGTTATTTAAAATTTTAAGTGGGAAAAATTGAGTCGCACCCCTAAAAAATTAACGCCCCCGCGGCCGATTTTCCCGAGGAGTGCCCCGCGTCTCTCTTGGGGCACTGCGAGGCAATATTGCGGTGCTACGTGCCGCGGTACTGCAGGCCTTCCTCCCCTTATTAAAAGGGAGGGGCCTGGCACAGCGCACCCTGGCACCCAGCTGGGCCACCAGGGATCGTGAGTGCTGGCAAACGAGCCCGGCACTCAAGAGGAGTGCCGGGCTCACGGAGAGCTGCCGACACTCCGCGGGGGGGCTTCAGGGGGGCCAGGGACAGCAACAGGGGCAAGTGCTGGCAAGTGGCCAGCAACAAAAATGGCCGCCTGCCACCTCCCTTTTAACTAGCACCGCCCCGGCCGCAGGTAGGCCCCCCCCTGACCCCGTCGGACATAGCGGTAAGTCAGGGGGTGCTACCGAAGTTCGCAAGCGGGGCGCTGCGCACGACGATGACATCAACGCCGGCGGTGCAGTGCTGCGGGATGCTAACGGTTACCGCCGCCGCTAACCTCCTGCTGAATTTCGCGGGAGGCGTTGGCGGCGCCGCGCCCGGGCGCTAGTTACTTTGCGGGAGGCACAAAGTAACCAAATTTTTCCCTCTAATTATTTTAAACTGTTTATTGTCTCATTGAAACATATAAGATTCTGCAGGAGACAGAGAGAACAGGCGTCTGAGAGAGCAGGAGACTAAGACAGTAGAAGGAGACAGAGAGAAAAAGAGACTGAGAGAGAGCAGGAGACAGTGAGAGAGTGAGCAGGATATTTTTTTAAAATTAATTCATGGGATGTGGGCGTCGTTGGCAAGGCCAGCATTTATTGCCCATCCCTAATTGCCCTTGAGAAGGTGGTGGTGAGCCGCCTTCTTCAACCGCTGCAGTCTGCGTGGTGAAGGTACTCCCACACTGCTGTTAGGGAGGGAGTTCCAGGATTTTGACCCAGTGACGATGAAGGAACGGCAATTTATTTCCAAGTCAGAATGGTGGGTGGCTTGGAGGGGAAATTGGAGGTGGTGGTTTTCCCATGCGCCTGCTGCCCTTGACCTTCTACGTGGCAGAGGTCGCGGGTTTGGGAGGTGCTGTCGAAGAAGCCTTGGCGAGTTGCTGCAGTGCATCTTGTAAATGTTATACGCTGCAGCCACGGTGGAGGGAGTGAATGTTTAAGGTGGTGGATGGGGTGCCGATCAAACGGGATGCTTTGTCCTGGATGGTGTCAAGCTTCTTGAGTGTTGTTGGAGCTGCACTTATCCAGGCAAGTGAAGAGTATTCCATCACACTCCTGACTTGTGCCTTGTAGATGGTGGATAGGTTTTGGGGAGTCAGGAGGTGAGTCACTCGCCACAGAATACCCAGCCTCTGACCTGCTCTTGTAGCCACAGTATTTATGTGGCTGGTCCAGTTAAGTTTCTGGTCAATGGTGACCCCAGCATGTAGATGGTGGGGGATTCCCGTTGAATGTCAAGGGGAGGTGGCTAGACCCATTCTTGTTGGAGATGGTCATTGCCCATCACTTGTGTGGCGCGAATGTTACTTGACACTTATCAGCCCAAGCCTGAATGTTGTCCAGGTCTTGCTGTATGTAGGCATGGACTGCTTCATTATCTGAGGAGTTGCGAATAGGACTGAACACTGTGCAGTCATCGATGAACATCCCCACTTCTGACCCTATGATGGAGGGAAGGTCATTGATGAAGCAGCTGAAGATGGTTGGGCCTTGGACATTGCCCTGAGGAACTCCTGCTGCAATGTCCTGGGGCTGATCTGATTGGTCTCCAACAATCACAACCATATTCCTTTGTGCTAGTTATGACTCCAGCCAGTGGAGAGTTTTCCCCCTGATTCCCATTGACTTCAATTTTACTAGGGCTCCTTGATGCCACACTCGGTCAAATGCTGCCTTGATGTCACCTCTAAAATTCAACTCTTTTTTCCTTGTTTGTACCAAGGCTGTAATAAGGTCTGGTACCAAATGGTCCTGGCAGAACCCAAACTGAGCATAAGTGAGCAGGTTATTGGAGAGTAAATGCCGCTTAATAGCATTGTCGATGACTCACTTTGCTGCTGATTGAGACTAGGCTGATGGGGTGGTAATTGGCCGGATTGGATTTGTCCTGCTTTTTGTTGCCAGGACATACCTGGGCAGTTTTCCACATTGTCGGATAGATGTCAGTGTTGTAGCTGCTCTGGAACAGCTTGGCTAGAGACGCGGCTAGGTCTGGAGCACAAGTCTTCAGCACGACAGCTGGGATGTTGTCGGGGCCCAGAGCCTTTGCTGTATCCAGTACACGCAGCTGTTTCTTGATGTCACATGGAGTGAATCGAATTGGTTGAAGACTGGCTTCTGTGATGGTGGGGACTTCAGGAGGAGGCCGTGGTGGATCATCCACTTGGCACTTCTGGCTGAAAATGGTTGCAAACGCTTCAACCTTGTTTTTTTGCACTCACGTGTTGGGCTCCACCATCATTGGGGATGGGGATATTCATGGAGCCTCCACCTCCTGTTAGTTATTTAATTGTCCACCACCATTCATGATGTGGCAGGACTGCAGAACTCTGATTGTGGGATCGCTTAGAAAGAAAATTTTTTTGCATTTATATAGCGCCTTTCACGACCACTGGATGTCCCAAAGTGCTTTACAACCAATTAAGTACTTTTGAAGTGTAGTTACTGTTGTAATGTAGGAATGTAGGAAACACGGCAGCCAATTTGTGCACAGCAAGCTCCCACAAAGAACAATGAGATAATGACCAGATAATGTGTTTTTGTTATGTTGATTGAGGGATAAATATTGGCTGGGACACCAGGGATAACTTCCCTGCTCTTCTTTGAAATAGTGCCATGGGATCTTTTACGTCCACCTGAGAAAGACGGCACCTCTGACAGGGCAGTACTCCCTCAGCACTGCACTGGACTGTCAGCCTAGATTTTGTGCTCAAGTCTCTGGAGTGGGACTGGCACCCACAACCTTCTGACTCAGAGGTGAGAGTGCCACCCACTGAGCCACAGCTGACACTAGCTATGCTACAGCTCTGTCTATAGCATGCTGCTTCTGCAGTTTAGCATGCATGTAATCCTGTGTTATAGCTTCACCAGGTTAAAATAAGAACATAAGAAATAGGAGCAGGAGTAGGTCATTCAGCCTTTCGAGCCTGCTCTGCCATTCAATAAGATCATGACTGATCTTCTACCTCAAATCCACTTTCCTGCACTCTCCCCACTTCCCTTGATTCCTCTGGAGTCCAAAAACCTATCTATCTCAGCCTTGAATATACTCAACAACTGAGCATCCACAGCACTTTGAGGTAGAGAATTTCAAAGATTCATAACCCTCTGAGTGAAGAAATTCCTCCTCATCTCAGTCTTAAAAGGCCGACCCCGTATCCTGAGACTATGAACCCTAGTTCTAGACTCTCCAGCCAGGGGGAAACAGCCTCTCAGCATTTATCCTGTCAATTCCCCTCAGAATCTTATACATTTCAATGAGATCACCTCTCATTCTCCTAAACTCGATAGAGTATAGGCCCATTCTACTTAATCCCTCCTCATAGGACATCCCAGGAATCAATCTAGTGAACCTTCGTTGCACTGTCTCTAAGGCAAGTATATCCTTCCTTTAAATAAGTGGACCAAAACTGTGCACAGTACTCCAAGTGTGGTCTCACCAGAGCCCTGTATAATTGTAGCAAGACTGCCTTACTCTTGTTCTGCCTTCCTAATTGGTTGCTGTACCTGCATGCCAACTCGTCTTGTACTAGGACACCTAAATCTCTCTGAGTACCAACATTTAATAGTTTCTCACCATTTAAAAAAATATTCTGTTTTTCTGTTCTTCCTACCAAAGTGAATAGCCTCACATTTCCCCACATTATACTCCATCTCCCACCTTATTGCCCAGTCACTTAACCTGTCTATATCCCTTTGCAGGCTCTTCGCGTCCTCTTCACATCTTACTTTTCCACCTAGCTTTGTATCATCAGCAAACTTGGATACATTGCACTCAGTCCCTTCATCTAAGTCGTTAATGTAGATTGTAAATAGCTGAGGCCCAAGCACTGATCCTTGGGGCACACCACTAGTTACAGCCTGCCAATCTTAAAATGACCTGTTTATCCCTACTCTCCATTTTCTGTCTGTTAACCAATCCTTTATCCATGCTAATACATTACCCCCAACCCCATGTGCTCTTATCTTGCTCAACAACCTTTTATGTGGCATCATATCGAATGCCTTTTGGAAATCCAAATATACTACATCCACTGGTTCCCCTTTATCTACCCTGCTAGTTACATCCTCAAAAAACTCTAATAAATTTGTCAAACACAATTTAACTTTCATAAAACCATGTTGACTCTGTCTAATCATATTATGATTTTCTAAGTACCCTGTTACCACTTCCTTGATAATCGATTCCAGCATTTTCCTGACAACTGATATCAGGCTAACTGGTCTGTAGTTCCCTATTTTCTCTCTCCCTCCTTTCTTGAATGGCGGGGTTACATTTGCTACCTTCCAATCCGTTGGGACCATTCCTGAATCTAGGGAATTTTGGAAGATCACAACCAATGTATCCACTATCTCAGTGGTCACCTCTTTTAGAACCCTAGGATGTAGGCCATCAGGTCCAGGGGGTTTGTCGGCTTTTAGTTCCATTATTTTCTCAAGTACTTTTTCTCTACTGATATTAATTACTTTAAGTTCCTCGCTCTCATTAGCCCCTTGGTTCCCCATTATTTTTGGTATGCTTTTTGTGTCTTCTACTGTGAATATTTGTTTAAAGTCTCTGCCATTTCCTTGTTCCCCAATATAATTTCTCCTGTCTCAGCCTCTAAGAGACCAACACTTACTTTTGCTACTCTCTTCCTTTTTACATACTTATAGAAGGTCTTACAATCTGTTTTTATATTTCATGCTAATTTACTCTCATATTCTATTTGCTCCCTTTTTATCAGTTTTTTGGTCATCCTTTGCTGGTTTCTAAAGCTCCCCCAATCCTCAGGCTTGCTACTATTCCTTGCAACATTATAAGCCTCTTCTTTTAATCTAACACTATCCTTAACTTCTTTAGTTAGCCACGGATGGATCACTTTTCCCGTGGAGTTTTTATTTCTCAATGGAATGTATATCTGTTGAGAATTTTGGAATATTTCTTTAAATGATTGCCACTGCTTATCTACCATCATACCTTTCAATCTAATTTCCCAATCTACCTTAGCCAACTTGCCCCTCATACCTACATAATTGGCTTTGCTTAAGTTTAAAATTCTAGTGTGAAACTCAATGTGAAATTCTATCATAATATGATCACTCTTCCCTAGAGGATCCTTTACTATAAGATTGCTAGTTAACCCTGTCTCATTACACAAAACAAGATCTAAAATAGCCTGTTCCCTGGTTGGTTCCATGACGTATTATTCTAGGAAACTGTCTCCAATACATTCCATGAACTCGTTTTCCAGACAACACTTGCCAATTTGATTTGTCCAGTCTATATGCAGATTAAAGTCCCCCACGAATATTCCCATAACCTTTGTTTACCTTAATATCCAAAAATCTATCAATCTCTGTCTTGAATATACTCAGCGACTGAGCATCCACAACCCTCTGGGGTGGAGAATTCACAACGTTTTAGTGAAGAAATTTATCCTCATCTCAGTCCTAAATAGCCGACCTTTTATTCTGAAACTGTGACACCTAGTTTTAGACTCCCCAGTCAGGGGAAACAACCTCTCAGAATCTACCCTGTCAATCCCCCTCAGAATCATACATGTTTCAATGAGCTCACCGCTTATTCTTCTAAACTCCGGAGAGTATAGGCCCAATCTACTCAATCTCTCCTCATAGGACAACCCTCTCATCCCAGGAATCAATCTAGTGAACCTTTGTTTCACCGCCTCTAAGGCAAGTATATCCTTCCTCAGATACGGAGACAAATCTCTGCACAGTACTCCAGGTGTGGTCTCACCAGAGCCCTGTAAAATTGTAGCAAGACTTCCTTACTCTTGTACTCCAACCCCCTTGCAATAAAGGCCAACATGCCATTTTCCTTCCTAATTGCTTGTTGTACCTGCATGCTAACTCTGTGTTTCCTGGACGAAAACACCTAAATCTCTCTGAACACCATGGTGTGGAGATGCCGGTGTTAGACTGGGGTGGACAAATTTAAGAAGTCACACAACACCAGGTTATAGTCAGGTGACGAAGGAGCAACGCTCCGAAAGCTTGTGATTTCAAATAAACTGTTGGACTATAACCTGGTGTTGTGTGACTTCTTACATTTCTCTGAACACCAACATTCAATAGTTTCTCACCGTTTAAAATAGTCTGTTTTTCTATTCTTGCTACCAAAGTGAATAACCTCACATTTCCCTGCATTATACTCCATCTGCCACCTTATTGCCCACTTACTTAACTGGTCTATAACCCTTTGCGGGCTCTTTGTGTCCTCCTCACAGCTTACCTTCCTGCATAGCTTTGTATCATCAGCAGACCTGGGAACGATCTCCCAAGTTTCCTGACCGCTTCCGAGCACCGCCCCCCCCCCCCCCACCCCCTGCTTCCAACTCGCCAAAGTATTAAAATTCAGGCCAATGTGCCAGAATGTGGGCAGGACCAACACTGCATTGGACTTGGCTGCACCAATTGTAGCGCCATCTCAGGACCCATTACAGGAAACTTTCTGGTATCCGGCACTGACGGGACCGAGCTGGTGCCGGTCGATCAACACTGCCGGAAAAACCAGCGCTAATGTTAAAACATACGGAGCTTCTGAGCTCCGTCTGAAGCAACAAACCCTGTTGCTTAGCAACAGCTTCAAAACAGTCGGCGCAGCTTGCAAGCGTCTCTGTGGCTAAGCAACAGCTTCAGCTAGATGCTTGCAGAGCCAGGACTGGAGAAAAAAAGCAACAAAAAGTAAAAAAACTTATCTGAACCGACTCCTGAATTTTGCCGGTGGATAGAGCATTCCGGATATTTAACCTCCGGTTAAATGAAAGTTTCCTGTATAAGGAAGTAGAGGATGACTTCAATAAAAGAGGTGCTCACTCACGCCCAGCAGACTGCCACCTCACTTATTCCTGTTACTGGGGAAGCATTTATAAGGAGCATTAGGTTAGTTGTAGAGCAAACAAAACATATACTATCGCCAGGGCAAAAAACACTAGTAGCCACATACAACCAATTTAATGTGTTAGAAGTGATTAGTGTAATAAAGAAATTTCTGCTGACCTCTCTCCTTACTCTTTTAGTAACTATTTTAAATTGTTGACTTCTCACTGAGGCTCAAACTAGAGGAAATAACCTTTCCCTGTTCATCACATCAAAACCTTTTGCATTAAAATCCTCTATTAAATCTCCTCTTGGTCTTCTCTGCTCCAGTGGAAATAGTTCCAGTATCTCAGGTCTCTCCTCATCCATAGCTTCCCATCCCTGGGACCATCTTGGTTAATATGCTGTATGCTCTTTTTTTAAACACATTACCACATCTTCAAATACAAATCTGATTTCTTGTTTTTTTTTTGGTGTTTTACTGCATTTGAATGGATTTTTTCTACACCTATAGCTCAGGGCCAGTTATACAATGTTGGTTGCATGGTACTTAACAAGTGCTGCAGGCACAACACTGACCTCATTCAGCTTTAATCTTTGCTGCAGGAAGAAACCAGTCACAGAAGCAAGACATTACGAGAAGCTTGAAGTTCTGCTGATAAGAACTCAGCATTTGTTTTGGAACGAGTGGTCGGCTGGACTGGTGCCAGACTCTATCTGCACACCACCATGTAGTAAAGTCTGAGAAAATTTGTACACACAGTCCGTTCTTCGTTTGTGACTTCAATGTAACCTAATTCCTGCTTTACACGGTTTATTTTTAAATTATTAGTCAGAGTAGCTATTAAATTGATTCCTTAGTACAAGCTGCCCTTCTTGCTATCACTCTCTGTCCAAAAACAACACAAGGTTGCATTTATATAGCACCTTTAATGTAGTAAAACGTCCCAAGGCGCTTCACAGGAGCGTTATAAAACAAAATTTGATGCCGAGTCACAAAAGGAGATGTTAGGGCAGATGACCAAAAATTTGGTCGAAGAGGTAGGTTTTAAGGAGCGTCTTAAAGGAGGAAAAAGAGGTAGAGAGGCGGAGAGGTTTATGGAGGGAATTCCAGAACTTAGGGCCTTGGCAGCTGGTGGCACGGCCAGCAATGGTGGAGCGATTAAAATCGGGGATGCTCAAGAGGCGAAAATAGGAGGAGCGCAGATATCTCGGAGGATTGTGGGGCTCGAGCAGGTTACAGAGATGGGGGAGCGGGGGGCAAGGCCATGGAAACAAGGATGAGAATTTTAAAATCGAGGCGTTGCTCAACCGGGAGCCAAATTAGATCAGTGAGCACAGGGGTGATGGGTGAACGGGACTTGGTGCGAGTTAGGATACGCTTAAGTTTATGGAGGGTAGAAGATGGGAGGCCGGCCAGGAGTGCGTTGGGATAGTCAAGTCTAAAGGTAACAAAGGCATGGATGAGGGTTTCAGCAACAGATGAGCTGAGGCAGGGGCGGAGTCAAGTAATGTTATGCAGGTGGAAGTAGGCAGTCTTAGTGATTGGAAGCTCATCTCGGGGTCAAATATGACACTACATTTGCGAACAGTCTGTTTCAGCCTCAGACAGTTGCCAGGGAGAGGGATGGTGTTAGTGGCTATGGAACAGAGATTCTGGCAAGGACCGAAGACAATGGGTTCGATTTTCATCGGGCCGTTGAGGCGAGATTGGAGGCGTGTGGGGGGTTAAAATTGCAAAAACTGGTGGGTGGGCCCAACCCCACCTCCATCCCGCCTCCAAGCAATTTTCATTAAATCGTGTCTACTGGTCCCGTCTCCGTCCCACCTCCAAGAGGCGGGATAGGCCGTTAAGGCCTTTAACAAGCACTAAATTGCCTCTATAATGCCATTTTGTTAGGCCTTGATGATTTTAACCCTTTTCCGATGTGAAGCACGCCTGTTCTGAAACACGACGGTGAAACCTGGCAGTAGCACAATTGGATTGCTGACTATCAGCTGCAGCTCCACCATTAAATAGGATATTTGAACAGCCATCATTTGCAGGTGGCAGGACTTTGTTGTCTCAGGTCTGGAGGAACTTTTAGAAGGCATAACCACAGCTGTGGAAGTTTGGAGCCTGACACCCATCTCCAGTGTGACCTCCTGGGAAACCCCTCTCGCCACCTTCACTGAGCGCTTCCTCAACTGAGGCATATACCAAGTAATCCTAAGCCCTCAATGTGGAAGTCCCATTCGCGAAATAACACACGCCACAACTACAGCAGTAGCCATCAGATTTTTTATTTACAGTAATCATCTGATGGCTTTTTAACATTAAACATCAAATTTCACCCAAGTGACTACCCTTGTGACTATTTGTGCAGTATCTTTCTCTTACGCATGCTCCTACGTGGTGCTTCCCCTGTGGCTTCAGCAGATGTGGAGGCCCCTTGCTCAATTTGTTGCTGCTCCTGTCTCGACACCTTTGGCGGGCGTCCTCTGGGATTGCGAACCTGTGAGGGCTCGTCGACAGTCTGCTGCTCCTGCGGCTGTGCAGGGGTTGAGACGCCGATCTCAGATGGGTGTGGACTCTGGTGGGGCTCTGACCGAGGGCTCTGCAGTGGCATGGAAGTGTGAGCGCTTGGAGAGGAGCCCCCACTTCCTTGATGTCTGCCACCAACTTCCCTCTCATGGGTCAGGTCCCCCTCAGTGCTTGCAAGTGGCTTGAGAGCACCTTGCTGCACATCAGGGGGGCCATGGGGACCCGTATCTGCACTGGCAGTCCTACTCAGAAGGACTTCCATGAAGGTCTGGTTTCTCTGTTCAATAGATGCCCATCGCTCCTCCAGAGGTGTCATTCTATTCAGAACACTCACCATGTTTTCTGCACTCTGGCAACTTATCACCTCCATGGAGGTTGCCATCCTTTCCATGGTGATGCGTTCATGCGCCAATGAATCCACAAAGGCTTTGCTCATATTCACAATGGACTCCTCCATTCGCTCCACACTCACAGTGACTCTGGAGACAATACCTGCCAGAGACTCCTACATCTGTTCCTGGAGTTCCAACACCGCTGACCTTATGGATGGACCCAGAGGCAGAGGGTCGACATGCAGCTGAGCCGAGCTAGCAGAGTCCTGCGCCCTCTGACTAGGACTCTCCACTGCTGTCCCTGTCTCCACAATTTGCTGATGCTCACTTGTGAGCTGTGATACACCAGGTGACAACACTACTCTATCTCGTGATGGTCCCACCGAGGTGTGAGTGTCTACGCTGGTGCTGGGTGCGCTGAATTCTGCTGACGCTGCGCCCTCAGAGGTTGCAGCTTCCTCTGAGGAGTCTGGATGCTCAGGCTCTTCCTCCTGGCTAGTGGGGACGGGTGCTTGCGATGGTCCTGTGGGGGAGTAAAGGAAAAAGTCAGAGATGTGATGCCAAGGTTACATGCACGTTGCATATTACAAATGATCATAAGTCCCTGTGTTAGAGCTTCAGAATCATTATCAGCGACTCATGCAATGTCATTGAGAGAGATGGAAATCTATTCTGTCACCAGCTTGCTGTGATGCACCCATCTGTCCGTCCCCCACTTGTGCATCGACCTCCACTCCCACAATCTCCAGGACCGCATCCTCCCAGGGGGTGAGGTGGGTTACTGAGGATGGCCCTCCTCCTGTCCTCACTCTTTCCCTCTTATTGTGAGCTCTCTTTTCCTGCAATGAGGAAGACAAGTGGAGGTTGAGTGATAATGAAGGAGTGAGTGTAGAGAATCCATAGCATAGATGCTTAGAAGGAGACAAAGATGGAGTGAGGTGGCAAGACCAAGGGCCCTCCCTGTGTGTTGTCAGTTGTTTTCATAGCATCACAGTGATAGGGAGTGTGAGGGCTGCATAGTCGAATAGTTAGGTGAATGTGACCATAGAGAGAGAGGGAATGGGTAAGGGTGCATGGATGTCAGTGTCAAGTGGGATGTGGAGGAAGAGATTGCTAAAGCTGAGTGCTGGTGAGGAGAGGCAATGGGGATCAGATTGAGGCTGATGGGAAATTCATACTCACTTTTCCAGTGCGCAGGTCATGAAATCTCTTCCTGCACTGAATCCAGGTTCTGCGGGTTACTGACAAAGAGATAACCTCCCCTGCCATCTGGATCCACACAGCCTTGGTCTGCTGGGGAGGCTTCTTCCTCCCTGAAGAAGGGAAGAGCACCTCTTTATGTGCTCTTGCTCCCTCCACTAAAGCCTGCAGGGCAACGTCATCAAAGCGGGGTGCAGACCTAGGTCTCTGGCTGGCCATTCTTCCTGCAGGTGCCTCTCACTGCAAAGGCCAAAAGGTTGGCAGTCTGCAGAAGCAAGGCTTGTTGCAGACCTTAAATGCAGCAGCAATGATGATGTCATCGGAGGCGACTTTCAGGCTGGAAAACTCATTGGCCATGGGCTCCCACACGTTGGAACTCAATTGGCCAATTAAGTTAAAATCGCATCAATCTCCCACATCGATTTAAAATCGGGTGGCTAACACGAAATGTGGATTACACGACCCCAGCCCGCCCCAGTATCAAAATCCAGCCCAATGGCTTCGGCCTTCCCAATATTTCGTTGGAGGAAATTTCTGCTCATCCAGTACTGGATGTCGGACAAGCAGTCTGACAATTTAGGGGCAGTGGAGGGGTCAAGAGAGGTGGTGGTGAGGTAGAGCTGGGTGTCGTCAGCGTACATGTGGAGCCTGACATTTTCTTTTCAGGTGATGTCGCCCAGGGACAGCATGTAGATGAGAAATAGGAGGGGCCAATGATAGATCCTTGGGGGACACCAGAGGTAATGGTGCAGGAGTGGGAAGAGAAGCCATTGCAGGTGATTCTCTGGCTACAACCAGATAGATAGGAATGGAACCAGGCGAAGGCAATCCCACCCAGCTGGACGACAGAGGAGAGGCATTGGAGGAGGATGGTGTGGTCAACTATGTCAAAGGCTGCTGACAGGTCAAGAAGGATGAGGAGGGATAGTTTACCATGGTCACAGCCACATATGATGTCATTTATGACTTTGGTAAGAGCCGTTTATCACATCAGCGGGCATTATTCCTGTCTATAGTCACAGGAGGACTATAGGCAGAGGCTAGTGAAATTTGTACACTGGTAGAAAGTGCTTTTAACAATGTTCTATCTGCAAAGTGGCACATAATAAAGCAGGTTGGCCCCATGGTTCCCCACGCAGGGAGCTCCTGATCTCAGTCAGGAGGAGACATCAGGTGCTTCCCTTGATCAGGTGGTGGTGCTCCCATACATCTCCTGGCTCTTACCTGTACTGTGGCATTGGCAGAAATCTAAAAATTGGTACTCTGCCCTGTGACACAGAGAACAATATCTATTCCAGATAAATCTGAGAAAGAGTAACAGGAACACCAAATTAATTATTCCCTCCCCCCCACACCTCCCAAAAATTGAATGTTCAATGCACAGCAACTAAAGGTGACAACATTTACGTAAGCTACAATCTAGCCAAGGTCAGTGCATGGGCAACCATAGAATCATAGAATAGTACAGCACAGAAGGGGGCCTGATATTTTAATTTTAAATAAAGTTACAATAATTGTAAACCCAAAGATATGAACATAACTTTTTCTTACACACAAGAAAAGTTATATTCTTTCACAAAAACAGTGTCCATCAGTGGAAATAAATAAATAGACCTTCAGGTCCATGTTTATCATGAGGATGTTTGTAACCTTTAGAAATTCATTTATAATAAAGGTGACCTCCCTCCTTCCATTCCCCTCCCCAACACAGTCAGATGATTCAGCTCCCAATTGCAATTAGAAACATCACCAAAATGAAACTGCGCTGATTGGTGTGCTCTTTCTGATTCAACTAAATACGGCACTCCCATTACTCTACACACTCATGTACTGCAACCCTGTAACTTTCAGAAGTGCCAAAACATGGCTGCTGCTTGCCCATCTGTCTTTTGCCCTCTCACAGCTGTCTTGCCCTCCCTCACTCATTTACATTACATCCATCTTCTTCTTGCCATGTAAGAATCACTAACTAAATAGCAAAATGAAGCGGGGAGATTTTTTTTGTGTGTGTGTCATTTCTCCCAAATGGAGAGCAGACCCCATTTTTGTGAAATTAAACCCATGTTTTATCCCTTACTTTTCATGAGACCACCCTGCAGTACAAGAAGAAATAGCAGCTGAGGCCTAGACCCACAACTTGGCTTTGGGTCTGAGTGTAAATGGGATACAAGAGAAAGTTAACCCTCTCCCACTCAAAGGAGTGAGGTATTTCTGTGACCGCCTGTTAAAAATAACGGAAATAGCTTCCAATCAGGAAAGTGTCCTGGAAAAATGCCCTCTGGGCTGGACTATGTCAATGCTGAAAGAAGAGTCAGTGTACACACTGGGCACCTTTCTGACCTCGAGGCAGACAACAGTTCGGAATTTTGAACAAGTCATAAACAAAACCTTTGCCTTTGTCTCCTCCTAGTGGAGGGCAAATTAATAACTAATTCTGTGGAGAAAGCAGTGCGTGCTGGTAAATTACTCGATATTCTCACTTATCAGGGTAAAAATACAAGAAAACATGAAGGAAAAAAGTCAACTATCATGTGTCCCAGTAATATAACTACATGTTTAAAGAGATACTGTCCTTCCACCGGGCAGGAAGAAGGAGCCAACAACAGGTGTCACTTTCATCACTGTGCTATCACACGCAAGTGATATTATGATGTCTTTGTGACAGAGTGATATTTTTGATGCAAGCTGCTTCATTGCACCCATTCCTTGGAAACAAACAGAAACAGCTCTCACAACACTCTGGACAGTGTATGTCCTTTTAAACCTGTGAACAGCTGACTGAATGTAAAAACTTTTCAACAACAGTAATAATTTGCATTTATATGGCACGTTTAACGTAATAAAGTGTCCCAAGGCGCTTCACAGGCGCATAATGAGACAAAAATTGACACCGAGCCAAAGAAAGAGACATTAGGAGAGGTGACCAACTGCCTGGTTGAAGAGGTATGTTTTAAGGAGCATCTCAAAGGAAGAGAGAGACATGGAGACTGGAGAGGCGAAGAGGTTTTGGGAGGGAATTTCAGAGTTTGGGCCTAAATGACTGAAGGCACGGTCGGCAATTGGGGTGCAAAGGAAGTTGGGAATTCGCAAGAGACCAGAGTTGGAAGAACGTAGAGTTCTCGGAGGGTTGTAGGGCTGGAGATGGTTAACAGAGATAGGGAGGGGCGAGGCTATGGAGGGATTTGAACACAAGGATGAGAATTTTAAATTTGAGGCATTGCTGAATGGGGAGCCAATGTAGGTCAGCGAGCACCGGGGTGATAGGCGAATGGGACTTGGTGCAAATTAGGATATGGGCAATAATATTACTGTAATTAAAAATTAAGACTTTTTTTTCCATAAGGGCCAGGTTTATCTGACAAATAGGGTAACCTGACCTTAAAGTACACAGGGGTGAAACACTGGGATCTGCATTTTTTGTCAGTTGAGGGGCTGAGAAAAGCAAGTGGTGCTAATACTGCCCATCTCCAGTAAAAGTATATAAAATGTGTACCTTGTGATCATACCCAAAAGATTAACATAGAACTCTCTGTATCATTCTCCATTTTATTTTTAATATGCATTTAAAACACAGTTTCAAAATAAACACAAACAAAAGAACTGAAAACATTGATCAGGAAATTCCCAGCTGTCCTGAGTGGTGATTGTGCAAATGTTTCATGTGAGAGAAGCAGCCCACTTTTGGATGGAATGGAGCACGGGCCCTGCAGTGACTCCTGGAAGATGCATATCAGAGCTAAGTTGGATCTGAGGCTCTGAGTGTTGGGCTGTTGGCTGACGGAATGGAGATTGTGAGCAATGGATGTACCCTAAGTCCAGGGTGTTCAGAGGCCCCAACGGAGTGAGTTGTGCTGTTTGTGGAAGAAAGGAGGAGGTTGTTGGAGCCAGGCTTAGGAGTACGTTTGAGATTTTTTTTCCTGAATTGTTAAATTTTCTTTTATAAATGTTATTGTATGTTCTGTGAAACTATCACAGTGGGTGTTACTTGGAGATTTTTTACTACATTGATATAGTATAATGTTTTTTGAATGTATGATTGGGTAGAATTTTTTAGTGGAATGTGATTGGAGAGGAACTTGAAATCGGGGTGAAAGTTTTGCGTAACATGATTGGTAAATAACAAAAAGCAGATAAATATGAGCAGTTAACCAAGAACAAGCAAATTGATTGACAGCTCAAGGGAGATGAATTACATAGAATTACACAGAACATTACAGCACAGGAACAGACCATTCGGCCCAACAGGTCTATGCCAGAGTTTATGCTCCAGACAAGCCTCCTCCCACCTTACTTCATCTCAGCCTATCAATATATCCTTCTATTCCTTTCTTCCTCATGTACTTAGCTAGCTTCCCCTTAAATTCATCTATGCTATTCGCCTCAACTATTCTACGTGGTAGCGAGTTCCACATTCTCACCACTCTGAGTAAAGAAGTTTTGCCTGAATTCCTTATTGCATTTTTTAATGACTACCTTATATTTATGACTCCTAGTTTGGACTCCCCCACTAGTGGAAACATCTTCTCTAAGTCTACCCTATCGCACCCCTTCATAATTTAGAAACTAGGAAACGTTATAATGATCTGTGGTAATCTTTTTGCTCATAAAGGTAAGGGATACTTAGTCAATACTTAGTAATGGAACATTTTTCCATTTTCTCCAACCTGTGTTAGCATGAAGCAACCCCAGGTCACATATAGCAGGGAGAATGCAGGACAAATGTCCCTCTACTCTGCCTCAACAAAGTGCCTTAACCTGCAACTGCAGAAATTTATCTTTCTACAGCACAGTGAGTTTTAATCTTTGCACAATATAAGAACATAAGAAATAGGAACAGGAGTAGGCCATACGGCCCCTTGAGCCTGCTCCGCCATTCAATAAGATCATGGCTGATCATCGACCTGAACTCCACTTTCCCGCCCGATCTCCATATCCCTTTAGAGTCTAAAAATCTATCTATCTCAGCCTTGAATATACTCAAAGACTCAGCATTCACAACCCTCTGGGGCAGAGAATTCCAAAGATTCACATCCCTCTGAATGAAGAAATTCCTCCTCATCTCGGTCTTAAATGGCCGACCCCTTATCCTCAGACTGTGCCCCCTAGTTCTAGACACTCCAGCCAGGGGAAACAACCTCTCAGCATCTACCCTGTCAATTCCCTTCAGAATCTTGTAAGTTTCAATGAGATCACCTCTCATTCTTCTAAACTCCAGAGAGTATAGGCCCATTCTACACAATCTCTCATCATAGGACAGCCCTCTCATCCCAGGAATCAATCTAGTGAACCTTCATTGCACCGCCTCCAAGGCAAGTTTATCCTTCCTTGGATAAGGAGACCAAAACTGTGCACAGTACTCCAGGTGTGGTCTCAACGAGGCCCTGTACAATTATAATAAGACTTCCTTACTCTTATACTTCAACCCCCTTGCAATAAAGGCCAGCATGCCATTTGCCTTCCTTATTGATTGCTGTACCTGCATGCTAGCTTTCTGTGTTTCTTGCACAAGGACACCCAAATCTCTCTGAACACCAATATTTAAACGTTTCTCACCATTTAACAAATATTCTGTTTTTCTATTCTTCCTGACAAAGTGAATAACCTCACATTTCCTTACATTATACTCCATCTGCCACCTTACTGCCTACTCATTTAGTCTATCTATATCCCTTTGCAGACTCTATGGGGGGAATTTTCCCAGCCCTGGGGAGGTGGGTATGGATGCAGGGCTGCTGGGAAAATGGCAGAAACTGGGAGCGGGTACCGACCCCACTCCCAACCCGCTCCCGTGTCATCTTCCCGGGAGGCGGGTCCTTAAATCGCACAGGGACCTGTCTCCTCGAGGCGGGAAGGGGAGTAGAGCCAATTTGAGGCTTATCCCCATTTTACGCCTGTAATTGTGGGCTTCCCGATGGCTGCGAAACTCGCCAGGGTCAGCGAGGCGAGCAGTAGGTCTGCGGGGGTGAGAGGGGTCAAAATGTCAGCTGTAGAGGTGAGTGATGGGTGCATGTGTGGACAGGTAAGTATGAGAGGTGAGTGTAAAATGTTGGAAAGAGTTTCCTTACCTTTGCTTCTTTCTGCAGGCTTCAACCTTTGAGGATCCAGAGGTGTCTCATCTCAACGGCAAAGATGACAGAATGGCTGCTGCATTCTCAGATGCAGCAGCCATCTGTTATCTGCTAAGAAGAAAGGTCTTGGTGAGCCTGTGTGCAAGGGCTCACCTTAGAACAGAGATTGTCAGTGTTTGACAGCTTCTCAATACTGTCAAATGCTGACAATTCATCTGTCAAAATTTTTTCGACAGATGAAGCATCATACGTTGACGTCATCCGTCGCCGGCTTTCCCTTAATTGGCCGGTAAGCCCGCAAAACATCGCTGGGAGCGGGACTGAAACCCAGAAACCAGAAGTCCTGCCTCCAGGACATCTCCATTGAGAAAATCCAGCCCTTTGTGTTCTCCTCACAGCTTACTGTCCCAACTAGCTTTGTATCGTCAGCAAACTTGGATACCTTACTCTCGGTCCCTTCATCTAAGTCATTAATATAGAATGTAAATAGCTGAGGCCCAAGCACTGATCCTTGCGGCACCCCACTAGTTATAGACTGCCAACCTGAAAAAGACCCGTTTATCCCTACTCTCTGTTTTCTGACCGTTAACCAATCCTTTATCCATGCTACTATATTACCCCCAACCCCATGAGCCCTTTTGGAAATACAAATATACTACATTCACTGGTTCCCCTTCATCTACCCTGCTAGTTACATCCTCAAAAAACTCTAATAAATTTGTCAAACACAATTTAACCTTTCATAAAACCATGTTGACTCTGCCTAATCATACTATGATTTTCTAAGTGCCCTGATATAACGTCTTTAACATTGGATTCCAGCATTTTCCCGATGACTGATGTCAGGCTAACTGGCCTGGAGTTCCCTGTTTTCTCTCTCCCTCCTTTCGTGAATAGCGGTGTTACATTTTCTACCTTCCAATCCGCTGGGACCGTTCTAGAATCTAGGAAATTTTGGAAAATCACAACCAATGCATCCATAATCTCTGCAGCCACCTCTTTTAGAATCCTAGGATGTAGGCCATCAGGTCCAGTGGATTTGTTGGCTTTTGGTCCCGTCAGTTTCGCTCGTGCTTTTTCTCTACTTATATTAATTACGTTAAGTTCCTTACCCTCATTAAACCCTTGGTTCCCCACCATTTTTGGTATGCTTTTTGTGTCTTCTACTGTGAAGACAGATACAAAATATTTGTTTAACATTTCTGCCATTTCCTTATTCCCCATAATAATTTCTCCTGTCTCAGCCTCTAAGGGACCAATGTTTACTTTGCTACTCTCTTTCTTTTTACATACTTGTCAAAGCTCTTACAATCTGCTTTTATATTTCTTGCTAGTTTTCTCTCATATTCTCTGGACTCTGGAACAGTACCCATGGATTGGAGGGTAGCTAATGTTACCCCACTATTCAAAAAAGGTGGTAGAGAAAAAGTGGGGAATTATAGACCGGTAAGCCTGACATCGGTAGTGGGGAAAGTGCTAGAGTCCATTATAAAAGATGTAATAGCAGAGCACTTGGAAAGCAGTGACAGGATCAGACAAAGTCAACATGGATTTACAAAAGGTAAATCGTGCTTGACTAATCTACTGGAATTTTTTGAGGATGTAACTGGTAAAATAGATAAGGGAGAACCAGTGGATGTGGTGTATTTCGACTTTCAGAAGGCTTTCGATAAGGTCCCGCATAAGATATTAGCTTGTAAAATTAAGGCAAATGGGATTGGGGGCAAGGTATTGACTTGGATAGAGAACTGGTTGGCAGATAGAAAGCAAAGAGTTGGAATAAACGGGTCGTTTTCCGAGTGGCAGGCACTGATTATTGGGGTACCGCAAGGTTCGGTCCAAGGACCCCAGCTGTTCACAATATATATTAATGATCTGGATGAGGGAATTGGATGTAGTATCTCCAAATTTGCAGACGACACAAAGCTGGGTGGGAGGGTATGCTGTGAGGAGGATGTTGTGAAACTCCAGTACAATTTGGACAGGTTGGGTGATTGGGCAGAAACATGGCAAATGCACTATAATGTGGATAAATGTGAAGTTATCCACTTTGGTGGCAAAAACAGGAAGGCAGATTATTATTTGAATGGCAATAGATTGGGAGAAGGGGAAGTGCAAAGAGACCTGGGTGTTCTTGTGCACCAGTCGCTGAAGGTAAGCATGCAGGTGCAGCAGGCGGTTAAGAAGGCAAATGATATGTTGGCCTTCGTAGCAAGAGGGTTCGAGTATAGGAACAAGGATGTCTTGCTGCAGTTGTACAGGGCCTTGGTGAGACCGCACCTTGAGTATTGTGTGCAGTTTTGGTCACCTTATCTGAGGAAGGACGTTCTTGCCATGGAAGGAGTGCAGCGAAGATTCACCAGGCTAATACCTGGGATGGCAGGAATGATGTACGAGGAGAGATTGGGTCGATTGGGCTTGTACTCACTGGAGTTTAGAAGATTGAGAGGGGATCTCATTGAAACTTATAAAATTCTGTCAGGCCTGGACAGACTAGATGCAGGAAGGATGTTCCCGATGGTCGGGGAGTCCAAAACTAGGGGTCATAGTCTAAGGATAAGGGGTAAGCCATTTAGGACTGAGATGAGGAGGAATTTCTTCACCCAGAGAGTGGTGAACCTGTGGAATTCTCTACCACAGAAGGCAGTGGAGGCCAATTCATTAAATATATTCAAGAAGGAGTTGGATATATTTCTTAAGGCTAAAGGGATCAAGGGATATGGGGAGAAGGCAGGGACAGGGTACTGAATTTGGATGATCAGCCATGATCTCATTGAATGGCGGAGCAGGCTCGAGGGGCTGAATGGCCTACTCCTGCTCCTATCTTCTATGTTTCTATTCTATTTTTTCCCTTTTTATCAATTTTTTGGTCATCCTTTGTTTCTGAAACTCTCCCAGTCCTCAGGCTTACTACTATTCTTCGCAACATTATAAGTTTCTTCTTTCAATTTAATGCTATCCTTAGCTTCTTTAGTTAGCCATGGACAGATCACTTTTCTGGTGGAGTTTTTGGGGGAGAAATTGGGTATAGCCCCGTTTGGGGCGCTAGTTCTGGCGAAGCGCAAAGCCTAGCGCCAGTCGCGATATAGCACCACCTGGCGCGATATTGGGTCGTTGCGTCCGAGGGTGATTGCGGCGCTAAATCAGGCGCTGCACGAGGCTCTTAAGGCGCTAACCCGGCGGCATAACCCAATTTAGCGGCGGCGGGGTGCAGCGCAGGTGCTGTCAATAATCACTTTCCCTGAGACACACTGGCGCCGGACAGCTTTTAAAGGGGCAGGTCAATTGGCATCACCAGACACACTCACTGCCTTGTAGGCCTTCAAAGCGGTGGGAGCCTACCTGTGGTGCACCACCCTAGCAAGACATGGAAAGGGTGAGGCAGAGGGCGGAACGAGTGACTGATGGGGCATTGGATGCTTTGGTTGGCGCAGTGGAATCAAGGCCAAGGAAGATGGTCGGAATGTGATTTATGTTTTGGACAGTCTCCCGGGTGTGAGAGGCAGTTATGTGTCAGTGTATTCGTTTTGCTTTCTGTTGCCATAGCTTTCTCATGTTTGAAGGAATCACATTTTGTGTAATGAAACACTTTCTTCATTTACAATGGCCATGCCTGCTATTTACATGCATCTTGCCCTTCACAGGCTTGGGGGTATCAGACCGGTTCCATTCCTGTTCTTGGAATGGCAGCAAGCATTCCGTAAGAGGGGCCTAGAAGCTACTTCTGATCAGCCTCTGACGCGTAGCCTGAGAAGAGCCGCTCGCGTAGAAGTTCAGGCCAGCAGGCATCTTCTCAGCCACCAACAGAGATGTCCTGCACCTTATCTGAGGCTGCAGATCTGGCTGAAGCAGCTGGCACAGCTCAGTCACCACCTCCTTTCTAAATCGCAGCCTTCTGACACACTGCTCCTCCGACATGTTCATGTAGGAAAACTGCTGTCGGAAAACCTTGCCAGCGTAAGGTCTGCTGTGGCGACGTCTGTTGGCCCTCCTCCGTCTGGCCATGCCCGCCCCCCTCTCCCAGCGTCTCAGTGCCCTTTCCAGATGATTCAGCAGCAGGACATTCCCCTCCAATGCAGCCCCCATAATAAGTGCCCACAGGAAGGTTCCCCGTTGTTAAGGCTCACCAACAGCAAGGTGAAGGTCAGAAGGCTGAAGATCGTCTGCCTGCGCTGGCTCAGTGGTCAAATGGCTCTCAGTGTGCAGCTCAGCAACTCTTTGTAGCTGTCGAGGAAGTTGTGCTCCAGAAATGGCTGCCGTTTTTAAACCACACCAGTCCCCTTTAAATAACGCCCCCCCAGGCCGAGAGCGATTGGGTAAGGTTCCCTGTAAGCTGTCACTAATAGCGCCACTGAATTTCCGGTCCGGGGCGCCCAAAAGGCATTGCACACTGAAATGATGCCATAATCTGCCTGCGCCCATAAGCGGGCGCTACGAGTTTGTGCCGGCGCTAAATGCATGGTCAATATGGGGCGAGGCGCTAGGCACCCTGCGCCCGCCCGGAAATTGGCTAGCGCCCCACTTCTCGGCCTCTTTAGGCGTTAATCGGTGGTGTTACCAACCGAATTTCTCCCCCTTTGTTTCTTAATGGAATGTATTTTTGTTGAGAATTATGAAATATTTCTTTAAATGCTAGCCACTGCTTATCTACCGCCATAACTTTTAATCTATTTTTCCAATCTACCTTAGCCAACTTGCCCTTCATGCCTATGTAATTAGCTTTATTTAAGTTTAAGACTCTAGTTTCGGACTTAGGCAAGTCACTCTCAAACTTAATAGGCTCGATTTTCATTGGGCCATTGAGGCGGGATTGGAGGCATGTGGGGGGTTAAAATCGCGAAATCGGGGGGCACGAACCCATCCCGCCCCCAACCCGCCTCCATGCCAGTTTCAAAGGAGGCGGATAACCGACCTGTGCTGGGAGCCGCCTCCCCGAGGCAGGAAGAGGATTAGTGCCAATTAACTGCCTGTTAACAGGTAGTTAACAGGCAGTTTTTAGCCTAATCCCTATTTTTATCCCTGAAGTGTGGGATTCCCGACGGCTCCAAACCACACCAAGTTAGCGAGGCGGACCGTCGGGCTGAAGGGCTTGGAGGGGTCGAGATGTCAGTGTTCAGGTAAGTGATGGGTGCATGAGTGCAGAGGTAAGTGTGTTTGGTGTGTGTAAAGTGTTTAAATAAGTTTTACTTCCCTTTACTTACCTTTACAGCCTTCTTTCCTTCAGGTTTCGGGAGTCCCTCATCTCACCGGCACAGAAAGCAGAATAGCCGCGAGCTGTCAAAAGTTGCAGCATTCAGCTTTCTGTTCTGGAGAAATCTCTAAATCAGCCTGAGAGGAAGGAATTAACTTAGTGTACAGATTGTCAGTGTTTGACAGCTTCAAAGAGCTGTCAAACGCTGATATTTCATCTGTCAAAAGCTCCTGACAGATGAAATGTCAATCTGTGACGTCACCTGTTGCCGGGTGGCCCTTATTGGCCTGCTGAGCCCGCTGGGCGGGCTCAACAAGGTCAATCAAGTGAAAATCACGTGGGTTGGAGGCGGGACTACAACCCCAAAAGTTGTAGTCCCGCCTCCTACACGCCTTCAGTATCAAAATCCAGCCCAATGTGAAATTCTTTCATATTATGATCACTCTGCCCCAAAGGATCCTTTACTATGAGATTGCTAATTAACCCTGTCTCATTACACAATACAAGATCTAAAATAACCTGTTGGTTCCATGACGTATTGTTCTAGGAAGCTGTCCCGAATGCATTCCATGAACTCATCCTCCAGACTACCTTTGCCAATTTCATTTGTCCAGTCTAAGTGAAGATTAAAATCGCCCATGATTATTGCATTACCTTTGTTACAAGCTCCAACTATTTCTTGATTTATATTTTGTCCAATGGTATAGCTACTGTTAGGGGTGTCTATATACTACCCCTACCAGTGTTTTCTGCCCCTTGTTATTCCTTATTTCCACCCATACTGATTCTACTTCCTGATCTTCTGAGCCGAGATCCTTTGGCTCTACTGCCCTTATGTCATCCTTTATTATCAGGGCTAACCCCTCTCCATTTCCATTCTGCCTGTCTTTTCGAAACAACAAGCACCCTGGAACATTTAGTTCGCAACCTTGGTCACCTTGCAACCATGTCTCAGTAATGGCTATTAGATCAAACCCATTTATCTCTATTTGTGCCACTAGTTCGTCCATCTTGTTAGGAATGCTTCGTGCATTCAGATAAAGAGCCTTTAATTAAATTTTTTATCATTATTCCCTGCTTTGACCTTATTCTCTGCTGCACTGCTACCATTAAACTCTCTCTCCCTTCCTGTCACACTCTGCTTATTTTTACCCAAATCGCTACATTGCTCTATTGCCTTGACCTTTCTCTTTAGATTTCTAAATCTCCCCTCACCTAACCCCTCCCCCCATTTTTTAGTTTAAAGCCCTATCTACAACCCTAGTTATTCAACTCACCAGGATGTTGGTCCCAGCCCGGTTTAAGTGGAGCCCGTCCCGACGGAACTGCTCCCACTTTCCTCAGTACTGGTGCCAGTGTCCCATGAATTGAAACCCCATTTTCCCACACCACTCTTTGAGCCACGCATTTAACTCTCTGATGTGCTTGACTGTATGCCAATTTGCGCATGGCTTAGGTAGTAATCCAGATTATTACCCTTGAGGTTCTGCTTAATAATTTAGACCCTAGCTCCTCAAACTCCCTCAGCAGAACCTCATTCTTAGTTCTACCTATGTTGTTGGTTCCTACATGGACCACAACAATTGGATCCTCCCCTTCCCACTCCAAGTTGTTCTCCAGCCACGAGAAGATATCCTTAACCCTGGCCCTGGGGCAGGCAACACAGCCTTTGGGACTCTCTTTCGCAGCTGCAGAGAACAGTATCTATCCCCCTGACTATACTGTCCCTTACTACTACCACATTCCTTCCTTCTCCCCCCACTTGGATGGCCCCCTGTACCACAGTGCAGTGGTCAGTTTGCTATCAGTGTGCCTCCTCTAATGCTAGCAATTCAGTTAGTGGATTAGTAAATTAGCCTTTCACCTCCGGGAGCTAAGTTTGAATCCAGTCCAATGGTTGGGTGAAAGGATCTTAACTCAAATGAGTTTGGCAGCCTCAGTCCAATTTTCATTGGGCATGAATCCATAGGACAAAGCCACCCATAATTTGGCACGGATGGCACACATTTGGTTTTAAATTGTATTCAAAAATATAGATAAATGTTTCATTCACAGTATGGACATCCTTATCTGGATAGGCACAAAATTCAACAGAAATTAGAAGACCAAAAGTACCATGAGTAGTATTTGTAGATGGGAATGTCTCATTATTGTTGGGTCGGCATTTGAACTCAAACCCAGAGCCCAATTTAAACCAGCTGGAAGAAATAGATCTGCCAATTAAAGGTAGAAGACAGAAGAGAGGTGTTTCACCCTCACGACTTAAACCTTCATTTCAATATTAACTGAGAATCTATTCCATGAACCTTGTTGACTGAATTAGATGTTTAAATGAAAATACCACCATCTGCAGTGCTTTTTAGATAGTTCCCTGGAGTCATAAAATGTAAAGGATATGAATGCAGCCATGCTCAACACGTTATTCTGTCCACAGATTTAACATAGACTTTGTCACATTAAACTCTGTGATGCTGAAAGATTGATGCCTCTTGGTGGTGTCCTTCTATAAAGCACTACATGTGCAATACATCACTATAAAAGTTGGGAAATGTTGACGAAGAGTTTCTGCTGTGGGCCAATTGGTAATCTGGGTGCAAATTGCTCTCAAAATTACGTTAGTTTTCAGAAGTGTTTTATTCACACAAGTTTCCACTCAAACTCATTTGCATTTTGCTGAACATAAATTCTTCCATGAACCAGCGCAATCGGGCAGCGTTTTAGAACATTTGTT
This sequence comes from Somniosus microcephalus, assembly GCF_052327205.1. NCBI lineage: Eukaryota > Metazoa > Chordata > Chondrichthyes > Squaliformes > Somniosidae > Somniosus > Somniosus microcephalus. The sequence goes on from NC_140989.1 coordinate 110,651,281, forward strand.
TTAATTTGCACTGAAAAATATTCCTTGATATGTGTAATAGTGCTAACTTGGTGCAGTTTTATAGTTACATTGGTGTACAATAGTCAGTTTCTTAGTAATTAAAAAAAATGACATTTAAAAGATTTTAAAACCTACCTGTTAGTGTCCTTGCGCCTAAAAAAAAGCTTAAATTTAAGAGCCTCCTCAAAGACCCGCAAACGGGTGCAAATAACGGAAACTCTCCATGTTGATTAATTCGATCTGAGGATGTGGCCAGATTTGTGGGTGGTGCCGGCTTCTAGCGCGATGTTTTTTAAAATCAGCACAAAAAATCGCGGAAACTCGATTTGTGCTGGATGTAATCTGTGCTTGTAATTCCTCGATCTTGTGCGCTGGTTTGGCTGACTTTGGGCAAATTACGCTGAGAAAAAGAGCGCAACCTATCGGAAACTCCAGGCCGTTGTGTTTACACAGAGGTACAAGGCCAGTGGCCTGATGTAATTCATATTCATTCCAGAAGGTGAAGTGTTTATCCGGGCCAGACTGGGGAAACCAACTGTTCAATGCAGTATTGTGTTACAGATGCTTACAGCCTTAAAATCAAACATCAAGATCTGTTGACAAACTGGTATTCAGCTCAGAAATACAAGGGGTTGCTGGTTAGGTATTTGGGCCTAGAAATTGGGTTTTGGCTTAGCCAGGGCTTTAGCGCCGGAAGTTAGTGCCGGCGCTAAGTCCCCTGCGCGCGCCAAAAATTCAGTGGCGCCGCGCCCAAACGGCTGCCGGCGCTACTGAAGGGTCTTTGCGGCGGTACATCGGCGCTAACTGCCGTTTCGCGCCGCAATTCCGGTGCTGCGGCACCCGATGCGGTGCGGCAGGCTGGGGACGTGCAGGCCTCCTCCTCCCGTTAAGGAGGAGCTGCCTGCACCCGGCCGCGGCCCGCGCAAATCAGCTTAAAAATGAGCCCGGCACCTCGGACAAGTGCCGGGCTTGCATCTGTTCCGGGGGGGGGGGGGAGAAGTCCGGGGAGGGAGCTGCGGGCAGGCGGCCGGCGGGAAAGTGGCCGGCCGCCGCGGGGCCTTTAATGCGCCGGCGCAATCTGGAGTAAGGCACCTCTGCCAGAACGTTGCTTGCGGCTGCCACGGGCGAGGCGGCCGCAACTCAATTTCGGAGTTCGGGCGGGTTACCACGGCAACCGGGATGCTGCGCACACCGATGACGTCATCGGTGCCGGCGCAGCGCTTCCGGTGCAACGCCGATTTAGGGCCCCAGGGAATTTTTAAACTGGCCATAACTCTGGCGCTAGTCCCTCTAGCGCCTCAAAAGCGGCGCTAAGGCTAGTGAATTTCTAGGCCTGCATGTTATAACATCACAACGCTCTTTGGAACTGCTCGATTTCTACCTACTGGCTTCTTGGGTTGGTAGAGACTGTGCCAGTACACAGTGGGTTCCAGCTTCCTGTGAAACTGTGAGTATGACTGCACAGGTACCAAGGTGCTCTGAGCTTTGGAGGAAGCTGAGTCACCTTGGTGATGTGCCAGTATAACCTGAAACAACAGTACACAATGCACCTTGATACCTTCGCTGCATTAGGTATAGCAAGAACATCACTGTTAATGGAACCTCGGAGATCCAGCAACAGGTCTTTAAGTGAGGCACAAGATGGAGGTGGACAGCCTGTGGCCTATTTTTTCTCTGCCTACTATAGGGCAGTGGTACCCAAGGGAAACTTGTGACCCTTCTCTGCTTCACCTGTGACCCTCAGCAGATTCTCTGATCTATGTATCTCTGGACTTTTTTGGCTGTGGAATGTTGACTGAACTGCAATTCAGTGTCCTTCATTTTCCTTTTCTTGTTCTCCAATAAAGCAAGGTAAGTGATTGCTATTAGGAGGTGGAGCTATTCACGCATGGTAAAAATATTCTCTCACAGCCCCCACATGCCCCTCCTCATGCCAGGCAGGCACATTATACATAAGTTATGCTGTACCTGTGAAGGGCTAGGATTGCCCAATTTTCCTGTCCCGGGCCATTACTGTAGCTTGATTGCCACCTCCAATGCATTACCACCTGCTGGCATGGCCTTACTTTAGGAATGTGGGGAGGCAGGGTACAACAAAACAGAAAAAGCAACAGCACTCCTGGCCACTAGCCTCAGAGCTGCGCTGCTCCTGGAGAACACAAATATCATCCTTGGGAGGGAAGAAGAGGACATTACCTGCCTCCAGATTTCATCCTCAGGTTTTTAAAATTCATTTATGGGATCAGGGCGTCGCTGGCAATGCTAGCATTTATTGTCCATCCCTTGTTGCCCTTGAGAAGGTGGTGGTGAGCCGCCTTCTTGAACCGCTGCAGTCTGTGTGGTGATGGTACTCCCACAGTGCTGTTAGGTAGGGAGTTCCAGGATTTTGACCTAAAAGGTTGCTCCCTAAAAGCTGGCATAGAGTCTGAGGAGGGTCCAAGTGGAAGTATGGACTTACAGGACAGTAAGGAGGGATGGCCAGGAATGCCCACTCCTGCCTCATTAACTTCGGAACATTATAGGCACCAGCCCAGCAATGTCCACTCAAGGAATCCCAGAAGACCCTGGGGCAGTGTGGTGGGCGTGGAGATTTCCTGTAATGAGCCGTCGCCCCTTTTCCTCTTTGCTGAGCTTGGGTATTGAGTGTTCTCCAGGCACAGCAAAAAGGAAAATCAGTTGTTATATTTTTCCCTAACTGCGGAGAAGTGCTTGAGCTCCATTGTGACACAATTGAAATCAGTATTTCATAGCTTGGCAAATAATGAGCACAGGCCCACAGCCACATTCCGAGTCACTAACACTTGTTACTATGTTTACACCAAAGGGTGGTTACACCAATCAGAAGAAAACACGGCAGCATCAACAGTCCATCAAGTGGTTTCCATTACTGTGACTCTGACTCCCTTCAGTATCATTCAAATAAGGAGGTTAAAACTATTTCTTAAGACCATATATCCTGTCACATGTACAACGTAATCAAGGCCATTAATAAATAGATTATTCCAAGGTTCTACTGTTCAGTGAAACTTTCTTAAATATTTTTAATTTTTGGAATTGAAACAGTAAATTCTGCAATATTATGAGTTTTTTTTCTCATCAGTGAGAAAGTGTGTCGACCAGGAAATACAACTTCCTCGAACTGGAGAATTTCACAACACTCTCTTATTTCTACCAAGCTTGTCACCATCTGAAGTTATTGTACAACTGATACTTTAGGGGATGACTGAATAGCAAGAATTACTATACATATACTGTCTTGTCAAATGATAATAGCTTATATCACTACCAAGAAAGATGAAAGATCAATACTGTTACGAAAAAGCATTGATTAATAAGTAAGGAACAGCTAATCAATTGTTCACCTGTTCACATTGCTACATTAATTAGTTTAGCTGGTGACTTGGTTGTTAAGTGCACTACACTTAGGGCTCTGGTCTGGAGCTCTGCAGACCAGAGAGGTCCTAGGGTTGATCTTAATCTATTCTGAGTTTGCTGATCTCAGTTATACTGGCTGTAGTGGTGCTACAACTGACATCTGGTACCGATGGGTTAGGGAGAGAAAAATAAACCAGGTGGAAGTCCTGCTCTGAATTCTAGGGTTGCCAACTCTGGCTGGAAGTATCTCTGGAGGTTTTGTCACATGGCCTCCCACCTCCAACTGCCCGCCCCCACGCTCTCGCCCGACACATTTATCCTCGCAATTGGAAAGCGAACTGACTCTTTGCTACCCAATTGGATGATTCTTGACCGTCGGGACAATCCTGGCGGGTTGGCACCCCTACCGATTCCCAATCCATTTGCACCTGTTGGAAAGTGGACATGTGTGCTGCACACGCTCTGCCCATTGGTACTTGCATTGAGCAGCCTAATCAGTGGTCCTTAAAGAGACCACTGTAAGGTGCTCAAACTTTTAAAGTGATTTTGTGGTCCTCTGTGATGCCTGACCCTCTGCAGCCCTCCTCTGGGATTGCTTCCTCCTCTCACCCCCACCCCTTTAACTTACCTTCCACGAGGCTGCATTCCACGCTGGAGAGATGGATTTTGGCTAAAAATGTGCTGACAGCTTGGAAATGAGGCCCAGCCATGATAATTGGTCAGTCCTTGGACCGATTCCATTGGGCGGGCAGTGAGCTTGTACCACCAGCCTCTAGCCTGATGGAATCTGACACATGGAAATCTAACCCAGTGGGTGGAAATCACAGATTGTTCAATCTAGGGCAAGTTCACATTCAGTCCAAAATGCCAAAGGGCCAGTTCCTTCAGGACACAGACTCTGCTCTACAGCCTTAAACTGCAATGAACGATTATCTACAGATCAACCATATTAATTTAGGTCTGAGTGGAATTAATGGACTGAAAGCGTTTAACCCTTCATTCTATCCAGAATTAGATTTCTGTGAGCCCTTAATCCCACAGTGACCTCTATAAAGAAACACACATTAATGTTTTACCGTTTGGAAAGCATTTGCTTCGAACTAAGCCTGCAGCACCCTGTCATGTGGCTCCCATGGACGGGATTTTAGAATCTGTGTCCCTTTTGTTAACAAAATGTCCTCTTGTGCCAAGTGAAGCATAGAGTTCAAGTTATTTTAAACAAGAGTAAAAAAGGCTTCTGTGCAGAACAAACTGCAGTATTTGCACCTAATCCCTTGTTATCACTCTCAGATTGGACTATTCCAATGCTATCCTGGCCAGCCTACCATCCTCCCTAAACGTCGCTGCTTCCAAGCCACTGATGCCCGTATCCTATTTCACACCGTCAATCCCCCCTGTTCTCATGGGTTACATTGGCACCTGGTTCCCCCAACGTCTCAACTATAATATTCTCATCATTGTGTTTAAATCCCAGCATGGCCTCGCCCCTCACTATGTCCTTAATATCCTCCAGCCCTACATCCCCCTCCTCCGAATTCCCCAAGAACTCTGACTCTGGCCACTTGTGCAGTCCCCTTTGCCACCTTTGATGGCCGTGTCTTCATTCACCTACAGCCCATGTTCTTGAATTCCCCTGCCTAAGCCCCTCTGCCTCTTCACCTCCCTCTGTTCCTTTAATACACTCTTTAAAACCTACCTTTTTGACCAAGCTTTAGGTCACCCCTCCTAATATCTCCTTTATTGACTTGCCGTTGATTTTTTGATTGCGCTTCTGTGAAGTGCCTTTGGACGTTCATCTACATTAAAAGCATTGCATAAATTGTGAGTTGTTGCTAACATTGTGGGCCCACTTCCATTACCAGCAGTTCTGTAATGTGTTAACTCTGCTCATGCTTGCATATCACTATTGCGTCCACAGTTGTTCAAAAGTCATGATTTCATCTTTGTTACTGGTTGCAATGTCAGGGAAGGTGGCTTATGGCAAATGTCAGGTGCAGAATACAAAAGAAAAGCAGGCAGAATAGAGAGAGTGTGGGGAAAATTGAAAAAGGATGTAAAAAGGGCAAAGAGAGAATATGAGAAAAGATTCATGGGTAACATAAAAGGGAACACAAAAATCTTTTATAATCTTTTTGCCATGGAGGGGGTGCAGCGGCGATTCACCAGGCTGATACCAGGAATGGCGGGAATGACCTATGAGGAGAGACTATGTAGTTTAGGGATGTACACACTGGAGTTTAGAAGATTGAGAGGGGACCTCATAGAAGTGTATAAAATTCTGACAGGTCTAGACAGACTGGATGCAGAAGGAATGTTTCCCTTGGCGGGTGAGAACAGAACTAGAGGACATAATTTAAGGATAAGGGCTAAACCATTTAGGACAGAGATGAGGGGGAATTTCTTCACTCAGAGAGTGGTGAACCTGTGGAACTCATTGCCACAGAGGGCAGTGTACGCCAGCTCATTAAATATATTTAAGAGGGAATTAGATATATTTCTACGGGCAAAAGGGGTTAAGGGTTACGGAGAGAAGGCGGGGACGGGATACTGAATTAAAGGATCAGCCATGATCTCATTAAATGGCGGAGCAGGCACGAAGGGCCGAATGGCCTACTCCTGCTCCTATCTTCTATGTATCTATGTAAACATATAAAAAGTATAAGGATAGTTAAAGGAATGGTGGGGCCGATTAGGATCAAAGATAGAACTCTAGAGAATCATAATATGATTAGGCAGAGTCGACATGGTTTTATGAAAGGGAAATCGTGTTTAACAAATTTATTAGAGCTTGAGGATGTAACTAGCAGGGTACTTGTATTTGAAGAGGACTAATTTGCAGGGTTATGGTAGAAAAAGCTGGGGTGAGGAACTAAATTAGACAGCTCTTTGAAAGACAGACAGAATGGCCTCCTTCTGTGCTGTAAGATTCTATGGCCCTGAATTTGTGGTCGGAGGCTTGACAGATCACAAGTTCCAGGTTTTAACGCATGCGCTTCGCATGCCTAAACTTGGAACTTGCGTGGCCCCTATGGGCGCGTACACACCTGTAGGGGCCGTAAGATACGGCCCTATGGTTCTATGATTCTTCTGATTCGGAGCCAGGACTCTGCAAACAGTTGCCAATTTACAAACTTCTGTCACCAACAACAATTATCCTCTATATGGCCTAAGGAGTGCCTATTTACACCATTTAGACTTTCTGATCTTAAAGGGACAGACAAGGTTAAATAGAGTTCATTATTAGCAATAGAATAATATTACATGGCATAGCACTGCTGTTGTTATAAAACAGCATATTATCCAATACCACAGCTAATATGTTTAAGTTTATCTATAATCGGTCTCAATCTTTTGGTTCATTAATCTCAATCCTAATATCTCCCAAATGTTGACTGCTCTGGATGTCTGCCAAGGAAAGTTGGGGTCCTATATTTAACCTAAGCTTTCCTGGGTTAGGGTAGGGGAAAATCAGCCAGCATTCCTGTTCCTGATCACTATCCCCTGCTGTAAAGTGCATGCTTGGAAGTTTAATGAGGGTCAGATCAGGCTTATCGATGATGGCCTCAGTGGTCAAATAGCCTGCTGACACTCACGCTTTAGGCTCACATGTGATGAAGGGTCACTTGTGTTGTGTATGTACCTTTAAGAGAAGAACTGATTCTATACTGCAGTACCGGCAGTGACCACCCCCTGTATATAAAGCCATAGCAGGCTTCTGTATTTCAGTCTTAAGTTACCCTCTGTTCAGTAAATACCTGTTATTATTGTTCTCCTGCAGTCCGTGTATTATTTATACTCGGACATTACATTGGCGACGAACAGGTTCGAACTCACCTGCAGTACTGCATCACCTCACGGGGATCTTTCCCTGAGAAGAAGCTTCTTGGAGGTTGAAGTCAGAACAACGGGCGTCGACCGTGGGCAACCGCCCAAGGATCCATCGGAGTTCGGAGAGTTGCAGGAGAGGCTGTGGAGAGCTGGGCTTGGCTCCCCAGTCAAGGTGTTCCAGCAAATCGTGCTGGTAGCAGGTAGTGCGCAGATCCTTCCGGACTGCGGCGGGCTCGAGCTCGATCGAGCGGCTCTGCAAAGGGGCCGTGCAGCGTCATCAGGAGGAAAAGAGAGAGAGAGAGAAGGTGGAGCGCACAGGGCGCAGTTGGTGCTCTAGAACCGGGCAGCGTAGCGAAAATAAAACAAGGGGAAGGAAAAGTGAGACGCGCCGAAGCCACGGGTCGCCGCCATTACCCTGCAGAACGCTAGGAGCAGCGTGGCAGCAAGGGGAAGAAGGAAAAGCGCAGGAGGCGCCATTTTATTCCATTGGGGAAGAAGGAAAAGCGCGGGAGGTGCCATTTTAATTCATTGGTGCAGAAGAAAAAGCGCGGGAGGCGCCATTTTAAATCACCCAAGATGCTGAAAAGTGGCAGTATCACTGCTTTCGATGACGAGGTAGAAGACTGGACCACGTACGTGGAAAGAATTGAAGTGTACTGCAAGGCAAATGAGGTGGCCGATGGAAAGAAGGCGTCGGTATTATTAAATTTGATGGGCGCGAGAACGTACGGCCTATTGCGGAATTTAATTACCCCAGCTAAACCAATGGAGAAAAGTTTTGAGGAGATTGTTAATATCTTACAGGAACACCTAAACCCTACACCGCTGCTGATAGCAGAAAGATACAAGTTCCATAAAAGAAACCAGCACAAAGATGAGAGCAATGCTGACTATCTTACGGAACTACGCAAGTTATCAAAGCACTGCCAGTTCGGAGCAGGACTGGCAGACACCTTGCGGGATAAGTTTGTCTGCGGGCTCCAGAGGAAGGAACCCAGAAACGACTACTTTCAGAAAAGGACCTGACGCTAGAACAGGCTTTCAGCGTGGCAGTATCCTACGAAGCAGCAGCACGGGGAGCTGCGGAAATACAACAGAAACCACAGGAATACAGCGCTAACAAAATGGCGTATGGAGCAGAAAAGTGCTATCGCTGCGGCAGAACAACCCATGATCAGAAGGACTGCTGGTTTAAGGACAAAGTATGCAGGCAATGTGGGAAAATGGGACACATAGCAAGAGTCTGCAGGTCGGGAAAGAAAACCAACACTACAAGAACTACTAAGGAAAAGTACAAGAAAGTAAAGAAATTGACAGACAGTAATTCGGAAGATCAGGAGAGTGATAAGGACTCCGGGAGCAGGAGACTAAGTTGTCTAAAGTTACACAACGTGATCGCAAACGAGGATCACCGAACCATTTGGGTCACCCTCATGATAGCAGGGTCCCCAGTAAAGATGGAATTGGACACAGGATCAGCCCTAACTGTCATGAATCGACGAGACTATGAGCGGCTATTCTCACACATACCCTTGAAGGACACGTCCATTGCATTGAAGACATACACGGGGCAAAAAGTCTACCTCAGAGGAAAAATAAGGGTGCCAGCTGAATACAACGGCAAGGAAACACAGAAACTGTATCTATATATACTACCAGATGGAGGACCACCATTATTGGGACGTGAATGGATCCGAAAAATACAATTGGATTGGCATTCCATTCAGGCGCTAACTGTGACTGATAAAAAGGATGATGACGTCACACCTGGACGACTGTCAAAAATTCTAACTGACGCGAAAGAGGTGTTCCAACAAGGACTTGGGACTCTAAAAGGAGTAACGGCAACGATAAAAATCGAAGATAACGCAAACCCAAAATGTTTTAAGGCCAGACCGGTACCTTACGCGATCCGCCCAGCCGTTGAAGCAGAGCTGGAGAGTCTGGAGCATTCGGGTGTGCTGTCCAAGGTGGACTGGAGTGAGTGGGCCACACCCATCATTCCTGTAATGAAGAAATCGTTGAGCAGCACGCCTGGGGAACCGAAGAAGGTTCGCATCTGTGGGGACTTCAAGGTAACTGTGAACCCAGTCCTGCACACAGTACAATATCCACTTCCATGGATAGAAGATATTTTCGCCTCACTATCTGGAGGGAAACGCTTTACAAAGATTGATCTGGCCCAAGCATATCTACAAATGGAGGTGGAAGAAGCATCTAGGAAATACCTCACGATAAACACTCACAAAGGCCTTTACCAGTACAATCAACTGGTATTCAGGGTAGCATCAGCCCCGGCTATTTGGCAGAGGGCGATGGAACAAGTCCTGCAAGGGATCCCGGGGACCCAGTGTTATTTGGACGACATCCTGGTTACGGGCGAAAATGACAGTGAACACCTTGCCAACCTGGAGCAGGTGCTCACGAGATTACAGGAATATGGGCTACGAGCCAACCACCCCAAATGTGAGTTCTTCAGGAGACAAATCTCGTATTGTGGCCACATGATTGATGAGGAAGGGTTGCATAAGTCGCCGGACAAGATTGAGGCTGTAGTCAAGGCTCCAGCACCGGAAAATGTGTCGCAACTGAGGTCGTTCCTCGGGTTGGTGAACTACTACTATAAGTTCTTGCCGAATTTATCTACAATTCTGCACCCACTGAATGCCCTACTGCAAACTGGAGTAACATGGAAATGGAGTGATGAGTGTAAGCGTGCCTTTCAGAAATGTAAATGCCTAATCACTTCAAAAGAAGTATTGGCCCACTACAATCCAACACTACCGATTCGGTTAGCATGTGATGCGTCTCCCTACGGCATCGGAGCGGTGCTGTCACACAAATTCCTTGATGGTTCAGGGAGGCCAATAGCCTTTGCATCGCGCTCGTTAACATCAGCCGAGCGTAACTACGCCCAGATTGACAGGGAGGCCCTCAGCCTGGTGTGGGGGGTGAAGAAGTTTAATCACTATCTGCACGGGCAGAAATTCACCCTACTGACTGATCATCAGCCCCTGCTCTCCATTTTTAACCCAAAGAAGGGCGTTCCGGTGATGACGGCGCAACGGCTGCAAAGATGGTCACTTTTTCTAGGGGCACATCAGTACGACATAGAGTACAAGGGTACGAAACAGCATGGAAACGCTGATGGGCTGTCACGCCTACCGTTGCCTACGGTAGAGGAAGGACCTGCAGTGGACCCTGTTGAGATATTCCATGCGACCATAGTCGAATGTCTACCTGTTACAAACTCAAGTATAGAGAAGGAAACCTGAAATGACCCGACACTCTCTCGGGTCTATGATTTGACGGTGAAGGGATGGCCAGCCCATGGCGACTCACTGTTGCCAGCATTCTCGCCAAGGAGAGAACAGCTGTCAGTGTGCGGGGGGACCTTGATGTGTGGATCCCGAGTGGTAATTCCACCCAAGTTGAGAGATAGAGTGCTCAATGAGCTTCATGAGGGTCATCTGGGAGGGGTAAAAACGAAAAGCCTAGCCAGGGCGTTTGTGTGGTGGCCGGGAATCGATAAAGAAATTGAGGATATGAACAAGAGTTGCACAGGATGCCAGAAGGTCCAAAACGCTCCACCACAGGCCCTGCTACATCCATGGGAGTGGCCCTCATCTCCATGGCAATGGGTACACATTGATTTCGCTGGTCCATTTATGGACTCAATGTTCCTAATCGCTGTGGACGCCCATTCGAAATGGCCAGAGGTCATCAAAATGTCCTCCACCACCATGGAGAAAACTATTGCAGTCCTACAGACCATCTTCGCCAGGAATGGCTTGCCAGAACAGATTTGCTCCGACAATGGGCCACAGTTTGTGCCCGAGGATTTCCGGAGGTTTCTGAGGAATAATGGGGTGAAACATTACACATCTGCCCCATATCATCCAGCCACAAATGGATTGGCTGAGAGGTTTGTGCAGACCTTTAAAAAGGCCATAAAGGCAATGCATAATGATGACATACCACTACAACACAAGGTGGATAATTTCTTGTTCGCTTACCGGAATGCGACACATGCAGTCACCAACCAAGCTCCAGCCATAATGTTCTTCAACCAAAGGCTAAGATGTCACCTGGATTTGCTCAAACCAAACATAAGACGAGATGTTGAGGATAAGCAATTCCAGCACATAAATGAGAAGTCAACCAGGAGCTTCAAGATAGGGCAACTACCGAACAGAAAAATGGCAGCCAGGAATGATATGCACACAGCAGGGACCACTAATGTACACAGTGGACGTTGGAGAAAGCATCGTGAGACACCATGCTGACCAGATTCTAGAGTCACAGGAACAAGCCAAACCCATACCACGAGCAGGTGCACCTGGTAATCAACCCAAAGTACAGATTGCGTCTACCTCAGAAGCAGTGGTATTGGAAGCTGACGAACCAACCAATGACAATGAGCCAGAATCAACTCCGCCGCAAGAACAGGATACTCGAGAAAGGCGCTATCCAATCAGGATCAGGAAGCCTCCTCAAAGACTGAACTTATAAATGATTATTTCAGTTGATGTATATAGTACAGAGAAAATTGTAATTGTAATTAGTTATTATTTAGTTGTTAAATGAATGTTATGTACTTTTTATCTAAAAGGGGAGGAATTGTTGTGTATGTACCTTTAAGAGAAGAACTGATGCTATACTGCAGTACCGGCAGTGACCACCCCCTGTATATAAAGCCATAGCAGGCTTCTGTATTTCAGTCTTAAGTTACCCTCTGTTCAGCTGCAAGCACGAGCAGAGGGAGCAGCCAGACTTTGGAGAGTGGATTAAAGTGGTGGTCCCCTGACCAGGAAGAGGAGGAGAACGTTGGACCACCACCACCACCAATTCCACCATCATTACATCAACTGAGGTGCCTGGAGAGAGAGGACAGAGGAGGAGAAGGAGAAAGGAGGCCTACATCAACATCAACCAGGGGAGAGGCCTTTTCTATCACTGCCTCCCCAACTTGGCCTCCACTTCAGGAGAGAGGGGAGAGAAACCAACTGCTTGAAAGGAGGGAAGAAAACTTCATCCGGAACATCTACAGGTGGGTGTTATTTGGGGCACTCTCCCAAGACTTTGTATTTTAGGTGGGGGGAGAAAAGAAGAAGCAAGGCCGGATCATCAAGGGGTGTAGTGTGTGTGTGCTCTTGTTAAAAGCTAGGCCACACACACCACTAATTAGCATCCCTTCTATTGCCTGCCCTGGGAGAGCTTGGAGCTGCCCAAGGTGAAGTCCTTAATTTAATTTAATTACATCGTTAAGACCTGTTGCAGGACTAAGCCTGGGCTTCTCCAGCTTTTCCAGGTGAAGACGTCTTCTCCCCCTACCAGAAGACCACCATCACCAAAGACTTTTTCCATCGGAGAGTGCAACCCTGCCTACACCCACCCACCATCCTGAGTGGCAACACTGCCCTTTGCGGCCTCCCTCCTTCCCACCCCCCCACCTCTCTCTCTCTCTTTGTCTCTCTCTGCCTGTCTTTCTAAGGCACCTTAGTTTCATCTATTTTATTAATTGCCAATTGAGCAGAGGGGAGAGGGCTCCTTTCCCAATTTAAATCAATAAGGAGAGAGGTGTGTCCTCATTTTAATCAGCTCCCTCTGCTCAATAGAGGACAAAAAAAATATATATACACCGAGGCCATTAACACCTTCAGGCCTGTGACTTGGGGTGAGTGTAGCCCTTAAAAAAAGCACCCCAGAATGGCGACTGTGTCTTCGCCGGTGGCGGGGCCAGCCGGGACCTATGCGAGAGTGGTAGCCACAGCCACAGCTGCTCCCGCTGTTCCTGCTGCCCCGTCACCTTTTCGATTAATAACAAAAAAGCTTGGGGTGAAGAGCTACACTCACCCCACTATGACCATCGAGGCCTGCGTCAAGGCCATGGCTGGGGTTGTCGGCCCCTCAGCCATCGTCGCGGCCTCGAAAATGTATGGGAAGGCTGTGTTCTTCCTGGGGTCGGAGCGGGCGGTGTCCCTGGCTGTCGCCAAGGGGCTCACCGTGGGCGGGACCTTCCTGCCGGTGGATCCTCTCGAGGCCACCGCGCAGAGGATCATTATTTCCAACGTCCCGCCCTATGTTCCTGGTGAGCTCCTCCTTCCCCATTTGCGACAACTTGGGGAGGTGAGGTCGGGGATCACGCCCATCCCGCTCGGCTTCCGGGAGGCCAGCCTTCGCCACGTCTTCTCCTTCCGGCGCCAGCTGTTTATCCAGCTGGCGCAGGAGGAGGACACTGAAGGGGCGTTCGTCGTCCTCCACGAGGGGACCGCCTACCGCGCCTTTTGGACGTCGGACGGTGTGAGGTGCCATGCCTGCAGGGAGGTGGGGCACATCAGGAGGAACTGCCCTGCCTCCAAGGCCGCCGGATCATCTCGTGCGGCCGAGGCTGGCGCCGCCGCCGCCACCCTTCCCCCCGGATCTGCCCGCGCGTCAAGTACGTCTGATGCGCGGTTGACGTCGGGGGCCGATGCCACCAAGGCCTCCGGCGGGGGGGAGGGAGCGTGTCCGGCCGGAAAGAAGGCGCGGGGAAAAAAGAAGCACCTTAGGGCAGGTCCCCCCGTGGATGGTGAGCCCTTGCCCCTTGAGCCCCTTACACCCGCGCTCCTCGCGGAGTTGATCAGGGCAGATGTGAGCGGGAGGGGCCCCGTGCCCGAGCCTGTGGCCGCAACCGCCGCAGCGGTAATGCCAATACCTGCGGCCGGGCTCGGGCCCGAGGAACCCGACAAACCTGCTCCGCCGGAGGGAGTCGAGGAGAAGGCCTTTGCAGACATGGAGGTCTCCCTCGCTCCCTCCGTGCTAAAAAGAAGGCGCGACCCCCTGGATGAGGAGGAGGACCGGGAGGAGGAAGGTCCCTCCGAGCAGGGGGAGCCGTCGCCCGCCGCGGGTACTGCGCCCCCCCGCCCCCCCAGCGCTGTCGTCATCACCAGCGATCGGCAGGGGTCGCCTGTCCCTCGGGAGGCTGAGGCAGATGTGTCTGTCCAGCACGTGCCTCCCGGGGATGGGGATGAGACCCTGCCCGTGGGGGGGGTTGCGGAACAACCCGCGGCAGTAATTGAAGTTGATCTTTTATCGGTGTCGTTACCCCTCGCCGGGTCGGGCAGCCTGGGGGCTGGGTCGGGCGAGCTCGAGGATAATGAGCTCGCCCAATGCGACCCGGACGTCTCCCAGGGGATGCTCGTCCTGGTAGAGCTTTTAATTCAAAACCCCCCGTCCGCTGGGTTGGAGGTTGGTGGCGGGGAGGAGGATGGCCCCCTGGCTGCGTCTCTGGTGCCGGACGTACTGGAGGAGCTGGAAATTGTTCTCTCCCCGGTTTCTCCGGTCGTTCCGGCGTCTGAGGCGAAGGGGAGCTCTGAACCGCCGCCGTCTTCTGGCCCGGCACCCCTAGAGGAGCCCAGGGAGAAATCCTCTGCCGCCGATCCTGGGGGTGGGATCCGGGCGGAGGCGGGGCTGGCTGGCGCGGCCGAGTCGTTCGCTTCGCACTGTGCGGCGGACGGGTCGGCCGCTGGTGACGACCCCCTGGAGGAGGATGGGGACTCGGTGATGGGCACGGAGGACGATTCGGACTCCAGCGCCGACGTGGCGATGGATGACCTCGTGCCCCTTGCCGAGTCTCCCCTCATTTCCGTAAGGGAACTCCGGGATTTTATGGCCACGTGCCTGGGTCAGCGCAATAAGGTCCGGCTGGCCCTCGACAGGTGGTCGGAGCTGGCGCTGCTCATCGATTCCGTCCGCGCTGCCGTTAAGATCTTGGGCGCGGACGAGGGTGTGAACCCGCTCGAGCTGCGTCGGCTCACAACGTTTCTCACTGGGCTGCTGAGGAAGTGGCGGCGGACCAGCGGCTGCGCTTCCTCGCCCCGTTAGGTGTAGGTAGAGGTTGCACTATGCTTCTGACATGAAGATAACCATAGCCAGCCTCAACATCAACGGCAGCAGGGAGGCGCGCCGCAGATTCAATAACTTCTCGGTCCTTCGGGACGGGAAGTATGCGGTGTGCTTCCTGCAAGAAACCCACACCGTTCCGGGAGACGAAGCCACGTGGCTCCTGGAGTGGCAAGGAGGGGTCAGCATGAGTCACCTCTCCAACAATTCCAGCGGGGTGGCTATCTTGCTGGCCCCGCATTTTCAGCCGGAGATCTTGGGGGTCAAGGAGCACGTGCCGGGCCGCTTGCTCCATGTCACTGTTCGCCTGGGGGGCGTGCCGCTCCATCTAGTGAACGTGTACGCCCCTCAGACCAGTGCGCAGCAAGTGCGCTTCTTCGAAGAAGTGTCCGCTCTGTTGGGCTCCATCGACGTGGGCGAGTGCGTCATCCTCGGGGGGGATTTTAACTGCACCCTCGAGGCGAGGGACCGTTCGGGTCCCCCGCGAAGCCCGGCGGCGATGGAGAAGTTGAGGGACCTGGTTGGGTCCTTCGACTTGGTGGACGTCTGGCGAAATCTCCACCCCGACTCCAGCGCCTTCACTAGCGTGAGGTCTGGGGGAGGAAGGTCCAGAATCGACCGCCTCTACATTTCCCGGGCGTTCGTCTCCTGCGTTCCGGCAGCTTCCATGCGGCCGGTGCCGTGCACGGACCACCACCTGGTGTGGGCGGAGCTCGCTCCGCTGCACGCGCGGGGGGAGTCCGTGTACTGGCATTTTAACAACCTGCTGCTGGAGGACGCACGGTTCCGGGATTCGTTTCGTCGATTCTGGGCCGACTGGAGAAGGAAGCAGGGGGGCTTCCCCTCCTTGAGGCTATGGTGGGATGTGGGCAAGGCTCACATCCGTCTCTTCTGTCAGGAGTACGCGAAGGGGTCGACCAAGAGGCGGGAGGCCCGGGTCGGGCGGTTGGAGAAGGAGGTGCTCGACCTGGAGTCCCGTCTCGGTCAGGTCGTCGAGGACCCGGCCCTGCGGAAGGTGTACGAAGAGAAGAAGGGCGCGCTGAAGGACCTGCAGCTCGTCGGGTCCCGAGGCGCGTACGTGAGGTCGCGGATCCAGCTCCTGCGGGACCTGGACCGCGGCTCCCCCTTCTTCTACTCGCTGGAAAAAAGACGGGGGGTCCGTAAGCAGCTCTTGGGGCTGCTGGCCGACGACGGATCTCTGGTCTCGGATCCGGAGGGAATCAGCGCGGAGACCCGCGCCTATTACGGGGCTCTGTTCTCTCCGGATCCGTCCAGCGAGGATGCGCGCAGAGTTTTGTGGGAGGACCTGACAAAGGTTGGCCCGGAGGGCGCCGAAAAATTGGACGCTCCGCTAAGTCTGGCGGAGCTGACCGGCGCCCTCCGCCAGCTCTCTAGGGGAAAGTCCCCGGGGCTGGACGGGCTGACCGTGGAGTTCCACAGGGCGTTCTGGGACGTCTTGGGGGCGACTACGCGCGGGTCCTGGGGGAAAGTTTGGCGACCGGGGAGATGCCCCTCTCTTGGCGCAGGGCGGTCATTGTCCTGCTGCCTAAGAAGGGCGATCTCCGCCTCCTTAAGAACTGGCGCCCGGTCTCCCTCCTCAGCACGGACTATAAAATCTTTGCCAGGGCCATGTCTGCTCGCCTTGGCACCGTGCTGGCCCACATGATCCACCCCGACCAGTCCTACACGGTCCCGGGCCGGACCATCCACGATAACATCCATCTGGTCCGGGACCTGGTCCACCACTCCCAGAGGGCTGGTCTGTCGGTCGCCTTCCTTTCCCTGGATCAGGAGAAGGCGTTCGACAGGGTGGATCACGAGTATCTCTTCGGGACTCTGCGCGCATTCGGGTTCGGGACGCATTTCGTCGCCCGGATCCGACTTCTGTACGCCGCCGCGGAGTGTCTGATTAAAGTTAACGGGTCCTTGACGGCGCCCCTTCGCTTCGGGAGGGGGGTGCGTCAGGGATGCCCCATGTCCGGTCAGTTATATGCCATTTGCATGGAGCCTTTCCTGCGCCTCTTGCGGAAGAGGTTGACGGGACTGGCTCTGCAAGGGCCGGGCGTGGAGGTGGTCCTCTCGGCTTACGCCGATGACGTGCTCCTCACGGTCACGGATCCCGCTGACTTGCGGAGGATGCGAGAATGCCAGCAGATTTACTCGGACGCATCCTCCGCCAAGATCAACTGGGAGAAATGTTCCGGACTCCTGGTGGGTCAGTGGCGGGTGGACTCCCTGCCGGAGGAGTTCAGGCCTTTCGCCTGGAGCACCACGCACCTCCTCTATTTGGGAGTCTACCTTAGCCCTGCCGAGGACGCTTGGCCGGCGAACTGGCAAGAGCTGGAGGCCAAAGTCACCGCTCGCCTAGGACGCTGGACAGGACTGCTCCGAGTGTTGTCCTACAGGGGTCGAGCGCTGGTCATAAACCAGCTGGTGGCCGCCATGTTGTGGTACCGGTTGGTCACTTTGATCCCTCCCCCTGCGTTTGTCGCCAAGATTCAGAAGAAGCTCATCGACTTCTTCTGGGACAAAAGGAAGCACTGGGTCTCTGCCGCGGTTCTGTGTCTCCCGCTTAGGGAGGGCGGTCAGGCGCTGGTGTGCCTTCGCACCCAGGCTGCGACTTTCCGTCTTCAGACGCTGCAGAGATACCTGTACGTCGAGAATCCTCCGAGATGGTGTGCGCTGGCGACGTTTTTCTTCCGCCAGCTGCATGGCCTCAATTACGACACGCAGCTCCTGTTTGCGAAAGTGGGCAGCAGGCGTGCCGGCCTGCGGGAGCTGCCTGTCTTCTACCAGGAACTACTATGGGTTTGGAACTACGTCGCTTCCAGGCGGAGCTCTCCCCCGTCAGGAGCGGCGGCTCTCCTTCGGGAGCCGCTGCTCAGGAATCCGCACCTCCACGAACACGGGTTCGGGCGGCTGGCGGAGGGTAGGGCTGTGGCTGGCAAGGTGACCAGAGTCGGGGACCTGCTCGATGGCGGAGGAGCGGGCTGGATGGCGCCGGAGGAGCTGGCGCGGCGCCTGTCCTGGGCCAACGTCCAGCTCGCGGTCGAAACCATCGAATCGGTAAAAGCGGCACTGGGCCCCGACTCCACTAGGTGTATCGAGGCGGCTCAAGCACGTGGGGCGATCCCGTCCGAGCTTACCCCCGTTCGGACGGAATTCCTCATCGGCGCCCGGCCCCGAAACTCCCCTCGGGAACCGGCGCCTCACAACTTGAGCCATCTCGAGGAAATACCCTCCGTGCCTTTTCATTCCGCGCGGAGGGGTTTCCTGTACGGGCTGCTCCTGCACACTCTCCACTTTGCCATCTTCGTCTACCGTCCGGACACGCCTTGGCGTGGCGTTTTGCCGACCGGCGGTAGCGGAGGTCCCCAATGGAGGGCTCTCTATGCGGGAGTCCTCCCTTGTTCCATCGGGGACTTGGCCTGGAGGGTGTTGCATGGAGCGGTCCCGTGCAATAAGGTTTTAAGTAGGTTCACGGACTCCCAGGCCGCCTGCATTTTTTGCGGCCTGGAGGAGTCCGTGTTTCACGTTTATATGGATTGTGAGAGGTTGCAGCCCCTCTTTCACTACTTGAAGGGGCTGCTCCTCGATTTTTGGTTGCACTTCAGTCCCACGCTCTTGATCTACGGTCACCCGGTGCGGAGGGGAGCGGACAGGTTGGAGGACCTCCTTGTGGGCCTGCTCCTGGGCCTGGCTAAAAGAGCCATCAATTGGTCCAGGCAGCGGGCGGTCGAGGGGGTCGTCCAGCCGGATTGCCTGCATCTCTTCCGCGGCCATGTTCACGCCCGGGTGGCCCTGGAGATGGAGCACGCGGTGTCCGCCGGTGCGCTTGAGTATTTCCGCGACCGGTGGGCGCCGCGGGGACTGGAGTGCATCATCAACACGGAAAACCAAATTTTAATTTGATTTGTTAAGCTTTAGTTGAACTTTTGTTTATTTACAGTCGAATTGGGTTTTTTGGGGTCCAAATAAAAGAGTACCCTCTTTTCAGTAAATACCTGTTATTACTGTTCTCCTGCAGTCCGTGTATTATTTATACTTGGACACTACAACTTGGGTGAGATATCAGAGGGCTGCTGGCACCTTTAGAATTGTCCCCCAGCGAGAGGGGTCAGTGGGCTCACCTTCATCTCTAGCGCTCTTGGTGCAGTGCTTTGAGTGTGGGAACGTATATTGGAAATTTGGGCAGGTGCCCTCCACCATATTTAGGCAGACAATCATGGTTGGCGCGTAGCCGGGTTTCCAAAAGGTCCTCCCAGCAAGTGGAGCTCTGCTCTGGGAGCAGTAAAGATGAAAATCTACCCCAATATCTTCAGCAGGAGCAAGGAAGAACTGGGGAGGGTGAGGGAAAGAGATAAAATTTAATATAAAAAAACTGAGTACTGCCTCCTGTAAAATACTTTGACAGGTGTTTTCATTTCACTACTAAGTCTGTGACACAATGGAAATGTTGCAGTCCATCAATGGCGGACAATGCACAGTGAAAATTGCTGCTCACAGAATCTGCTGCATCCTGTTGAATTTTGAAAGAAGAAGAATTTGCAGACTTAAAAACGAAGAGGAGAATTGGGGTAATTTTGACTTTGGACGATGGTGTAAAATGGGCAGTAGATTCAGCCACCCGTTAGTGAAGTTGATGGAATTGAAAATCAGGAGAGAGGTATAATGAGAGGCTGAATCTATAATGCCCGTTTTACATTATCACCCAAAGTCAAAATTTCCCTCGCAATGCTTAAAGAATATGGACAACTCAGTAAAGCAATGAATGATTCTTCAAGATTTTCTGTCATGTTACACATTGAGATTGTCCAGTGGAAATAGGGACATCAAGGACTGCCTCTGAGTATCTTCGACACCATAGAATTTCCATGCAATATCACTGTATATAATCTTTGACTGTAATAGACCATTATCCACTGTAACGTATGGCTTAGGTTCTCATTATAAGGAGTCATTTTCCAACTTTGCTCTTAGCAGGGTGCCTTGCCCACCAGGAGCGCATACTCAAAATCTGGACATGCTCTGTGCATGATTTTCCACCCACTATTTTAAATGGTTGAAATTGTGGGTAATGCCCACCCGAATTTCTGAAACATATATCTGGCTGCAAAGCCTGAAAATTACCCCAATAAAGATGTCTTAATTTTTAAAATAAGCATGGTATATTTCTCTTTCTAGATTTGAAAGGATGTTTGTAACCAAGAAACCGTCAGTCATAAGTTTTATATCAACAAGCACCAGTTGTACTTGGGTCAAAGGGGTTGAACATCCGTAGGGATTCTCCAGATCATCTGCTGTAACTTTAGCAGAAAATCCATGGACACCTTGGAGAGATGGCGTAAATGGTTTTCATACCGTTTCTCCAGATCTTCCCAGAGCTTCCACTGAAGATCGGGAAAATCTCTGCACGAATTCAACTCCATAGGGTACATTGAAGTCTGACATTCAGAATTTCAAAGCCTTGCTTTCAGGGGTATTTGAGGGCATTTCTCACATGATTTAGCTCAAACTATGGGGCATATCTTACTGCTAACACTGAGGCAGTCAAACTGCAATGCCAATATCTGCTTGTTTAATTCACTTATAAAAATTTGTGAACTGGGAATGATAATGACACCCAGGAGGCAAATACACCATCTATTGCGGTACCAGGAGAGTCACACGACAAGGTCGTAGGTTCCATTTCCAGTCTGAACTGAGTTAGCTGATCACTGCAGAGGACTGCCACAATTGGTCTCATGCCACTGAGCCATGGATGGGGAAAAGAATCAGTTGCCTTCAGAAAGAAAGAAAGACTTGCACTTATATAGCGCCTTTCACGACCATCGGACATCTCAAAGCGCTTTTCAGCCAATGAAGTGGAGTCACCATTGTAATGTGGGAAACGCGGCAGCCAATTTGTGCACAGCAAGCTCCCACAAACAACAATGATATAATGACCAGATAATCTCTTTTTGTTATGATGGTTGAGGGATAAATATTGACCAGGGCACCGGGGATAACTCCCCTGCTCTTCTTTGAAATAGTGCCATGGGATCTTTTACGTCCACCTGAGAGCAGACGGGGCCTCAGTTTAACATTTCATCCGAAAGACGGCGCCTCCAACAGTGCAGTACTCCACTGCCATGGGGTGCCAGCCTAGCTTTACATACTCAAGTCCCTGGAGTGGGACATGAACCCACAACCTTCTGACTCAAAGGTGAGTGTGCTACCCACTTTTTTTAAAAATTTACTTTATTGAACATTAAGAATATTTACAACATCATGATCATTTCATTGTATGATACAAATCAATTCCGCCGCTCTGCACAGCCATTCCGCCACCACATTTTAACATCAAAACCTGAAGTATAATTTGTCTCCTGTAACATATATTAACCAATTGTACGTTAAAAATTGGTTGTAAAATACTGTCCTTAAATTCCTTTCTGAATAAAACATCCACAGAGCCTTATAATGATCTTTTAGCTTATATTTAAAATACTCTTTTAGATTGATTCTCATCCCCTTAAATAACAGAGCATTCCTTCTTTGCACAATCACGAATCTAGCCAAATTGAACATTAAATTAATTGCCGCTCCGCTAGACTCGGGCAGACTCTCCTGCAATCCCCATCTCAAAATTGAGTCCCACGGGATTCACATTCTCGCTCTTCGGTCCCCACCCAGCAAAAAAGCTTCACACAACTGTCGAACATAGTACTTAAAGTCATTTAACTGAGGACATAACACCAGTAAATGGGACAGAGTCTCATCCTGTGTCCCACACATTGGGCAAGTTGCCGCGTTCACTCGTCCAATCTTGCACAAGACTGTCATGGTAAAAATCCGGTTATGAGCCAATTTGAAATCCAGTTCAATCCATTCTGGGCATTTAAAATTCGCCCACACTCCCTTCCAAATCCTGTTGAAGTCCAGCTGTGGGTATATACCCTGCCAAAACTCCTGACCAGAAGGTGTCTTGAATCTCCATTCTCTGAATACCTCATAGAAATCTCGAGTATTACAGTTGTCAAATTGGACCAATTCTCCCCCTTTCTCCAGTACAAAGCTTGGAAAAGCAGGACGCATTTTACTTCCTTTGGAGATTTCCGCATTTATTTCTTCCATCCAATCCTGTGCAATTGCCCTCACAATCTTCTCATACATGATTCCTATTGCTTTTCCTTCTACCTCCTGATCCTCCTCCCACACCATGTCCCTCACTATCGCTTCCGGCAACCAACCTGGAATTACCTCGTATAATACATCTTTCACAGATATAATCCCAGTTTTTATAAAATCTTGATTAAATAAAACCTCTCCTTCGATGTTGACCCACCTGTTCAAAAATAAGGGCTGTTCTAAAAATTCCTCAGCCTCCTTGGGCATAATCTCGGCCTCCTCCTAAGGTCCCCAGCATCACAGATGCCAGTCTTCAGCCCATTCAATTCACTCCACGTGATGTCAAGAAACGGCTGAACACACTGGATACTGCAAAGGCTATGGGCCCTGACAACATTCCGGCAATAGTACTGAAGACTTGTGCTCCAGAACTAGCTGCGCCCCTAGCCAAGCTGTTCCAGTACAGCTACAACACTGGCATCTACCCGGCAATGTGGAAAATTGCCCAAGTATGTCCTGTCTACAAAAAGCAGGACAAATCCGACCCAGCCAATTACTGTCCCATCAGTCTACTCTCAATCATCAGCAAAGTGATGGAAGGTGTCGTTGACAGTGCTATCAAGCGGCACTTACTCAGCAATAACCTGCTAACTGCCGCCCAGTTTGGGTTCCGCCAGGGCCACTCAGCTCCTGACCTCATTACAGCCTTGGTCCAAACTTGGACAAAAGAGCTGAACTCAAGAGGTGAGGTGAGAGTGACTGCCCTTGACATCAAGGCAGCATTTGATCGAGTGTGGCATCAAGGAGCCCTAGCAAAACTGAAGTCAATGGGAATCAAGGGGAAAACTCTCCATTGGTTGGAATCATACTTAGCACAAAGGAAGTTGGCTGTGGTTGTTGGAGGTCATTCATCTCAATCACATGACATCACTGCAGGAGTTCCTCAGGGCAGTGTCCAAGGCCCAACCATCTTCAGCTGTCTCATCAATGACCTTCCCTCCATCATAAGGTCAGAGGTGGGGATGTTCGCTGATGACTGCACACTGTTCAGCACCATTCGAGACTCATCAGATACTGACACAGTCCGTGTCCATATGCAGCAAGACCTGGACAACATTCAAACTTGGGCTGACAAGTGGCAAGTAACATTCGCACCACACAAGTGCCAGGCAATGACCATCTCCAACAAGCGAGACTCTAACCATCTCCCCTTGACATCCAACGGCATTACCATCGCTGAATCCCCCACTATCAACATCCTGGGGGTTACCATTGATCAGAAACTGAACTGGACCAACCATATAAATACTGTGGCTACAAGAACAGGCAAGAGGCTGGGAATTCTGCGGTGAGTGTCTCACCTCTTGACTCCCCAAAGCCTTTCCACCATCTACAAGGCACAAGTCAAGAGTGTGATGGAATACTCTCCACTTGCCTGGATGAGTACAGCTCCAACAACACTCAAGAAGCTCGACACCATTCAGGATAAAGCAGCCCGCTTGATTGGCACTCCATCCACCACCTTCAACATTCACTCCCTCCACCACCGGCGCACTGTGGCTGCAGTGTGTCCCATCTACAAGATGCACTGCAGCAACTCGCCAAAGCTCCTTCAGCAGCACCTTCCAATCCCACGACCTCTACCACTTAGAAGGACAAGGGCAGCAGACGCATGGGAACATCACCACCTACAAGTTCCCCTCCAAGCCACACATCATCCTGACTTGGACCTGTATCGCCGTTCCTTCACTGTCGTTGGGCCAAATTCCTGGAACTCCCTTCCTAACAGCATTGTGGGTGTACCTACACCATATGGACTGCAGCGGTTCAAGAAGGTGGCTCACCACCATCTTCTCAAGGGTGTGGTAAACCACTTTTATCGTTCACTATCGTTACACTATGGTTATCACTGTTTATATCGTTACACTATGGTTATCACTGTTTACACTGTTGTATCACTACACAAGGTCACCTCTTGTCACGCTGTTATACCTGGGCTGACCACAGCTGACTCCACCCCATGGCTCCGCCTGCTTGCCCAGGTATAAAGGTGGTCGACTGGCTGGTATTCCTCCTTGTTGGATCCGATCACCCACGAGGGTGGGCTCTGTTATTTAGCCAATAAAAACCTATAGTTACTAACTTAACTCGTCGCTTTTCATGAACTGAATTGATAGGTACATCAATTTTATTGGCTAAATTTTGAAATGTCTTCAACGGAGCAGCCAAACGACCAGCCAGATGTACAGCCTCAGCCGAACGGCCATCTACAACAGCCTCAGCAGCCAGCCTGGCTGCGAGCCCTCCGACCGCCGTACCTGGATCTAAACCCACAGGCAGCGAACTCAGCCCTCGACTTCGAACACTGGCTGAGCTGTTTCGAATCCTACCTGGGAGAATCCGGCGTGCCTCCGGGATCCAAACTAAGAGTTCTGACCGCCCAGGTGAGCCCTAAAGTATTTGCATTCATCCGGGACCTTGCTACATACGAGGACGCCCTCAACCTGCTGAAAGAGCAGTACCGGAGCCCTGTAAATTCCATGTATGCCAGACATCTCCTAAGATCCCGCTCGCAACAGCCAGGAGAGTCTGTAGATGAATTTTTACGGGCGCTACAAACACTCGGCAGGGACTGTGACTTTAAAGCTGTAACGGCTGCAGAAAATACTGAAGGGAATATCCGCGATGCCTTCGTGAAAGGCCTTCGGTCCGACTACTCACGGCAAAGACTGCTTGAATACAACTGCAGCCCTCACTCGCTCTCTGGAAGTGGCCCATCGGGACCTCGAGGCGTACTCCAGGTACTGTGCTGCGCGACCCTGGGACTCGGGCCCGACCCCGGCCGCAATACCCCTCGCACCGCCGCCCCTGGGACCTACCACAGCGTCGGCGTCCCGGAACCGATCGGGACCGCCACCCCCGGTACCGGCTGCGACATCGGAGCCACGCGATCGGGCCACCGGCTGCTTCTTCTGTGGCCAGGCGAAACACCCGAGGGCGCGCTGCCCTGCAAGAAACGTGACCTGCTCCGACTGCCACAAGAAAGGCCACTTCGCGAAGGCCTGCAGGGGGAAAGCCACAGACGCCAGCAGTGCCTCATGCGAGTTGTGGGGGCGGCCATCTTTCATCAAGGCCACAGATGCCAGTATCCCCTCGTGTGAGTCGTGGGGGCGGCCATCTTTGATCAAGGCCACCGACGCCGGCAGTGCCTCATGTGAGTTGTGGGGGCGGCCATCTTCTCCGCCATTTTATTCAACGTCGTGGGCACCGCCATTTTGTTCACCACACTCGACCGCCACCTTGTCTCCAGACCCGACCACCGCCTCACCCGCAGACTACAGCAGCTCGCTCAGCCATACACTAGCCTCCGTCACACTTGACCAAGCTCGCCCGCATCACCTGTCCAAGTCCATGATGGACATCAAAGTAAACGGCCACGCCACAACCTGCCTGTTCGACAGCGGAAGCACGGAGAGTTTCATCCATCCAGACACGGTGAGCCAGTACTCCCTCACTGTCCGGCCAACGCGCAACCGGATCTCGATGGCGTCGAGGTCCCATTCTACAGACATCAGCGGCTACTGTGTTGTGACCCTGTCGGTTAAGGGCACGGAGTATAAAATTTTTAAACTCCTCATCCTGCCCCAGCTCTGCGCTGCCGCCCTACTAGGGCTGGACTTCCAATCCCACCTTCAAAGTGTCACTTTGGCATACGGTAGACCCCTCCCCCCACTCACAGTCGACAACCAGCAGCTTTTAAACCGCCCACCGCGTACCACCTGCGGCCTATCCACCCTCAAGGTCCCGCCCCCCTCCCTGTTCGCCAACCTCACCCGCGACTGTAAACCCGTCGCTACCAAGAGCAGGCGGTACAGCGCCGGGGACAGAGCTTTTATTAGCTCCGAGGTGCAGCGTCTCCTGAAGGAGGGCATCATCGAGAGGAGCAACAGCCCCTGGCGTGCCCAGGTCGTAGTCGTTAAGACCGGCGATAAAAACCACCTGGTCATCGACTACAGCCAAACCATAAGCCGGTACACCCAGCTGGACGCATACCCCCTTCCCCGCATATCTGATATGGTCAATCAGATTGCACAGTACCGGGTATTCTCTACCATCGACCTTAAGTCGGCCTACCACCAACTCCCTATCCGCCCTGAGGACCGCCAGTATACCGCCTTCGAGGCGAATGGCCGCCTCTACCACTTCCTTAGGGTTCCCTTCGGTGTCACCAACGGGGTTTCGGTCTTCCAAAGGGAGATGGACCGGATGGTTGACCAGAACGGGCTGCATGCCACATTCCCTTATCTAGATAACGTCACCATCTGCGGCCGCGACCAGCAGGACCATGATGTTAATCTGGAGAGATTCCTCCGTACGGCCCAACGGCTGAACCTCACCTACAATAAGGAGAAATGTGTGTTTAACACCACGCGTCTTGCCATCCTCGGCTGCGTAGTAGAGAACGGAGTCATCGACCCCGACACCGAAAGAATGCGCCCCCTCATGGAGCTTCCCCTCCCCCACTGTCCAAAGGCGCTGAAGAGAACCCTGGGGCTCTTCGCCTACTATGCCCAATGGGTGCCCAATTATGCGGACAAAGCCAGACCCCTCATGAAGTCCACCTCCTTCCCCCTGACGGCAGAAGCATGCGCAGCCTTCTCCCTCATAAAGGGAGACATTGCTAAGGCCACAATGCATGCGGTGGATGAGTCTATCCCTTTTCAAGTGGAGAGCGATGCATCCGACTTCGCCCTAGCTGCAACCCTTAACCAGGAGGGGAGACCTGTGGCCTTCTTCTCAAGGACCCTCCAGGGCCCTGAGATCCGACACTCTTCGGTCGAGAAGGAGGCCCAGGCGATCGTGGAGGCAGTACGACGCTGGAGGCATTACCTGGCAGGCAAACGATTTACCCTCCTCACCGACCAGCGTTCGGTCGCTTTTATGTTTAATAACAAGCTGAGGGGCAAAATCAAGAACGACAAGATCTTGAGGTGGAGAATCGAGCTCTCCACCTATGATTATGATATCTTGTACCGGCCTGGTAAACTGAACGAACCCCCAGATGCGCTATCACGAAGTACATGCGCCAACGCGCAAATTGATAGACTGCAGACCCTCCACACCGACCTCTGCCACCCCGGGGTCACCAGACTTTACCACTTCATTAAGGCCCGCAACCTGCCCTACTCCATCGAGGAGGTCAGGACCATGACCAGGAACTGCCAGACCTGTGCCGAATGCAAACCGCACTTCTTTAGGCCGGACAGAGCAAGCCTGATCAAGGCCACCCGCCCCTTCGAGTGCTTGAGCATCGATTTTAAGGGGCCCCTCCCGTCCTCTGACCGTAATGTGTACTTCCTCAACATTATTGATGAGTACTCCCGTTTCCCCTTTGCCTTCCCCTGCCCAGACATGACCAGTACCACGGTCATCAAATGCCTGAACGACCTCTTCGCCCTGTTCGGGTTCCCGAACTATATACATAGCGACCGGGGCTCATCCTTCATGAGCGAGGAACTTCACCAGTTCCTACTAGCGAGAGGTATTGCTGCAAGCAGGACCACCAGCTACAACCCCCGAGGGAACGGCCAGGTGGAAAGAGAGAATGCGACTGTCTGGAAGGCCGTTCTCTTAGCCTTAAAGTCTAAGGGCCTCCCAACCTCTCGCTGGCAGGAAGCCCTCCCGGCAGCGCTGCATTCCATCCGGTCACTGCTTTGCACTGCCATTAACGCCACCCCCCATGAACGAATGTTTGTTTTCCCCAGGAAGTCGACTACGGGAACCTCGCTACCAACATGGCTGACTTCTCCGGGGCCCGTCTTGCTGCGAAAGCACGTGAGGGCCCATAAAATGGACCCCCTGGTCGAGAGGGTGGACCTCCTGCACGCCAACCCCCAGTACGCCTATGTGGCATACCCAGACGGGCGGGAGGACACAGTCTCCTTACGAGACCTCGCACCCTCGGGCATCCCTGAGACACCACCGTTACCCCCCACCACCCCCCCAAATCCAGCCCAGGTAGACGGCATGCCGGAACCCCATGAGCCTTCACCAACCACGCAGACACCAGCATTAACATAGGATACTGCATCACCGCCGCCGCCGCTGCGCCGATCAGAAAGGCTTATGAGGCCTCCGGACAGACTGACATACCCGAACTGGTAGTACACTTCACCCCGCCGGACTCAAATTTAAACAAGGGGTGAATGTGGTAAACCACTTTTATCATTCACTATCGTTACACTATGGTTATCACTGTTTACATCGTTACACTATGGTTATCACTGTTTACACTGTTGTATCACTACACAAGGTCACCTCTTGTCACGCTGTTATACCTGGGCTGACCACAGCTGACTCCGCCCCATGGCTCCGCCTGCTTGCCCAGGTATAAAGGTGGTCAACTGGCTGGTATTCCTCCTTGTTGGATCCGATCACCCACGAGGGTGGGCTCTGTTATTTAGCCAATAAAAACCTATAGTTACTAACTTAACTCGTCGCTTTTCATGAACTGAATTGATAGGTATATCAAAGGGCAATTAGGGATGGGCACTAAATGCAGGCCTAGCCAGCGACGCCCACATCCCATCAATGAATAAAAAAAATTTAAAAAACTGCACACTCTTTAAAAATTGGGCCCAAGTCTCTACAACCCCCTTATAAAACCTAGGGAGAAGTTTAATCGATTTCAAAAACATATTATTGTATTCCATACACAATATCCCCTGCCCTCCTATCCCACTTCATTTAAAAAAATGCTCAGAATAACTCTTCCAAAAACTTGTATTTGACTTCTGAAGAAATCTCTTCACCCATTTGATTCTAAAGGATTTCTTTTTCAAATCAATATCTGGAAAATTGAGTCCTCCTTGATTTCTCTGTCCAATGATGGTATTGTATGCCACCAAGGCTGGTTTCCCTTACCATAAAAACCTCACACAAGCCTCTCGGATGGACTTTTCCACCCACTCAGGAATATCCTCCACCGTCAATAAGTACCATAGCTTAGATAGAAGGAGAGCAGACATCACTGTCGCTCTTCCTTGCACTTTCAACCACCTTCTTGCCCATCTTCCCAAAATCTTTTTAATTTTCATAACCTTCGGTTCCCAATTTAATCGATCCACTTCATCCCTGTCTTTCTTGCACCCCATATGCACCCCCAGAACTTCCAAAACCTCCACCACCTTAAAGGGACATTCCCCCAAACATTCCCCCCTACCCCTCCCTGCAACCAGGCATTGGGACTTACTATAATTCACTCTGGCTCCTGAAGCTCTACAATATTCCTCCACTACCCCCATAGCTTTCCTCACTGACTCCCCATTTCTCAATGTTAAGGTTGTGTCATCTGCATACTGGTGTATCACCAACACCAGCCCAGAACTGGGTACCACAATCCCAACTACACCTTGTTTCTTTCGCATCATGTAACCTAATGGTTCTGCTACCAATGTGTACAACAATGGGGAGATGATTGAGAGGGGATCTCATCGAAACCTATAAAATTCTGTCAGGCCTGGACAGACTAGATGCTGGAAGGATGTTCCCAATGGTCGGGGAGTCCAGAACCAGGGGTCATAGTCTAAGGATAAGGGGTAGGACATTTAGGACTGAAATGAGGAGGAATTTCTTCACCCAAAGAGTGGTGAACCTGTGAAATTCTCTGCCACAGAGGGCGGTGGAGGCCAGTTCATTAAATATATTCAAGAAAGAGTTGGATATATTTCTTAAGGCTAAAGGGATCAAGGGATATGGGGAGAAGGCAGGGACAGGGTACTGAATTTGAATAATCAGCCATGATCTCATTGAATGGCGGAGCAGGCTTGAAGGGCCGAATTGCCTACTCCTGCTCCTATCTTCTATGTTTCTATGTTTCTATCTCTGTATCGGAAAATACTTGGATAAAAAACCATTACATTTAACACAGCTAAATATGTTTGAATAAAAAATCCTTATCCACTGAATGAAATTTTCCTTGAACCCAAATGCTTCCAAAACCTTCATTAAAAACTCATGAGAGACCCTATCAAAGGCTTTTTCTTGATCTATCTTTAATACATAAGCCTCCCTCCCACTCTCTTCCATGAGCTCTATTGCATCTCGGATTGAGACCACAGAGTCTGCGATGTCCCGGCCTATGACTCCATTGGACTGAGGAGGGCCAAACTATCTCCGATAACACCTCCTTCAAACGATTTGCCATAACCCTCGCCAAGATCTTATAATCCACATTTAATAATGTGATGGGCCTCCAATTCTTCAGATCCCGTCTATCCCCTTTATTTTTATATAAGCTAAGCTTATGATACCTCTCCTCATAGATGGGGCTCGGCGTCCCTCAATTTTAATTTCCTTAAAAACTTCTAAGAGCAATGGACTTAAAATCTCGAAAAATTCCTTATAAAATTCTGCACTTAGTCCATCGGACCCTGGGCTTTTCCCCCCCCTTCATTCCACTTATTGCTACTTTTATTTCCGCTAATCCTACTTTATCACACATGCTTCTCTCATCCTCCTTTAAACCCTCTTCAATAAAAGCAGTAACCTTCTCCATCGCCAAATTTGAAATGTCTTCTTTTGTATATAACTCTTTATAAAAGCTGCTAGCCACCTCTAAAATCTCCCAACTTTCATGAATGATCTTCTCCCCAACCTTCAACTCCTCAATTAACGATAATCTCTGTCGCAGCTGTTATGTTCATAAATAAATAGACGTTTTCAATATGAACAGCTAGCTTGAGCTAGTCATTTATTCAGCCATGTGGACTAGTGTACAGGCATCCATCTTGACTACTGCCTTGTGGGTAGCACACTACTAAACATACAGCTCCACCTAGTGTACCATTCTAGAATGACATTTTACTGATCATTACATCCCCCTTCCTTAGAGGTTAAACAAAATCAATATCAATCAATATCAATCAATCATAACGACATAAACATCTTCACAACAGTCAACACATTTTCAAAGCTTTACTTTATGAACTCTAAGCTTTTCATTCTTTTATTATAGTTTTCTTTGTACTCAAAGATTAAGTCTATCAGGCTTTTTTACTTCACGTGTGGATCTTCTCAGCACAGTTTCATGAGAGCCTGTATGTGTGTTTGTGTTAGATTGTTCTGGTGGTGAGTGACAAGATTCAGTTGCGGCATTGTCATCAATTTGCACTTGGATAGTTTCTTGTGTTTTCAGGAGGGAACGGCGGTTCCTCCTGAGAATCTGTCCTTCCTCAGTTCTAACAGTGTATGACCTTGGTCCTACTTCCTCAAGAACTGTAGCTTTCCTGTTCCATGCATCTGGATCCTCAATCCTGACAACATCACCCCTTGTCAATGGTTTCAGAGTTTTGGATGACTTGTCATAGTATGATTTCTGTTTCAGCTTTAACAGTTGAAGTCTCTGTCTTAGTTCCTTACTCTGCTTTTCTTTTGCACAGCAGGGTAGCATGGTGGGCAACTTGCGACCCATTAGGAGTTCAGCAGGTGAAGAACCACAGTCTAAAGGGGAGGCTCGGTAGCTCAGCAGGGCGATATAAGGATCAGACTTGCTTTCTGTTGCTTTCTTCAGTAGCTGTTTGAGAACTTGAACACCTTTCTCTGCCTTACCATTCGACTGAGCATACAAAGGACTGGATGTGATGTGTTGAAAGACATAATGTGCTGCAAACTGTTGCCACTCCTTACAGTTGAAGCACGGACCATTGTCGCTAACGGCAATCCTGGCAATTCCATGTCTGGCAAAGATGGATTTAACATGCATTATGACACTGCTTGCTGATGTGCTTGAGAGCAGTGCCATCTCAGGATAGTTAGAATAGTAGTCAATCACTATTAGATAGTCTTTACCATTCAAATGAAAGAGGTCCATACCAACCTTTTGCCACGGTGCTGTTGGTAAGTCAGCTACTATCATTGGTTCCTTTGCTTGTTTGTTTTGGTGTTTCTGACATGTCTCACATATGCCTATCATGTTCTCAATGTCCTTATTTATGCCAGGCCAATAAACAGTGTCTCTTGCTCTCCTTTTGCATTTTTCAATTCCGAGGTGTCCCTCATGAATCCATTTGAGCATGTCTTGACGTAGAGCCTGTGGAATGACTATTCTGTTCTGTTTTAGTAATAGTCCACTTGCGACACTTAACTCTGACCTGATGTGATAGTACTTTGGACAGGAACCTTTTGGCCAACCATGATGAATGTTCTCTATTACTGTTTGTAACACTGTATCTTTTACTGTTTCTTCTGCTATTTGCTTTGATTTTGTGTCTGACACAGGCAGCGCAGCAGTGACCATATTCACATGAACATCCACGTCTTCCTCGGTAGAGCTCACATGACTCATTGTGGGTGCTCGGGATAGTGCATCTGCTAACACTATGTGTTTGCCTGGTGTGTAGATCAGTTCAAAGTCATATCTTTGCAGCTTCATCATGAGTCGTTGAATCCTTGGAGACATCTCATTCAGATTTTTTTTAATGATGGCAACCAGTGGGCAGTGGTCTGTCTCAACTGTGAAGGTGGGAAGTCCATATATGTAGCCATGGAACTTTTCTAGTCCAACTACCAAGCCTAGACATTCCTTTTCAATCTGGGCGTATCGACACTCAGAGTCAGTCATAGACCTGGAGGCATAGGCAACAGGCTTCCAATCTTCACCCTCTGCTTGTAGCAAGATCGCGCCTAGGCCATCTTTTGATGCATCCGTTGACACTTTGATTCTCTTTGTTGGGTCAAAGAAGGTGAGTACAGGTGTGGTTGTCAGCACTGTTTTGAGGTTCATCCACTCTTGTTCATGCGAACTCATTTGTTTTATGTAGCATGTCTCGCAGACAGGCTGTCTTGGCTGACAAGTTAGGAATGAACTTTCCAATGAAGTTTATCATCCCCATGATGCATAGCACTCCTTTTTTGTCAGTGGGTCGGGGCATTTTGAATATGGCGTTTACTTTTTCCATATCTGGCTCTATTCCTTTACCAGATAGATTATCTCCTAGGAAAGTGACTTCCTGGACGCCAAACTGACACTTGGCTTTGTTGAGCTTCAGTCCATTCCGGCGTATGCTCTGTAGCACTTTGGTCAGTCTCTCATTGTGTTCTTTCAGTGTGGAGCCCCAGATGATGATGTCATCAACATAGACCCAAACTCCTTCCAGACCTTCAATTATGTGTTCCATCGCTCTATGAAAGATTTCAGATGCAGATATTATCACAAAAGGCATTCTGAGGAAACAATACCTGCCAAATGGTGTGTTGAAGGTACAGTATTTGGTGCTCTCTTCATCCAGTTTTAGTTGACAAAATCCTTGTGAGGCATCGAGCTTTGTGAAGTATCTGGCACCTGACATTTCACTGGTGATCTCTTCTCGCTTGGGAATCTGGTAGTGTTCATGTTTTATGTTTGCATTTAAGTTCTTTGGATCCATGCATACTCTTAGATCATTGGTCTTTTTCTTTACACATACCATGGAGTTAACCCAGTCTGTTGGCTCTTTGACTTTCCTGATGACTGCTAGTGTGATCATTCTGTCCAGTTCTTTCATGAGCCGGTCACGCAGGGGTGCTGGAACTCTCCGTGGAGCATGTACCACTGGCTGAGCATCCTCCTTTAGCTGGATCTTGTAAGTGAATGGTAGAACTCCAAATCCTTTGAACACATCCTGGAAATTACTCACTACAGAATCCACCGAGTCATCTGATCTGCTTATGGCACAGTTTATACGGTAGACTCTCTTGACCAGTTCTAAGTCCTCACAAGCTTTGTCACCCAGTAGTGAATCAAGCCTTTCAGCCACAACAGAAAACATGAGATGATGCACTTTGTCTTTGACTGTCACTTTAACTGTGCATACACCTAAGCTATCTATTTTCTGCCCATTATAGTTCTTCAGTAGTATTGACTTTTTCTGTATTGGGGCTTTTCTTTCATGTTTTTAATGTCACTCATACTGATTAAGTTTGCTTTTGCCCCAGTGTCTAGTTTCAATGTAACTAATGCTCCATTTACCTGCAGTGGCATTATCCATTTGTCCTCTTTTACTACATTAACTTTATGTTCAGCATTGTCCATTCCTGAGGGCTGCACATTTTCTGTATACTTTTCTATATTGTCACATGACACCATTCCTACAAAAAATGTCTCACTTAAATCAGTGTCCTCTTTTATTGCATTAACTTTATGTTCTTTCTTTGTTTTTACTTTTGAAAAGCATTGTCTGGCAAAGTGATTCTTTCCATTACACTTTGTGCACATTTTCCCAAATGCTGGGCATTGTTTTGACTGGTGCTGGTAACCACAGCGTTTACAATTAAAAGTTCCATCCTCCGATTGCTTTGCATTTCTGTTCTGCCCATGTTTCTTCCCCTTGTAGGACACAGCACCGACAGCAGCACAGTAATTCACTATAGTCGCATTATTATTAATTTCACTGAAAGTCTTTGCGTGCTGTTGAGCTAGCTCACTGGCATGGCATATTTTCACAGCTTTCTCCAATGTTAGTTCACTTTCTCTCAACAAACATTCCCTGACATTTTTATCATGACTACCAAACACAATCTGGGCACGAATCATGGGTGATTTCAGTTCAGAGAAATTACATGTCTGTGCTTTCAGTTTCAGATCAGTCACAAAGCTATCAAAAGTCTCATTTTGCTGCTGTGTCCGTGAACGGAACACATACCTCTCATAGGTCTCGTTCTTTTTGGGAGAACAATGTGTATCAAACTTCTTTAGCAGATCGTCCATTTTTTCTCTGTCCTCCTCTTGATCAAATACAAACGTATTAAATACCTCTATCGCCTGTGGGCCTGCAACCGTGAGCAGTAACGCTATTTTCCTTGCGTCTGGCATCGTACCAAACCCGATGGCAGCAATGTAGAGTTCGAATTGTTGTTTGAAAGTCCGCCAATTGCAGTCGACATTCCCCGTGAGTTTCAAACCCTCTGGCGGCTTCAAATTCTCCATGTCACGTTTCACAATATTCAGCAGATATTACCAATCCTAGTACCATGTTATGTTCATAAATAAATAGACGTTTTCATTATGAACAGCTAGCTTGAGCTAGTCATTTATTCAGCCATGTGGACTAGTGTACAGGCATCCATCTTGACTACTGCCTTGTGGGTAGCCCACTACTAAACATACAGCTCCACCTAGTGTACCATTCTAGAATTACATGTTACTGATCATTACAGCAGCTTCTCTTGCTCTAGAAAATATCTAGTGCATCTTTCGCCCTCCAATGCATCTCTAGCCTTTGCATGGAGAATGGCCCCCTTGCATTTTTCAGCTTGCAATAATTCCCACTTTTCCTTTAGCACCCGGAACTTAGTCTCAGCTCTCTTATCCCATCCATCAACTGCTTTACAGACATCCATAAACCTTTTGTTTATATTCTCTTCTCGATGTCGGTTAGCTGACGCCCTCTTTTTCCCATAACGTACCAAAAAAACTTTTACCTCATATTTGAAATTGTCCCACCAAACTCTTCTTTCTTTCAAGAACAAAGGTTCCTTCTGAGCATTCTTTATTATATTTATAATCCCTTCTTTATAAGCAATTTCTTTCAGGTATTGATTGTTTAAAATCCACACCCCTGAACCGATCTTAACGCTGCTGTGCCTAATTCTAAGAACCAAAGCCGAGTGATCACTAAAAAATACTTTTTTATCATAAATCTCCATCACCTCTGAACTTAGCCCTTCCCGCATTAACACAAAATCTATTCGGCTCTGTTTTAAAACATCACCCACCCAACCTGCTCTGGAGAACTCCCTTTTTAT
Source organism: Somniosus microcephalus (assembly GCF_052327205.1). Lineage (NCBI taxonomy): Eukaryota > Metazoa > Chordata > Chondrichthyes > Squaliformes > Somniosidae > Somniosus > Somniosus microcephalus. The sequence continues at coordinate 110,687,260 of NC_140989.1, forward strand.
GAGGTTCCGGTCCCTCCATAAGTCTCTCAAATTTAAATTTGCCATCATTTTTACAATCATCCCTCTGGAGTTATCATCTTTAAAGGTCATCTGGGCTGAAATGTCCATCCGAGATAAAAATACATTAAAATCCCCCACTATACAAGGATTTTCCACCTCTGCCGCTTCAGTGAATAACCCCCAAAAAAACTCGCGACGCTTGCAATAGTCGTTCGGTGCATAGATATTAAAGAGATCGCAATTAAATCCCTCCATTTTTACCCTTAGCCGTAAAAATCTCTCCTCAGTGTCCTTGTCCACCAAGGCAACATTCTCATCTATGAACGGACTCACCAAAACAGCCACCCCTCTCCCTTCCAAACCTTCTGAACTCTTTCTAGAATATCCTCATCCCAAATGTTTCTTGTAGACACAAGTCCATGCCTTTAAAACCCTGCAACAACTGCTGCAATTTCTTCTCACCCCTCAGTCCGTTCACATTAATCGAGACCAATGTAGTCATGGGTCCAAAGAAGGGAAGTATGCCCGATAATCTCCCCATCATTTAATCTCTGGCTCTTCCCTCCTCTCATGCTCCTTCTCAACTTTTCCAGCAGCTGTTGCTTTTTCCTGCAGCCTCCGGCTCTTTTTCACCTCTTGTTTGAGCCCTCCCTGCTGTTTCAGTCTCTTCCTTGCATTAAGTATGCGCCCAGGAGCTGCCCTTTCTCCCTCCTTCTGCCCCTCACTAACCTTTCCCTTTCCATATGATGCCACCCCACCCCTGACTTCCATGTCTCTGTCCCCCTCTAATTCCTCACACTCAAGCTCTTCTGCAATCCCCTGTGCCAGCTCCCCATTAGATACATAATCCTGCTCCCCGTCAGATACTTCATCTCCCATAGAGAGTCTTCCTGCTATCACAGTTTCTCCCACTGTGCTGCTCCCTTCGACCACATCTCCACCTCTGACCCTTGCACCTTGTTCCCTCACTCCATGGGACAATGGCGCACCTAAATTGTTCCCTTCTGATGTCTCTATCTCGCCGATCCCATCCTGCTGTCCCTTTAAGGCTCCTGCCTCTTGCACACTCTCCCCGTCCTGCCCCCTCCCACTCACCAAGATATCCGACTCCCCGCCTCTCCCCGGAGCACCCACATCCACCACACACCCCGCTCCCGCCTCCTCTCCCCCCGCAGACACCAGACTCCCCAGGGGGAGCCAAACCGCACTAAGGCTCGAGTCTGCACTCAACCCTCGCTGCCCGCTGCTGTCTTTGTTCCCCTCCACAGCACTCAGCGTGTTTTCCACCATCTCCATCCCGTTCTCCGCTCCGCCATCCTCTGCCTCTTCCTGTGCTCCGTTCTCCTTCATTTTACCAGCTGTGTCCTCTGACTGCACCGCTCCTTCGGCCGTTCCACACTCATCTCCTGCTCCTTCTCCCATCTCCTCATCACTCATAGCACTCCCTTCTGCCACACACTCACAGCGGGTGGGGCCTTTACGACACACCCCACAGCTCTCCGCCTTGCAGCTCTGAGCAATGTGTCCCGACTCACCGCAATTGTAACAATACAGGTCTGGACAGTTTCTTACGAGATGGTCATGTCCAAAACAATAATAGCACACCTTTACTTGGTTATCATGCAGCACACGAAAGTACTGCACTCCTTCCAGTGTCTCAAACTTCATACTGTACGGCAATGACCTCACCCCCTCAGGGAACTGCACCTTTACATACCGGGTTCCGTCTGCTACCTGTGTTCCCAGATAATACCTCCTCTTTATTGCAGAACAGATTTTTATGTCCCACGACTCCAACTTCTTGCTTAGCACTTCGTCCTCAATGTAAACTGGCAGGTTTAAAAATGAAACCACCACCTCCTCTGAATATAGCAGAGTCACCTCCAAGAATTTCTCACCAACTTTCAGACTGAGTAAAAGTCTTTCCACCTCCTCACGGCCACTGACCGTCACCTCGAATCCCACATTTGGCTTAGGTCGGCAGGCAAAGCAGCTTCCCTCGCCACAGTCCTCATGAACCACCTGGATAATATCCCAAGCTCGAATCTGCTTATCTTCACACTGCACCACCACCATGTTTTCTTTACCAAACCTCCTGAGATCCCGGCCCAAATCTTTGGGCCTTTTTTTTTTCCTTTCCCACCACAGTTTCTTCCCTAATTAAATTCCTCTCGGGAACATTGTCCTCTGAGGGGCCCGGCACTCCGGACCCCTCAGCAGCCATCTGGCTGTTTTTGTGGGCCAAAAAAGGCCCTAAAACCTGAAAACAAAACCTCAAAAACCACCACCAACTTTTTACAAAACTCCCTCCAACTCCTAGCTGCAATCAGGCAACCAGTAACACCTGGCTCACTGCTAGCCCCTCCCACCTAGAGAGTGCTACCCACTGAGCCACAGCTGACACTGAGACAAGGGGAGAAGTTCAGGAGAGAAGGGGAAAGCAGGAGGGCAAATTAAAAAAATTAAATGACACTTCTGTTAAATCTTTATTTCATTCTCCAGTTGATCAATGTTAAAATCATACTTTATGCACCTTTATAGCTTTTTAAAGTTAAATGGAAAGAAAACTCAGGAGTTGGGGAGGGGATTGGATTCTTAAACTTGAACACATTGCTAAGCTGACACGCCAGTGCATTACTGAGGAGTGCTGCACTGTCGGAGGTGCCGCCTTTCATATGAGACACTGAACTGTGGCCTTGTCTGCTTGTTCAGGTGGATGTAAAAATTCCCAGGGCTCCATCTGAACAAGAATCGGAAGTTCTCCCAGTGTCCTGGTCAACATTCCTCCCCCAACCAACACTACCAAAAACAGATTAAATAGTCATTTATCTCATTTGCTGTTTGTGTGACCCTGCTGTGGACTAAACTGACAGTCGTGTTTGTCTGACTCTCACGTTCATGTTTGTCTGACTCTCATGTTCATTGCATAACAGCAGTGGCCCTGAAATTAGGATCGGGAGCTTGCTGCGCGTGCAAGCCCCCAATGTGCACTTACCCGACGCGCTGACATTTCAATCCTGGCCCGCATTGCATTTCCTCTCACTGGCCCGCTTGAGGTCCTGCCGCGTTGTGCGTGCATGACCCAGCGGCGTACTTAGTGCGATGAGCCGGCTGGGATCACGTAAGCACAGGGCAACCAATGAGAGGTTGCAAAAGTTCATTCATGAGTTTGATAGTAAGAGCTGTCAAACTCATGAAAACTCCTGGCCCCAAAACACTACTTAAACTTGAAAGAAAATTAAAAAAAACATTGCACTACTTAAATGAACCATAAATAACTGTAAAAAAACTATTTTAAACAATAATTTTAAAATTTGAAAAAATTATTATATAAAAAATCGGGGCTAAAACTAAACTTACCTTACTGTAAATTCTTTAAAAATAATAAACCTGTGGAAATTTTTTTAATAAATTGTATTAATAGACCACTTACCTGTAAAACTAAGTACTTACGTGTGGTTTTTCAATGCGTAAAAACCGGAGGCCTTTACACATGCGCAACTCTCTAAAAATAAAGGAAATCCAAGTCGCACGCGCTGCCTGTGTAGTCGCACGCGTTCAGCCTCTTAACCCCTTGGGTCAGAGGAGAGGAAATGCTGGTTTTCCCCGCATGCGCTGTGCATGCTGAAAACCGGCAATTCCTCCGGGCACACGCGTGAGTACCCCGTCCGTACTCACGCGTTGGGAGAGGAATTACTGGGCCAGTGACTACACTTCAAAAGTAATTTATTGGCTGTGAAGCACCTTGGGACATCCTGAAGTTGTGAAAGGTGCTGTGTAAATGCAAGTTATTTCTTTAAGAGAAGTCAAGATTTATAATCTGCATCTTGTCCTCAAACTTTCCTTTGTTTCCTGCTATGTGTTCAGTCACTCCCAGTCTATGCAACTCATTTTAATTTTATTCTGAGTCCTCCAAGAGACACAGATTAGGGAAAAATGGGGAGATATCCTGTAGTTTAAAAGGGCCTGTTTTCATGCCACAATCTTTAGCATATCTTGTTTTGTTTGGGAAAGGAAAAGAGGCAGAAGAACCATTTCACATTGTTGTTATAACGCTAGTGACAGTCATGTGTTTCATTACAACTTGCATCACTGTAACATGCTTTATACAAATAGAAACACAGTTTGTCAAACACTCTTCAAAGAAGATGGTGGGCCTATAAATGGAGAAGCAAAGGAGAACAGGCCAATGTTAAAAGGAAAACCAGAAAGAATTTGAAAGTAAAAGGCAATACAAAACAAAAGAGCAGAAATGGAGCAAGAACAAGTGATACCATGCAGTCTGGTGAGTGATAGGTCGCTGACAGGATGTGGTAATGGCGCTTTTGATATGTATAAAGGTCAAATCAAATCATGCCACTTGTCCCAAACAAACCAACTCAGATATTAGGGCTATATAATATCAAAGAGGTGGTGGCAGCTAAATGTGGCCTTCAGATGTCACCAGTGATTCAACAGCATGGTCCTGAAAACCCGCAGCTGTTTCATAACTTTGGCAGGAATACTCCAGAACAGCAAAACTAGGCCAGGACCTGGTTATGCTGAGTATTGACCCTACAGCGAACTTTCCAGGATGGCCTCATGGCTGTAGAACCTTATAAGGCCATCGCTCTAAGAGGGGGAGCATGGGCAAGCAGGGACTCCCTACATTGGAAGTTCCTGTGTTCAAGGCCTTCAGACTGACCTGGCGTAGATTTAGCACCAGGTGTACTTTCCAGCCCACTTTCTAGTATTCAAGGACCATCTGGGGTGCCAGGTCGGGAACAGGGCTTGGACTCATAAAATTTATCAATCAATATGTTTATTAAGTTTTAAATGGGCACCTACATATTTCTCTAGGGAGGGGACCCAGCATCAGTGTACCTTGGCCAGAAACTCTTCAACCAAATTTACCAGCCTCTGTGGCAGGATGTTGCCCCAGATGCACCCCTAGTCTGCTGAATCGTGGGACCTACCCCTGACCCCACTAACTTTGGTGGGGCAAGCGGTGGAGGTTGCGGGTGAGCACATCTCGGCACTTATGCTAGGATGTGGCCCTCTGACAATGGATTTTTGGGGCCTATGTCCTCAATTTGCTACATTTGGCCTTCACAATGAATAACAAAGTGGATTCCATGCACATCTGACAGCAAATGATAACATTTCCCTGTGTGTTAGATCTAGCATGTGTTCTAGGAGTGCACTAAAGTATCGTCATTTTGTGGACTAGAGTTAATTTTGTCCACACTCCTCAAATTGTGCTTGGAAGTAAACAAGTGTTACAGACATTAGCACACTAACCCACTGCTTTATGCTTGCAATTAAGTGGATTTGTACAAATTTACTCAGGTTTGCACATTACATTACAGGTGCCTATTCAAGAGCTGGCATTAGAGCAGTGGAAGGAATGGGAAGGTGTGTAAAGAGACCTGAAACAGACAGAATCAGCACATAGGGCAGTGGGAATTCGTGAGTGGCAAAGAGAGTGCAGAAAACCCCAGGTTGACCGAATGGCAAAGTGCTTCACATGCCAACAATACCCTATGTTAGTGTCTTGAAAACCTGTTACCACTGATGTTCAGCCCATCGATTATGTTTCCGTGAATTAACACATATACACGAGATAGCTGAGTAGAACTACAGAAAAAAAATTACAGAACTCTATAAAGATATTACCACTGTACTGCAATGATTTTGTGCACAGGGTCAAAATGTTACCATAAAGACTAAGGGGAAAAATTCAGTATTGCCTCGTTTGGGGCGCCATTATCGGCCGTGCGCAAAGTTTAGCGCCTAGCGCTAATTATCGCCTCCGATGGCAAACTTGGCTTTTATCGCCCCTGGAGGTGATTGGAGCGCCAAATCAGGCGCTTCACACCTGTCTTAAGGGGCAAAGTCCGAGGAGCGAGGCGCTACCTCAGAGCGCTGGCGAAGCAAGGAAGTGCATATCAAAATAAACCTGCAAAGTGCTGCTCAGTACCCAAAACTTCTTCACAAAGCGTTGAATCTCTCCAGAAGTCTCTCTCTCTCTCTCTCTCAGAATGCGTGGTGCACAAATGTCACCAACAAAAAAAGGCAGGAAGCGGTCGCCTTTAAATAGCGCTCCCCCAGTCCCTTTCTGACTGCAAAACGCTCCCCTCAACCTGTCATTGCTAGCGGCAGGCGGTAAGGCAGGGGGCGCCACTCAATATCCGATCCGGGGTGCTACCGGGGCGTTGCACACTCGACTGACGTCACGATCTGCCAGCGCAAGAGATCGTGGCGGCAGTGTTTAGCGCCACCGCAAAATGTCCAGTTAATTTTGCGAGCAGCGCAAACATTGCCACGCTCTATTAGTGCCCTCTTAAGGCGCTAATGGGAGGCGCAAACAACTGAATTTTCCCCCCGATATACCTGATATTCAACTTACTATCAGTGACAGCACTCTCGCCTGAGTCAGAAGGATGTGGGTTCAAGACCCACTCCTGTAATGTATATACCTTTAAGTGGGGGAATTACTTTTTACAGCTCATGTATACTGTAGTACCGGCAGTGACTGTTACGTCCGTGTAATAATAAGAAAAGGGCTGCAGAGAACGGTACAACAGGTGTGTACTCAACGTGGTTCAAACTGCAACTGAAACAACAGATTACTACTCAGCGTTATATACAGGTGTGGTCACTGTCGGTACTACAGTATACATGAGCTGTAGAAAGTAGTTCCCCCCTTAAAGGTACATACATACATTACAATTCCTCCCCTTTCAGATTAACAGTACCATAACACTCATTTAACAATTAAATATCAAACTAATTACAATTAACACTTTTAACATGCAACATTAGCTGAAAATAGTCTATTTATAAATTCAGTCTTTGGGGAGCCTTCCTGATCCTTTCTGGATAGCGCCTTTCCCGAGTGTCTTGCTCTTGGTGTGGAGGCGATTCTGGTCCCCTGTCGTCGGTTGGTTCATCAGCTTCCGATGCTACTGTTTCTGGGGTAGATGCTACCTGTACATCGGGTTCATCACCAGGTACGTATGGGCGAGGCATGGGGTTGACTTGTTCCTGTGACTCTAGGATCTGGTCAGCATGGCGTCTCACGATGCTTTCCCCAACGTCCACTGTGTACATTAGTGGCCCCTGCCGTGTGCATATCGTTCCTGGTTGCCATTTCTCTGTTCGGTAGTCGCGGGCCAAGACTGGTTGCCCTACATTGAAGCTCCTTGTCGGCTTCTCATTGATGTGCTGGAATTGCTTACTCTCAACATCTCTTCGTACATTTGGTCTGAGCAAATCCAGACGAGATCTCAACCTTCGGTTAAAGAACATCATGGCCGGGGCCTGGTTGGTGACTGCATGTGTCGCATTTCTGTAGGCTAACAGGAAATTGTCCACCTTATGCTGCAGTGGAATGTCGTCATCGCACATGGCTTTTACTGCTTTCTTAAAGGTTTGTACGAACGTCTCAGCCAATCCATTTGTGGCTGGATGATACGGGGCGGATGTGTAATGCCTTACCCCATTCCTTTTCATAAATCTTCGAAACTCTTCGGACACAAACTGTGGTCCGTTATCAGAGCAAATCTGCTCTGGCAAGCCGTTCCTGCCAAAAATGGTCCGTAGGACTGCAATAGTTTTCTCCGTGGGGGTGGAGGACATTTTGATCACCTCAGGCCATTTCGATTGCGCATCCACGGCTATTAAAAACATTGAGTCCATGAATGGACCAGCAAAATCAATATGCACCCGTTGCCATGGAGATGAGGGCCACTCCCATGGGTGTAGAGGGGCATGTGGTGGTGCATTTTGGACCTTCTGGCATCCTGAGCAGCTCTTTGTCAGGTCCTCGATTTGCTGATCGATCCCCGGCCACCACACATAAGCCCTAGCAAGGCTTTTCATTTTCACCCCTCCCAGATGACCTTCGTGAAGCTCATTGAGCACTCTCTCCCTTAACTTGGGTGGAATTACCACTCCGGATCCACACATCAAGGTCCCCTGGCATACTGACAGCTGTTCTCTTCTGGATGAGAATGCTGGCAACAGTGAGTCGCCATGTGCTGGCCATCCCTTCACCGTTAAATCATATACTCGAGACAGTGTCGGGTCATTTCGGGTCTCCTTCTCTATACCAGCGTTAGTTACTGGCAAGCATTCAATTATAGTCGAATGAAATATTTTGACAGGATCCACTGCTGGTGCTTCCTCCGCAGTAGGCAGTGGCAGGCGTGATAGCCCATCAGCGTTTCCATGCTGTTTCGTGCCCTTATACTCGATTTCATATTGGTGCACCCCTAGAAAAAGGGACCATCTTTGTAGCCGTTGCGCAGTCATCACCGGAACGCCCTTCTTTGGATTAAAGATGGAGGCAAGTGGTTGGTGGTCAGTCAGCAAGGTGAACTTCTGCCCGTGCAGATAGTAATTGAACTTTTTCACTCCCCACACTAGGCTGAGGGCCTCCCTGTCAATCTGGGCGTAGTTACGCTCGGCTGAGGTTAGTGACCGAGACGCAAAGGCTACTGGCCTCTCCGAGCCGTCCGGGAATTTGTGCGACAGCACCGCTCCAATGCCATAGGGTGATGCATCACACGCCAACCGAATTGGTAGTGCTGGGTTGAAATGAGCCAACACCTCTTTTGATGTGATCAATGCTTTGCTCTTCTGGAAAGCTCGTTTACATTCGTCACTCCACTTCCATGGTACCCCCGTTTGCAGTAGGGTGTTCAGTGGGTGTAGTACGGTAGACAAATTCGGCAAGAACTTATGGTAGTAGTTCACCAGCCCGAGGAACGACCTCAGTTGTGACACATTTTCCGGTGCTGGAGCCTTGACTACTGCCTCAATCTTTTCAGGGGACTTATGTAACCCCTCTTTATCAATAATGTGGCCACAATACGAGATCTGCTTCTGGAAAAACTCGCATTTGTGGCGATTAGCTCGGAGCCCATATTTCTTCAATCTAGTGAGCACCTGCTCCAGGTTGGCGAGGTGATCACTGTCATTTTCGCCCGTGACCAGGATGTCGTCCAAATAACACTGGGTCTCTGGAATCCCTTGCAGGACTTGTTCCATTGCCCTTTGCCAAATAGCCGGAGCTGATGCTACCCCGAACACCAGCCGGTTGTATTGGTAGAGACCTTTATGAGTGTTGATCGTGAGGTACTGTTTCGAGGCTTCTTCTACCTCCATTTGCAGGTACGCCTGGGTCAGATCAATCTTAGTGAAGCGTTTCCCTCCAGATAGCGAGGCGAAAATATCTTCAATCCGCGGAAGCGGATATTGTACAGTGTGAAGGACTGGGTTCACTGTCACCTTAAAGTCCCCACAGATGCGAACCTTCTTTGGTTCCCCAGGCGTATTACTCAACGACCTCTTCATTACAGGAACGATGGGTGTAGCCCACTCGCTCCAGTCCACTTTGGACAGTGCTCCTGAACGTTCCAAACCTTCCAGCTCTGCTTTGACGGCTGGGCGGATCGCACAAGGTACCGGTCTGGCCTTAAAAAACTTTGGGCTTGCATTTTCCTCTATTTTGATCATCGCTGTTATGCCTTTTAGTGTTCCGAGTCCCTGCTGGAACACTTCTTTCGCGTCAGTTAGCATTTTTGACAGTCGTCCAGATGTGACGTCATCATCCTTTTTGGCATCTACAGTCAGTGCTTGTATGGAATGCCAATCTAGCTGTATCTTCCGGATCCATTCACGTCCTAGTAGTGGTGGTCCTCCATCTGGCAATACATATAGGTCCATTTTTGGTGTTTCCTTGCCGTTATATATAACGTTCACCCTTATTTTTCCTTTGGGGTAGACTTTTTGCCCCGTGTACATCTTCAAGACAATCTTTGTATCTCTCAAGGGTATCTGTGAGAATAGCCGCTTGTAGTCCCTTCGGTTTATGACTGTTAGGGCTGATCCTGTGTCCAATTCCATTTTCACTTGGACTCCTGCTATCTTGAGCATGACCCAGATAGTTTGGTGATCCTCCGTTTTGATCACATTATGTAGTTTCAGACAACCCAGCTCCTTGCTTCCGGAGACTGTATCACTCTTCTGTTCGTCTGAACTACTCTCCGTCACCTTATGTACCTTCTTGTACTTCTCCTGTGGAGATTTCTTGCTGCTGGTTTTCTTTCCCGACCTGCAGACTCTTGCTATGTGTCCTACTTTTCCACACTGTCTGCACACTTTGTCCTTGAACCAGCAATCATTATGGTCGTGTGTTGTTCTGCCGCAGCAATAGCACTTCACTGTTCCGTATGACATTTCATTTGTGCCATATTCTTGTGGTCTCCGTTGTATCTCTGCAGCGCCCCGTGCTGCTGCTTCGTGTGATACTGCAATGCTGAAAGCCTTGTCCAGCGTAAGATCCTGTTCTGATAGAAGCCGTTTCTGGGTTCCTTCACTTTGAAGCCCACACACAAACTTGTCCCTTAAAGTATCTGCTAGTCCCGTTCCAAACTGGTAGTGTTTCGATAGCTTGCGCAGTTCCATTAAATACTCAGCATTACTTTCATCTTTATGCTGGTTCCTTTTGTGAAACTTAAATCTTTCTGCTATCAGCAGCGGTGTGGGGTTTAAATGGTCCTGTAGGATTGACACTATGTTTTCAAAATCCTTTTCTACGGGCTTCTCTGGGGTTACTAGGTTTCGTAGCAAGCCATACGTTTTTGCACCCATTGAATTCAACAATACCAGCGCTTTCTTGTCATCTGGCACTTCATTCGCCTTGCAGTATACTTCTATGCGTTCGACATATATCGTCCCATCTTCGACTTCATTGTCGAACGCTGTGATACTGCCACTCTTCGGCATTTTTGGGTGTGGTTAGACTGGCTTAAAATGGTGTCTCCCGCGCTTTCCTTTCTTCCCCCGCTGCGGCTTAAAATTGTGTCTACCGCGCTGCTGCCAACGCCGCTCTCGGAGGTCCTCGTGGCAAATGGCGACGCCCTGTGGGTTTCGTGCGCTGCTCCTGCGCTGCTGCCAATGCCACTCTCTGCGGTCCTCATGGCAATGGCAGTGCCTCGCGTTTTCCTGCGTGCCTCTCTCCCCCGTTGACGCTGCTCGGCCCTTGACCACCGGCGGCGCTCTGCTCTCTCTCGCCTCTCTCCCCCGTTGACGCCGCTCGGTCCTGAACACTGGCTGTGCCCTGTGCGCTCTGCCCTCTCTCTCTCCCCCGTCGATGCTGCTCAGCCTTTTTCTGTGCCGCTCGGTCGGGCTCTAGCCCGTCGCTGTCCGGGAAGGGTCTGCACAGTACCTGTTGCCAGCCCGTTTCGCTGGACCACCGTGACTGGAAAGCCAAGCCTGGCTCTCGACAGCCTCCCCTGCAATGCTCAAATCTCCGCTGGATGACTGGGCGGTTGCCCGTGGTCAACGCCCGTGCTTCTGGACTCGACCTTCTTCCACTGTTCTCCAGGAGCGAATCCCTGGGAGGTGATGCAAAGTTGCAGGTAGGTTCCAACTTGCTCGTCGCCACTGTTACATCCGTGTAATAATAAGAAAAGGACTTCAGAGAATGGTACAACAGGCGTTTACTCAACGTGGTTCAAACTGCAACTGAAACAACAGATTACTACTCAGCGTTACATACAGGTGTGGTCACTGTAATGTATGTACCTTTAAGGGGGGGAACTACTTTCTACAGCTCATGTATATTGTAGCACCGGCAGTGACCACACCTGTATATAGCACTGAGTAGTAATCTATACAGTCAGTTCAACTGTGAGCCACGTTGAGTAAACACCTGTTGTACCGTTTGTGCTGCAGTCTGTATCTTATTATACCCAGACACAACATTGACGACGAGGCAAGTTTGAACCTACCTGCAACTCTGCATCACCTCCCGGGGATTCGTTCCTGGAGATCAGTGGATTGGAGGTCAAGGCCAGGGACTCGGGCATCGACCACGGGCAACCGCCCAGTCATCCAGTAGAGACTCGAGAATTGCGGGGGAGGCTGTCGAGAGCCAGGCTTGGCTTTCCAGTCGAGGTGGTCCAGCGAAACGGGCTGGCAACAGGTAGTGCGCAGACCCTTCCCGGACAGCGGCGGGCTAGAGCCCAACCGAGCAGCACAGCAAAGGGCCGAGCAGCGTCGACGGGGGAGAGAGAGAGAGGGCAGAGCGCACAAGGTTCAGCCGGTGTTCAGGGGCCGAGCAGCGTCGGAGAGAGGGAGAGAGAGACGCGCAGAAACCAGCGAGGCGCCGCCATTGCCGTGAGGACCGCCGAGTGCGGCGTTGGCAGCAGCGGGGGAGGAAGGAAAGCGCGGGAGATGCCATTTTATGCCATTCGGAGACGCCATTTTAAACCACACCCAAAATGCCGAAGAGTGGCAGTATCACCACATTTGACAATGAAGTCGAAGATTGGACTACATATGTCGAGCGAATAGAGGTGTACTGCAAGGCAAATGAGGTGTCAGATGACAAGAAAGTGTCGGTATTGTTAAATTTAATGGGTGCAAAAACATATGGGTTATTACGAAATCTAGTAACCCCAACAAAGCCAATGGAAAAGAGTTTTGAAGACATAGTAACAATACTACAGGAACATTTAAACCCCACACCGCTGCTGATAGCAGAAAGATTCAAGTTTCACAAACGGAACCAGCATAAGGATGAAAGCAATGCTGATTATTTAACAGAACTGCGCAAACTATCGAAACACTGCCAGTTTGGAGCGGGACTGGCAGATACCTTAAGGGACAAGTTTGTGTGTGGGCTTCAAAGTGAAGGAACCCAGAAACGGCTTTTATCTGAAAAGGACCTTACGCTGGAAAAGGCTTTCAGCATTGCGGTATCATATGAAGCAGCAGCACGGGGCGCTGCAGAGATACAACAGAGACCGCAAGAATATGGCACAAACGAAATGCCATATGGAACAGAGAAGTGCTATCGCTGCGGCAGAACAACACACGACCAGAATGATTGCTGGTTCAAAGACAAAGTGTGCAGACAGTGTGGAAAAGTAGGACACATAGGACGAGTCTGCAGGTCGGGAAAGAAAACCAGCAATAAGAAACCTACCAAAGGAAAGTACAAGAAGGTACATAAGGTGACGGAGAATAGTTCAGATGAACAAAAGAGTGATAACGACTCTGAAAGCAGGGAACTGAGTTGTCTGAAACTACATAATGTGATCACAATGGAGGATCACCGAACCATTTGGGTCACTCCCAAGATAGCAGGAGTCCAGGTAAAGATGGAATTGGACACAAGATCAGCCCTAACAGTCATAAACCGATGGGACTATGAGCGGCTATTCTCACACATACCCTTGAGAGACACAAAAATTATTTTGAAGACGTACACGGGGCAAAAAGTCTACCCCAAAGGAAAAATAAGGGTGACCGTTATATATAACGGTAAGGAAACACCAAAACTAGACCTGTATGTATTGCAAGATGGAGGACCACCATTACTGGGATGTGAATGGATCCGGAAAATACAACTGGATTGGCATTCCATACCGGCACTGAATGTGGATGACAAAAAGGATGACGACGTCACACCTGGGCGACTGTCAAAGATCCTAACTGACGCGAAAGAAGTGTTCCAGCAAGGACTCGGAACACTAAAAGGCATGACAGCGACGATTAAAATTGAAGAAAATGCAAGCCCAAAATTTTTTAAGGCCTGACCGGTACCTTATGCGATCCGCTCAGCCGTCGAAGCAGAGCTGGAGAGTCTGGAACGTTCAGGTGTACTGTCCAAGGTAGAGTGGAGCGAGTGGGCTACACCCATCATCCCTGTGATGAAAAAGTCATTGAGCAGCACGCCTGGGGGACCAAGGAAGGTTCACATCTGTGGGGACTTTAAGGTTACAGTGAACCCGGTCCTTCACACCGTACAATATCCACTTCCGCGGATTGAAGATATTTTCGCCTCGCTATCTGGAGGGAAACGCTTCACTAAGATTGATCTGGCCCAGGCGTATCTGCAAATGGAGGTAGAAGAAGCATCAAAAAAATACCTCACAATCAACACCCATAAAGGTCTCTACCAATACAACCGGCTGGTATTCGAGGTAGCATCAGCTCCGGCTCTTTGGCAGAGGGCAATGGAACAAGTCCTGCAAGGGATCCCAGGGACCCAGGGTTATTTGGATGACATCCTGGTCACGGGCGAAAATGACAGTGGTCACCTTGCCAACCTGGAGCAGGTGCTCACTAGATTGCAGGAATATGGGCTCCGAGCTAACCGCCCCAAATGCGAGTTTTTTAGAAAACAGCTCTCGTATTGTGGCCACGTTATCGATAAAGAGGGGTTACTTAAGTCCCCAGAGAAGATTGAGGCAGTAGTCAAGGCTCCAGCACCGGAAAATGTGTCACAACTGAGGTCGTTCCTCGGGCTGGTAAACTACTACCATAAGTTCTTGCCAAATTTGTCTACAATACTACACCCACTGAACACCCTACTGCAAACTGGGGTGCCATGGAAGTGGAGTGACGAATGTAGACGAGTTTTCCAGAAGAGCAAAACACTAATCACATCGAAAGAGGTATTGGCCCATTACAACCCAGCATTACCAATTTGGTTGGCATGTGATGCGTCACCCTACGGCATTGGAGCGGTGCTGTCGCACAAATTCTTGGATGGCTCAGAGAGGCCAATAGCCTTTGCGTCACGATCACTAACCTCAGCCGAGCGTAACTACGCCCAGATTGACAGGGAGGCCCTCAGCCTAGTGTGGGGAGTGAAAAAGTTCAATCACTATCTGCACGGGCAGAAATTCACCTTGCTGACTGATCACCAGCCTCTTGTCTCCATTTTTAATCCGAAGAAGGGCGTTCCGGTGATGACTGCGCAACGACTACAAAGATGGTCACTTTTTCTAGGGGCGCACCACTATGAGATTGAATATAAGGGCACGAAACAGCATGGAAATGCTGATGGGCTATCACGCCTGCCACTGCCTACTGCGGAGGAAGCACCAGCAGTGGATCCTGTCGAAATATTCCATTCGACTATAGTTGAATACCTACCGGTAACTAACGCTTGTATCGAAAAGGAAACCCGAAATGACCCGACACTGTCTCGGGTATATGATTTGACGGTGAAGGGATGGCCAGCACATGGCGACTCACTGTTGCCAGCATTCTTGACAAGGAGAGAACAGCTGTCAGTGTGCTGGGGGACCTTGATGTGTGGATCCCGAGTGGTAATTCCACCCAAGTTAAGGGATAGAGTGCTCAATGAGCTTCATGAGGGTCATCTGGGAGGGGTGAAAATGAAAAGCCTAGCCAGGGCTTATGTGTGGTGGCTGGGAATCGATAAACAAATCGAGGACCTGACCAAGAGCTGCTCAGGATGCCAGAAAGTCCAAAATGCACCACCACAGGCCCCTCTACACCCATGGGAGTGGCCCTCATCTCCATGGCAACGGGTGCATATTGATTTTGCTGGTCCATTCATGGACTCAATGTTTTTAATAGCCGTGGATGCGCACTCGAAATGGCCTGAGGTCATCAAAATGTCCTCCACCAGCACGGAGAAAACTATTGCAGTCCTACGGACCATTTTTGCCAGGAATGGCTTTCCAGAACAGATTTGCTCCGACAATGGACCACAGTTTGTGTCCGAAGAGTTCCGGAGGTTCTTGAAAAAGAATGGGGTATGGCATTACACATCTGCCCCGTATCATCCAGCCACAAATGGATTGGCTGAGAGGTTCGTACAAACCTTTAAGAAGGCAATAAAGGCTATGTACAATGACAACATTCCGCTGCAGCACAAGTTGGACAATTTCCTGTTCGCCTACCGGAATGCGACACATGCAGTCACCAACCAGGCCCCAGCCATGATGTTCTTTAACTGAAGGTTAAGATCTCGTCTGGATTTGCTCAGACCAAACGTACGAAGAGATGTTGAGAGTAAGCAATTCCAGCACATCCATGAGAAGCAACAAGGAGCTTCAATGTAGGGCAACCAGTCTTGGCCCGCGACTACCGAACAGAAAAATGGCAGCCAAGAACGATATGCACACGGCAGGGCCCACTAATGTACACAGTGGACGTTGGGGAGAGCATCGTGAGACGCCATGCTGACCAGATCCTAGAGTCACAGGAACAAGTCAACCCCATGCCTCGCCCATATGTACCTGGTGATGAACCCGACGTACAGGTCGCATCTACCCCGGAAACATTAGCATCGGAATCTGATGAACCAACCGACGACAGGGGGCCAGAATCGCCTCCGCACCAAGAGCAAGACACTCGGGAAAGGTGCTATCCAGAAAGGATCAGGAGGCCTCCCCAAAGACTGAATATATAAATAGACTATTTTCAGCTAATGTTGCATGTTAAAAGTGTTCATTGTAATTAGTTTGATATTTAATTGTTAAATGAGTGTTATGGTACTGTTAATCTAAAAGGGGAGGAATTGTAATGTATATACCTTTAAGGGGGGTAACTACTTTTAACAGCTCATGTATACTGCAGTACCGGCAGTGACCACACCTGTATATAGCACTGAGCAGTAATCTGTACAGTCAGTTCAACTGTGAGCCACGTTGAGTAAACACCTGTTTTACCGTTCTCCTGCAGTCTGTGTCTTATTATACCCAGACACAACAACTCCAGAGACTTGAGCACATAAAGCTAGGCCGACACTCCAGTGCAGTACTGAGGGATGAGTCGTTAAAAAGTGGCCCGTCTGCCCTCTCAGGTGGATGTAAAAGTTCCCAGGCACTAATCTAAAAAGAGCAAGGGAGCTCTCCCCTGTCCTGGCCAATATTTATCCCTCACCTAACATTACTAATCCTTGCTGTACACAAATTAGTTGCCGAGTTTCCTACATTACAACAGTGACGACACTTCGAAAGTACTTTATTGGCTTTAAAGTGCTTTGGGACGTGCTGAGGTCATCAAAGGCGCTGTATGACTACATCTTACTTACTTCCTTCCTTCCTTTCTTTCTTTCTTTCTTACTCTCTTCTTTACTCCCTACTTCCATCCATTCTTTCCTCCTTTCTTTCACTAGTTTGTTGTGATCAGATTTTATACAGCACAGAATTCCAAAAAGGAACAGATCTATGAACAGTATGTGATGTGTCCAAAATACTCCTTCTGAAAGCACAGGAGTTGCTTCTGCTACTATAAGTTCAGGAATATTTGAACATCTTCAACACATTTTGATTGCTTCCAGTGCAAAATAATGATAAGTTTATAAATATCATGATCATGTACCCTAACATACAAGACATACCCAATATAACAGGCACTGCTTTATTTCTTTGTGTATGATTCTGTAAAATTTTACACTCCTAGCACACGATTCCGATATGTTTCATTCTCAGTTTTGAAAAATGACCTGCCTGTTCCAGGAGTTGATGGATATGTATTTCGCGGTTGGTAACAAGCCTTACGTAAAGGAGAATGAGGGGTGCTCCCACAAGATGCTTATTTTATCACAGATTACAGAATGGTTGCCATCATGGGTACATTGAGTTCCTCACACTTTTATTGGATCCAATTGGAACGAAAAGCATGAAGTGCTTGAGCAGTACACAGCAGTATTAATCAGGTTTTGCAGCTTCCAATTCATTAAGTGCACAGTTGACAGCTTAACAAGTGGCTCAGCAGCAGTACTGATTACCGCTTAATCATGCAGCATAAAGTTGTGTGTTCCTGAGAGTGTATTTAAAAGGGAAAATAATAGCTCTTATTTAATGAATTCTCTATTTGCTAAGAATTATTTCACTCTATATGAATCAACATGAACTTGTTAATTAATTCTTAGACAGTAACTGCTCCTTATCTGACGCATTTTATTAACTGTCAACTGTTAACTCCTGGTTTAGTGAAATTAAAAATCATAGGACCGATTTTAACTCCCTTTGCTGAGCATAAGAAGGGTGGTAGCTGTCTAAAACTGGCATTGAATCACTTACTGCCTATTTAGGCTGCCACTCTGTAATATGCAAATCAGGATTTTATGACATACAGAGGACACCAACTGTAATTTGAAGGCACAAATGGGCGAAGCATTCGCCCCACATTTGTTTTTGAGTTAATAGTACATTGTAGGAACGGAGGTATTCGACTCGATGAATCAAATCAACAGGTTTTAATGAACAACGAAGTTAACGGGGAAACTACAGGAGAAACAGTACACAGGTCTAATCAGCTTGCTGGGCACTCGACGACTGCTGGAAGATTCTGGAAGCTGACGTCATGACGTCATCGCGTTCTTCGCGCCACTGGCGGTCACGTGATTGACGTCATGACATCATCACGTGGAGTGCAGGAAAGTACAATACAGTACAGTTAACAGGCAGTTTAAAGGTGCAGTCCGCGGCTGCACGACACTGTAGTTAAAGGGATTATTACTAATTGTTCTGAGACCCTTGCTGGCTCTGCCACAGGTGCCCCCCCAGAATCCACTTTAACGGACATTGTCAACTGAGCAGGAGGTTTAATGATCCTGGCCGAACGACGACGAAAATCAGGCAGCGGAAGCGGCGCGTTGGTAGACGAACCAGTGCCGGGTTGCGGCAGAAGTGGCGCATCGGGCGAGGCAGAAACGGTAGTCAGATGTGTAGGCGCGTCTGAGGCCAAATCGGGCTGGTCAACGGCGGGCTGGTGCACGACTGGTCTGGCGGTCAACGGCAGTCGGCCGCGGCAAGGCGGTTGGGCAGCCACGACAGGCTCACTCCGATCTAGGTGGGCCGGTTTAAGCCAGCCGATAGAGATGGTATCGGACTTGCCACCCACTTCGACTGTGAAAAACTTTTCCCCCGATGAGATGACACGAAACGGTCCGGTCTAAGGCGGCTTGAGCGGGTCTCTGTGACCGTCCTGTCTAATAAATACATAGTCCGAACTCATGAGCTCTGTCGGGACATGAGGCCTCTGCAGGTCATGATGCGAGGTTGGGATAGGCAGGAAATTCCTGGCCGCCTCCTGATGTAGCAGGAGCTGTTGAGCTGCAGACCATGGTTCGTTGTGTGGAGGGAGAAAGTCACCTGGCACTCTGAGTGTCTGGCCATAAACCAGCTCAGCCGATGAAGACTGGAGATCCTTCTTTGGGGCTGTTCGGAGGCCTAGCATCACCCAGGGGAGCCTGTCCACCCAGTTGAGTCCCCTCAAGCTGGCACGGAGGGACGCTTTGAGAGACCGATGGAACCTTTCGCACAGACCATTCGCCTGCGGATGGTACGCGGTGGTACGGTGCAGCTTGGTACCCAGGCCCTGTGCCACTGTGTTCCACAGCTCTGATGTGAATCGCGGACCGCGGTCCGAGGAGATGTCAGATGGCACCCCGAACCGAGCCACCCACGACGAAATAAACGCCCTGGAGACGTCTGCTGCAGTGGTAGCGGCCAAGGGAATCGCCTCTGGCCACCTGGTGGTCCGGTCTACCAACGTCAGTGTTGTGTCCGTGTGTTAATAGAGACACTGAAGACAGGAGTTGGTTTCACAGGTGTTTACTGAACAAAGTCTGGAGGGGAACTAACTGATACAACACAATATACAGGCTTATATAGCCCGAGTGGCCATTACCGGCATTACAGTACACATGGGGCACTTAAAGGCACATACACTACAATTCCTCCCCTTTTAGCCAACCAGTACATAATATTTTAAGTAATCATTAATTACATGTTACAAGAAAAATAATCTACAAATTGCTGCAGTTAATTAATTATAAGTCAGTCTCTCTGGAGGCTTCCTGACTCGGTCCGGATAACGCCTCGGTGGTGTAGTAGTTTCTGGTGGTGTAGTAGGTTCTTTTGGCAAGGCTGATTTGGCTTGAATGCCAGTGTCGGGTTCATCGGGTTCCAGTATCACCGGATCGGAAGTAGATATGGGTATCTCTACTTCATCAGTAGGCGTATAGAGTTGTGGTGTAGGTTGTCCCTTTTCGGATGACTCTATGATTTGGTCAGCATGGCACCTTATTATGCTTTCTCCGATGTCCACGGTATACATCAGCGGTCCTAGTCGTGTGCAGATAGTTCCAGGCTGCCGTTTCTCGGTACGGTAGTCCCGGGCCAAAACTTGTTGACCTATCTGGAAGGTTCTAGTTGGCCTTTCATTCATGCCTTGAAATTGCCGGTTCTCCACGTCCCTTCTGATGTTTGGCTTGATCAAATCCAGCCGGCATCTTAGGCTTCTATTGAAGAACATCATGGCGGGAGTTTGGTTTGTAACCATATGTATTGCATTCCTGTATGCGAACAAGAAGTTATCCACCTTGTGCTGAAGTTTTATGTCTTCATTACCCATGGCCTTTATGGCCTTCTTGAAGGTCTGGACAAACCTTTCAGCCAATCCATTGGTGGCGGGATGGTATGGGGCAGACATGTAGTGCTTAACCCCTTTGTTTTTTAAGAACTTCCTGAATTCTTCAGACACAAATTGCGGTCCATTATCAGAACAGATCTGTTCAGGCAGCCCATTCCTGGCAAATGTGGTCCTTAATACTGTGATGGTTTTTTCCGTGGTGGTGGAGGACATCTTTATTACCTCCGGCCACTTGGAGTGTGCATCAACCGCGATTAAGAACATTGAGTCCATAAATGGACCAGCAAAGTCGATGTGTACCCTTTGCCAGGGAGATGAGGGCCACTCCCATGGATGTAGAGGGGCTTGTGGTGGAGCGTTTTGGACCTTCTGGTATCCTAGGCAGCTCTTGGTCATTTCTTCGATGTCTCCATCGATACCTGGCCACCATACAAACGCCCTGGCTAGGTTCTTCATTTTCACTCCACCCAGATGCCCCTCGTGAAGCTCCTTTAGAACTTTATCCTGGAGTTTGGGTGGAATCACCACTCTGGATCCACACATCAAGGTTCCTCGGCACACTGACAGCTGTTCTCTTCTTTGCGAGAATGCTGGCAACAGTGGTTCGCCATGTGCTGGCCATCCCTTCACTGTTAAATCGTAGACTTGTGAGAGAGTCGGCTCATTTCTAGTTTCCCTTTCAATGGCAGAATTTGTTACTGGTAGACATTCGACTATGGTAGAGTGGAAAATCTCCATTGGGTCTACGGTAGGTGCTTCTTCTACCGTTGGCAACGGTAGGTGCGATAACCCATCAGCATTCCCATGCTGTTTTGATCCTTTGTATTCTATGTTGTATTGGTGTGCCCCTAGAAAAAGGGACCACCTCTGTAGCCTTTGCGCTGTCATAATGGGAACACCCTTTTTAGTGTTGAATATGGAGATGAGGGGTTGATGGTCAGTCAACAAGGTAAATTTTTGTCCGTGTAGGTAATGGTTGAATTTCTTCACTCCCCATACCAGGCTGAGTGCTTCCCTGTCGATTTGGGCATAGTTATGCTCAGCTGAGTTCAATGAGCGTGACGCAAAAGCTATCGGCCGTTCCGAGCCATCAGGGAATTTATGCGATAATACTGCTCCTATGCCGTAAGGGGATGCATCGCACGCCAGTCTGATTGGCAGTGATGGGTTGTAATGAGCCAAAACTTCTTTGGACGTGGTTAAGTCTTTGCATTTATGGAAGGCATGTTTACAGTCTTCGCTCCATTTCCAAATTACTCCTGTTTGTAGCAGTTCATTAAGAGGGTGCAGAAGAGTTGATAAGTTCGGTAAAAATTTATGATAGTAATTTATTAATCCCAGGAACGACCTTAATTGTGAAACATTTTCAGGTGCTGGGGCTTTTATGACCGCTTCAATTTTTTCAGGTGACTTATGCAACCCTTCCTTATTAATTATGTGGCCACAATATGATATTTGATTCTGGAAAAATTTGCACTTGGGGCGATTTGCTCGTAGGCCCCGTTCTCTCAGCCTAGTGAGCACCTGCTCCAAATTGGCAAGGTGCTCGTTGTCGTTTTCTCCTGTTACAAGGATGTTGTCTAGGTAGCATTGAGTACCCGGAATCCCTTGGAGGACTTGCTCCATAGCTCTTTGCCAGATAGCTGGAGCGGATGCTACTCCGAAAACCAGTTGATTGTACTGGTATAGACCTTTGTGTGTATTTATCGTGAGATACTTTTTAGAGGCCTCTTCAACCTCCATCTGTAGATATGCCTGTGCCAAGTCAATTTTGGTGAAACGTTTCCCTCCGGATAGTGAGGCGAAAATATCTTCTATCCTCGGAAGAGGATACTGTACCGTGTGAAGGACCGGGTTTACAGTCACCTTGAATTCTCCACATATACGAATTTTTCTCTGTTCTTCAGATTTATCATTATTCAATGCTTTCTTCATGACTGGGACGATGGGTGTTGCCCACTCGCTCCAATCTATTTTGGATAATACGCCTGCCTTTTCCAAATTCTCCAGCTCTGCCTCGACTGCTGGACAAATTGCGTATGGCACCGGTCTTGCCTTAAAAAACTTGGGAATTGCTGCATCTTCCACTTTTATTGAGGCGGTGATGCTTTTCAAGGTTCCTAGTTTCTCTTGAAACACTTCTTTGGCATTGGCCAAGATGTCTTTTAATCGTTCAGGTATGACGTCATCATCATTTTTTTCCTTACTGGTCACCGTCAGTGCCTGAATGGAGTGCCAGTCTAAACGTATTTTCCTGATCCATTCACGTCCCAACAGCAGTGGACCACCATCTTGTAGAATGTATAAATACAACTTTTGTATTTCCTTGCCGTTGTATACAACAGGCACCCTTATTTTTCCTTTGGGGTATACTTTCTGCCCCGTATATGTTTTCAAGATAATGGATGTGTCTTTTAAAGGTATATGCGGAAATAGCCGCTCGTAATCCCGTCGATTTATGACGGTCAGAGCTGATCCTGTATCTAGCTCCATTTTAACTGGGGACCCTGCTATCGTGAGGGTAACCCAAATGGTCTGGTAATCTTCTTTGGCAATTACATTATGTAATTTGAGACAGCTTAGTCTCTTGTTTTCGGAGTCGCTATTGCTCTTCTGGTCTTCGGAGCTACTGTCCGTCATCATTTGTACCTTTCTGTACTTTTCTTTATTGATTTTTTTTCCTGTCCGTGGATTTTTTTTGTCCAGATCGGCATACCCGTGCTTTGTCCTTGAACCAGCAGTCCCTCTGGTCATGGGTGGATCTGCCGCAGTGATAACATCTCTCGAAACCCTGTGTCATTTCATGGGTGCCGAAGTCCTGTGTCTTTTGTTGTATCTCTGCAGCTCCTCTTGCGGCTGCTTCGTATGATACAGCCATACTGAAAGCCTTGTCCAGTGTTAAATCTTTTTCAGAAAGCAGCCTTTTCTGTGTTCCTTCACTTTGGAGACCGCAGACGAATTTGTCTCGAAGATAATCTGCTAGTCCTGCTCCGAATTGGCAGTGCTTTGATAGCTTTCTTAATTTGGTGAGGTAATCAGCGTTACTTTCATTCTTGTTTTGATTCCTCTTGAAGAATTTGAATCATTCCGCTATCAGCAGCGGTGTTGGGTTTAAGTGCTCCTGTAGGGTATCAACAATTTCTTTAAAATTCTTGTCCTTTGGTTTGGCTGGAGTGATTAAGTTTCGTAACAGCCCGTATGTCTTTGCGCCCATTAGATTTAGCAGTACTGACGCTTTTTTTTCATTTTCTATTCCATTTGCGGTGCAATATACCTCCACATCTGCAACATTTGACCCCTTGTGACCCCACCTCATTGTTCTTTGATGTAATGTTTTCCTGACTGACCTTTTTGGACACCATTTACACCTTTGATTGCTGTGATTATCTCTCTGCCGAGGTGTGATAAATGGCAGTTAGAAAGATTACCTGTAAACATCTGACATTATTCTCTGACTATATAAGCTGTGTTTTTATGCATCTCTCCACTTCACCTGACGAAGGCGGAGTGGGCCTTTGGCGTAGCGGTAAGCATCCCCGCCGCTGGGCTAGAAGGTGTAGGGTTTCGAACCCCGCTCCAGACAGTCCCGGCAAGTGGAGCCGGAGCTCCGGCTCTAAATTCTGGGTTGACATCCAGCGGGATACTTGCGTCCGTGGGTGCGGGTGCCCCCCCCCCCTCGTATGGGTTGTGGGAGCCCGTAAAACCCTCCCGCCATAGGACTAACCACCCTAATGGCTGGTATGAAGATGGTTACGGTCATGGAAGGAGCGTTAATGCGGCCAGAAATCCTTCCACCACTTCATACAGTTCCCCAAAGGGAACAGTGTGAAGACACGTACGACGACGACCTGACGAAGGAGCAGCGCTCCGAAAGCTTGTGATTTCAAATAAAGCTGTTGGACTATAACCTGGTGTTGTGTGATTTCTTATATTGGGAAATGGTACGTGGCCCAAGTGTGCAGTGAGCAGGAAGCAGAAAGCGGGGATTGGAATCCTGAGGAGGCAGCAAAAGACTAACTAATGAATGATGAAATAAGAAATGGAACCGATGTTACAATCACTAGGTTGAGGTGCCTACAAAATTGGATCTTGAGATATTTGTCCATGAAATGGATCTCATCTCCATCTTACTGTACAGCATACTTAAGACAGTGAGGAGATAAGTTCCAGGTCAAATATTTTGTGGGCCACTTAGATGCATTCCATGGAGTCTCATGGGTCTCATATATTGCTATGGTTTTGGTCCTTTTCTGCCCAATTTTGGGCATTTCAGGAGCAGGCTGGAGTGGGAAATTGGCTGAGGAGATGCTTCTCCAGCTCCCCATCAATTGCTGCCGCTTCTGGGAGTTTCTACCAGATGTGACCAGATGTGACAGCAGCTGTTGACTATGGTCTGCCCAAATATGGGTTGGTGTGTTCAAATTGTGTGGCAATGATAAAGTGGCTTCATACATAAATTTTCTGTCATTATCGCCATACAACGGTGGACATAAAGTACACCAGTGCGTTACTGGTATCCAGCATTGCTAATGGCAGGTGGGAAGGGATTTGCGATCTAAAAGGCCACTTAATACTCGAGTATATTAGAAGTGCGCTCGATTGCACGTCAATTTGCACCCGACAATTTTCAATTTATTTTCATAACCAGATCTTCCTCTTCAGCTGACCTGGAGGAAGTTGACTCTGCTCCATTGCTGCAGGCGCCTGAGGCCCACTCCAGCCGTTTTTCTCCCGTCCTCCTGCCCCCCATTCCCTCCAGCTCCCAGCAAGTTTCTGGGCACAGGTTCGAATCCTGGTGGAAGCCCGTCAAAATGACGAGACTGAGGCAGATCCCTACAATAATTCACTGGAAGAACTAGTGGGGAAATCAGACAGGGACAAATCCCATCACATTGACTTTACTCCGTTTTTCATCCAAAGCAGAAAATCTTGCCAATAAGATATAAATTAGTATCCCATTCATTTGAATATATCTAAAGCTGCAGATAGTAACAGAACTTGATGTTCTGATTGAGGGTTTTTCCACCAATGAGGCAACAGCACCAAGAACAGCACTTTTTAAAATGCCAGGCCCCCAGAATTAAAAGAAACATGGGTTTCAATTAAAAATCAAGAGATTGAGAGTTAACTTCAAACAGCAGCAAGAAGAGTCCTCTTCAGCTGCACTCAGCAACAGTCTCTACTTTTCTATGTCACTCATGTTGAAAGAACCATGTCACAAAACCCCTGGCAACAAGGTGACTTCAGTTACTATAGCAACACTGCAGCTGATTCCTTACACTGAACGCCTTTAGCCAAGTCCCTCAGGGTAACAGCATACTGCAGCTACTCTTTATAATCTTGCATTTTATTTACTCATGAATATTCAACGGCGTCAAAATACAAACAGTCAAGGGAAAGAAGCCCTCACCCTCTGTCTGCAAAATGGCATTTATTCACACAAAAAAGAAAAGAACAGATTCTACTCTTGTTTAGCTTTAAGCCTCCCTTTCTGTGGTGTCACTGAGGTTGAGTTGCTGAATTGATGTAAGGCTCTCATGGATTTGGACCTCATTTACGCAGAGAGATGTGTAGTTTTATAACGTCTGCAATGTGCTGGCAGTGATCCTGGGTTCCCTTTCCAACCCTCCTGACCACATATAAAAACTGTATAAGGTTCAACATGCGCTTATTGTGGATGTTAGAGTGATAAATCAAATGATTCCTTAGCAACTTGGGACCAATTTCAGTAAAATATCAGAAAGGAAGTGATAATTCCTCACACACTCTTGGTATACACCCACCACTGTCCAAAGCCCTGGAGAAGCATCAGGCAACCCCTCACCCTCGGCCAATGATGCGACAGTGCTGTCCACAGAAAGTGCATCCAGACCCGGACACAGCAGTTCCCAGTCACTTGACGTGCTCCCACTTGGTCCGCTGAAGTCACTGCACCGACTCGTTTCTTTATATCCTTTTTTGCTCTTATCAATTGCTCAAAAGAGTAGGATTTGCCGCAGATGGCACCAGCACTTTTCAGCCCACTTTGCAGGGCAATGGAAACCAGCAGCACATCATCTCAAGGCCACGCTCTCAATTCACTGTCAGCTGGCTTCACCAAGCAGTTTCATGTTGTTCAGTCAGGGTCAGCATCATTGTGAATAACTACATGAGGGGAGGGGAACATTCCAGCCATTAGGCACGAGCAAGTAGGACAGTGTTACCAGGCTCAAAAGTTCACACGTCCATCTTTGTGACTGTCCTTGTGTCGTGTTGAGACAAATTATCAGCAGCTAAAATGACAGAGGCAGGGCCATTGTTCTTTGTGCTGGGGTTTACTGCATCTGGTGATGTAAAGGTGTCATTGCGTCACATAAATCCCAGAGCAGCAGTTCACAGTTCACTGACTACTCCAACACTAAATAACCACCAGCAGGCTCTTTAATTTCACAAGGCCAGAATCTTCAGTGATCGCTCAACAGTTTTTTTAAGTAATGATATGGCAGGAAAATGTTTATGTTTAGTATTTATTGGTAATGACAATCCAGAAACTGAATGGGTTTAACAGGCAGGTAAATGAATTTACACTATTCTTGCTAAAGGCTGCATGATGACACCATTATAGTGTAACCAGTAAAACAGCTTCCCCTGTGGAGACTGCACTTGTGCTGGTCCAACACCTTAGTCACAGCCCACAATACGCTGAACTATTTCTTTCTCCAGTGGCATCTCCCTATTGAATGTACAGCAGAAGCTCTCCATGTGAATAGGTTGTAACCAGCTCAACTCCTCCTTTCACCAACATTTTTAAAACGTCATTGAAAAAATGTTTTTTTATGAAACAACAGTTATGGCTAGAACTGAAGAGTGACATTCATTAATTCTGGTTTATCTTGATGTATATGTAAGTGCAGGGTTCTCAAAATTCCCGCACTCCCCAAATTATGGATCAAGGGACCCTGTTTTGGACAAGTTATTAAAACCAGGGTATCCAAAATGGCTTCTGTAACCACGTGACCAAAACCGACAGGATTTTAAAACAGGGCTCTGCGGACAGGCAGGCCCGGGGACAAAACTTAAAATGCAGGAATCTGTGAAAAGGACACGCTGGAGCCAGACAGCCAAAGTAAACACAAAATACGCATTCATTCGTCTTGAAATAGATCAAGCTAGAATGGGCCTAGAATCGAGGCCATTAGGTTTCTGCATATTTAATCGGTAATAGCTCACAGTAGCCATCAAGTCAGGATGGTGACAATTAAGCTTCATCCATGACAAACAACCAGGACATCGGGGCCATTAGACCCGGAGACAACCACTCCACAAGTCGTTAAAATAAATGGCTGTAATCATTTAAACAAGCCCGCCAAAAGTAAGACAAAAGGACTGACCTGATTTGGCGCGCAGATAAGGAGCTGAAGAATGGGTATAATTGTAGGCCCATCAGTGGCAATCGCTCTCTTATCGCTCTTATCGCTTGCCTGTGGCCTTGGCCTGCTGCCTCTCGTACTCGCGCCCTGGCCTCGTGGCGGGTTCTCTCCTCGCTCCCCGCACCGCTCAACAACCAAGGACGCCCATTACACCGGGGCCAAACGCAGGAGGAGAATGAGACCCGAGTTCAAAACCACACAGGACACACAGCCCACAAACGGGCAGACGAGACGAGACGAGATGAAGAAGAACGTAAACCAGTAAAGGCAGAGAAGGGCAGCGGAAAGACGCATTTGGGGACCAACGCCCAGTTATAAGCTGGTGTTTGGTGAATAAGTTGACGTATAGTGTAACCCCAATTTAAGAATATGCTGGCATTCAAAGGATGGGTAGAAAAATCGAGACATACAGCCTAGTTATAAGCTGGCATTTGTCACATGGACAGTATAAGCCCGGTTAAAGAATAAGCTGGCATTCAAAGAATGGTTAGCGGTGCCCATGACAAATAAACTGGCGTTCGAAGCTTGGATAGTGAAATTATTCAGACGGTAAAGACCGCCAACCGACCGCCTGAGGGAGAAGAAGAAGAAAACCCATCGCGACTCGACGACGACTGTAGCTGAGGAAAAGGAGGGTGCTTCGCATCAACAACTTCAGCGCCGTGCCCTGAGACCACATGACGATGGGATACCCCAAAGGACAGCAAGAACGGACCCCAAAACTCACAACCGTTAAAGCAACAGGTTTTGGATTGGTGAGCATGAATTCCTGGCCCCTCATAGCTTAATCTAGTTAGGTATAGGGGGTGGGATAAGAATAAGGGGATTGTTAATGTAATTGTTTTCCCTCAATGTGCCGTGTGTTCCCCATTCCCATATAAGTGTAATTGTTTATGCCTGTATTTTCATACCAGTAATTTTCATAAGATTGTTGTATTTTGCTCTTAATAAAATATTGGTTTTCTTGCACCAAACCACTTGTCTACTCGATTTTCTGTATCGCCGCCTGTACCTAAGTCCGGTGTCTAGAACCCAGGGGTGTGGGAGCGATTCGAACCGCTCAAAGGACAGTCAGAGGTGAAGCTGACTGGGCACACACGCCACCCCCTACATATACCACACTGAAAAATAAACCCACTTCCAACTATTTAAATGGTTTACCAGTCTGTAACTCATAAGACCATCAATGTCGATTCTAAAGTTTTTCTGACTGCTCCATGATGATATTAATGAAGGAATATGGAAATGTATCCTTTGCATCTTAGAATCATAGAATGGTTACAGCACAGAAGGAGGCCATTCGGCCTGTCGAGCCTGTGCTGGCGCTCTGCAAGAGCACTTCAGCTAGTCCCACTCCCCCGACCTTTCCCCGTAGCCCTACAAAAAAATTTTTTCAGGTACTTATCCAATTCCCTTTTGAAAGCCGTGATTGAGTCTGCCTCCACCACCCTTTCAGCCAGTGCATTCCAGATCCTAACCACTCGTTGCGTAAAAAAGTTTTTTCTTATGTTGCCTTTGGTTCTTTTGCCAATCACCTTAAATCTGTGTCCTCTGATTCTCGACTCTTCTGCCAATGGGAACAGTTCCTCTCTCTCTACTCTAAGGAGAACTACCCCAGCTTCTCCAGTCTAACCACGTAACTGAAGTTCCTCATCCCTGGAATCATTCTCGTAAATCTTTTCTGCATCCTCTCTAAGGCCTTCACATCCTTTCTAAAGTGTGGTGCCCAGAATTGGACACAATACTCCAGTTGAGGCCGAATCAGTGTTTTATACATTATAATTTCCACGCTTTTGTACTCTATACTTCTATTTATGAAGCCCAGGATCCCAGAAGTTTTTTCAACTGCTTTCTCAACCTGCCCTGCCACCTTCAATGACTTGTGCACATATACCCCTAGGTCTCTCTGTTCATCCACCCCCTTTAGGATTGTACCCTTTAGTTTATATTTCCTCTCCTCATTCTTTCTACCAAAATGTATCACTTTGCACTTTTCTGCGTTAAATTTCATCTGCCACGTGCCCGCCCATTCTACCAGCCTGTCTCTGTCCTCTTGAAGTCTGTCACTATCCTTCTCACTGTTCACTATACTTCCAAGTTTTGTGTCATCTGCAAATTTTGAAATTGTGCCCTGTACACCCACATCCCAGTCATTAATCTATGTCAAGAAAAGCAGTGGTCCTAGAACCGACCCCTGGGGAACACCACTGTACACCTTCCTCCAGTCTGAAAAACAATCGTTCACCACTACTCTCTGTTTCCTGTCAATTAGCCAATTTCGTATCCATGCTGCCACTGTCCCTTTTATTCCATGGGCTTCAACTTTGCTGGCAAGCTTTGTCAAACGCCTTTTGGAAATCCATGTACACCACATCAACCACATTGCCCTCATCAACCCTCTCTGTTACCTCGTCAAAAAACTCGATCAAGTTGGTTAAACACGATTTACCTTTAGCAAATCCATGCTGGCTTTCCTTAATTAATTCACACTTGTCCAAGTGACTGTTAATTTTGTCCCTGATTACTGTTTCAAAAGCTTCTCCACTACTGAGGTTAAACTGATTTGCCTGTAGTTGCTGGGTTTATCTTTACACCCTTTTTTGAGCAAGGGTGTAGCATTTGCAAGTCTCCAGTCCTCCGGCATCACCCCAGCATCCAAGGAGGATTGGAAGATTATGGCCAGTACCTCCGCGATTTCTTCCTTCACTTCCCTCAGCGTCTTAGGATGCATCCCATCCGGCCCTGGTGACTTATCTACTTTAAGTACAGTGAGCCTTTCTAGTACCTCGTCTTTATCAATTCTTAGCCGATCTAGTATGTCCTCTACCTCCTCCTTTACTATGTTTATGGCAGCATCTTCTTCCTTGGTGAAGACAGATGGAAAGTACTCATTTCGCACCTCAGCCATACCCTCTGCCTCCATGCATAGGTCTCCTTTTTGGGCCCTAATTGGCCCCACCCCTCCTCTTACTACCTGTTTACTATTTATATGCCTATAGAAGACTTTTGATTTACCGTTTATGTTAGCTGCCATTCTATTCTCATACCCTCTCTTTGCCCCTCTTATTTTCTTTTTCACGTCTTTTTTGAACTTTCTATATTTAGCCTGATTCTCAGATGTATTCTCGACCTGATATCTGTCATATGTGCTCTTTTTCTGCTTCATCTTACTCTCTATCTCTTTCGTCATCCAGGGAGCTCTGGCTTTAGTTGCCCTGTCTTTCCCCCTAGTGGGAATATACCTTGACTGTACCCGAGCTATTTCCTTTTTAAAGGCAGCCCATTGTTCCACTTCAATTTTGCCTGCCAATCTTTGATTCCAATTTACCCGAGCCAGATCCATTCTCATCCCACTGAAATTGGCCTTCCTCCAATTAAGTATTTTTACCCTAGATTGTTCCCTGTCCTTTTCCATAGCTAATCTAAACCTTATGATACTACGATCACTGTTCCTTAAATGTTCACCGACTGACACTTGCTCCACTCAACCAACCTCATTCCCCAGAATCAGGTCCAGCAATGATTCCTCCCTCATTGAGCCGGAAACATACTGATCAAGAAAGTTCTCCTGAACACACCTCAGAAATTCTCCCCCCTCTCTGCCCTTTACGTTATTACTATCCCAGTCTATATTAGGATAGGTGCGGTCCCCCATTATCACTACTCTATAGTTCTTGCATCTCTCTGTAATTTCTCTGCAAATTTGCTCCTCCATATTTTTCCCACTAGTTGGTGGCCTATAGAATACACCTAGGCCTAGAAATTAGGTATGGCCCCGCCAGCTCAGTTGCGCCCAAAAGTTTGCGCAGCGCCCGGAGCCCGTTGCGCCCGCCAGAAATGCACTTTTAGCGCCCCAAGTCGGAACCGGGCGCTGTTCCAGGGTGTGCCCGCCTCCGCTTGGGGCGCTGAAAGTGAATTTCAGCGCTCCAGCTGCCGCTGCGCCACCCGATGCGGTGCGGCAGGCTGGGGTACTGCAGGCCTCCTCCTTCTCTTAAGGAGGAGCTGCCTGCAGCCGTGAGATCGCCGCTGGATTCTGCCAGCAAATGAGCCCGGCACCACGGAGAAGTGCCGGGCTCGCGGGAATCAGCCACCAATGCCGCGGGGGGGGGTGGTGTAGGAGGCCGGGGAGGGAGGTGCGGGCAGGCGGCCGCCGAAAAAGCGGCCGGCCGCACCTCCACCTTTATGCGCCCCACTAACGCTGCATGAAGGCCGTGTTTCACGAACGTTGTTTGCGGCCGCTGCGGAAGAGGCGGCTGCAACTGAATATGGGCGTCGGGCCGGCATCGGGGCGGAACCGGGGCGCTGCGCACACCGATGACGTCATCGGTGCCGGCGCAGCGCTACCGGCTACCGCCGCCATTAACGCTGCACTCAATTTCCGCGCTACCAACCCCGCCGGCGCAGAAGACCTCTTTAGGTGCTAAGTGGGCGCAAGGCCCACTGAATTTCTAGGCCCTAGTAGTGTAATGGCACCTCTGTTATTTCCTAACTGTAGCCATATAGATTCTGTCCTTGACCCCTCCAGGACATCCTCTCTCTCCAGCACTGTAACATTCTCCTTAACTAATACTGCCACACCACCTCCTATCTTTCCTTACTTATCTTTCCTGAACACCTTATATCCAGGAAACTTTAATATCCTATCCTGCCCTTTTTTGAGCCAGGTCTCCGTTATTGTCACAACATCATATTCCCATGTGGCTATTTGCGCCTGCAGCTCACCAACCTTGTCTACTATGCTTCGTGCGTTCACATACATACACTGTAAACCAATCTTAGACCATCCTGTGTTCTCTCTTCATCTGACCCCACCTAATACCTTATTATTTATTACTTTAGTGCTATCTGTCTCTCCCAATCCTTTGTGCCCTTTGTTTCTCCTTTCTAATGCTACATCCTGCTGCCCACCCCCCTGCCAACTTAGTTTAACCCCTCCCCAACAACACTAGCAAACCTCCCTACGAGAATATTGGTACCGGCTCTGTTGAGGTGCAACCCGTCTGGCCTGTTTAGGTCCCACCTCCCCCAGAACCAGCCCCGATGCCCCAGGAGTCTGAAGCCCTCTCTCCTGCACCACCTCTCCAGTCACGCATTCATCTGCTCTATCCTCCTATTTCTATACTCATTCGCGCGTGGCACCGGGAGTAATTCAGAGATTACTACTTTTGAGGTCCTGCTTTTTAATCTCTTTCCTAGCTCCCTAAAATCTGCCTGCAGGACCTCATCCCTCTTTCTACCTATGTCATTAGTACCAATATGGACCACGACCTCTGGCTGTTCTCCCTCCCCCCTCAATGACCTGCAGCCGCTCAGTGACATCCTTGACCCTGGCACCAGGGAGGCAACATACCACCCTGGAGTCATGCCTGCGGCCGCAGAAACATCTGTCTGCTCCCCTAACTATTGAATACCCTACCACTATTGCTTTCCCTATCTTCCTCCTCCCCCACCTGTACAGCTGAGCCACCCATGGTGCCGTGGACTTGGCTCTGGCTGTACTCCCCAGAGGAACCATCACCCTCACCAGTACTCAGAACAGAATACTGGTTGGAGAGCGAGATGCACTCAAGGGACTCCTGCACTACCTGCCTGGTCCTCTTCTTTTGTCTGGCGGTCACCCACTCCCTCTCTGTTTGCACACTCCTTAGCTGAGGGGTGACCACCTCCTGAAACATGCTATCCACATAGCTCTCAGCCTCGCGGATGCACCGCAGTGACGCCAGCTGCTGCTCAAGCTCCAAAACCCAGAGCTCGAGCTCCTCCAGCTGATGACACCTCCTGCACACGTGGTTGTCCAGGACACGGGAAATGTCCTGGAGTGTCCACATGGCACAGGATGCTATATAGCTAAAGGGACATTTACTAACATTTTATAGATGTCCTTTTCTTCCAAGATGATTAGTCGGTCAAAACAGTTGAAAATGAGTCAGAACAGTAACCTGTTACTGCTCAGGGAAACAATCAGGATGAAGCTCTGAGCACTGAGAAGCACTAACCACTGTTGGTGGAGCCATATCCTACCGAGGCTGCAAGGCCTTTTCACCAACTGTAAGGAAAAAATGTCTCCAGCCTTTTGCAATGGTCTTATCCTCTTGTTTATTGGTTTTAAAGGTTCTTACCTGGAATTGGCCTACTTTCCTGGCCGGCTCTTTGAAAGAACTATCCAATTAATCTCACTCCCCTGCTCTTTCCCCATAGTCCTGCAAATTCTTTCCCTTTGAGTATTTATCCAATTCCCTTTTGAAAGTTATTATTGAATCTGCTTTCACCGCCCTTTCATAGCAGTGCATTCCAAATCATCGCTGTGTAAAACAAATTCTCCTCATCTTACCTCTGGTTCTTTACCCAATTGCCTTAAATCTGTGTTCTCTGGTTACCAACCCTTCTGCCACTGGAAACAGTTTCTCCTTATTGACTCTATCAAAACCCTTCATGATTTTGAACACCTCTAGTAAATCTCCCCTTAACCTTCTCTGCTCAAAGGAAAACAAACCCAGCTTCTCTAGTCTCTCCACGTAACTGAAGTATCGCATCCCTGGTACCATTCTAGTGAATCTCTTCTGCACCCTCACTAAGGCCTTGACATCCTTCCTAAAGTGTGGTGCCCAGAATTTGACACAATACACCACCTGGGGCCTAACCAGTGTTTTATAAAGGTTTAGCATAACCTTCTTGCTTTGTACTCTATGCCTCCCTCTATAAAGCCAAGGAACCCATATGCCTTTTTAACAGCCTCCTGAACTTTGTCCTCCCCCAGGTGTCTCTGTTCTTGCACCCTCTTTAAAATTGTACCATTTAGTTTATATTGCCTCTCCTCATTCTTCCTACCAAAATGCATAATTTCACACATCTTTGCGTTAAATTTCATCTGCCATGTGTCTACCCATTTCACTAGTCTGTCTAAGTCCTCCTGAAATCTGTTACTATCCTCCTCACTGTTTACTGTATTTTGTGTCATCTGCAAACTTTGAAATTATGCCCTGCTTACCCAAGTCCAGATCATCATTAATATATATCAAAAAGAGCAGTGGTCCTAATAGCGACCCCTGGTGGATATCACTCTATACTTCCCTCCGGTCTGAAAAACAACCATTCACCACTACTCTCTGCTTTCTGTCCCATGGTCAATTTTGTATCCACACTGCCACTGCCTGTTTAATCCCATGGTCTTTAATTTTGCTAACAAGTCGAATATGTGGTACTTTATCAAATGCCTTTTGAAAGTCCATACACATATCAACCGCACTATCTTTATCAACCCTCTCTGTTATTTCTTCAAAGAACTCAATCAAGTTAGTCAAACACTATTTGCCTTTAACAAATCCGTGCTTGCTGTCATTTATTAACCCATATTTTTCCAAGTGACAATTAATTTTGTCTCGGAAAGTTTCCCCGCTGCCATCGTTAGGCTGAATGGCCTGTAGTTGTCGATTTTATCTCCCTCCCCTTTTTTGAATAGGGATGTAACGTTTGCAACTATCTAGTGCTCTGGCATCGCTCCCATATTCGAGGAGGATTTGAAGATTTGTGACCAGAGCCTTCATTATCTCCACCCTTACTTCCCACAGCAACCTAAGGTGCATCCCCTTCGGACCAGATGACCTTTTTACTTTTAGCATTGCCAACCGTTTAAGTACCTCCACTTTATCTATTTTTATCCTGTCCGATTTCTCTGCTCCCTCCTCCTTTACTGTGACATTGGCAACATCCTCTTATTTAGTGAAGACAGATGCAAAGTAGTCATTTAGTAACTCAACCATGTCCTCTGCCTCCTCAAAAAGATCTCCTTTTAGGTCCCTAATTGGCCCCACCCTTCCTTTAACTACCATTTTACTATTTATATGTTTATAAAAGGCTTTTGGGTTCCCTTTTACGTTAGCTACTAATCTATTCTCATACACTCTCATTGCCCCTATTATTTCCTTTTACAGTTCTTTGTATTTTCTGTATTCAGCTTGATTCTCTACTGTATTATGAGTCTAACATTTATCATAAGCCTCCTTTTTATGCTTCATTTTAATCTCTATATCTTTAGTCATCCAGAGAGTTCTAGCTTTCGATTCCCTACCTTTCCCCCTCGTGGGAATGTACCCAAACTGTCACCTCCTTGAAGGCCTCTCATTGCTCATTTACTGTTTTACCTGCCAATTTTGATTCAAAACCACCTGAACCAGATCCCCTATCAACTCACCACAATTTGTCCTCCTCCAGTTGAGTATTTCCACACTTGATTTTGCCTTGTTCTTTTCCATAATTACTCTAAACCGTATGATATTGTGATCACTCTTTCCCAAATGTTCTCCCACTGAAACATGCTCCACTTGCCCCACTTCTTTCCCCAGAACGAGATCCAGCTCTGCTTCCTTATTCATTGAGCTGGAAACATACTGATCAAGAAAGTTCCCGTGTACACATTTTAGGAATTCCTCCCCCTCTTTACCCTTTACACTGTTACTATCCCAGTCTATGTTAGGTTAACTGAAGTCCCCCATTATTACTACTCTATAGCTCTTGCATCTTTCAGAAATTTGTCTGCAAATTTGCTCCTCTATCTCCTTCCCACTATTTGGTGGCCTATAGTATACACCCAGCAGTTTAATGGCTCCTCTATTGTTCCTTAATTCTACAACAATAACAACAACTTGTATTTATATAGTGCCTTTAACCTAGTAGACGTCCCAAGGCGCTTCACAGGAACGTAATCAAACAAAATTTGAAACTGAGCCCCATAAGGAGATATATGGGCAGATGGCATAAAGCTTGGTCAAAGAGGTAGATTTCAAGGAGCGTTTTAAAGGAGGAAAGAGAGGTAGAGAGGCGGAGAGGTTTAGGGAGGGAATTCCAGAGCTTAGGGCCTTGGCAGCTGAAGGCATGGCCACCAATGGTGGAGCAATGCAAATCAGGGATGCTCAATAGACCTGAATTGGAGAAGCGCAGATATCTCGGAGGCTGAGTGCAAGTCGCATTGAGTTTAAGCAGACTTTGGTAAGTGGCAGAAAAAGTCTTTTAAGTGCATTTACTGAATTTTAGTGAGTAAAAAAGTGAATTATTTGAAGTAAGTTAAATTTTTTAGAGTAAATTAAGCTGTTGGGGAGTTTAAACCGGAAGTAGAATCCGGGTATAAAAAGGGGAGGGCTTAGTGCGGTAGCGCTGAGTGCGGTCGCATTGAGTGTAAGTAGAGTTTGGTAAGTGGGAGTTCTGGCAAGTGGGAGGTGAAGGGGTGCTTTTTGCTCTGTTTTGCTTCCCACTCTCAGGCTAATCCAACACTGTGGACACGGAGCAGCGAGACAATTCAACCGGACAGGTCCCCCAGACAGCATTCATGAGGGAGGTTGGTGATCAGCTGGTTGGTAAGTCCTCTTCCTTCTCTTCTATACCTTTAAATTGGTAAGTCCTATTAAATAGTGGTGTAATGTTATCATCTATATCGGGGCAGAGGGTCTTCATAACTAATAATAAGAAATTTAATTAATTACACAGATATAGGTGAACAGCTGATGTGTCACTGTTGCGAAATGTGGGAGCTGGTGGACTCCATTGAGGCTCACGGTGATTACATTTGCGATAAGTGTTTGCTGCTAGAGGAACTCAAGCTCCATGTTAAAGAGCTTGAGACCGAGCTTCAGACACTGCGACACATCAGGGAGGGGAGGAAGTTCCTGGACTCTATGTTTCAGGAGGTGGTCACACCTATGAAATTAATTACTGCAGATGTAGTCCGTGGTCAGGGACAGGACGGTGTGACTACGAGTGAGGAAGGTACAGGGATCCAGGATGTAGTGTTGAAGGAGCCGCAGCCCTTGCTCTTGTCAAGCAGGATTGAGGTTCTTACTCCCTGTGAGGGCGGGAGCGGGGACTGCAGGGAGGATGAGCAACCTGGCCACAGCACCATGGTACAGGGGGCCATTCAAGTGGAGGGAGTAAAAATAAATGTTGTAGTGGTAGGGGATAATATCATTAGGGGGATAGATAGGGTTCTCTGCAGTCAAGAGCGGGAGTCCCGAAGGCTGTGTTGCCTGCCTGGTGCCAGGGTTAAGGACATCTCTTCTGGGCTGGAAAGAAACTTGGAGTGGGAGGGGGAGGGTCCAGTTGTCGTGGTCCATGTTGGTACAAACGACGTAGATAGGACAAGGAAGAAGGTTCTGTTAAAGGAGTATGAGCAGCTAGGGGTCAAATTAAAAAACAGAACCTCAAGGGTAATAATCTCTGGATTATTACCTGAGCCATGAGCGAATTTGGCTAGGATAAATAAAATTAAAGAGTTAAATGCGTGGCTCAAAGCCTGGTGTGGGAGAAATGGGTTTTGTTTCTTGGGACACTGGCACCAGTACTGGGACAGGAGGGAGCTGTTCCGTTGGGGCGGACTCCACTTGGCCAGTGCTGGGACTAGAGTCCTGGTGAATCATATAACTAGGGCTGTAGAGAGGGCTTTAAACTAATTAGTGGGGGGGGAGGTTTCTAGAGAGCAAATAACAGAAATGACAATGGAGAAGGTCATAGACTTAGGTAGCAGTGGGGAAATTAAAAAACAGAACGTGTCAGGAAGAGACAGAAGGTATGGAGTAAAAGGTAAAGTAGTAAAAGGGGAAAAAACAGGAACTAAGTGTCACAAAACATATTTGAAAGTTCTTTATCTGAATGCACGTAGCATTCGTAACAAAATGAATGGCACAAATAACTACATATGGGTATGATCTTGTGGCCATTACAGAAACATGGCTGCAGGTTGACCATGACTGGGAATTAAACATACCAGGTTATTTAACAATCAGGAAGGACAGGCAGGAAGGGAGGGGAGGTGGGGTGGCTATGTTAATAAAGGAAGGAATCACTATAATACAGAGAAATGATATTGGGTCAAAGGAGCAGGATAGTGAAACAGTTTGGGTGGAGATAAGGAATAATAAGGGGAAAAAAACACTAGTGGGCATAGTCTATAGGCCTCCGAACAGTGGCAACTCTGTTGGACGGAGTATTAATCAGGAAATAGTTGAGGCTTGTAATAAGGGAACAGCTATAATTATGGGGGATTTTAACTATCATATTAACTGGACAAATCAAATTGGGCAGAGCAGCCTTGAGGATGAGTTCATTGAGTGTATTAGGGATGGGTTTCTTGAGCAGCATGTAACTGAAACGACCAGGGGGCAAGGAACCTTAGATTTGGTCCTGTGTAATGAGACAGGATTAATTAAAAATGTCCTAGTGAAGGATCCCCTTGGAATGAGTGACCATAACATGGTTGAATTCCATATTCATGTAGAGGGTGAGAAGGCTGGATCTCAAACAAGCGTGCTGAGCTTGAATAAAGGAGACTATGAAGGTATGAGAGCGGAATAGATTAGAGTGGACTGGGGAAATAGATTAAAGGGTAAGACAGTACATGATCAGTAGTGTACATTTAAGGAGTTATTTTACAACTTCCAAAAAAAATATATTCCACTGAGGAAAAAAGGGTGTAAAAGAAAAGATAGCCATCCGTGGCTAAGTAAAGTAATTAAGGATAGTATCCAACTAAAAACAAGGGCATATAAGGTAGCCAAATGTAGTGGGAGGATAGAAGATTGGGAAGTCTTTAAAAGAGAGCAAAAAATAACTAAAAGATTGATTAAGAAAGGGAAGATAGATTATGAAGGTAAATTAGCAAAAAATATAAAAACAGATAGCAAAACTTTCTATAGTTATATAAAAAGAAAAAGGGTGGCTAAAGTAAATGTTGGTCCCTTAGAGGATGAGACCGGGAAATTAATGGTGGGAAACATGGAGATGGCAAAAACGCTGAACAAATATTTTGTATCAGTCTTTACGGTAGAGGACACTAAGAATATCCCAACACTGGACAAACAGGGGGCTCTAGGGGGAGAGGAGCTAAGTATGATTAAAATCACTAAGGAAGTGGTACTTGGGAAAATAATGGGACTCAAGCCGGATAAATCCACTGGACCTGATGGCTTACATCCTAGGGTCTTGAGGGAAGTGGCGGTAGGGATTGTGGATGCATTGGTAATAATTTTCCAAAACTCCCTGGACTCAGCAAAGGTCCCGGCAGATTGGAAAACTGCTAATGTAACGCCCTTATTTAAAAAGGGTAGTAGGCAGAAGGCTGGAAACTATAGACCTGTTAGCCTAACATCTGTGGTTGGTAAAATGTTAGAGTTCATTATTAAGGAGACAATAACGGGACATTTGGATAAACATAATTTAATAGGACAAACTCAGCATGGTTTCATGAAGGGGAAGTCATGTTTGACAAATTTACTTGAGTTCTTTGAGGAAGTAACATACAGGGTGGATAAAGGAGAACCAGTGGACGTAGTGTATTTAGACTTCCAAAAGGCATTTGACAAGGTGCCACACAAAAGATTATTGCTCAAGATAAAAAATCACGGGATTGGGGGTAATATTCTGGCGTGGGTGGAGGATTGGCTCTCTAACAGAAAGCAGAGAGTTGGGATAAATGGTTCATTCTCAGACTGGCAATCAGTAACTTGTGGTGTTCCACAGGGGTCAGTGCTGGGTCCCCAACTCTTTACAATCTATATTAACGATTTGGAGGAGGGGACTGAGTGTAACATATCAAAGTTTGCAGATGATACAAAGATGGGAGGGAAAGTAGTAAGTGAGGAGGACATAAAAAACCTGCAAAGTGACATAGACAGGCTAAGTAAGTGGGCAGAGATTTGGCAGATGGAATACAATACTGGAAAGTGTGAGGTTATGCACTTTGGCAGGAAAAATCATAGAGCAAGTTATTATCTTAATGGCAAGAAACTGGAAAGTACTGTAGTACAAAGGGATCTGGGGGTCCTGGTGCACGAAACTCAAAAAGTTAGTATGCAGGTGCAGCAAGTGATCAAGAAGGCCAATGGAATGTTGGCTTTTATTGCTAGGGGGATAGAATATAAAAACAGGGAGGTATTGCTGCAGTTATACAAGGTATTGGTGAGACCGCACCTGGAATACTGCATACAGTTTTGGTGTTCATACTTAAGAAAAGACATACTTGGTCTCGAGTCAGTACAAAGAAGGTTCACTCGGTTATCACAGAATCACAGAAACCCCACAGTGAAGATAGAGGCCATTTCGGCCCATCGAGCCTGCACCGACACATATCCCACCCGATCCCTGTAACCCCTACACCAACACATATCCCACCCTATCCCCGTAACCCCACGTATTTCATCCCCCTAACACTAAGGGTCAATTTATCATAGCCAATCAACCTAACCCACACATCTTTGGACTGTGGGAGGAAACCGGAGCACCCGGAGGAAACCCACGCAAACACGGGGAGAATGTGCAAACTCCACACAGACAGTCGCCCGAGGCTGGATTCGAACCCGGGTCCCTGGCGCTGTGAGGCAACAGTGCTAACCACTATACCACCGTGCTGCCCGGGGATGAGGGGGTGATCATATGAGGAGAGTTTGAGTAGATTGGGACTCTACTCATTGGAGTTAAGAAGAATGAGAGGCGATCTTATTGAAACATATAAGATTGTGAAGGGGCTTGATCGGGTGGATGCGGTGAGGATGTTCCCAATTGTGGGTGAAACTAGAACTAGGGGGCATAGTCTTAGAATAAGGGGCTGCTCTTTCAAAACTGAAATGAGGAGAAACTTCTTCACTCAGTGGGTGGTAGGTTTGTGGAATTTGCTGCCCCAGAAAGCTGTGGAAGCTACATCATTAAATAAATTTAAAACAGAAATAGATAGTTTCCTAGAAGTAAAGGGAATTAAGGGTTACGGGGAGCGGGCAGGAAATTGGACATGAGTCTACGTTCGGAATGGTCATGGCCCTGTGGGTAGTGGAGCGGGC
Source organism: Somniosus microcephalus (assembly GCF_052327205.1). Taxonomy (NCBI): domain Eukaryota; kingdom Metazoa; phylum Chordata; class Chondrichthyes; order Squaliformes; family Somniosidae; genus Somniosus; species Somniosus microcephalus. The sequence continues at coordinate 110,728,685 of NC_140989.1, forward strand.
CCAGGGGCCGTGTAGCCTGGTTCTGCTCCTACTTCTTGTGTTTTAATTCTGTGTTAGATTTCAGGAGATGGTTTTATTCCTGTTCCTGGCTGGGGTGGAGGTTGCCTTTACAGAAGGTAAGTACTGTAGAAAATATAGGGACAGAGTGATCTCCTGGACGAGTTTCGATCGCCTAGATGGGTCGGAGAGGAATTTCCCAGATTTTTTCTCCCAAATTGGCCATTGGGTTTTTTAGCTGGTTTTTCGCCTCTCCCGGGAGATCACATGGGTTCGGGTGGGATGGAGAGTGATAGAAGATTTGAGGTTAGGATCAGACCAGCCATGATCTTATTGAATGGTGGAGCAGGCTCGAAGGGCCGATTGGCCTAATCCTGCTCCTATTTCTTATGTTCTTATGTTCTTATGTTGTAGTGCTAGAGGAGATTACAGAGATAGGGAGGGACTGAGGCCATGGAGGGATTTGAAAACAAGGATGAGAATTTTAAAGTCGGGGCGTTGCATAACCAGGAGCCAATGTAGGTCAGCGAGCACAGGGGTGATGGGTGAACGGGACTTGGTGCGATTTAGGACACGGGCTGCAGAGTTTTGGACCAAATAGATTCTGTCTTTCAATCTTCAAATACATCATCCCTTTCCAGTGCTGTAACAGTATCTTTGATCTGCCACGCCCCCCTCCTTTTTTTGCTTCCCTATCTTTCCTGAATATTAAGAAGTTCTCAATCCTCCCCTTGTTTGAGCCAGGACTCCGTTTTTGCCACTATATCATAATCCCATGTGGCCATTTCTGCCATTTCTGCCTGCGTTTATGCACATGCCTTCCAAGCCCATCCTAGCCTGCCTTGCATTTCCCCTCTGTCTGATCCCTTTGGATAGTAATCAGAAGTAGGAATGCTAGTGGAGTCTTTGCTTAATTAATCTGATGCACTGAAAGCATTGCAGGAACCCAACTGGTCAGCTGAATCATCATAAATCATGGGCTGAACTTGAGGTCTACCCCATCATGCACTACTTTCATGCACTGAGCCAGAGGGAGTTATGAGTCCTAAAGTGCCTTTGGATGTGCTTTACTACTTCATGATTAACCAACAGCAAAATACATCTGTACTGCTTTACTAAGTACAAACAACAACAGAAAATGCTGGAAACACTCGGCAGGGGAAGGGGTGTTGGGGGTGATAGAGGAGTGTACCAGGGTGTCGCGGAGGGAGCAGTCCATTCGGAATGCTGAAAGGGGAGGGGAGGCAAAGATGTGTTTGGTGGTGGGATCACGTTGGAGGTGGCGGAAATGGCGGAGGATGATCAATTGAATGTCAAAGCTGGTGGGGTGTTTCCTGCTCTCGCTGTGAACGAGAAAATTTCATACACTTTGTTTCCATTCAATGGATCATCCTCCGCCATTTCTGCCACCTCCAGCGTGATCTCACCACCAAACACATCTTCCTCTCACCTCCCCTTTCAGCATCCCTTTGCGGCACCCTGGTCCACTCGTCTATCACCCCCAACACCCCTACCCCTTCCCACGGTACCTTCCCGTGCAAGTGCTGGAGATGCAACACCTACCCTTTTACCTCCTCCCTTCCCACTGTCCAGGGCCCCAAACACTCCTTCCAGGCAAAACAGCAATTTACTTGTACTTCTTGCAATTTAGTATTTGCTGCTCACGATGTGGTCTCCTCTACACTGGGGAGACCAAATGCAGATTGGGTGACCGCTTTGCGGAACACCTCCATTCAGTCTGTAAGCGTGACCCCAAGTTTCTGGTCGCCTGTCACTTTAATTCTCCGCTGCACTCCCACTCTGACCTCTCCGTCCTCAGCCTCTTGCACTGTTCCAACGAAGCTCAATGTAAGCTCGAGGAACAGCACCTCATCTTTTGATTAGGCACTTTACAGCCTTCTGGACTCAACATCGAGTTCAACAATTTCAGGTCATAACTCGGCCCCCATGTTTTCTTTTCTCTCTCACATGGCAGTTGATGATTCTGCCACTGTCATTTACACTTCATCTAGAGTCATCTTTTGTTTCTTAATTTGTGCTATTACCATCTCCTTTTGCCTTGCACCATCATCCCTTTTGTCTTTTTATCTCTTCTGCCTTCCAGCCTATCATGGACCTTCCCTTTTGTTCTTTCCTCTCCTCCCCGCTCCCCCCTGCCCCACATGCTTAAATATCTGTTACTTCTCCAACTTTTTCCAGTTCTGACGAAGGGTCATTGAATGAAACGTTAATTCTGTTTCTCTCTCCACGATGCTGCCTGACCTGCTGAGTGTTTCCAGCATTTTCTGTCGTTGTTTCAGATTTCCAGCATCTGCAGTATTTTGCTATTGTATTACTGCTATACTAAGTGACTTGTAGCCTGAAGAAACATTGCAGAAATGTTGCCAGCACAAAAGACCCATTTTACATAATTTCTCTGCAACTTTAATTTTAAAAACATTACTTAAGGGAAAGTGCAGGCTAAACTCACAGACACTAATAATCACACAATCAATAGTATCCACTTAGTGTGCTCAGTTTAACCTCAAACTAAACACATGTAACCCCAAGAATGGATGGGTTTGGGTCGGATGCGAAGTTAAAATTTGAAAAATTTCAAACCCGAGCCAACTCGCCTCAAACCCACCCACTTCTGGTTTTAACAGAGGTGGGATAGTGGGCGGGTGAACAATCCGTTCTCAGGAGGTGGGTTTGTCGATAACTGCTTTTAAGGAGGCTGCGCGCCTCCATCTGAACAACATTTTTATTTTTAACCGATTTCGGACGGCCTCGGGAAACCTGGCAGGTGAAAGGAGGCAAGAAGGCCCGGATCCATAAAGGCTATACAGAACTGCTTGTGGACCAGGAGTGTAGGGGGTGGTGGGTGGCGCGTACGCCCAGTCAGTTATGCCCCTGACTGTCTGTGAGCGGTTCGAATCGCTCCCACGCCCCTGGGTTCTAGGCACCAGATTTAGGTACAGGCGGCGATACAGATAACTCAGGTAGACAGGTGGTTTGGTGTAAGAAAACCAAGACTTTATTAAAACAGAAAATAAAACAGTCTTATGAGAAGTCACTAGTATAAAATACAGGCAAATATGAAGATTATACTTATACAGGGAATGGGGAACACACGGCACATTGAGGGAAAAACAACTACATTAACAATCCCCTTATCCTTATCCCACCCCCTATACCTAACTAGATTAAGCTATGAGGGGCCAGAATTCATGCTCACCAATCCAAAGCAAAGCCAGCTGTTTTAACGGATGCGGGTTTTGAGGTTTGGTCTTCTGTCCTTTTAGGTACCCCATTGCCACGTGGTCTCAGGGCGCGGTGCTGGAGCTGCTGCTACGACACACCTTTCTTCTCCTCAGCTACCGTCGTCGTCTCGTCGCGACAGGTTCTCTTCTTCTTCTCCCTCGGGCGGTCGTCGGCAGTAACGTTGTGCTTATAGGGCGGTTGGCAGTCTTTACTGCTTAGATTTTCCTACCCAAGCATCAAACGCCAGTATATTCATCGTGGCGTGGACACCTGCATTTATTCACAGTGTTCAACAAGATTCTTCCCTCCCAAGCGCCAGCTTATAACTGGGCGCTTGGCCTTTATCGATGCGTTTTCTGCTGCCCCGCTCTGCTCTTATCGAGTTGTTACCTTCTTCTTCGTCTCTCCTCGTCTCGTCTCATTTTTGTCTCGCCCCTTTTTGCGGCCTGTGTGTCCTGTATGACTTTGGACTTGGTCTCGCTCCCCCCCCGCCTGCAGTTGGTATGGAGGTCCTTGGCTGTTGAAAACCCAATGCGGGGAGCGAGAGGAGAACCCGCCACGAGGCCAGGGCACGAGTTTGAGTGGCAGCAGCCCCAAGAAGCCGGAGCCACGAGAGCGGGAGTAAGGGCAAGAGCAAGCAAGCGATTGCTACAGAGGGCCTACAATTATACTCCTTTCGATGGCCCTTATCTGCACGCCAAATCAGGTTAGTTCATTGTTTCAATTTTGGTGGGCTGTTTTAAATGATTATAACAATCTAAGTTAACTGGTTTTAGATGGCTGTTCATCGCACCTGATGGCCTTAATGTCCAGATTGTATTGTCATTAATGCATTCTAATCGGCCTGTCCAGCCTTGATGGCTTCCATAAGTTGTTTCCGATTATTTATGTGGACAAACTAATGGCCTCATGTATAGGCCTAACTGGGTTTGATCTGTCTACGATCTGACGTAATGCATATTCAGTGTAGCTGTCTGGCTTTCAAAACACAAAGTCCTTTTCACAGAAACTGCATTTTAAGCTTCGATTTCCCAAAGCTGCTTGTGCTGCTACAGAGTCCAGGGCCTAGAAATTCAGTTGCGTGCACCAGCCGTTAGCGCCTTAAGAGGAGTAGACTTCGAGCGCTAGGCACTTAGCGGCCGGGCGCAGCGCGATCTGCGCCTACGCCCAACTTCAGTAGACATTTAGCGCCGGCGCAAAGTGTTTGCGCACGCTCAGCTGCACGCGCAGCTTATAACGTCATTTCGTCGTGCAACGCCCTTTGTGCACCCCAAACCGGAACTTCAGTCGCGCCCGACCAATGTGGGCGTGGCGGTGCTAAGAACTGTGAAGTGGAACGCAGCAGAGGTCCTGTAGGCCTCGGGGAGCGCTAATTAAAGGGCACTTACACTGAACTATAAAGGCCAGCCATTTTGCAGCAATGACTTTTGTGCAACGGATTTCTGGACAGAGACCAAGGAAGAGACCTTACTGATTTGGCCCAACATAGGAGAGGTATTTTTGGCTTCTGGCCAGAGCTTGGAAATTTGCCTCATTGTGATTTCTTTGTTTGCCAGTATATTATGGGGGCTGCATGGGGTGCCAACCCTCAGTTCCAGCATTATGTGCGAAGGGCTCGCAGACGCTGTGTGAGAGGGGCAGCCATGCCTAGACGCAGAGGGGGCATCAGGCGTCGGCAACGTAGGCCTTACCCACTCAGGGAATACCGCCAGCAGGTGTCCTATCTCACCATGACTGCCGCGCAGTGTGTTAAGTGGCTGCGCTTCAGAAGGGAGGTGGTTGCAGAGATCTGCCAGCTGCTTCACAGAGATCTACATCCACAGCTGATGTGCAGGACGTCTCTGTTGGTGGAAGTGAAGGTCACGGTGGCTCTGAACTTTTATGCAAGCAGCTCCTTCCAAGCCGCTGCTGGGGACATAGCTAACATATCCCAGTTCGCCGTGCATCGCTGCATCCGGCAGGTCACCGATGCCCTTTTCACAAGGAGACACCAATTCATCTCCTTCCCCATGACCCTGGAGAGGCAGGAGCAGCGTGCAGTCGGATTTGCGAGGATCGCGGACTTCCCCATGGTGCAGGGCGCCATTGACTGCACGCATGTGGCTTTGCGGGCACCTATCGACAATGCCGAGGATTACCGCAACCGGAAGGGCTACCATTCCCTCAATGTACAGCTGGTGTGTGACAACAGGCAGTGCATCCTAGTTGTCAATGCCCGCTTTCCAGGCAGCAGCCACGATGCATTTATCCTGCGCCAGACTACTGTGGCTGACATGTTCCAGGCACAGCCTCCCCAAGAGGATGGCTTATCGGGGACAAAGGCTATCCTTTGTGTACATGGCTCATGACCCCACTCCGCGCGCCCAGGACCCCTGCTGAGGAGGCATACAACGAAAGCCATCAAGCCACAAGGAACATCATAGAGCAAACGATTGGCATCCTCAAGCAACGGTTCCGCTGCCTGGATCGCTCCGGCAGATCTCTGCAGTATTCGCCGGATAGAGTCTCCCAGTTCGTCGTCGTTTGCTGCATGCTGCACAACCTGGCTATCCGCAGGACTCAGGCACTGCCACCTCACATTGGACCACCACCTCAGGAGGACAAGCAGGAGGACCATGAGGAGGAGGAGGAGGAGGAGGAGGAGTACCAGCCCAGGAGGGAGCCACAAGGTCCAAGGGCCGTCCGTCGGTGGCTTATTGAACGACACTTCTAGGCCCCCTGTCAGGGAATGGCTTGTGGCAATGAAGGGACATGAATGCAGCCGCTCCGCAAGCCCTCAGCCGGTTAACGCAACAACCACTTCAAACATCAAACATGGACAAGCTGAATAAAGAAAAAGCTTTATTGAACAAACTCAGGGCCCTTCCCACATGAAACCCAAAAACAGACAACACCCCCAAAAAACAGTCAAACACATGACTCACTCCCACAACCTGGGGAGGAATAACAAAACTTTTCCATCCAAATGGCCTTCATCCTCGGCCTTACCAAAACAACCCCCCCCATAGGCAACACAACCACCCCCATATAAAAAAACATTTGGCAACACCCTCTACTTTGTGTGCTGAGAGGGCGAGTCGTTGCCCAGCCTTTTCCGGCCCCTGGCCGACCTGCTGCTCCGCCTCAACCTGGGCCCTGTGGGTGCTGCAAGGCTGGGGGAAGGCTCCTGAGGGGCACATGGCGTGACGGCAGATGCCCTTGGGGGTCGGCCTAGACGAGCTCTGGCTCTCGAGGGGCCGGCTGCTGACTGCTGCAGCTGTGGCTGGGCAGCATCAGTCTCTCCAGCAGCTCGTGGCAGCTTCACTGGGGGAGTGGCAGTGGCGGCTGCAGCAATGGGGGCAAGCTGTCTGATGCCAGGCGCTCGCTGCTCGCCTGAGACACTGGCACTCGGCCGGGCTGGCACTGCAGCAAGCGCAGCAATCTGCTGAAGGTCAGACCGCTGTGCTGCTGCAGCGCGGCGGGTGCCCTGGCGATGCCTGGCTGACACAGCGAGTGTGGCAGCAGTGAGTGCCCGTACTGCCCTGGTCTGTGCCCGCATCAGACCAGCCAGTGACTGCACGGCACCACTGATCAACTGGCCACTCGCTGCCTGTGCTGCCCTGAAGTCGTCCCGACTCGCGTCCTGTGCTGCCCTGAATTCGGCTCGACTCACGTCCTGTGCTGCCCCGAATTCGGCCCGACTCGCGTCCTGTGCTGCCCCGAATTGTTCGAAACCCCTGGCCTGTGCTGCCCCGAGTTGCTCGAAACCCCTGGCCTGTGAGGCCCCGAAATCGGACACACTATGAGCCAGGGACTCGATGGCCTCAGGCAACCGTGCCACAACCCCCATGAACTCGGTGTGCCGGCGATCCGAGTCCGCGGACATTTGATCGAGGAGGCGCACCTCCTGGGCGAGGACCGTCTCCAGACTGGAGGCCGGACTCTCCCTCTGGGGAGAAGGCCGCCGAGCTGCCTGACCCTTCCCGCGTGGCTGGACGCCACTGGGCACAGGAGCTACACCCCCCTGCAACACTTCCCCCTGGCTCTCCTCCAGGGAAGACGTGTCCCCTCCATTGCCATCCCCTGGCGTGGATGAGGGTTCCCCCGATGGGCCGCCTTCCTCTTGCTCCTCCTCGTCCTCCTCTTCCGAGGGACTGTCACTGGCAGCTTCAGGGACCTCCTCCTCACCAGCTGAAAGCAGGAAGGCACAAGAGTAGCTTTAGAGTGAGGACAGGGCGTCAGCGAGGGAGGCATGAGTGGTGGCATTCAGCGCATTGGTCGGACAGTGACAAAGGATGTAGAACTGAAGCACAAGGGGAGCGAGAGAGGTCCAAAAGGTTATGTCCTTACCATTGGGGCCCAGCACAGGGTCGGCATCTCCACATGCAACGGGGCCAATCAGCCGGCCACCCATGAGTCGACCCACGCGCTCCTCCAGGTCACTGAGCTGCTGGAACTGGGGACGGCCTCCCCCGGTGTCAGTCCGGCTCCTCAGATTCTGGGCCAGCTTGGCCTGCAAGAGAAAGGACGGCCTCTAAGTACAGTGTGGTGCCCTGTTGTTGTGTGCACTGTCTCCCATGGTCGAATAGCTTGGCCAGTGTGGTGCCCTGTTGTTGTATGCACTGCCTCCCATGGTCAAATAGCTTGGCCAGTGTGGTGCCCTGTTGCTGTATGCACTGCCTCCCATGGTCGAATAGCTTGGCCAGTGTGTAAAGTGCAGAAAGTGCAATTGATGTTCATGCCAGTGCCATAGCTGCTGATGAGGGCTGGCCATTAGGGCTTTGAGGTCCCTTTGCCCATAATGTGAGGTGCACATGCAAGGATGAGGAGGACACTGGAAAGGGTACTCACCCTGACAATCCGAGTGAGGTCGTTAAACTTTTTCCGGCATTGGACACCAGTCCTGGGGACATCGCAGGTGGCTGTGACCCTCTGGGCGATATCCCTCCAGGCTCTCCTGTACATCCTGGTGGCAGGCTTCTTGCCACTGTCCGGGAACAAGATATGGCGTCTCCTCTCCAAAGCCCTAACCAGCACCTTTAAATCATGGGCAGAGAAGCGCTGCGCTCGCTCACGGGCCCTCTGCATCCTTCCTGGCGCTATTTCTCTCCAGCAGCAGTGTTTAGGCCTAGCTGGAGGGCTGCAGTATCCAGGGCGTGGCAGCAGACCAAGTCGACCCTTCCCCCTTTAAGAGCTGGCCGGCGCCAGGGTGTCTGCTCTCAATCAAGAAATGACCGCACCTGCGCTGCGCCCGGCCTCGGCGGTATCACTCTGCACCGCCGGCTTAGCGCCTAAAGATAGCCGTGCATCGCCAGTTTTAGCGCTCGAACAAACTCCTTGGCCAAAGCTACTGAATATCGGCGAAGTGGCCTCCACTTTGCGCCGGGCGCAAACTTTAGCAGCCGCCAGACTTTACAGCCCCAAAAGTGGCTAGACTGAATTTCTAGGCCCAAGTCTTTTAAAATCTTGCACGCTTTTGGTCACGAGATGCGGACGCCATCTTTTGGGTACCTTTTTTAAAAATGTCCATGCAGGGTCCCTTTTATTAATAACCTTGGGGGAAACGTGGGAATTTTGCGAATCTTACAGGAGGAGCAGGAGTGTTTCCCCCGGCCCAACAAGCTAACTAGCTTCCCTCCCCACAATCGCCTGACGTTCACCCCCTGATCTCCCTCCTGCGATCTGCCCCCACCTCTGACCACCATCTGCCCCGCCCCCCGAACACCCTCTCCACCTCACCGATCTCGCCTCCCCCCCGGCATCATGAGATCTCCCCAACCACAACCTCCCCCTCCCTACCTACCTGCTGCTTAGCTGCATCCTTCGGCTGCAGGCTTTCCCACCTGACATGAAGCAGCCTGTCAATCAGGCTGGCTTTCGGGCAGGAAACCTGCAGAAAAGATTTTAGAAACATAGAAACATAGAAGATAGGAGCAGGAGTAGGCCATTCGGCCCCTCGAGCCTGCTCTGCCATTCAATGAGATCATGGCTGATCATCCAAACTCAGTACCCTGTCCCTGCTTTCTCCCCATATCCCTTGATTCCTTTAGTCTTGAGAAAAATATCTAACTCCTTCTTGAATATATTTAATGAATTGGCCTCAACTACCTTCTGCGGTAGAGAATTCCACAGGTTCACCACTCTCTGGGTGAAGAAATTCCTCCTCATCTCTGTCCTAAATGGCTTGCCCCTTATCTTTAGACTGTGACCTCTGGTTCTGGACTCCCCCGCCATCGGGAACATCCTTCCTGCATCTAGTCTGTCTAGTCCAGTTAGAATTTTATAAGTTTCAATGAGATCCCCTCTCAATCTTCTAAACTCCAGCGAGTATAAGCCCAATCGACCCAATCTCGCCTCATACGTCATTCCTGCCATCCCAGGTATCAGTCTGATGAATCTTCGCTGCACTCCCTCCATGGCAAGAACATCCTTCCTCAGATAAGGCGACCAAAACTGCACACAATACTCAAGGTGTGGTCTCACCAAGACCCTGTAGAACTGCAGCAAGACATTGTTGTTCCTGTACTCAAACCCTCTCGCTACGAAGGCCAACATACCATTTGCCTTCTTAACCGCCTGCTGCACCTGCATGCTTACCTTCAGCGACTGGTGCACAAGGACACCCAGGTCTCGTTGCACTTCCCCTTCTCCCAATCTATTGCTGTTCAGAAAATAATCTGCCTTCCTGTTTTTGCCACCAAAGTGGATAACCTCACATTTATCCACATTATACTGCATCTGCCATGCATCTGCCCAATCACCCAACCTGTCCAAATCATACTGGAGTTTCTTGGCATCCTCCTCACAGCACACACACCCACCCAGCTTTGTGTCATCTGCAAACTTGGAGATATTACATCTAGTTCCCTCGTCTAGATCATTTATATATATTGTGAATAGCTGGGGTCCTAGGACCGATCCCTGCGGTACCCCACTAGTCACTGCCTGCCACTTGGAAAAAGACCCGTTTATTCCAACTCTTCGCTTCCTGTTTGCCAACCAGTTCTCTATCCAAGTCAGTACCTTGCCCTCAATCCCATGTGCTTTAACTTTACATGCTAAGCTCTTATGCAGGACCTTATCAAAAGCCTTCTGAAAGTCCAAATACACCACATCCACTGGTTCTCCCTTATCTATTTTACCAGTTACATCCTCAAAAAATTCCAGTAGATTAGTCAAACACGATTTACCTTTTGTAAATCCATGTTGACTTTGTCCGATCCTGTCAATGTTTTCCAAGTGCTCTGCTATTACATCTTTTATAATGGACTCTAGCATTTTCCCCACTACCGATATCAGGCTTACCGGTCAATAATTCCTCACTTTCTCTCTACCCCTTTTTTGAACAGTGTTGTAACATTAGCTACCCTCCAATCCATGGGAAACGTTCCAGAGTCTATAGAATTTTGGAAGGTGACCAGCAATGCATCTACTATTGCTAGTAACATTCCCCAATCAATCCTACCCAACTCGCGTCTCATGCCATCGTAGTTTCCTTTATTTAAATTCAGGACCCTTGTCTCTGAGTCAACTACTTCACTCTCCATCTTAATGAAGAATTCTATCATATTATGATCGCTCCGCCCCAAGGGGCCTCGCACAACAAGATTGCTAATTAATCCTTTTAAAGACATCCTGCAGTAAATATCTGCAGGACCCTCCGGGAAACCCGCACTTCCGGGTTTCCCATCTAGAAATCCAGCTCCCGCTCTGAATGCATCTCCCTGTAAATATCGGGGCCAATTGGTTCCAAGTTAAAGTTCCACTTTTATCATCCTTGGCTCAGTGGCAGCACTTTCATCTCTGAATCTGACGGTTGTGTGTCCCCACTCCCGACACATTGCCCCGATATTAATGGGGAGCCGGGGAGGGTGCGGTGGAGGCGGAATTCATTCAAAGAACCTGGCAAGACTGGGGACGTGTAGGTCCAGCCGATCTTGACGGCAGGGCCTCTTTAACATATTGCAGCTCCAACTCCCGCCTGGCTGCCAACCAAAGGGACAGCCTAGCGGGCGGTGAGAGGGTACACCAGTGGCTGGAGGCTGCAGCCGGGGATCCTTGGGTACTGTCCTCGCTAATGGGAAGAGAACTCGTGAGGTGATCGGGAGGGGTCACGGAGGTCGGTGATCGAGAGGGGTCGGGGGAGGTCGGTGATCGAGTGGGCTGGCGGGCGGGTAAGGCTGGAGGTTGGGGCTGGGTATGGCTGAAGGCTTCCTTGTGGGGCCTTGGGGAGTACTCCTGCTCCTCCTCCTGGCCCACAAGGAGTACTAAAAGAGCCAGCAGCTCCCGCCTTGGATCAGCTGCCAGGAATGTCACAGGTTGGGCTTCACGCTCACTTACAATTAAATTTAAGTTGCAGCACCAATAATGTCATCAGGCCATGACTTTGGTATGTTAATTAGGCCCACATCAGCCTTTTGCGGAGCCTTGTCCATGGGCTGATTCCTGCTCTTTAAAATTTAAAGGGCCAGGAATGGTGCCGGGTTGGCATTGGGCTGCTTGATCCTGATATTTTAACCCCCTCCCCCACACCAACTCTCTCCTGCTTGTCATGTGGGGGTCAAAATTGAGGCATTGAATGGGAATTTTCACGGAGCTGCAACAGTTCCTCTGCCGTAACTTTGCTGGAAGTGCGACGAAAATCCCATTTGCGCGCATTAATGGGGCTTCCGTCGCACATCTGGTGAAGTTACGGTGCATTACTGAAGGAATGCTGCACTGTCAGAGAGGCTGTTGTTCAAATGAGATGTTAAACCAAGGTGCTGTCTACCTATCGGGGTAAACGATCCCATTGCACCAGGTGAAGAACAGCATGGGAGGTTGTGGTGTATGTGCCTTTAAGTGCAATTGTGGTGTATGTGCCTTTAAGAGCCCCAGGTGTGCGTAATGCCGGTAATTGCCACTTGGGCTATATAAGCCTGTGTATTGTGTATATCCTTTAGAACCCCCCCCAGACTTGCTTAGTAAATACCTATGAACCAACTCCTGTCTTCAGTGTCTTTATCTACACACGGACACTACAGAGGTGTTGTGGCCAATATTTATTCTTCAACGAACACTACCAAAAACAGATTATCTGGTTATTTATGTCATTGCTGTTTGAGGATTGTTGTTGTGCTAAAGTTAACTGAGCGTTTGCCGACATTACAACAATAATTACATCTCAAACATAATTCATTGACTGTAAAGTGTTCTGGGACCTTCTGATGACCTGAAAGTTCCCAAATAAATACAAATTTCTGTTATTCTTTACCAGTGTGAAAGATTGCTGCTAATACCAGTGTGAAAGATGCACAACTGGCCTTCTGAGAAATACTGCTGAGTTTATTGCAGCACATCTATTGCCGATTGCTAATTATGTTATAATAAGTCATTTAACATTCTCACCATTGGTAGAAGTTAATTGACTGCAGAAAAGACTCTCAGTAATTGTTACTTCAACTATTCTACACCCTCTTAATGATCTTCTACACACAGGAATGATTTGGAAATGGAACGAAGACTGTAAACGTGCCTTCCATAAATGTAAAGACTTAATCACATCCGAGAAAGTTTTGGCTCATTACAACCCATCACTACCAATCAGACTGGCGTGCGATGCATCCCCTTACGGCATAGGAGCGGTATTGTCCCATAGATTCCCTGATGGCTCGGAACGGCCGATAGCTTTTGCGTCACGCTCATTGAACTCAGCTGAGCGTAACTATTCCCAGATAGACAGGGAAGCACTCAGCCTGGTATGGGGAGTGAAGAAATTCAACCATTACCTACACGGACAAAAATTTACCTTGCTGACTGACCATCAACCCCTCATCTCCATATTCAACCCTAAGAAAGTTGTCCCCATTATGACGGCACAAAGACTACAGAGGTGGTCCCTTTTTCTAGGGGCACACCAATACAACATTGAATACAAAGGGTCAAAACAGCATGGGAATGCTGACGGTTTATCGCGCCTGCCGTTGCCAACGATAGAAGAGGCACCTACAGTAGACCCAGTAGAGATATTCCACTCTACCATAGTGGAATGTCTACCGGTGACAAATTCTGCCATTGAAAGGGAGACCAGAAATGACCCTACTCTCTCACGGGTCTACGATTTAACAATGAAGGGATGGCCAGCACATGGCGAACCACTGTTGCCAGCATTCTCACAAAGAAGAGAACAGCTGTCAGTATGCCGAGGAACCTTGATGTGTGGATCCAGAGTGGTGATTCCACCCAAACTCCAGGATAAAGTGCTAAAGGAGCTTCACGAGGGGCATCTGGGTGGAGTGAAAATGAAGAACCTAGCTAGGGCGTTTGTATGGTGGCCAGGTATCGATGGAGACATCGAAGACATGACCAAGAGCTGCCTAGGATGCCAGAAGGTCCAAAATGCTCCACCACAGGCCCCTCTACATCCATGGGAGTGGCCCTCATCTCCCTGGCAAAGGGTGCACATCGACTTTGTTGGTCCATTTATGGATTCAATGTTCTTAATCGCAGTTGATGCACACTCCAAGTGGCCGGAGGTAATAAAGATGTCCTCCACCACCACGGAAAAAACCATCACAGTATTAAGGACCATATTTGCCAGGAATGGGCTGCCGGAACAGATATGTTCTAATAATGGACCGCAATTTGTGTCCGAAGAATTCAGAAAGTTCTTAAAGAACAATGGGGTAAAGCACTACACGTCCGCCCCATACCATCCCGCCACCAATGGATTGGCTGAAAGGTTTGTCCAGACCTTTAAGAAGGCCATAAAGGCCATGGGTAATGAAGACATAAAACTTCAGCACAAGGTGGATAACTTCTTATTTGCATATAGGAATGCAACACATATGGTTACAAACCAAACTCCCGCCATGATGTTCTACAATAGAAACCTAAGATGCCGGCTGGATTTGGTCAAGCCCAACATCCGAAGGGACGTGGAGAACCGGCAGTTTCAGGGCATGAATGAAAGGCCAACTAGGGCCTTCCAGATAGGCCAACCGGTTTTGGCCCGGGACTACCGTACCGAGAAATGGCAGCCTGGAACTATCTGCACACGACTAGGACCACTGATGTATACCGTGGACATCGGAGAAAGCATAATAAGGCGCCATGCTGACCAAATCATCAAGTCATCCGAAAAGGGACAACCTACACCACCACGCTATACATCTAACGATGAAGTAGAGATACCCATATCTACCTCCGATCCGGTGATACTGGAACCCGACGAACCCGACACTGGCCTTCAAGCCGAATCAGCCTTGCCAGAAGAACCTACTACACCACCAGAAACTACTACACCCCCGAGGCGTTATCCGGACCGAGTCAGGAAGCCTCCTGAGAGACTAACTTATAATTAATTAATACAGCAATGTATATTATTTTGCATATAACATGTAATTAATAATTACTTAAAATATGATGTACTAGTTAGCTAGAAGGGGAGGAATTGTGGTGTATGTGCCTTTAAGTGCAATTGTGGTGTATGTGCCTTTAAGAGCCCCAGGTGTGCGTAATGCCGGTAATTGCCACTTGGGCTATATAAGCCTGTGTATTGTGTATATGCTTTAGAACCCCCCCCAGACTTGCTTAGTAAATACCTATGAACCAACTCCTGTCTTCAGTGTCTTTATCTACACACGGACACTACAGTGGCAACGAAGTGGAAACGGACTTACCTGCAATTCGGCAGCACCTCAAGGACATCGATTCCTCCAGCGTCCAGAAGACTCAAGGAAGTAATAGAAACTGTGGTTTCACCAGCTGGCCAAGCTGGTGGCAGGTACTGCGCTAATCCTTCCTGGGCGTCAGGCTGGGGCTCCAGCGGCGGGCTCTACAGCTGAGACAGGCAGCGAAATCGGAGGCAAGCAATAACAGACTGGGAGGGTGCGCTCGGGAGACGGCCGGCGCGGCAAGCAGGTCAGCGTTTAGACCTCCGTCGGGAACGAGTCTCCAACAGTGAATAAACGGAAACCACAGTAAAACAGCGTTGTTATCGGTAGCAGCGGCGGGAAAGTGCAGGAAGCGCCATATCGTTGCTACAGGGAGAAAAAAAAAGCGCGGGAAGCGCCATATCTTTTTTGAAATGCCTAAGTCTGGCAATATTGATGCTTTTGATAACGAAACAGAGCCTAACTTTGGCAATATTGATGTTTTTGATAACAAGATAGAGGATTGGACCACATATGTAGAAAGAGTGGAGGTGTTTTGCACCGCAAATGAAATAGAAGATGAAAAAAAAGCTTCAGTGCTTCTGGATCTAATGGGCGCAGAAACATACAAGCTGTTACGCAACTTAATCACTCCAGCCGAACCGATGGACAAGAATTTTGAGGAGATTGTTGATACCCTACACTGCCAATTCGAGGCAGGACTGGCAGATTCTCTGCAAGACAAATTCATCTGCGATCCCCTAAGTGTAGAAACACAAAAAAAGGTATCTTCTGGAAAAGATTTAACACTGGACAAGGCTTTCAGTGCAATAGGAGCGGCAAAGATACAGCAAAGGCCACAGGACTTCGGCACCCATGAAATGACACGGGGTTTCGAGAGATGTTATCGCTGCGGCAGATCCAACCATGACCAGAGGGATTGTTGGTTCAAAGAAAAAGCATGCAGGCGATGCGGAAAGATGGGACACATTCCACGTGTATGCCGATCTGAAAATAAAAAATCCACTAACGGGAAAAGAATCAATAAGGAAAAGCACAGAAAGGTACAAATGATGACGGACAGTAGCTCCAAAGACCAGAAGAGCGATAGCGACTCCGGAAACAAGAGACTAAGCTCTCTCAAATTACATAATGTAATTGCCAATGAAGATTACCAGACCATTTGGGTTACCCTCATAATAGCAGGGTCCCCAGTTAAAATGGAGCTAGATACAGGATCAGCTCTAACCGTAATAAATCGACGAGATTACGAGAGGCTATTTTCGCATATACCTCTAAAAGACACATCCATTATCTTAAAAACATATACGGGGCAGAAAGTATACCCCAAAGGAAAAATAAAGGTGCCTGTGGTATACAACGGCAAAGAAATACAAAAGTTGTATTTATACATTCTACAAGATGGTGGTCCACCGTTGTTGGGACGTGAATGGATAAGGAAGATACGTTTAGACTGGCACTCCATTCAGGCACTGACGGTGACCAGTAAGGAAAAAAACAATGATGACATCATACCTGAACGATTAAAAGACATCTTGGCCAACGCCAAAGAAGTGTTTCAAGAGAAACTAGGAACCTTGAAAGGCATCACCGCCTCAATAAAAGTGGAAGATGCAGCAATTCCAAAATGTTTTAAGGCAAGACCGGTGCCATACGCAATACGTCCGGCAGTCGAGGCAGAGCTGGAGAATTTGGAAAAGGCAGGCGTATTATCCAAAATAGATTGGAGCGAATGGGCAACGCCCATCGTTCCAGTCATGAAAAAAGCATTGAAAATAACTCGGAGGAACAGAGAAAAATTCGCATCTGTGGGGACTTTAAGGTGACTGTAAACCCGGTCCTTCACATGGTACAGTATCCTCTTCCGAGGATAGAAGATATTTTCGCCTCACTATCCGGAGGAAAACGTTTCACAAAAATTGACTTGGCACAGGCATATCTACAGATGGAGGTTGAGGAGACCTCTAAAAAGTATCTCACAATAAACACACACAAAGGCCTGTACCAGTACAATCGACTGGTTTTTGGAGTAGCATCAGCTCCAGCTATCTGGCAAAGAGCTATGGAGCAAGTCCTGCAAGGGATTCCGGGGACTCAGTGTTACCTAGACGACATCCTTATAACAGGAGAAAACGACAACGAGCACCTTGCCAATTTGGAGCAGGTGCTCACTAGGCTGAAAGAACGGGGCCTACGAGCAAATCGTCCCAAGTGCGAATTTTTCCAAAATCAGATATCATATTGTGGCCACATAATTAATAAGGAAGGGTTGCATAAGTCACCTGAAAAAATTGAAGCAGTTATAAAAGCCCCAGCACCTGAAAATGTTTCACAATTGAGGTCATTCCTGGGATTAATAAATTACTATCATACATTTTTACCGAACTTATCAACTATTCTACACCCTCTTAATGATCTTCTACACACAGGAATGATTTGGAAATGGAACGAAGACTGTAAACGTGCCTTCCATAAATGTAAAGACTTAATCACATCCGAGAAAGTTTTGGCTCATTACAACCCATCACTACCAATCAGACTGGCGTGCGATGCATCCCCTTACGGCATAGGAGCGGTATTGTCCCATAGATTCCCTGATGGCTCGGAACGGCCGATAGCTTTTGCGTCACGCTCATTGAACTCAGCTGAGCGTAACTATTCCCAGATAGACAGGGAAGCACTCAGCCTGGTATGGGGAGTGAAGAAATTCAACCATTACCTACACGGACAAAAATTTACCTTGCTGACTGACCATCAACCCCTCATCTCCATATTCAACCCTAAGAAAGTTGTCCCCATTATGACGGCACAAAGACTACAGAGGTGGTCCCTTTTTCTAGGGGCACACCAATACAACATTGAATACAAAGGGTCAAAACAGCATGGGAATGCTGACGGTTTATCGCGCCTGCCGTTGCCAACGATAGAAGAGGCACCTACAGTAGACCCAGTAGAGATATTCCACTCTACCATAGTGGAATGTCTACCGGTGACAAATTCTGCCATTGAAAGGGAGACCAGAAATGACCCTACTCTCTCACGGGTCTACGATTTAACAATGAAGGGATGGCCAGCACATGGCGAACCACTGTTGCCAGCATTCTCACAAAGAAGAGAACAGCTGTCAGTATGCCGAGGAACCTTGATGTGTGGATCCAGAGTGGTGATTCCACCCAAACTCCAGGATAAAGTGCTAAAGGAGCTTCACGAGGGGCATCTGGGTGGAGTGAAAATGAAGAACCTAGCTAGGGCGTTTGTATGGTGGCCAGGTATCGATGGAGACATCGAAGACATGACCAAGAGCTGCCTAGGATGCCAGAAGGTCCAAAATGCTCCACCACAGGCCCCTCTACATCCATGGGAGTGGCCCTCATCTCCCTGGCAAAGGGTGCACATCGACTTTGTTGGTCCATTTATGGATTCAATGTTCTTAATCGCAGTTGATGCACACTCCAAGTGGCCGGAGGTAATAAAGATGTCCTCCACCACCACGGAAAAAACCATCACAGTATTAAGGACCATATTTGCCAGGAATGGGCTGCCGGAACAGATATGTTCTAATAATGGACCGCAATTTGTGTCCGAAGAATTCAGAAAGTTCTTAAAGAACAATGGGGTAAAGCACTACACGTCCGCCCCATACCATCCCGCCACCAATGGATTGGCTGAAAGGTTTGTCCAGACCTTTAAGAAGGCCATAAAGGCCATGGGTAATGAAGACATAAAACTTCAGCACAAGGTGGATAACTTCTTATTTGCATATAGGAATGCAACACATATGGTTACAAACCAAACTCCCGCCATGATGTTCTACAATAGAAACCTAAGATGCCGGCTGGATTTGGTCAAGCCCAACATCCGAAGGGACGTGGAGAACCGGCAGTTTCAGGGCATGAATGAAAGGCCAACTAGGGCCTTCCAGATAGGCCAACCGGTTTTGGCCCGGGACTACCGTACCGAGAAATGGCAGCCTGGAACTATCTGCACACGACTAGGACCACTGATGTATACCGTGGACATCGGAGAAAGCATAATAAGGCGCCATGCTGACCAAATCATCAAGTCATCCGAAAAGGGACAACCTACACCACCACGCTATACATCTAACGATGAAGTAGAGATACCCATATCTACCTCCGATCCGGTGATACTGGAACCCGACGAACCCGACACTGGCCTTCAAGCCGAATCAGCCTTGCCAGAAGAACCTACTACACCACCAGAAACTACTACACCCCCGAGGCGTTATCCGGACCGAGTCAGGAAGCCTCCTGAGAGACTAACTTATAATTAATTAATACAGCAATGTATATTATTTTGCATATAACATGTAATTAATAATTACTTAAAATATGATGTACTAGTTAGCTAGAAGGGGAGGAATTGTGGTGTATGTGCCTTTAAGTGCAATTGTGGTGTATGTGCCTTTAAGAGCCCCAGGTGTGCGTAATGCCGGTAATTGCCACTTGGGCTATATAAGCCTGTGTATTGTGTATATCCTTTAGAACCCCCCCCCAGACTTGCTTAGTAAATACCTATGAACCAACTCCTGTCTTCAGTGTCTTTATCTACACACGGACACTACAGAGGTGTTGTGGCCAATATTTATTCTTCAACGAACACTACCAAAAACAGATTATCTGGTTATTTATGTCATTGCTGTTTGAGGATTGTTGTTGTGCTAAAGTTAACTGAGCGTTTGCCGACATTACAACAATAATTACATCTCAAACATAATTCATTGACTGTAAAGTGTTCTGGGACCTTCTGATGACCTGAAAGTTCCCAAATAAATACAAATTTCTGTTATTCTTTACCAGTGTGAAAGATTGCTGCTAATACCAGTGTGAAAGATGCACAACTGGCCTTCTGAGAAATACTGCTGAGTTTATTGCAGCACATCTATTGCCGATTGCTAATTATGTTATAATAAGTCATTTAACATTCTCACCATTGGTAGAAGTTAATTGACTGCAGAAAAGACTCTCAGTAATTGTTACTGAGAGTTACTAAAATAGAACTAAGTTAATGTAAAGGGATTTTATTGAGAGTGTTTGATATAGGTCTGTTATATCAGTGTTATAGTGAAGGTGTTATGTCTGGGTGCCATTTGTCAGAGAATTTTAATGAGTGTGTAATAAAGGCTTGCATTTATATAGGCCCAGAAATTCAGGTCGGAGGCTTCCGATCCTGGGCCTCCTCCAACTGCCGGCGCGCAGTGCTTGCGTATCCCAGGGGCGCAGTTAGTTCAAAGCGTCCCCTGGGATCACGTGGGCCATGGAGAGCCAATGGTAGCAGGGAATCTGTATTCATAGATTTGACAGGAAGAGCTGTCAAATCTATGAATACAATTCATCCCCAAAACATCACTAAAACTTCAATAAATTTTTTTTTTTAAATCACATTTTTAAAATAACTATAAATTACATAAAATAACTATTTTAAACAATAATTTAAATTTTTGAAAAAATTAATTAGTTTCTAACGGGGCTAAAAATAAACTTACCTTTCTTTAAAGCATTTAAAAATAATAAACCTGTGGAAAAAATGTTTTAATTTAACTTAAATCACCACTTACCTTGTTAAAAGCAGGCCTTGTGAATGCTTTTTTAAAGTGTACTCTTGGAGACTTACCCTCCCGGAGAAACACACAAAAAAACCAGAAGTTCCAGGCATACGCACTGCCTCTCCGGCGCACGCGTTCGACCTGTGAACCCCTTCCTTTAAGGGAACGGAAGTTCCGGTTTCCCGAGCATGTGCAGTGCATGCACGAAACCGACACTTTTGTTGGGCCTATGCGTGAGTACCCAACGCGTACTCACCGGTGGGTCCCGAAGTTCTGGCCCATAGTGTCTTACCGCATTTCTCAGAAACATCTCACATACAATTAACTACTTAAGAGTGCATTGGCTATTATGTAGGCAATACAGTGACCATTTTTGCTAGCAAGATCCCATAAACAGCAATGAGATGAATGAAGAGGACAAGTTACCAATGGTACAAGGGCACTTAAAAATAAGTCATGGGGAGGAACTTAGTGGATTTAATATTAGTATTAAAAAATGGTAAAGGAGAAAATAATGGGACTTTTGCTAAACAAATCTCCAGGACCTGATGGTTTCCATCCCAGAATATTAAAGGAAATAGGTAAGAAAATTACAGATACATTCGTCATAATTTTCCAAAGCTCTCCAGATTCAGGAATTGTGCCTTTAGGTTGGAAAATTGCAAATGTTACTCCAAATAATTTAAGAAGGGAGGGAGGGAGAAGCAAGGAATTTACAGGCCTGTCAGTTTAATTGTGGGGAAGCTGCTAGAATCTATCATTAGGGACAGACTGAGCATCTGACCAAGTATTAGCTGATCAAAGAGATTCAGTATGAATTTGGTCATGTCTGACTAATCTAGTTAAATCTAGTTAAATGTTTTAAGCAGGATTAACATGGTGGATAGAGGAGTGTCTATGGACATTGGCTATATGGACTTCAGCCATTTGATAAGGTTCCACATAAGTGATTATTAGCAAACGGAAAGCTCCGGGATTTGGAGGGAACCTTGTGATATGGGTTAGTAATTAGTTGGGAGGTAGGAGTCAGAGAGTAGGGATAAATGGAATGCGCTCTGATTGGTGGGATGTGACAAGTAGTGTTTCCCAGGGATCTGTATTGGGGCATCAGCTTTTCACCATATATAACAATGACTTGGATGAAATAGAGAGTTGCCTATCCAAGTTTGCTGATGGCACTAAGTTAGGATGGTGTGGAGATGCCGGAGTTGGACTGGGGTGGACAAATGTAAGAAGTCACACAACACCAGGTTATAGTCCAACAGCTTTATTTGAAATCACAAGCTTTCGGAGCGCTGCTCCTTCGTCAGGTGAAGTCACCTGACGAAGGAGCAGCGCTCCGAAAGCTTGTGATTTCAAATAAAGCTGTTGGACTATAACCTGGTGTTGTGTGACCTCTTACTAAGTTAGGAGGTACAGTAAGTTGTATAGATGGAAGCAGAAAGTTAGAAAGGGACATAGACAGAATAAGTGAGTGGGAAAAACTATGGCAGATGGAGTTCAATGTGGAGAAGTGTGAAGTCATTTATTTTGGATCCAAGAAAGGCAAATCGGAATATTTTCCCAATAGTAAAAGACATGGGGCTATGGAGGAGCAAAGGGATTTAGGTGTCAATGTACAGAAATCACTCAAAACTAGTGCACAGGTACAAAAAGTAATCAAAAAGGCTAATGGCATGTTGGTTTTTATCTCAAGGGAGTTGGAGTAGAAAAGTCAGAAAGTGATGCTTCAGTTGTACAGAGCCTTGGTCAAATTCCACCTTAAGTATTGCATTCAGTTTTGTGCACTGAGCCTCAGGAATGATATATTGGACTTGGAAGTGAGCAACACAGATTGACCAAATGGATACCGTTCTTAAAGGGTTCAATCATGAGGACAGGGTGCATCAACTTGGCTTGTATTTATTTGAGTTTAGATGGTTGAGGGGTGATGTAATAGAGGTGTTTAAAATCATAAAGCGATTTGACGGGGTAGATACAGAGAAACTGTATGGCAGGGGGACTATAGAACAAAAGGGCATGATCTTAAAATTTGAGCTAGGCCATACTGGAGTGAAATAAAGAAGCATTCTGACCCCCAAAAGGCTATGGATGCTGGGTCAATTCAAATTTTCAAGAGTGATATCGAAAGACTTCTGTTAGTTAAGTGTATCAGGAGACATGGAGCAAAGATGGGTAAATAGAGTTGAGATACAGATCAGCAAGCATCTAACTGAATGGCAGAATAGGCTCAATGAGCTGAATAGCATACTCCTGTTCCTATGTTCCAAAGTCCATTATCTGAACACAGTGAGGCCAAGATGTGCAACTTGTTCAAGGTTGAAATAGATTGGTTTTTTTTCTGTCTTTCTTGAGTTGAAAGTACCGAAGGGCCAATTTTCCTGTCCCCTCTGCATTGGGCACCATGCAGAAAGAGCGCATCCAAAGTGCACTCCACCTACAATGACATGAACCCACCTGTATTTCTAGGGCCAGGTCATTTATACCTACTAGATCACCCCCAGCACAATCCCGTCCTCTGGCAGGGCCTAGCACCTGGAAGCTCGGGAGGAAAGTCAGGCACTGGTGGCCTGCAGAAGCGGGAATGGCTTCCAGCATTTGTGCCTCCAGCATCAATCCCTTCCCAGTGAAAACATCAGCTTACTTTGAGTTCCATTGTCTCCCCCACTCTAATTGGATAGGGGCTTGGCCCAGGGCCTAAGGCCCACTTCCTCTGGGTACCCTCAAAATGGGCACACTTCCAGCATTGGGGGAGGAAAATACCCCCTCATGTGTCTTATGTTCATTAATAAATAGACATTCTTATTATGAACACAGCTAGCTTTTGCTAGACACTTTTATTGAGCACATGTGGACTAGGTACTGTATCTGTAGAGGCTTCCATCTTGACTGCTGCCTTGTGGGTAGCCTAGTGCCTCATGGGTAATGTAGTCTTAAACACATACAGCTGGGTAGTGTAGTCTTATACATACAGCTATATACAGCTCTACACAGCTCTACGGCTCCACCTAGTGTCCACTATAGAATGACATGTTATTGATCATTACATCCCCCTTTCTTTGAGATTTAACAAAATCAATATCAATCAACTTTCAGGAAAACAATAACGATAATATCAGTAACACTTTTGTTAGTGCTCTATAAACATAAACATTTTCAAAACAGTCAACACATTTTCAAAGCTTTACATTGTACTCAAAGATTAAGTCTATCAGGCTCTTTTACTTCACGTGTGGATCTTCTCAACACGGGTAAGTCTGATGTGTCTTCATGAGATTGTTTTGGTGGTGAATGACAAGATGGAGTTGCGGCATTGTCATCAATCTGGTCTTGAATAGTCTCTTGTGTTTTTAGGAGGGAACGGCGGTTCCTCCTGAGAATCTGTCCTTCCTCAGTTCTAACAGTGTATGACCATGGTCCTACTTCCTCAAGAACTGTAGCTTTCCTGTTCCATGAATCTGGATCCTCAATCCTGACAACATCATCCCTTGTCAATGGTTTTAGAGTTTTGGATGACTTGTCATAGTATGATTTCTGTTTCAGCTTTAACAGTTGAAGTCTCTGTCTCAGTTCCTCACTTTGCTGTTCTTTTGCACAGCAGGGTAGCGTGGTGCGCAACTTGCGACCCATTAGTAGTTCAGCAGGTGAAGAACCGCAGTCTAAAGGTGAGGCTCGGTAGCTCAGCAGGGCGAGATAAGGATCAGACTTGCTTTCTGTCGCTTTCTTCAGTAGCTGCTTGAGAACTTGAACACCTTTCTCTGCCTTACCATTTGACTGAGCATACAAAGGACTGGATGTGATGTGCTGAAAGTCATAATGTGCTGCAAACTGTTGCCACTCCTTACAGTTGAAGCACGGACCATTGTCGCTAACGGCAATCCTGGGAATTCCATGTCTGGCGAAGATGGATTTCACATGCATTATGACACTGCTTGCTGTGGTGCTTGAGAGCAGCGCCATCTCAGGATAGTTACAATAGTAGTCAATCACTATTAGATAGTCTTTACCATTTAAATGAAAAAGGTCCATACCAACCTGTTGCCATGCTGCTGTTGGTATGTCAGCTACTATCATTGGTTCCTTTGCTTGATTGTTTTGGTGTTTCTGACATGTCTCACATTTGCCTATCATGTTCTCAATGTCCTTATTTATGCCAGGCCAATAAACAGTGGCCTAGAAATTCAGTATAGCCACTTTTGGGGCGGTAAAGTCGGGCGGGCGCTAAATTTAGCGCCCGCCGGAAAGTGAAGGCCACTTCGTCGATATTCAGTAGCTTTGGCCAAGGAGTTTGGGTGAGCGCTGAAACTGGCGTTGCACTCCTATCTTTAGGCGCTAAGCCAGCGGTGCAGACTGATAACGCCGAGGCCGGGCGCAGCGCAGGTGCGGTCATGTTTTGATTGACAGCAGACACCCTGACGCCGGCCAGCTCTTAAAGGGGGAAGGGTCGACTTTGTCTGCTGCCACGCCCTGGATAGTGGAGCCCTGCAGCTAGGCCTGAACACTGCTGGTGGACCCAAATAGCGCCTGAAGCCATGCAGAAGGCCCGTGAACGAGTGCAGCGCTTCTCAGAGCATGCTTTGAGGGTGCTGCTTAGGGGTTTGGAAAAGAAAAGAGAGATCTTGTGCCCGGACAGTGGCAAGAAGGCTCCCAGGAGGCAGTACAGGAGAGCCTGGAGGGAAATCGCCCAGAGGGTCTCAGCCAACAGCGATGTCCCCAGGACTGGTGACCAATGCCGCAAGAAGTACAATGACCTCACTCGGTTGGTCAGGGTGAGTACCCTTTCCAGTGTCCTCCTCATCCTTGCATGTGCACCTCACATTATGGGCAAAGGGACCTCAAAGGCCTAATGGCCAGCCCTCCTCCCGCAGCTATGGCACTGGCATGATCATCAATAGCACTTTCTGCACTTTACACACTGGCCAAGCTATTCGACCATGGGAGGCAGTGCACACAACAACAGGGCACCACACTGGCCAAGCTATTCGACCATGGGAGGCAGTGCACACAACAACAGGGCACCACACTGTACTTAAAGGCCGTCCTTTCTCTTGCAGGCCAAGCTGGCACAGAATCTGAAGAGCCGGACTGTCACCGGGGGAGGCCGTGTCCAGTTCCAGGAGCTCAGTGACCTGGAGGAGCGCGTGGCTCGAATCATGCGTGCCCGGGTGGTTGGCCCCGTAGCTATTGGAGATGCCGACCCTGTGCTGGGCCCCAATGGTAAGGACATGACCGTTTGCACCTCTCTCGTTCCCCTTGCGCTTCAGATCTACATCCTTTGCCACTGTCCCACCAATGCGCATAATGCCACCACTCATGCCTCCCTCGCTGACGCCCTGTCCTCACTCTAAAGCTACTCTTGTGCCTTCCTGCTTTCAGCTGGTGAGGAGGAGGTCCCTGAAGTTGAGAGTGCCAGTCCCTCGGAAGAGGAGGACGACGAGGACCAAGAGGAAGGCGGCACATCGGGGGAACCCTCATCCGCGCCAGGGGATGGCAATGGAGGGGAGACATCTTGCCTGGAGGAGAGCCAGGGGGAAGTGTTGCAGGGGGGTGTAGCTCCTGGGCCCAGTGGCGTCCAGGCACGCGGGAAGGGTCGGGCAGCACGGCGGCCTTCTCCCCAGAGGGGGGAAGTGTTGCAGGGGAGGGCAGTTGTTGGGCCCAGTGGCGTCCAGGCACGCGGGAAGGGTCGGGCAGCACGGCGGCCTTCTCCCCAGAGGGGGGAAGTGTTGCAGGGGAGGGCAGTTGCTGGGCCCAGTGGCATCCAGGCACGCGGGAAGGGTCGGGCAGCTCGGCGGCCTTCTCCCCAGAGGGAGAGTCCGGCCTCCAGTCCGGAGACGGTCCTCGCCCAGGAGGTGCGCCTCCTTGATGAAATGTCCGCGGACTCAGAGCGGCGCCACACCGAGTTCATGGGGGTTGTGGGACAGTTGCCTCAGGCCATTGAGTCCCTGGCTCATAGTGTGGCCGATTTCGGGGACTCACAGGCCAGGGGTGTCGACCAACTCGCGGCAGCACAGGACGCGAGTCGAGAGTTCCTGAGTGGTGCCGTGCAGACACTGGCTGGTCTGATGCGGGCACAGACCAGGGCAGTTCGGGCACTCACTTCTACCACACTTGCTGTGTCACAGAGGCATCGCCAGGGCACCCGCCGCCCTGCTGCAGCACAGCGGTCTGGCCTTCACCAGATTGCTGCGCTTGCTGCAGTGACAGCCCGGCTGAGTGCCAGTGTCTCTGGCGACCAGCGAGCACCTGGCATCAGCCAGCTTGCCCCCATTGCTGCAGCCGCCACTGCCACTCCCCCAGCCAAGCTGCAACGAGCTGCTGCAGAGACTGATGCTGCCCAGCCACAGCTGCAGCAGTCAGCAGCCGGCCCCTCCAGGGCCGGACCTCGTCTAGGCCGACCCCCAAGGGCATCTGCCATCACGCATTGTGCCCCTCAGGAGCCTTCCCCCAGCCTTGCAACACCCACAGGGCCCAGGTTGAGGCGGAGCAACAGGTCGGGCAGGGGCCGGAGAAGACTGCACAAGGACTCGCCCTCTCGGCACACCAAGTAGAGTGTGTTGCCAACTGTTTTTTTATATGGGGGTGTTTGTGTTCTGTATGGGGGGGGCTTATTTTGGTAAGGCCGAAGATGAAGGCAACTGTTTTTTTATATGGGGGTGTTTGTGTTCTGTATGGGGGGGTTTGTCTTGGTTAGGCCGAGGATGAAGGCCAATTGGATGGACAAGTTTTGTTATTCTTCCCCAGGTTCTGGGAGTGAGATATGTTTTTGACTGTTTTTTGGGGGTCTTGTCTGTTTTTCTGTTTCATGTGGGAAGGGCCCTGAGTTTGTTAAATAAAGCTTTTTATTTATTCAGCTTGTCCAGGTGTCATGTTTCAAGTGGTTGTTGCATTAACCGGCTAAGGGCTTGCGGAGCGGCTGCATTCAGGTGCGTTCATTGCCACAAGCCATTCCCTGACAGGGGGCCTAGAAGTGTCGTTCAATAAGCCGCTGGCGGACGGCCCTTGGACCTTGTGGCTCCCTCCTGGGCTGGTACTCCTCCTCCTCCTCCTCCTCCTCCTCATGGTCCTCCTGCTCATCCTCCTGAGGTGGTGGTCCAACGTGAGGTGGCAGTGCCTGAGTCCTGCGGATAGCCAGGTTGTGCAGCATGCAGCAAACGATGACGAACTGGGAGACTCTATCCGGCGAATACTGTAGAGATCCGCCGGAACGATCCAGGCAGCGGAACCGTTGCTTGAGGACGCCAATCGTTTGCTCTATGATGTTCCTTGTGGCTTGATGGCTTTCGTTGTATGCCTCCTCAGCAGGGGTCCTGGGCGCGCGGAGCGGGGTCATGAGCCATGTACACAAAGGGTAGCCCTTGTCCCCAATAAGCCATCCCCTTGGTGGAGGCTGTGCCTCGAACATGTCAGCCACAGTAGTCTGGCGCAGGATAAATGCATCGTGGCTGCTTCCTGGAAAGCGGGCATTGACAGCTAGGATGCGCTGCCTGTGGTCACACACCAGCTGTACATTGAGGGAATGGTAGCCCTTCCGGTTGCGGTAATCCTCGGCATTGTCGATAGGTGCCCGCATAGCCACATGCGTGCAGTCAATGGCGCCCTGCACCATGGGGAAGTCGGCGATCCTGGCAAAACCGACTGCACGCTGCTCCTGCCTCTCTAGGGTCATGGGGAAGGAGATGAATTGGTGTCTCCTTGCGAAAAGGGCATCGGTGACCTGCCGGATGCAGCGATGCACGGCGAACTGGGAGATGTTCGCTATGTCCCCAGCAGCGGCTTGGAAGGAGCCACTTGCAAAAGGTTCAGAGCCACCGTGACCTTCACTTCCACCGACAGAGACGTCCTGCACATCAGCTGTGGACGCAGATCTCTGTGAAGTAGCTGGCAGATCTCTGCAACCACCTCCCTTCTGAAGCGCAGCCTCTTAACACAATGCGCGGCAGTCATGGTGAGATAGGACACCTGCTGCCGGTATTCCCTGAGTGGGTAAGGCCTACGTTGCCGACGCCTGATGGCCCCTCTGCATCTAGGCATTGCTGGCCCTCTCACACAGCGTCTGCGAGCCCTTCGCACATAATGCTGGAACTGAGGGTTGGAACCCCATGCAGCCCCCATAATAAACTTGCAAACAGTGAAATCACAATGAGTCAAATTTCCAAGCTCTGGCCAGAAGCCAAAAATACCTCTCCTATGTTGTCCCAAATCAGTAAGGTCTGCTCCTTGGTCTCTGTCCAGAAATCCAAAGCACTAAAGTCATTGCAGCAAAATGGCTGGCCTTTATAGTTCAGTCTAAGTGCCCTTTAATTATCGCTCCCCGAGGCCCGCAGGGCCTCTGCTGCGTTCCACTTCACAGTTCTTAACAGTGCCACGCCCACATTGGGCGGGCGCCACTGAATTTCCGGTTTGGGGCGCACAAACAGCGTTGCACGACGAAATGACGTCATAAGCTGCGCGCGCAGCTGAGCGGGCGCAAACACTTTGCGCCGACGCTAAATGTCAACTGAAGTTGGGCGTAGGCGCAGATCGGCCTGCGCCCGGGCGCTAAGTGCCTAGCGCTCGAAATCTACCCCTCTTATGGCGCTAACGGCTGGCGAACGCAACTGAATTTCTAGGCCAGTGTCTCTTGCTCTCCTTTTGCATTTTTCAATTCCAAGGTGTCCCTCATGAATCCTTTTGAGCATGTCTTGACGTACAGCCTGTGGAATGACTATTCTGTTCTGTTTTAGTAATAGTCCACTTGCGACACTCAATTCTGACCTGATGTGAAAATATTTTGGACAGGAACCTTTTGGCCAACCATGATGAATGTTCTCTATTACTGTTTTAATACTGTATCTTTTACTGTTTCTTCTGCTATTTGCTTTGATTTTGTTTCTGACACGGGCAGCGCAGCAGTGACCATACTCACATGAACATCCACGTCTTCTTCAGTAGAGCTCACATGACTCATTGTGGGTGCTCGGGATAGTGCATCTGCTAACACTATGTATTTGCCTGGTGTGTAGATCAGTTCAAAGTCATATCTTTGCAGCTTCATCATGAGTCGTTGAATCCTTGGAGACATCTCATTCAGGTTTTTTTTTATGATGGCAACCAAAGGGCTGTGGTCTGTCTCAACTGTGAAGGTGGGAAGTCCATATATGTAGCCATGAAACTTTTCTAGTCCAACTACCAAGCCTAGACATTCCTTTTCAATCTGGGCATATCAACACTCAGTATCAGTCATAGACCTGGAGGCATAGGCAACAGGCTTCCAATCTTCACCCTCTGCTTGTAGCAAGACCGCACCTAGGCCATCTTTTGATGCATCCGTTGACACTTTGATTCTTTTTGTTGGGTCAAAGAAGGTGAGTACAGGTGTGGTTGTCAGCACTGTTTTGAGGTTTATCCACTCTTGTTCAAGTCTTTCTGTCCATGCGAACTCATTTGTTTTATGTAGCAAGTCTCGCAGACAGGCTGTCTTGGCTGACAAGTTAGGAATGAACTTTCCAATGAAGTTTATCATCCCCATGATGCGTAGCACTCCTTTTTTGTCAGTGGGTCGGGACATTTTGAGTATGGCGTTTACTTTTTCCATATCTGGCTCTATTCCTTTACCAGATAGATTATCTCCTAGGAAAGTGACTTCCTGGACGCCAAACTGACACTTGGCTTTGTTGAGCTTCAGTCCATTCCGGCGTATGCTCTGTAGCACTTTAGTCAGTCTCTCATTGTGTTCTTTCAGTGTGGAGCCCCAGATGATGATGTCATCAACATAGACCCGAACTCCTTCCAGACCTTCAATTATGTGTTCCATCGCTCTATGAAAGATTTCAGATGCAGTTATTATCCCGAAAGGCATTCTGAGGAAATAATACCTGCCAAATGGTGTGTTGAAGGTACAGTATTTGGTGCTCTCTTCATCCAGTTTTAGTTGCCAAAATCCTTGTGAGGCATCGAGCTTTGTAAAGTATCTGGCACCTGACATTTCACTGGTGATTTCTTCTCGCTTGGGAATCTGGTAGTGTTCACGTTTTATGTTTGCATTTAAGTCCTTTGGATCCATGCATATTCTTAGATCATTGTTCTTTTTCTTTACACATACCATGGAGTTAACCCAGTCTGTCGGCTCTTCGACTTTCCTGATGACTCCTAGTGTGGTCATTCTGTCCAGTTCATTCTTGAGCCGGTCACACAGGGGTGCTGGAACTCTTCGTGGAGCATGTACCACTGGCTGAGACTCCTGCTTTAGCTGGATCTTGTAAGTGAATGGTAGAACTCCAAATCCTTTGAACACATCCTGGAAATTATTCACTACAGAATCCACCGAGTCATCTGGTCTGCTTATGGCACAGTTTATACGGTAGACTCTCTTGACCAGTTCTAAGTCCTCACAAGCTTTGTCACCCAGTAGTGAATCAAGCCTTTCAGCCACAACAGAAAACATGAGATGATGCACTTTGCCTTTGACTGTCACTTTAAGTCTGCATACACCTAAGCTATCTATTTTCTGTCCATTATAGTCCTTCAGTAGTACTGACTTTTTCTGTATTTTGGGCTTTTCTTTCATATTGTTAATGTCACTCATACTGATTAAGTTTGCTTTTGCCCCAGTGTCTAGTTTCAAGGTAACTAATGCTCCATTTACCTGCAGTGGGATCATCCATTTGTCCTCTTTTACTGCATTAACTTTATGTTCAGCATTGTCCATTTCTGAGGGCTGCACATTTTCTGTATCCTTTTTGATATTGTCACATGACACCATTCCTACAAAAAATGTCTCACTTAAATCAGTGGCCTCAATTACATTAACTTGTTGCCCTTTCTTAGTTTGTACTTTTGAAAAGCATTGTTTGGCAAAGTGATTCTTTCCATTACACTTTGTGCACATTTTTCCAAACGCTGGGCATTGTCTTAATTGGTGTTTGTAACCACAGCATTTACAATTAAAATTTTCATCCTCCGATTGCTTTTCATTTCTGTTCTGCCCATGTTTCTTCCCCTTATAGGACACAGCACCGACAGTAGCATTATCACTCATTACAATCGCATCATTATTGATTTCACTGAAAGTCTTCGTGTGCTTTCGAGCTAGCTCGCTGGCTTGGCATATTTTCACCGCATTTTCCAAATTTAGTTCAGTTTCTCTCAACAGACGTTCCCTGACTTTTTTATCATGAATACCAAACACAATCTGGTCACGAATCATGGATGCTTTGAGCTCAGAGAAATTACATGTCTGTGCTTTCAGTTTCAGATCAGTTATAAAGCTATCAAAAGTCTCATTTTGCTGCTGTGTCCGAGAACAGAAGATGTATCTTTCATAGGTCTCATTCTTTTTGGGAGAGCAATGTGCATCAAATTTTTTTAGCACATCTTCTAATTTTACTATGTTCTCCTCTGGATTAAATACAAATGTATTAAATACCTCTATCGCCTGTGGGCCTGCAACCATAAGCAGCAACGCTATCTTCCTTGCATCTGGCTTTGTACCGAGTCCGATGGCTGCAATGTAGAGTTCAAATTGTTGTTTAAAAGTCTGCCAATTGTAGTCAATTTTTTCTGTGAGTTTCAAACGCTCTGGTGGCTTCAAATTCTCCATGCCGCTTTTCACAATTTTCAGCAGATCTTCACCATCCTGGTACCATCTTATGTTCATTAATAAATAGACATTCTTATTATGAACACAGCTAGCTTTTGCTAGACACTTTTATTGAGCACATGTGGACTAGGTACTGTATCTGTAGAGGCTTCCATCTTGACTGCTGCCTTGTGGGTAGCCTAGTGCCTCATGGGTAATGTAGTCTTAAACACATACAGCTGGGTAGTGTAGTCTTATACATACAGCTATATACAGCTCTACACAGCTCTACGGCTCCACCTAGTGTCCACTATAGAATGACATGTTATTGATCATTACAATGTGTAGCCATGAAAATGCCAAAAGAAAGTAAAAGGGGTGGAATCATGGGGTTTTGCCCCTTTTACCTATGCCTTATAGCCATGGAATAATCATGTGGAAAGTTTAGGAAAATTGGTCAAAGCATATCAGAAAGTTGGGCATTTTTTTTAAGAAATGAAAGTGTTGAAGCCTTCCTTTTTCTCCTAGCCCAAGTGTCACCAGAACACACGCCTCCAGGATCCAAGAGGGTGGTTTACCTGTTGCCAGCCTCATGTAATGCCTTTCTTCAGCCAGCCCTTTCATGTAGCCCACATGTCTAATAATTTGTGTCAGATTGGCTCAGTTGGCAGCACTTCTGCCTGAATCAAAAGGTAGAGGGCTCAAGTCCCACTTGAGGGTTTGAGCACATAAATTAGGCTGACACGTTAGTCTCTCCTCAAACCCTGGAGCGCTTTGCTGATCGCTGTCCCAATACTGTATGAGCAAAGCTGACCATTTTCGAGTGAGGTCACTGAATCTCAATTCAACTCCAGATCAAATCTAGTAGTCTGAATAGACTGTATATCATGTGTGCTCATAGGTTGAACTTCTACCCACGAGTGCTATGGTAAATTCTTTCATCTGGACCGAATGTGGTAATGACTCTTTGCAAATGACAATGCTTTCCAGAGAGCTAGATTTTTCTTTAAAAGATCCTGCAGAGGCAATACAGCACATCAGCACATTATATGCCGCAGGGTGGTAGCATATGGGTCTGCAAACACGATTTCCCCTGTTATTGCAGATAGATAAGCATTCAGTGCAGGTGGGGCTTCTCACCCACATGGTGAAGGAGGGGAGGAAAAAACTGTAAGGAGGCGAAATTAGATAGCCCCTGATAATGGGTGCAGGGATGGCGATACACGATTAACCGGCGCCCGTTGATTGAAATGCAGCCAGCATAGTGGTGCCTGCTCATTAATATAATGTCAGCGTCCAGCCAGCACTAACCACGCTGTTCATTGGCTGGATGGATCAGCAGGGGGCCAATATCGTAACTTGCTAGCACCAATTAAAGCTAGCCTGCACTGTTTAAAGCTAGCCCGCACCTCTTAAAGGGGAGGTACATTGTGGTTGGAGCAGGTGCTGGGAGTATTGGAGGAAGTGAATCTGACCTGGGAAACAGTGAGGAATGGCACAACATGGGAGAGTGCGGGCTCCAAGGATTTTCGATGCTGCACTGGAGGCCTTGCTGGAGGAGGTGGAAAGGAGATGTCCTGTATCCACAGGGGGCAAGGAGGCTCTCCAGACACACACTCAAAAGGCAATGGGAGAGATTGTCATGGAAGTCAATGCCAGGAGTCAAGCTCTGAGGATCTGGATGCAGTGTTGCATGAAGTTCAATGACCTTACACAAATGGTCAGGGTCAGTGAATGCTCTTCAAATGCCACATCCTATCAACTGCAGCACTAGCCACAGCCACTGCTCAATTCACCAAACCCCATCACCCACCTATGAACAATCTCTATCAATTGGGACTCATACCTAACATGGATAGCTTCACTTCACCCTCACACACTTAACACTGCTGCAAGCCTCACACCCACAGCTCACAGTTTGCACACACTGCCAGCTATTCAACCATGACAGCCACATCACCCAAACAGATTGCACAACACTCACTGACACACTTTCCTGTCTCTTGCAGGACAAGGTGGTGCACAACTGGAGGCAGCAGCAGCTAACCTGTGGGGAACAGGCGCTTCTACATGATCTAACCCTCATGGAGGACACAGTGCAGGCCATTATTGGAATGGCCATGCTGAGGCCATGGCCAGTGGCAGGGCGGAAACTATCAAAGATGACGTTATCCTCATACCTAATCCTCCTTCTCACATCCCACTTCCCCCTCATCCCACAATCACTTCAGATTTACAAGCGGCAGGTGCTGTAATAATGCACCTGTTACACCCCACTCCCCTCACCACAACCTTACCCTTGTGCCTTTCTCCTTTCACGAACTGCAACCTACTCAGGCAGTGGTGGAACAGCAAGAAGACAGCGATGATGAAGACACACTGACATTCAATTTCACACCCGCAGCCACCAGCTCAGATACTGAGACTGCACGTAATTTAGAGGATAGCATAGAGGCGGGATCTGCATGTGGTGAGACACCGGGCACGAGTGGCCTGCAGCCAGAGTAGGGGGCAAAAATAGCACAGGTGCCAGCTCGTCGGAGGGCGAGGTTGCACACGGGTTCCGCTGCAGAGGACTCAATGAGGACTTCGATGTGGTAGCTTGAAGAAGAACACTGATGTGTATGCACAACAAAATGCTTGGTGCATTGCGAAGCCTGCCAGAAAACCTGCATGCAATGTCAAGGAGCATGGAGGAGTCTGGCACCAACTTGGCGCAGGGCTTTACACAGAGCTTGGAGCCCATCCTTTCCAGCATGGAAGCGGTGGCCAACTCCATTAGCACACTTGTGGACTCGACCATGATGCAGCGTTTGATGGCTGATATCTCAGCTTCCATTTCAGCACAAGCAGCAGCCACCCAACATCTGAATGCTGCAGTAGAAACTCAGACTGAACATAAGAACATAAAAAATAGGAGCAGGAGTAGGCCATATGGCCTCTCGAGCCTGCTCTGCCATTCAATAAGATCATCGCTGATCTTCGACCTCAACTCCACTTTCCCGCCCTATATCCATATCTCTTGATTCCCCTACAGTCCAAAAATCTATCGATCTCAGCCTTGAATATACTCAAAGACTCAGCATCCACAACCCTCTGGAGCACGAACCTGCTGTCCTCTCTCAGATTGACAGCATTCGTTCCACCACTGCCACTCTGCCAGTGCCCTTGCTCTTGCCTGTCAGCCAGCCAGCCCAGACTGCTGCCGTCCATGCCGAGATGGTGCAGTCTGCAGAAAGGCCTTCTAGGCCCAGAGCTGCGCGAGGTCATCCTCCAAGGTCATCTGCAGTCTCCTCCACTGAAAGTCAGCAGCCTTCCACCAGCCATGCTGCAGCACTGGGGTAGCACTCCGTAGGAACACTAGGATGGGCAAAGGTCTATGGAAGACAGGCTATGGAGTAAGGGAATGCACCAAGGTGATTAGTTTATGTTTGCATACAATATGGCATGATTTGATTTCTATATTTGGTTTGGAATGTTTATTTTGTGGAGGCTTTTATTTTTGCATTGTGGCCAAGCAGATGCTGTGATGGTCAGTGACAGAGGGAAGTTAAGTAATGTGGGACAGTTGGCAGGTCCCATGGAGCAGGTGTTTGGCTGCTTCGTCTTCCTCACATTCCGAGAATGGGAAGAGGCCTGAGAGGAGACCTGGGTTGAGGAGAGGGGAAAATCTACTTTAAAAAATTATAAACTACCAAACAGAAGAGCAGATGACAGTTGCTAATTAATTCCTGCAATGTTTTTAATGTGGAACAGTACGTCATACCAGAACCAGCTCTGCTACTAGGATACCCTGTCACATTGAATCAATTGATCCAAATCTATTGACCAGAGACCAACCACATCTAAACTTAGTTACAGTACAGCATACTGCTCCGCAGCAGTTTACACAGAAGGTGGACTGAATATTGATACCTGGGCAAACTGTTCGTTAACAACCCAAAATTGCATTTAACTCTTTGAGGAACCTGCGGCTTTCAAGTGACACTTCAATCAACACCTGGAGAGTAAGGGGAGAAGGAAGTTCTCCATGTTTCTAATGCTGAATATTACAACAGAGATCTCAGTAGATTTAATTCATCAAGCCGAAAATAAATTCAAAAATTAACCTCAAAACTAATTCAATGTGGTAGGAATTGCTTTGGGCGCAATCGGCAAACTAGATGTAACTTGCGCTCGAAATTGTGCTGTTTCTCCGAAGGGAAGTTATGGTTCAAGTTTCCGTCCAAATTCATTTGCATAATCACAAATGTAAAATTTACATAAGATTGCATAGAATATACAGCACAGAAACAGGCCATTCGGCCCAACCAGTCCATGCCGGTGTTTATGCTCCACTCGAGCCTCCTCCCACCCTTCCTCATCTAATTCTATCAACATAACCCTCTATTCCCTGCTCTCTCAAATGCTTATCTAGTTTCCCCTTTTATGCATCTATACTATTCATCTCAACTACTCTCTGTGGTAGCGAGTTCCACATTCTCACCACTCTCTGGGTTTCTTCTGAATTTCCTATTTGATTTCTTGGTGACTATGTTACGTATATTGATTGCCCTTAGTTTTGCTCTTCCCCACAAGTGGAAACATTCTCTCTCTGTCTACTCTATCAAAACCTTTCATAATTTTAAAGACCTCTATTCGGTCACTCCTCAGCCTTCTCTTTTCAAGAGAACAGGACCCAGCCTATTCATCCTTTCTTGATAGGTATAATCTCACAGTTCTGGTATCATCCCTGTAAATCTTTTTTGCCTCTATATCCTTTTTATAATATGGCGACTAGAACTGTACACAGTTCTCCAAATGTGGTTTAACCAAGGTTCGATACACATTTAGCATAACTTTTCTACTTTTCAATTCTATCCCTCTACAAATAAACACTATTGCGTGGTTTGCTTTTGTTATGGCATTATTGACCTGCATCGCAACTTTTACTAATTTGTGTATTTGTACTCCAAGATCCCTTTGCTCCTCTAACCCATTTAGATTCTTATTTTCTAACTAATATGTGACCTCCTTATTTTTTTATCAAAATGTAACACCTCACACTATGTTGAAATCATTTGCCAATTTTATTTGCATTCTGCAAGTTTATGAATGTCTTCCTGTAATTTGTTGCAGTCCTCCTCAGTGTTGACTATCTCTTCCAATTTGGAGTCGTCCATAAATTTAGAAATTGTGTTTTTGATTCCAAAGTCTAAATTGTTAATATAAATTGTGAACAACAGTGGTCCCAGCTCTGATCCTGTGGGACCCCACCTCCCACCTTCTGCCACTCTGAATAGCTACCCTTTATCCCTACTCTCTGCTTGCTGTCTTTCAGCCAGCTAGTTGTCCATTCTGCTACTCATCCCATGACTCCGCATTCTCTGACTTTATTCATTAATCTATTATGTGATACCTTATCGAAGGCC
Source organism: Somniosus microcephalus (assembly GCF_052327205.1). Lineage (NCBI taxonomy): Eukaryota > Metazoa > Chordata > Chondrichthyes > Squaliformes > Somniosidae > Somniosus > Somniosus microcephalus. The sequence goes on from NC_140989.1 coordinate 110,766,092, forward strand.
TTTTGGAAATCTAGATATATTACATCTACAACATTACCCTAGTCTACTCTCTCTGTTATCTTCCTTGAACCAGAGCAATCGGTCAGCGTAAAGAACGTAATTGTTTATTTTTTCCTTGCATTAAAACATATTCCTTGATGTATTTAAGAATGGTAACCTGGAGCAGTTTTCTTAATACAGCTGAAAATGGGTTTATCACAAAAAATAAACATTTATAATAAGAGTGTCTAGTCCTCCACCTGTGAGTAACCTGATTTTAAATGATAATGAGTTAACCAGTCTCATCCCCCCACCTAGCCCATCTCCTCTCTGACTTCCCACTTCCACTATTATCCTTGTGTCCCAATCCTTGGTGCCAGCTGCCCACCCACCTATTGTGCAGCAACTTCCAGTAAAGTAACAGAGGAGGATATTGACATGAGGGTAGGCGACCAGGAAAGCTGCTGAGATTGGATCAGTGGGAAGATCCGGAGTCTGGTTGCAATACGTTGCGAGGGGACACCAGACCTGAATGGGTACATGAGACTGCGTAGAGCAGTGAGTCTCTGCCTGAGTGCCCTTTGCTGACAGACCCCAGGACTGTCATCCTATTGCTGCTGGATCCCAGGATCTCTGCACTTCATGCTGCCAGCCCCCAGGGCCTGGAATTTCCTCTGACCCATTTCTGTTCCTGCTCCGCCAACATAACTGATGTGCATAAATGGGGTTTCTACCTCACTGTCGGGGAAGTTAGTGGAGCAGGAGCAACTCCAAGGACATTCACCCCCATGGCCTATTTTCAGTGTTGGCAGTCCCCACAAGCCTTGGAATTTTTTTTCTTTTTAACAGGGATTCCTGGGGTTTAGCAACATTGGAGCAGGGTCCCGGGATATGACAGCACAGTATGGGAGGGTCCCGGGATATGGCAGCACAGTGTGGGAGGGTCCCGGGATATGACAGCACAGTATGGGAGGGTCCCGGGATATGGCAGCACAGTATGGGAGGGTCCCGGGATATGACAGCACAGTATGGGAGGGTCCCGGGATATGACAGCACAGTGTGGGAGGGTCCCGGGATATGACAGCACAGTATGGGAGGGTCCCGGGATATGGCAGCACAGTATGGGAGGGTCCCGGGATATGACAGCACAGTATGGGAGAGTCCCGGGATATGACAGCACAGTATGGGAGGGTCCCGAGATATGACAGCACAGTATGGGAGGGTCCCGGGATATGGCAGCACAGAATGGGAGGGTCCCGGGATATGGCAGCACAGTATGGGAGGGTCCCGGGATATGACAGCACAGTATGGGAGGGTCCCGGGATATGGCAGCACAGAATGGGAGGGTCCCGGGATATGACAGCACAGTATGGGAGAGTCCCGGGATATGACAGCACAGTATGGGAGGGTCCCGGGATATGACAGCACAGTATGGGAGGGTCCCGGGATATGGCAGCACAGAATGGGAGGGTCCCGGGATATGACAGCACAGTATGGGAGGGTCCTGGGATATGACAGCACAGTATGGGAGGGTCCCGGGATATGACAGCACAGTATGGGAGAGTCCCGGGATATGACAGCACAGTATGGGAGGGTCCCGGGATATGGTAGCTCAGTATGGGAGGGTCCCGGGATATGGTAACACAGTATGGGAGAGTCCCGGGATATGACAGCACAGTAGGGGAGGGTCCTGGGATATGGCAGCACAGAATGGGAGAGTCCCGGGATATGGATGCACAGTATGGGAGAGTCCCGGGATATGACAACACAGTATGGGAGGGTCCCGGGATATGACAGCACAGTATAGGAGGGTCCCGGGATATGGCAGCACAGTATGGGAGGGTCCCGGGATATGGCAACACAGTATGGGAGGGTCCTGGGATATGGCAGCACAGTGTGGGAGGGTCCCGGGATATGGCAGCACAGTATGGGAGGGTCCCGGGATATGGCAGCACAGTATGGGAGGGTCCCGGGATATTGGCAATCTTCAGGACCACCTTCACTTTAGTACTACGAAACCCCAGCACCCACACCCTCATGCTGCTAAAATCTCAACACTTCTGCCACTGTCCAGAATCCCCATCCCAGTCCTTCTAAACCCCAAAACATTCCCAGTGCGAGCCGAGTCATGGCCGCCCTATCCCACAGTGCTGATAGTGAGGCCTCCAAGTAACTGCTAATGAGAAACTACTAAGTTCTTATGAAAACAACCAATCTTGAGTGACCAGACAGGAGAACCTATCACTAAAAGGAAGGAAAAGGTGAACCAATCAAATTATTCAAAATAAGGTTCTAAACAAAATAAAAACATTTGAAGAATTACATATTTCACAATAATATGATTGCATTTATCCACTGAACTACCTTTTGTGTCTTTCAATGCTTTTATTAAACTTGTTACTAGAAGTTCTCAGCTTCTCCCAGAAGCCTGGGCTTGGACAAACATTGTTGCCTCCGAACCCTTTCAGGGCTCTGTTGGAGACATATCCAAGATCTCCAGTCGGCGGCCCAAAAATGCATAAGGCAGGTGTCAGGGCTGGCAGTTATGTGAACTTTGCCTGCAATGACGCCAGTCAGAATGAGTGCTGGCTTCCCACAGGTGCAGTGTGCCATCTTGTTGTACGAGGCCCCTTGGGTCGGAGTGATCATAATATGATCGAATTCTTCATTCAGATGGAGAATGAAGTAGTTGACTCAGAGACTAGGGTCCTCAATTTAAATAAAGGAAACTACGATGGTCTGAGGAGCGAGTTGGGTAGAATTAATTGGGGAATGTCACTCAAAGGGTTGACGGTGGATAGGCAATGGCAAATATTCAAAGACCGAATGGATGAGCTACAGAATTTGTTCATCCCAGTTTGGCATAAAAGTAAAACAAAAAAGGTGACTCAACCGTGGCTAACAAGGGAAATTAGGGATAGCATAAGATCCAAGGAGAGGACATATAAATTGGCCAGAAAAAAACAATAATCCAGAGGATTGGGAGCAGTTTAGGATTCAACAAAGGAGGACAAAGGGATTAATTAAGAAAGGGAAAATAGAATATGAGAGTAAGCTCGCAGGGAACATAAAAACTGACTGTAAAAGCTTTTATAGATATGTGAAGAGAAAAAGATTGGTGAAGTCAAGCGCAGGTCCCTTGCAGTCAGAATCACGGGAATTTATAATGGGAAACAAAGAAATGGAAGACCAACTAAATACATACTTTGGTTCTGTCTTCACAAAGGAGGACACAAATAACCTCCCAGAGATGCTGGGGAACATAGGGTCTGATGAAAGGGTGGAACTGAAAGAAATCAGTATTTGTAGGGAAATGGTGTTAGGAAAATTGATGGGACTGAAGGCCGGTAAATCCCCAGGGCCTGATAATCTACATCCCAGGGTACATAAGGAAGTGGCCCTAGAAATAGTAGATGCATTGCTGGTCATCTTCCAGAACTCGATAGACTCTGGAACAGTACCCATGGATTGGAGGGTAGCTAATGTTACCCCACTATTAAAAAAGGTGGTAGAGAAAAAGCAGGGAATTATAGACCGGTAAGCCTGACCTCGGTAGTGGGGAAAATGCTAGAGTCTATTATAAAAGATGTAATAGCAGAGCACTTGGAAAGCAGTGACAGGATCGGACAAAGTCAACATGGATTTACAAAAGGTAAATCATGCTTGACTAATCTACTGGAATTTTTTGAGGATGTAACTGGTAAAATAGATAAGGGAGAACCAGTGGATGTGGTGTATTTGGACTTTCAGAAGGCTTTTGATAAGGTCCCACATAAGAGATTAGCGTGGAAAATTAAGGCACATGGGATTAGGGGCAAGGTATTGACTTGGATAGAGAACTGGTTGGCGGACTGAAAGCAAAGAGTTGGAATAAACGGGTCGTTTTCCGAGTGGCAGGCAGTGACTAGTGGGGTACTGTAAGGATCGGTCCTAGGACCCCAGCTGTTCACAATATATATTAATGATCTGGACGAGGGAATTGGATGTAATATCCCCAAATTTGCAGATGACACAAAGCTGGGTGGGAGGGTAAGCTGTGAGGAGGATGTCGTGAAACTCCAGTACGATTTGGACAGGTTGGGTGATTGGGCAGAAACATGGCAAGTGCACTATAATGTGGATAAATGTGAGGTTATCCACTTTGGTGGCAAAAACAGGAAGGCAGATTATTATTTGAATGGCAATAGATTGGGAGAAGGGGAAGTGCAAAGAGACCTGGGTGTTCTTGTGCACCAGTCGCTGAAGGTAAGCATGCAGGTGCAGCAGGCGGTTAAGAAGGCAAATGGTATGTTGGCCTTTGTATCAAGAGGGCTCGAGTACAGGAACAAGGATGTCTTGCTACAGTTGTACAGGGCCTTGGTGAGACCACACCTTGAGTATTGTGTGCAGTTTTGGTCACCTTACCTGAGGAAGGACGTTCTTGCCATGGAAGGAGTGCAGCGAAGATTCACCAGGCTGATACCTGGGATGGCAGGAATGACGTATGAGGAGAGGTTGTGTCGATTGGCCTTATACTCACTGGAGTTTAGAAGATTGAGAGGGGATCTCATCGAAACCTATAAAATTCTGTCAGGCCTGGAAAGACTAGATGCTGGAAGGATGTTTGTGATGGCCGGGGAGTCCAGAACCAGGGGTCATAGTTTAAGGATAAGGGGTAAGCCATTTAGGACTGAAATGAGGAGGAATTTCTTCACCCAGAGAGTGGTGAACCTGTGGAATTCTCTGCCAGAGAGGGGGGTGGGGGCCAGTTCATTAAATATATTCAAGAAAGAGTTGGATATATTTCTTAAGGCTAAAGGGATCAAGGGATATGGGGAGAAGGCAGGGACAGGGTGTAATGATATCAGCAAATAGTGATGGTATTTGCCTGTTTGATTATGATGCCTTACCAGCATATTTGCCTGTTTGATTATTTATGCCTGACCAGCAGAGGGCATGTGAGAGAGAGAGTTTAGTTTTAGTTTCATTTTCGATGGATCTCTAAGATGGTGTCTCCTGTAATGCTGTTAACTGAGTTGAACATACATTAGATAAAAAGACATTCTCTTTCATGAATGTGTCGTCATTGAACCCACATACAAATCAATACATGGTGTCAGAAGTGATTGAAAGAGATGAAGAGGAAAAATCTGAAGTTAAATCAGCTCTTCACATATTAGCAAGCCAAAAGAGAACATCGTTACTTACCATTGGAGAATAGCTAACGAAGTGAAAAATGGTAGGATTACAGCCACCGGCGAAGCTTCAGTTGACAGGTAATGTGGCTGAAAATTGGAGGAGATTCAAACAACGTTTGGAGTTGTATTTAGCGGCAATCGGAGCTGACGAGAAAAGTGATAAAATGAAAGCGTCAGTGTTCTTACATGTCGTGGGTGATGAAGCGCTGGAGGTGTATAATAACTTCACATTCGCTGCTGATGGAGACAAAATGAAGCTGGATAAAATAATGGAACAGTTTGAGGCCTACTGCATACCTAAACGTAACGTGACGTTTGAGAGGCACAGATTTTTTACATGTGTACAGAAAACGGGAGAGACTATTGATCAGTATGTGACTGAACTGAGAAACCGAAGCAAAACATGTGAATTTGGGGGACTGACAGACTCGCTGATAAAAGACAGACTGGTGTGTGGTATTCCAGATAATGGTCTAAGGGAAAGACTGCTAAGAGAGCAAGATCTAGACCTGGGAAAAGCCATAGCACTGTGTAGGGCTACAGAGACTGTGAAGTCGCAAGCAAAGGAACTGTTCTGTGACAGTAGCTGCAACGTGGATGCAGTGAGAATGAACGGACACAAACCGTTTAACAAAAAGAGCGCCAATGTGAAAAAAGAGGCGTGGCCAGCGAACAAAAATGAAAGGGGCAATCGAAAGCCATGTAGTCGATGCGGTACACAGCATCCACCAAAAAAGTGTCCAGCATATGGTAAAACATGCAATAGTTGCAACAAAAACAACCATTATGCCCGTTGCTGCAAGAACCAAGCACAACAAAGCAAGGTCCATACAGTAGATGAAAGCGAGATAGAGGAGTTCTATGTAGATGTTGTGTCTGAAAACAAAAAAGAAAAAAGAGACTGGATGTTGACACTAAAAGTGAATGACATACACATTCCATTTAAATTGGATACTGGAGCACAAGTTAATGTGATATCAGAGACTGATTTTAAGAAAATTAGACCCAGACCAAAGATACATGGAATAAAAGTGAAAGTGACAGGATACTCAGGTACTGATATACCAGTGAAAGGAAGATGCATTGTCAAAGTGACACACAAGGACAGAGAGCACACGTTAGCATTAATCGTGGTGCCAAAGGATGTGCAAGCCATACTAGGTTTAATAGTCTGTGAGAGACTGAACCTGGTAAAGAGAGTCCTCGTTGTGGAAAGCGAAGGAGAGTCAGTCTATGATGAACTCATGAAAGAGTACAAAGACCTATTTCAGGGTCTAGGCTGCCTTCCAGGAGAACACACGATCAGAGTAGATAAAAGTATGCCAACGGTCATACATCCATGCAGAAAAGTTCCGTTTGCTCTTCAAAAGCAACTGAAGGCAGAGTTGGACAGGATGGAAAGCCTGAACGTGATTCAAAGGATAGATGAGCCAACTGAGTGGGTGAGTTCCCTCGTCGTTGTGGACAAAAAGAATGGAAAGCTCAGAATTTGCCTGGATCCAAGAGATCTAAACAGAGCAATAAAGAGAGAGCACTTCAAGCTTCCTACACGTGAGGAAATCATGTCACAGTTTGCAAATGCAAAGTATTTCAGCAAGTTAGATGCATCATCAGGATTTTGGCAGATGAAACTGGATGAGGCAAGTTCAAGACTGTGCACGTTCAACAGTCCATTTGGCAGATACAGATTCCTAAGGTTACCATTTGGCATTGCCTCAGCTCCTGAAGTGTATCACAAAACTATCCATATGATCTATGAGCACCTGGAGGGAGTTGATACATCAATGGATGACATCATAGTATGGGGAACCACGAGAACTGAGCATGACGAGAGACTGAAAAAAGTGCTGGAAGCAACAAGGAAAACAAACCTGAAGCTGAATAGAGAGAAATGCCAGCTCGGGGTGACAGAACTGACATTCGTGGGAGACATCCTTAGCAGTGAGGGCATCAGACCAGATGCCAGAAAGGTGTCCACCATTGAGAATATGCCAAAGCCACAATGCAAAAAGGACGTGCAGAGGTTTAATGGAATGATCAACTACATGGGTAAATTCATATCCAACCTCTCAGAAAAGATGGCGCCACTGAGACGACTAACCGAAAAGAACATAGAATGGGAATGGAATCATGAGCATGAGAAGTCATGGAGCGATCTAAAGAAACTGCTCACAGAGGAACCAGTTCTGAGGTTTTATGACCCAGCGAGACCCATCAAGATATCATCAGATGCATCACAGAGTGGGCTCGGTGCCATTCTTCTGCAAAAATATGACTACTGGCAACCTATTGCATATGCATCACGCTCAATGACAGACGCGGAGACGCGATATGCTCAAATAGAAAAGGAGCTGCTCAGCATCACATACGCCTGTGAAAGATTTCACCAGTTTGTGTCAGGACAAGCAATCAGTGTAGAGACTGACCATAAGCCCTTGATTGCATTGTTCAAAAAGCCACTAAATAGCTGTCCGCTTAGAATACAAAGAATGATGATCAGGCTGCAACGCTATACACTGAATGTTGCGTGCACACCGGGTAAGCTGATGTATACAGCAGACACGTTGTCCAGAGCTGTTGACCCAAGTGAGCCCGCATACACCAAAATGGATGAAAAAGTGAACGCCTACGTGGACATGATCACAAGTGCACTGCCAATAGCAGATGCAAAAATGGAGCTCATAAAGACTGAGACAAACAAAGATGAAACACTGAAACGACTGAGGAAAAGCATCTTGGATGGATGGCCCAACATGAAGCAAGACTGCTCACCTGACATGGCAGAGTACTGGAACTGTAGGGCGGAACTATCAGTGGTCGAAGACATCATCTACAAAGGAAGTAAAATAGTTATCCCAAAGAGTCTGAGAAAAGAGATGCTAAAAAGGATCCATGGAGGACATCTGGGAATCGAAAGTGTAAGAAAAGAGCATGAGAGGTGATGTACTGGCCACGAATCAACCAAGATGTGACAAATGAGGTGTCAAACTGCACAATATGCCTGAAATATCGAGCAAGCAATCCGGTAGAACCACTAAGGCCACACCCAGCGCCAGACAGACCTTACCAGAAGGTAGGCGCTGACCTATTTGTATGTCAAGGGAAGGACTATCTTGTAGTCACAGACTATTACTCCCTGTATCCAGAGGTTTGTAGACTGTACACCACCACTGCAGATGCCGTGATAACATGTATGAAAGCCATATTCTCCAGACATGGCGTGGCAAGCGAGGTCTTCACAGACAACGGACCCTAGTTTTACAATGCAAGTTTCCGACACTTTGCCAAAGAGTGGGACTTTGTCCACGCAATGTCAAGTCCTCACTTTCCACAGTCCAATGGACTAGTGGAAAAATCGGCCCAGACAGTGAAAAGACTGATGTACAAGGCAAAAGACAGTGGAACTGACTTCTACCAGAGCATGCTTGTATACCGCACAACGCCGCTCGAGTGTGGTATGTCACCAGCCCAACTCCTTATGGGACGTCTGTTAAGGTCAAACCTACCCATCCCCGGAGAACCTCCTGGAAACAAAAGAGGGGGAGAAAGTGAGAAAGTTCAAAGAACAACAGAAAGAGAAGCAAAAGTACTACTATGACAGAGGAACACAAAACCTACCTGAACTCCACACTGGTGACCAAGTAAGGTTCAAAGACAAAACAAACATATGGACTCAGAAGGGAACTGTCCTGAGTGAAGTCCAACCAAGATCATACACCATTCAGACAGATGAGGGTGCTGTTCTGCGAAGAAATCGTCGAGATCTTCTCATGGGACCAGCCACAGCAAGTCAAAAGACTGATACTGTTGAACAACCTGATCACACAGCAGGTCAAAAGACTGATACTGTTGAACAACCTGATCACACAGCTGAGAAATCATCATCTGAGGCAACAACTCAGATTCAAGGACAATCAATCAGAAAATCCTCAAGACACATGAAGCCTCCTGAGAGACTCATTGAGCAAGTTTAAGGACTCTTGTTATAGAAGGAAGTAATGTTATCTTATTCTCTCTTCAAGTTCAAGTGTATTTACATATTTCATGTGAACACACAAAACAAGGTTAAAAAACCTTGATAATGATAATGATAATGTAAGTTCATTAAGTGTTACAGTTAAAATGCAGAGTAATACAAAGAAAACATGTTGTTAGATAAAAATAAAATACTTTTGTTTTAAGAAAGGGAGATGTAATGATATCAGCAAATAGTGATGGTATTTGCCTGTTTGATTATGATGCCTTACCAGCATATTTGCCTGTTTGATTATTTATGCCTGGCCAGCAGAGGGCATGTGAGAGAGAGAGTTTAGTTTTAGTTTCGTTTTAGATGGATCTCTAAGATGGTGTCTCCTGTAATGCTGTTAACTGAGTTGAACATACTTTAGATAAAAAGACATTCTCTTTCATGAATGTGTCGTCATTGAACCCACATACAAATCAATACACAGGGTACTGAATTTGGATGATCAGCCATGATCTCATTGAATGGTGGAGCAGTCTCGAAGGGCCGAATGGCCTACTCCTGCTCCTATCTTCTATGTTTCTATGTTTCTATGTGGCAATCCACGCACCCCCAGATCAATCAGGAGTATTTGTGAACCGCAAGGGCTTGCACCAGTGTGCAGATGGTGTGCGACCACAAAAAGATATTTATGCAAGTGTGGGCAAGATTCCTGGGGAACTGCCGTGATGCTTTTGTCCTGCGGCAGTCCAAGATCTCTGACGTCTTTGGACCTGCAAGCAGACTTAAGGGGTGGCTGCTAGGAGACAAGGGATACCCATTTTAAACATGACTGATGACCTATGTTCCCTGTAAGCTGCACTTTGTTCTGCGCAGCCTGTTTCTTTTAATGCATGGTCCCTTTAAATTTCTGCACATGCATGGTATTTATAATGTAAAAGTCGGTGAGCAGCCTGCCCTGAGCCTTGCAGATTACTGCACGGCCACAGCTTAGAGGGAACATTGCTGATGACACCCAAGAGAAGCCCAACCAATGACGCACAAGAGCCCTACAATGAAAGACATATGACTCCCAGATGTGTTATTGAGCAAGCGATTGGCATGCTGAAGATGCGCTTCAGGTGCCTGGACAGATCTGGAACCACCCTTAAGTAGGCACCAGCCAGAGTGTCCAGAATGGTCGTGGTGTGCTGCGCTCTGCACAACATTGCATAACAGCGAGGGTTGGAGCTGCAGGAAGAACAAGGTGCAGAGCACACATTGTCTGTGGACATATCCAAGGAGGAGGAGGAGGAAGAGGAAGAGGAGGAAGATGAAAAGCAGGAAAGTGATGATGACACTGCAGCACCAGCTACTCACAATGCTGCCCAGGATGCCAGAAATTCCCTTATTAGTGCAAGTTAGTTACCACCACTGGACTGATGTAAGAACCACATGTAACGGCCACTCTTTCCACCACCTCCACTGCCCCCCCCTTTCCCGCTCCCACCCCCCACTGCAAATGCCACTGACACAAAGCAGTCCTGCAAACAACCAACCACCCATTGCACATCCCCCATTGGTCCCCATCAATTCATGTCTTCTCATTCATCATCAAATAAGTTAAATGCGACTTGCTACCCAATAACCAAGAATGGGCAAGACAGGAAAGTGGTGCAAAGTAATATGCAATTCTACTAAAGAACAGAAACTTCACAACATAACATTTTCTCAAACACCCATGTGCCTACCCTTGTGTAACTACAAAGCTTTACTCTTCCTTTTCCTATCACTCCTATGTGGTGCAACCCCTATGGCTTCAGCAGAGGCAGAGGCAGGCTGCTCACATCACTGTTCTGACTGCTGAGATGCTCTTGGCCTCTGACTTCTGGATTTTGGAGGCCATGAGGGCCCCACCAAAGACTGCTCCACCTGCACCTGTGCAGGGGCAGACTCGACCATTGGGACAAGGCAGAGTGAGGGGGTGATGTGCACAATAGAATGTATGTAAATGTGCAACTGTACTCACCTTTCCTGACTTGGTTAGGTCATTAAAGTGCTTCCTGCACTGAATCCAGGAGCATGGCACAATGCTCCTGCTGCTCCTGGGCCACTTCCAGCCACACCTTCTTTGTGGCAGCAGCAGGTGTCTTCCTCCCATTACTGGGGAAGAGTATCTCTCTGTGGCTCTTCACTGCCCCCAGCAGCACATTAAGGGAGTTGTCATTAAAGTGGGGTGCAACCTTTGACCATCCTGAACCATTTTCAAAGTTCTCCCTTTCTTGCTTCCAGCGCCCAACTCCTCCAAATTCAATCTTTGGATTGGCCTTTAAATACTGGAGTTGAGATTGCATCATGTGGGCTCTCATCACGCCCGTTGCCATGTAATCAACGCCAAACCCAGAAGTAAAATGATAATGAGATGGCTGCATTAAAATACCACTGACAGGCGCACGGAACTTACTTCAAGTTTCCCACACAATATCAAACCCACCCACTCCCAACACCCTAACAGAATTAATATCGGGGCCTTTGGCTTTGAAGGGAGCCATTCTGCCTCCTTAGAAAGATAATCAAGCCAAAGAATTCTGTTGTGGCCAACCGAGGGTTTAATGGGCAGATATTCTAAGCACTTGTTCAGATCTGCCTCCTTGACATGGGCAAATTCCCCCTTGGAAATTGTTGTAACGACGCAAACACAGTGGAATCCTGGTAGAAACAGGTTCCGGCGATTGACTGACAGGCGATCTACCCCATTTATACATACAAAAGTGGAGTAGAAATATGGAACTTACTCCCCAAAGGCTGTGGATGCTGGGACAATTGGAGCTTTCAATACTGAGATCAATACATTTTTGTTAGCTAATGGTATCAAGGGATATGGGGTTGAGGTGCAGATCAGCCATGATCTAACTGAATGGCCTGAGGAGCTAAATGGCCTACGCCTGTTCCTAAAATACCAATGTTCCTATATCTTGGCTGAGACCAGAATATCAGGCCTTAACTGTTATTTTAAAGCAGAAATATTATTTGTGTGTGTATGTGTATGAGAGAGTGAAACAGAAATAAATGGATATTTTGAACATGACAGACAATATTGATTAACCATCGGTTCCAACATCTGGGCCCCCAGGGGATCAAATTAGCGCCAGGGAAAGGGTACAGTGAAAATCCTTTCGAATATCACCAGGAATGACATCTCACTGGAATAGAGGTAAAGGGGGAATTTAACAGATGTTTAGAAAATTCTGAAAGGTTTTCAAAAGGTAAGTAGTGAAAAATTGTTCACATTGGCTAGTAAATCGATAACAAAGGAATCACAGAATCAATAGAAGAATGAGGAAGGAAATTAAAAGAAATCTTTTCACAAAGAACGTCATTAGGACATGGAATGCTTTACCAAAGTGGCTAATGGGGCAGAGATTATGACATTGGCCCAGAAATTTGGGTCTCCACGGGTGAGTACACATGGGGTACTCACCCGTAAGCCCAATGGAAGTGCCGGTTTCATGCATGCACTGTGCATGCGCGGGAAACCGGCACTTCCGTTCCCCTGAAAGAAGGGGTTCAGAGGTGGAACGCGTGCACAGGAGAGGCAGCGCGTGCGCATTGAACTTACGTTTTTTTTGCAGGTTTTCCCGGGAGAGTAAGTCTCCAGGAGTTACACTTTTAAAAATTAAAAAATTTTTTCCACAGGTTTATTATTTTTAAATACTTTAAAGAAAGGTAAGTTTATTTTTAGCCCCGTTAGAAAATGTAATTAATTTTTTCAAAAATTTAAATTATTGCTTAAAATAGTTATTTCATGTAATTTATAGTTTATTTTAAAAATGTGATTTAAAAAAAAATTTATTTGAAGATTTAGTGATGTTTTGGGGCTTATAGTATTTATAGGTTTGACAGGTCAAACTTATGAATGAAGCATTCCCTGCTACCATTGGCTCTCCATGGCCCACGTGATCCGAGGGGACGCATCGAACTAACTGCGCCCCTGGGATACGCAAGCACTGCGCACTGGCAGTTGGAGGAGGCCCAGGATCGGAATCCCACGTGGGCCCACAGCTCAACGGCTGGCGCGGTAGGTAAGCGCAGGTCGGGGGCTTGCACCCGCGGGAAGCCCCCGACCCGAATTTCTGGGCCAATATGTAAAAGAATTTGAGGATTCAATGGGGGAAGGACAGGGAAATGGCATTAGATTGTTTAGGCTCTATTTGAAGAGTTGGCACTGGCAGAAGCATAATGGCTGAAAGAGTTCCTTCTGTATAATCTCTATGATTGTATAATTTCAAGAGTGTGATCCCATCAAGGAACAGAAATGACAATTGCACACAGGACAACTATTCCCGTTCATGGTTTTGATGTCATCTGAAACTTTTGATAAGATTACTTCATCATAACAACTCTCAGTCATCTATTATTCTGCATTTTAGCTTACAACTATCAACCACTTTGTTCCAAGTATGTATTATTGCCTGTACAATTCTATCTCAGGTCTCAATTATTCTCTATGTATTTAAATTTTGGTGCAGAAATATCACAGCAGTTGTCTAAGGGTTAATAGGCAATTGATCATTTACTTACTGCCTGTGGTTAAACTAACCTGTAATTGTAAAACTCTTCAAAGATCTGTCCTTCAAACAATATCATTAATTATCTCGGAAGGAGGAAACCATTTAACTTACCCTCTTTATAAAGAATCTTCTGAGTTTTTGGTGAGGCAGTTTCATCATTTTCCTGCTTAAAACCACAGATAGCTGCTACAGAAACTCGGAGAAAGCTTTCCAACTAGACATCTCTCATCGTCTTTGTTAATAACCTTTGTGACCCGCTTAGCTTAAGCACGGCACCACACACATATCACCCTCAAACGTGGCGACAGATTTGAAAGGATCATGCAGGTTGTGTTTTACAGCCAATATCAGGTGAAAACAGTGCACATCCACCATCCGCTCAGGAGTCAGTCTGTCATCACACTGATGGAGAGCTGCAAGCAAGGCCAGGCAATTTCCTAACACAACCTCTCTATCTGTTTACAGACAGAATAATTTCTTGCCAATGTTTATATACCAGAGAGAGAAAAAAATGGATGGTCTCATCAATTTGAGCGACTCTCCCAAACCTGCTGCCAGCACAGAATCTACTTTAAAACAAATCAGCTAGCCTGACCCTTCCCAAAAAGAGTCAAAGATTATTGACCTCCAGCTGCCTGCCTGCAATGAATACAGACCTCCTGCTCATTGAACTCACATCATTAGAGATTACCTTTCTCTCTAAACACAAAGGTTTGCTTTGCCATTCTGTCTTTCACTACTGAAGCTGAGCTTCTTTATTCAGCCATCAAAGCAGGGAAAAGAGGATGACATTTTTTGTTGTTATTACTGGATTATTGGAAAACTAATCCTTCATTTTAAGACTCTTCTATTTGTGCCTAAAAATAAAATGCCAGGAGTAAGTAGAACTAAGAAAGGAAATGGAATTACATCTTTCAGTAACAATGTCATCTATTGGTTTCGTATTATTTAACAGGGCACTGGGTTTGCGTAGATGCATTAGGGATTATATATAGGAATATAAATCTGACATGATTACTTAGGACAACCCCTGCCTTAAAGACTTATGGAGTTTTTAATGTATTTGTATTTAGAGGTTCCTTTGCTTTTAAGGTCATATGTTGCTGCCTCCTGCAATTGTGGTTCCTATTACAGTTTGAAGATTTGAACAGCGTGGACTCTACGAATTTAGATTTTGTCTCTAAAATACAATATTTTGTGAATCATGAAACACCATGTGGTGTCAAACTGAAGTGGTGCGAGATTACTGCCTCTAGGGAGTCTCTCGCCTCTTCACTCCGGATTTACACTGCAAGTTTAGCACTGCTGTGAAGCAGAAACTGCTTCTTGGCTTTTAGTTAAGGGAAAAGAGGAGGAAACATGAAATTGAGATGTGGCCATAAGTGCTTAAAAACTCACTGAAGTGAAACTATTTAAATTTATTAACTAAAGGCAAATAATCACCATTGTCAGCATTTTTCCAGGGTTTCAGGACAACCCACATGAAAATTCACCCCCAAAATCTATTATTCGATACATTTATTGAACTAAGCATCTGACGAAAGGTCAGTGACCTGAAACGTTAACTCTGTTTCTCTCTTCACAGATGCTGCCTGACCTGCTGAGTATCTCCAGCATTTTCTATTTTTAAGTACAGTCTGAGCAATTTACTTAATCCATACAAATATCCTTTTATACCATTTTATTCATCATAGAGGGAAACCCTTTGCCATTTTATAATACAATGTGAGTTCATCTCTCGTGGCATTGCCCATGGACAAAATATATTTTTTAAGTCTCTCTCTTTGCCTCTACTTATCTCACACTCACTAATTCTTTCAGTCTCCCTATCTATCTTAAAGATCACAAAGATAAGTTCAGATGAAGGAGGCCGTATAGCCCACCTTGCTCACCTCCACAGAAACCTGGGATCTCCCCATCATAGCATCCAATTGCCTCTTAAATGATTCTATAGTTTTTGCCTCCACTACCCATCCAGAAGACCACTTTGTTTATCAGCCTTTTGCTGTGTGAAGAAGTGTTTCCTGACATTGGTCCTGAACTTATCTTTTGCCAGTTTGTACCTATGTCCTCTAGTCCTTCTCTCATAGTTTAAATTGAAACAGTGCTCCAGATTAACTACCACTTGGAATCTCCCTCCTGTCCAGGTTGTGCTGGTTTAATATTTTTAATAAAATAGATAGATGGATATGGGAGGACTTCTGTTCAAGGAGGAAGAGAAGAATATGGTGGTTAACTATAGTTCGTCTAATTCCAGCGGTGGGCAAACTCGTAGAATCCGTAATTTGAGATCAAATTAATTTAGAAATACATGGGATAATCAAAGACAGCCAGCAGAGATTTGTTAAAGGCAAGTTATGTTTAGCAAATCTATATATTATTAAAATCACTATGTCCTATCACCTGTAAATGCTTTCTATGGACCATCCGATGCTAATTGTGTTTACATGCCTGTAACATTTATAATTGCCTGTAATGCCTGTAGGTGGTGCTGTAATAAGGTTTCCCATATAGAGCACTTATCCCTTTGCCACGATTTCCCTGTCATAAAACCCCTCTGTAATTCCCCTATGAAAAACACTTGCTTGGAGCCTGCATGTAGTTTCTGGATCCGGCCACTGGCATGGAGCAGATTTCCTAACTTTCATCTGACAATTTCTGATACACCTTTTTCCCTCAATAACTGAAATTTCTAATGTCTAAAATAAGGGTTTAAATGAAATATAAAAGGTTGCATCGTTCACAATAACATAATTAAATGTATTTATTGAACTAGCATTTGTGTCTTTTAATGCCTTCAAAAGCTTTTATGTGAAGGCTTCAGCCTATCTCAAAATCCAATGCTTCAACTGAACATTTTTGCCTCATAACAGATAAGAGAGAGCTTTCTATCGCAACTGTGTACTTTGATCACATGCCATTTGCTGAATTTCCCAGCATGCAATCTGCTTATTCTGAACATAAATTAAAGGGTAGAACGGTGTGTCCTCTCATCCTGTGCGGCTTTAGCAATTTCATTGCATTTTCCAAAAGATTTTGAAAGCAACTGGAGCTTCATTTCATATAAATCTATTACAATTGTGCTTTTTTGTAATGAACAGCTCACAGAAAAAAGGCAGCAGTGGGAACAGTAACAGATCTTATCACGTGACAGGCAAAAGTTCGAACAGTAACAGCGGTTTTTGTGTAAGAGGCAGTGTTGTGTATGTACCTTTAAGGGAATAACTGGTCTTAGACTGCAGTACCGGCAGTGACCACCCCTGTATAAGAGGCCCCAGCAGGCTTCTGTAGTTTCAGTTTGACGCTGCCTCCTGTTCAGTAAAGTATCTGTTAACTGTTCTCTCGAAGTCCGTGTATTATTGAGGCGCGGACTTTACAGTGACGACGAGTAAGTTCGAACTCACCTGCAGTGTGGCATCATCTCACGGGGATCTCGCCTGAAAGGAAGGTCCTGGAAGGTCGTAGTCTGAGCAACGGGCGTTGACCGAGGGCAACCACCCAAAGAATCCATCGGTGTTCGGAGAATTGCGGGAGAGACTGTGGTTCCAGCGAATCATGCTGGTAGCGGGTAGCGCGCTGACCCTTCCGGACTGCGGCGGGCTCAAGCTCGATCGAGCGGCTCTACAAATCGGGCCACGCAGCGTCGCCGGGAAAAGAAAACAAGAGAGAGAGGGTGGAGCGCACAGGGCGCGGTCGGTGCTCGAGAACAGGACAGCAGAGAGAAACTAAACGGGGGGGAAGGAAAGCGAGACACGCCGAAGCTGCGGGTCGCCGCCATTACCCCGTAGAACGCTAGGAGCAGCATGGCAGTAAGAGGAAGAAGCAAAAGCGCGGGAGACGCCATTTTATCCCGTTGGGGAAGAAGCAAAAGCGCGGGAGGCGCCATTTTATTCCATTGGGGAAGAAGCAAAAGCGCGGGAGGCGCCATTTTAAATCACCCAAGATGCCGAAAAGTGGCAGTATCACTGCTTTCGACAACGAGGTAGAAGACTGGACTACGTATGTGGAAAGAATTGAAGTGTACTGCAAGGCAAATGAGGTGGCTGATGGAAAGAGGGCGTCAGTATTATTAAATCTGGTGGGTGCGAGTACGTACGGCCTATTGCGGAATTTAATTACCCCAGCTAAACCAATGGAAAAAAGTTTTGAGGAGATTGTTCATATCTTACAGGAACACCTAAGCCCTACACCACTGCTGATAGCAGAAAGATTCAAGTTCCATAAAAGAAACCAGCACAAAGATGAGAGCAATGCTGACTATCTTACGGAACTACGCAAGTTATCGAAGCACTGCCAGTTCGGAGCAGGACTGGCAGACACCTTACGGGATAAGTTTGTCTGCGGGCTCCAGAGTGAAGGAACCCAGAAATGACTACTTTCGGAAAAGGACCTGACGCTAGAACAGGCTTTCAGCGTGGCAGTATCCTACGAAGCAGCAGCACGGGGAGCTGTGGAAATACAACAGAAACCACAAGAATACAGCGCTAACGAAATGGCGTATGGAGCCGAAAAGTGCTATCGCTGCGGCAGAACAACCCATGAGCAGAAGGACTGCTGGTTTAAAGACAAAATATGCAGGCAATGCGGGAAAATGGGACATATAGCAAGAGTCTGCAGGTCGGGAAAGAAGACCAACACGACAAGAACTACTAAGGAACAGTACAGGAAAGTAAAGAAACTGACAGATAGTAGTTCAGAAGATCAGGAGAGTGATAAGGACTCCGGGAGCAGGCGACTAAGTAGTTTAAAGTTACACAACGTGATCGCAAAAGAAGATCACCGAACCATTTGGGCCACCCTCATGATAGCAGGATCCCCAGTAAAGATGGAATTGGACACAGGATCAGCCCTAACTGTCATGAATCGACGAGACTATGAGCGGCTATTCTCACACATACCCTTAAAGGACACGTCCATTGTATTGAAGACATACACGGGGCAAAAGGTCTACCCCAGAGGAAAAATAAGGGTGCCAGTTGAATATAATGGAAGGAAACACAGAAACTATACATGTATATACTACGAGATGGAGGACCACCATTATTGGGATGTGAATGGATCCAAAAACTACAATTGGATTGGCATTCCATTCTGGCACTAACTGTGACTGACAAAAAAGATGATGACGTCGCACCTGGACGTCTGTCACAAATTCTATCTGACGTGGAAGAGGTGTTCCAACAAGGACTTGGGACTCTAAAAGGAGTAAAGGCAACCATAAAGATTGAGGATAACGCAACCCCAAAATTTTTCATGGCCAGACCGGTGCCATACGCGATACGCCCAGCTGTGGAAGCTGAACTGGAGAGTCTGGAGTGTTCGGGGGTGCTGTCTAAGGTGGACTGGAGCGAGTGGGCCACACCCATCGTTCCTGTAATGAAGAAAGCATTGAGCAGCACGCCTGGGGAGCCAAGGAAGGTTCGCATCTGTGGGGACTTCAAGGTGACTGTGAACCCAGTCCTGCGCACAGTACAGTATCCGCTTTCGCGGATAGAAGATATTTTCGCCTCACTATCTGGAGGGAAACGTTTTACAAAGATTGACCTGGCTCAAGCGTATCTACAAATGGAGAAGCATCTGGGAAATACCTCACGATAAACACTCACAAAGGCCTTTACCAGTACAATCGACTGGTATTTGGGGTAGCATCGGCCCTGGCTATGTGGCAGAGGGCAATGGAACAAATCCTGCAAGGGATCCCGGGGACCCAGTGTTATTTGGACGACATCCTGGTTATGGGCGAAAATGACAATGAACACCTTGCCAACCTGGAGCAGGTGCTCACTAGATTGCAGCAATATGGGCTACGAGCCAACCGTCCCAAATGCGAGTTCTTCAGGAGACAAATCTCGTATTGTGGCCACATGATTGATGAGGAAGGGTTGCATAAGTCGCCGGACAAGATTGAGGCTGTAGTCAAGGCTCCAGCACCAGAAAATGTGTCGCAACTGAGGTCGTTCCTCGGGTTGGTGAACTACTACCATAAGTTCTTGCCGAATTTATCTACAATTCTGCACCAACTGAATGCCCTCCTTCAAACTGGTGTAACATGGAAATGGAGTGATGAGTGTAAGTGTGCCTTTCAGGAATGTAAATGCCAAATCACTTCAAAAGAAGTATTAGCCCACTACAACCCAACACTACCGATTCGGTTGGCATGTGATGCGTCACCTTACGGCATTGGAGCGGTGCTGTCACACAAATTCCGTGACGGTTCAGAGAGGCCAATAGCCTTTGCATCGCGCTCGCTAACCTCAGCCGAGCGTAACTACGGCCAGATTGACAGGGAGGCCCTCAGCCTGGTGTGGGGGGTGAAGAAGTTCAATCGCTATCTGCACGGGCAGAAATTCACCCTACTGACTGATCATCAACCCTGGTCTCAATTTTTAACCCAAAGAAGGGCGTTCCGGTGATGACGGCACAACGGCTGCAAAGATGGTCACTTTTTCTAGGGGCACATCAGTATGACATAGAGTACAAAGGTACGAAACAACATGGAAACGCTGATGGGCTGTCGCGCCTACCGTTGCCTACGGTGGAAGAAGCACCTGCAGTGGACCCTGTGGAGATATTCCATGCGACCATAGTCGAATGTTTGCCTGTTACAAACGCAAGTATTGAGAAGGAAACCCGAAATGACCCGACACTCTCTCGGGTCTATGATTTGACGGTGAAGGGATGGCCAGCATATGGCGACTCACTGTTGCCAGCATTCTCGCCAAGGAGGGAACAGCTGTCAGTGTGCCGGGGAACCTTGATGTGTGGATCCCGAGTGGTAATTCCACCCAAGCTGAGAGATAAAGTACTCAATGAGCTTCACGAGGGTCATCTGGGAGGGGTAAAAATGAAGAGCCTAGCCAGGGCGTTTGTGTGGTGGCCGGGAATCGATAAAGAAATCGAGGATATGACCAAGAGATGCACAGGATGCCAGAAGGTCCAAAACGCTCCACCACAGGCCCCGCTACATCCATGGGAGTGGCCCTCATCTCCATGGCAACGGGTACACATTGATTTCGCTGGTCCATTTATGGACTCAATGTTTCTAATTGCTGTGGACACCCATTCGAAATGGTCAGAGGTCATTAAAATGTCCTCCACCACCACAGAGAAAACTATTGCAGTCCTAAGGACCATCTTCGCCAGGAATGGGTTGCCAGAACAGATCTGTTCCGACAATGGCCCACAGATTGTGTCTGAGGATTTCCGGAGGTTCCTGAAGAATAATGGGGTGAAACATTACACATCTGCCCCATATCATCCAGCCACAAATGGATTGGCTGAGAGTTTTGTTCAGACCTTTAAAAAGGCCATAAAGGCAATGTATAATGATGACATACCACTGCAACACAAGGTGGATAACTTCCTGTTTGCTTACCGGAATGCGACACATGCAGTAACCAACCAAACTCCAGCCGTACTGTTTTTCAACCGGAGACTAAGATGTCGCTTGGATTTGCTCAAACCAAACATAAGACGAGATGTTGAGGATAAGCAGTTCCAGCACATAAATGAGAAGCCAACCAAGAGCTTCAAGATAGGGCAACCAGTCTTGGCCCGCGACTACCGAACAGAAAAATGGCAGCCAGGCACGATATGCACACAGCAGGGACCACTAATGTATACAGTGGACGTTGGAGAGAGCATCGTGAGACGCCATGCTGACCAGATTCTAGAGTCACAGGAACAAGCCAAACCTGTACCACAAGCATGTGCACCTGGTAATGAGCCCGAAGTACAGACTGCGTCTACCTCAGAAGCAGGGGTATTGGAAGCTGACGAACCAACCAATGACAATGAGCCAGAATTGACTCCACCGCCAGAACAGGATACTCGAGAAAGGCGCTATCCAGTCCGGATCAGGAAGCCTCCTCAAAGACTGAACTTATAAATGACTATTTCAGTTGATGTATATATTACTGAGAAAATTGTAATTGTAATTAGTTATTATTTAGTTGTTAAATGAATGTTATGTACTGTTTATCTAAAAGGGGAGGAATTGTTGTGTATGTACCTTTAAGGGAATAACTGGTCTTAGACTGCAGTACCGGCAGTGACCACCCCTGTATAAAAGGCCCTAGCAGGCTTCTGTAGTTTCAGTTTGACGCTGCCTCCTGTTCAGTAAAGTACCTGTTAACTGTTCTCCCGAAGTCCGTGTATTATTGAGGCGCGGACTTTACAGGCAGCACATGGGAGCTATAACAATTGTTCTTGAAGGAGAATCAGGATGTGGGGCAGTACGAACTATTATCACGTAAGAGGCAGCAGTAGGAACAGTAACAGCTGTTATCATGGGCTCTTTGTTGATGGTTAGAAAAGAAAACAGAATTCTCCATATAGATACTTTTATATTCAGTCATCCTTTCGTTGTATCTATTCAGTTAAAAAGTCACTGCTTAACCATTTTGATGCTTACTAATTTTTTACATATATAAAACTTTTAAAACTGCATAAATTATGAACTTTGAGTGTTTTATGAAGTTATTTTTGTTTGATTATGGAAATGTGTCTATATTTAAAAACTGTATGTCAGCAAACTCACTAATAGCACAGGCTGGGATTGCATATTAGGAAATTGCACACCCTTAGCTCATGATTTTCCATCAATTAATTTTAACAAGCAGAACATTTATGTTTAAATGCTTTAAGGCAAGAACATAAAGATATAAACTGGCTGATGATGGACAAAATGATCGTGAGGGTACCTGACATGGGACAACATGTGACAGTTAGAATCCGATTGTTCAAAAGGGGTCAGTGGTTGTATGGGTCACATCCCTTGGCCATTACTTCTCCACAAGACCTCGCTTCCCCAACACTGCAAACTCTCTGAATCCTCTAGTGCTCCAAATCCCCTTTCAAGTCCTGCTGGATCCAAGGATCTCCCTCATCAGACATGCTGCCCCTCCCCCCAGATTATGTGGCCTGCTGTCAGCGCTCATAAGCCCTTATACTGCAATCCTAGTACTTTATAAACCCACAACCATACAGGATCCTTGGCTTTATAAATAGAGGCAGAATACAAATGCAAGAAAGTTATGGTAAACCTTTATAAATTACTGGTTAGACCTCAGCTAGAGTATTGTGACCAATTCTGGGCACCACACTTTAGAAAGAATGTAAATGCCTTGGAGAGAGTGCAGAGGAGATTTATTAGGGTGGTACCAGGGATGAGGGAATTATGTGGAGAGGCTGGAGAAGCTCTGATTGTTCTGCTTAGAACAAAGAAGGTTAAGGGGAGATTTAATAGATGTGTTCAAAATGATATGGGGTTTTGATAGAGTAGACAGGCAGAAACTGTTTCCAGTGGCAGGAGGGTCAGTAACCAGAGGACACAGATTTATGATAATTGGTCAAAAATCCAGGGGGAAGATGAAGATAATTTTTTTTACTCAGCGAGTTGTTATGATCTGGAATGCACTGCTTGAAAGGGTGGTGGAAGCAGATTCCATAGTAACTTTCAAAAGCGAATTGGATAAATACTTGAAAAGGAAAAGTTTGCAGGGCTATAGGGAAAGAGCAGGGGAGTGGGACTAACTAGTAGCTCTTTCAAAGAGCTGGCACAGGCTCTATGGCTGAATGGTCTCCTTCTGTGCTGTATGATTCTATGAACCACCCCAATGCTCCCAGACCTTGAGAACTCCTTCCCCAATGCCCCAGATCCCAGGATCCTTCTTCCAGCAATCACAGAACCCAGGAATTGCCCCTGTGTTGTTAGAATCCTGGGAAGCCCTCCCTGAGCTGATGTTCTTATAAAATTTCCAACGTACCATGAGCAATCCCACGGGAGCTCTGTGTAGTTTAATCAAGTTTTTGAAAGGATTGGGTAGGTAGCCAGGATATAAAAAGTGTGGTGTATATGGATTTTCAGAAGGCATCCAATAAGCGGTCTCACATGAGGCTAATTATGAAAATTCAGGTAAATGATACAAGTGGAAATGGAACAGCATGGATAGGTGGTTGGTTGTTGGACAGAATACAAAGGGTCAGCATTAATAGGTATTGGAAGGATTGGAAGTGATGTACTCCAGGACTCAAAGCTAGGTCTACTTTTGCTGCTAATATATATATATATATTTATGTAGATGGTTAGGATTTGTGCAGAACGTGAAGAGGTGGAGCCCGAGACCAAGGCATAAAAAGGTAAGTTCTTTGGACCTGAATGGAGGGAGAAAAGCCCACCACTAGGCCCTTTCCCTCTCTTTGTGCAGATGGAGCCGTTACAACTGTTAACCCAAGACTACCACAACCTTCCGCCTTGTGGTCATGGGGAGCGGTGGTAATGAAGGCAGATGGAAGGGATATGTGATGGGAGGCCAGGCGCTGACCTGTCCCCCCACCCCTGTCCCCTGGCCAGCATTTACATGTGGCAGCCATAGAAGAGCCAACAGCAGTGGTTCTGTTTGGGTCAAGAGGGAGGAAAAGTGAGATTGAGGCAAGGAGACAGTATTAGGCCTCACTCCTCCACTTTCTCACCATTTCCTTCACTATCCTGCCCAATAATGGAGGAAAACTCAGTTTAAACAGTTAGTTAAAATTATGAGCAAGGGAAACATTATCTATGTTATCCTGAGAAGGAACAATGAATTGTTTAACAAGTTTTCCTTAAATTTCCAATTTTACTTGCCTCGATGGCAAAGTGCCAGCTGTGCCCTTTTTGAACCTGAACCATGGAAGAAGACATTTACACTGCAGGTGAGGTGTAAAGCCGCCCACTCTTGGAGATTTCACTTCAGCAGCTCTGGTGCAATCTATTCAGATCACTGGCCTCATTCCCTGTTTACACAGCAACTTCATGTGACAGGACATGGAAAACCTACTCACGCTAATACTGAAGCTGGTATGTAAATGCACCTGAAGGCACAAATCATCCAGCAATTTGTGGCGAACCGCAACACACACCATCTCTCTTCCTCACCACAAATTGCTGGATTTTTTACACACTAATAACCACATGTGTCTTTAACTCGCCGTTATTTTGCCAGCAAATTCTGGTCCAATTATATCTTCAAACGGTGCAACAAGAAACTGTAAGCTAGCATCAGCACAGATAGGCACTTTCAGCAGCAAGCTAGTGTGAATTCTATCGACCCATTTAAAACAGATCCTTATATCTTCTGTTTGCAATTAAGAACATAAAAGAAATAGGAGCAGGAGTAGGCCATTCGGCCCTTCGAGCCTGCTTTGCCATTCAATAAGATTATGGCTGATCTTTCTTGCTGTGTTATGTTTGGCTCTATTTTTGACCTGAAATAAATTAATTTTGTTTCATCTGATTATAAAGTGAAAATAGGCCTTCCTGATGAATCTTACTGCTGTCTTTAAGGAACCATTTGACATGAGAGCTCGTTGAAGCCTGGTGTTTGATTCAGTCAGCAAAACACTTTCATCCAAAGGCTCAGTAGGATATATATTCATGAGATTGATTATTAAAAATTTACTATGAAATAAAAATCTCACCAGAATAAAATATATCAAACATAAACATTACTATTCCAGTTTTAGATGGTAACATCTTTCCTCTTCAACATCAGTTGACTGCAGGTAGTTCCAAACATTCTCTACCTGACTATAGTGCTTCAGATATTAAACGTCGGGAGTGGAGAATTTGAACTCTCCCCACTGGGCAGGAACGCAATGGTTGAGCAGCTAAAATGCTCCATTCCCACCGATCTTTGAATTAAATGATACTGGATTCTGGCGGAAGCCTCATTCATAAATGCTAATGGGGGTTCATGCTAATGGGGTTCACCGGCTAATGTGGGAGCCGGTGAACCCCGTTGAGGTTCACGGTGATTACGTCTGTGACAAGTGTCTGCTGCTACAGGAACTCCAGCTCCGTGTTGATGAGCTGGAGTCTGAGCTTCAGACACTGTGACACATCAGGGAGGGGGAGAAGTACCTGGACTCTGTGTATCAGGAGGTGGTCACACCTATAAAGTTAAGCAATTCAGATGTAGCCCATGGTCAGGGACAGGACGGTGTGACTACGAGTGAGGCAGGTACGGGGATCCAGGAGGTAGAGCTGGAGGAGCCGCAGCCCTTGCTCTTGACCAACAGGTTCGAGATTCTTACTCCCTGTGGGGACAGGAGCAGGGACTGCGGGGAGGATGAGCAACCTGGCCACAGCACCGTGGAACGGGGGGCCATTCAAGAGGGGGGAGTAAATAGAAATGTTGTAGTGGTAGGGGATAGTATTATTAGGGGGATAGATAGAGTTCTCTGCAGCCGAGAGCGAGAGTCCCGAAGGCTGTGTTGCCTACCCGGTGCCAGGGTTAAGGACATCTCCTCTGGGCTGGAAAGAAACTTGCAGTGGGAGGGGGTGGATCCAGTTGTCATGGTCCATGTTGGTACAAACGACGTAGATAGGACTAGGAAGCCGGTTCTGTTAAAGGAGTATGAGCAGCTAGGGGTCAAATTAAAAAACAGAACCTCAAGGGTAATAATCTCTGGATTATTACCTGAGCCACGAGCGAATTTGGCTAGGACAAATAAAATTAGAGAGTTAAATGCGTGGCTCAAAGACTGGTGTGGGAGAAATGGGTTTTGCTTCCTGGGACACTGGCACCAGTACTGGGGCAGGAGGGAGCTGTTCTGTTGGGACGGGCTTCACTTGGCTAGTGCTGGGACTAGAGTCCTGGTGGATCATATAACTAGGGCTGTAGAGAGGGCTTTAAACTAACTAGTGGGGGGGAGGTTCATAGAGAGCAAATAATAAAAATGACAACAGAGAAGGTCATAGACTTAGGTAGCAGTGGGGAAATTAAAAACCAGAGTGTGTCAGGAAGGGGCAGAAGGTATGGAGTAAAAGGTAAAGTAATAAAAAGGGCAAAAGCAGGAACTAAGTGTCACAAAACATATTTGAAAGTTCTCTATCTGAATGCACGTAGCATTCGTAACAAAATAGACGAGTTAATGGCACAAATAACTACATATGGGTATGATCTTGTGGCCATTACAGAAACATGGCTGCAGGGTGACAATGTCTGGGAATTAAACATACCAGGTTATTTAACGATCAGGAAGGACAGGCAGGAAGGAAGGGGAGGTGGGGTGGCTATGTTAATAAAGGAAGGAATCACTGTAATACAGAGAAATGATATTGGGTCAAAAGATCAGGATAATGAAACAGTTTGAGTGGAGGTAAGGAATAATAAGGGGTAAAAAACACTAGTGGGTGTAGTCTATAGGCCTCCGAACAGTTGCAAATCTGTTGGACGGAGTATCAATCAGGAAATAGTTGAGGCTTGTAATAAGGGAACATCTATAATTATGGGGGGATTTTAACGATCATATTAATTGGACAAATCAAATTGGGCAGGGCAGCCTTGAGGATGAGTTCATTGAGTGTATTAGGGATGGGTTTCTTGAGCAGTATGTAACTGAACCGACCAGGGGGCAAGCAACCTTAGATCTGGTCGTGTGTAACGAGACAGGATTAATTAAAAATGTCCTAGTAAAGGATCCCCTTGATATGAGTGAGCATAACATGGTTAAATTCCATATTCAATTAGAGGGTGAGAAGGTTGAATCTCAAACAAGCGTGCTAAGCTTGAATAAAGGAGACTATGAAGGTATGAGAGCGGAATTGAGTAGAGTGGATTGGGAAAATAGATTAAAGTGTAAGACGATACATGATCAGTGGTGTACATTTAAGGAGTTATTTTACAACTTCCAAAAAATATATATTTCACTGAGAAGAAAAGGGTGTAAAAGAAAAGACAGCCATCCCTGGCTAAGTAAAGAAATTAAGGATAGTGTTCGACTAAAAACAAGGTAGCCAAATCTAGTGGGAGGATAGAGGATTGGGAAAACTTTAAAAGGCAGCAAAAAGTAACAAAAAGATTGATTAAGAAAGGGAAGATAGATTATGAAAGTAAATTAGCAAAAAATATAAAAACAGATAGTAAGAGTTTTTGTAGTTATATAAAAAGAAAAAGGGTGGCTAAAGTAAATGTTGGTCCCTTAGAGGATGAGACCGGGAAATTAATGGTGGGAAATATGGAGATGGCAAAAACACTGAATGAATATTTTGTATCAGTCTTTACAGTAGAAGACACTAAGAATATCCCAACACTGGACAAACAGGGGGCTATAGGGGGGGGAGGAGCTAAACACGATCAAAATCACTAAGGAAGTGGTACTCGGTAAAATAATGGGACTCAAGGCAGATAAATCACCTGGACCTGATGACTTACATCCTAGAGTCTTGAGGGAAGTGGCGGTAGGGATTGTGGATGCATTGGTAATAATTTTCCAAAACTCCCTGGAATCAGCAAAGGTCCCGGCAGACTGGAAAACTGCTAATGTAACGCCCTTATTTAAAAAGGGCAGTAGACAGAAGGCTGGAAACTATAGACCGGTTAGCCTAACATCTGTGGTAGGTAAAATATTGGAGTTCATTATTAAGGAGACAGTAACAGGACATTTGGATAATCATAATTTAATAGGACAAAGTCAGCATGGTTTTATGAAGGGGAAGTCATGTTTGACAAATTTGCTGGAGTTCTTTGAGGAAGTAACATATAGGGTGGATAAAGGGGAACCAGTGGACGTAGTGTATTTAGACTTCCAAAAGGCATTTGACAAGGTGCCACACAAAAGATTATTGCTTAAGATAAAAAATCACGGGATTGGGGGTAATATTCTGGCATGGATAGAGGATTGGCTATCTAACAGAAAGCAGAGAGTTGGGATAAATGGTTCATTCTCGGACTGGCAATCAGTAACTAGTGGTGTTCCACAGAGGTCACTGCTGGGTCCCCAACTCTTTACAATCTATATTAACGATTTGGAGGAGGGGACCGAGTGTAACATATCAAAGTTTGCAGATGATACTAAGATGGGAGGGAAAGTAGTGAGTGAGGAGGACATAAAAAGCCTGCAAGGGGACATAGACAGGCTAAGTAAGTGGGCAGAGATTTGGCAGATGGAATACAATACTGGAAAGTGTGAGGTTATGCACTTTGGCAGGAAAAATCGTAGAGCAAGTTATTATCTTAATGGCAAGAAACTGGAAAGTACTGAAGTACAAAGGGATCTGGGGGTCCTGGTGCACGAAACTCAAAAGGTTAGTATGTAGGTGCAGCAAGTGATTAAGAAGGCCAATGGAATGTTGGCTTTCATTGCTAGGGGGATAGAATATAAAAATAGGGAGGTATTGCTTCAGTTGTACAAGGTATTGGTGAGACCGCACCTGGAATACTGCATACAGTTTTGGTGTCCATACTTAAGAAAAGACATACTTGCTCTCGAGTCTGTACAAAGAAGGTTCACTCGGTTAATCCCGGGGATGAGGGGATGGACATATGAGGAGAGGTTGAGTAGATTGTGACTCTACTCATTGGAGTTCATTAGAATGAGAGGCGATCTTATTGAAACATATAAGATTGTGAAGGCGTTGGATCGGGTGGATGCGGGGAGGATGTTCCCGATGATGGGTGAAACTAGAACTAGGGGGCATAGTCTTAGAATAAGGGGCTGCTCTTTCAAAACTGAGATGAGGAGGAACTACTTCACTCAGAGGGTGGCAGGTCCATGGAATATGCTGCCCCAAAAAGCTGTAGAAGCTACATCATTACATAAATTTAAAACAGAAATAGACAGTTTCCTAGAAGTAAAGGGAATAACGGGTTATGGGGAACGGGCAGGAATTTGGACATGAGTCTAGGTTCGGATCGGTCATGGCCCTGTGGGTAGCGGAGCGGGCCCAGGGGCCATGTAGCCTGATCCTGCTCCTATTTCGTGTGTCTAATTCTGTTAGATTCAGGAGATGGTTCAGTGATAGTAGATTGGCGGTTAGGATCAGATGAGCCATGATCTTATTGAATGGCGGAGCAGGCTCGAGGGGCTGATTGGCCTACTCCTGCTCCTATTTCTTATGTTCTTATGTTCTTATGTAATGGAACCACCTGGTGATCTACTGATGTATATAATAATAAAGCCATGTACAGTTCTTACCGGAAGCCATGTTGTGTTGTTGTATATATATGCTGTGTCTCAAGATATCACAAAATTGGCAATGAGGATGCGATTGCAGATTCCATAGCTGAAATTATTGTTGGAGGATTGGCAGGGGTTGGTTGCAGGATCAGCAGGGGATTGGCAAGCGATGGGGGGTAGTCGGGGATTGGGGAGATCAGGGATCGGCAGGCGATGGGGGATGGTCAAGGATTGGGGAGATAGAGGATCGGCAGGCAATGGGGGATGGTCGGGGATTGGGGAGATCGGGGATCGGCAGGTGATGGGGGATGGTCGGGGATTGGGGAGATCGGAGATTGGCAGGCGATGGGGAATGGTCGGGGATTGGGGAGATCGGGGATCGGCAGGCAATGGGGGTGGTCGGGGATTGGGGAGATCGGGGATCGGCATGCGATGGGGGATGGTCGAGGATTGCGGAGATCAGGGATTGGCAAGCGATGGGGGGGTTGGTCGGGGATTGGGGAGATCGGGGAATCAGCAGGCGATGGGGGGGTGGTCGGGTATTGGGGAGATCAGGAATCGGCAAGCGATGAGGGGTGGTCGAGGATTGGGGAGATCAGGGATTGGCAAGCGATGGGGGGGGTTGGTCGGGGATTGGGGAGGTCGGGGGATCAGCAGGCGATGGGGGGGTGGTCGGGTATTGGGGAGATCAGGAATCGGCAAGCGATGAGGGGTGGTCGAGGATTGGGGAGATCAGGGATCGGCAGGTGATGGGGGATGGTCGGGGATTGGGGAGATCGGGGAACGGCAGGTGATGGGGGGGTGGTTGGGTAGATCGGGGAATGGCAGGCAATAATGGGGTGGTCGGGGATTGGGGAGATCGGGGTTTGGCAGGCGATGGGGGGTGGTCGGGTATTGGGGAGATCGGAGATTGGCAGGCGATGGAGGATGGTCGGGGATTGGGAAGATCGGAGATCGGCAGGCGATGGGGAGGTGGTCGGGGATTGGGGAGATCGGGGATCGGCAGGCGATGGGGGGGTGGTCGGGGATTGGGGAGATCGGGGATTGGCAGGCGATGGGGGGTGGTCGAGGATTGGGGAGATCGGGAATTGGCAGGCGATGGGGGGGTGGTCGGGTATTGGGGAGATTGGGGATTGGCAGGTGATGGGGAATGGTCGGGGATTGGGGAGATCGGGGATCGGCAGGCGATGGGGGATGGTCGGGGATTGGGAAGATCGGAGATCGGCAGGCGATGGGGGGGTGGTTGGGGATTGGGGAGATCGGGGATCAGCAGGCGAGGGGGGGTGGTCGGGGATTGGGGAGATCGGGGATCGGCAGGCAATGGGGGGGTGGTCGAGGATTGGGGAGATCGGGGATCGGCAGGCGATGGGGGAGTGGTCGGGTATTGGGGAGATTGGGCATCGGCAGGTGACGGGGGGTGGTCGGGGATTGGGGAGATCGGGGATTGGCAAGCGATGGGGGGTGGTCGGGGATTGGGGAGATCAGAGATCGGCAGGCGATGGGGGGTGGTCGGGGATTGGGGAGATCGGGGATTGGCAGGCGATGGGGGGGTGGTCAAGGATTGGGGAGATCGGGGATTGGCAGGCGATTGGGGGGGTGGTCGGGGATCAGGGAGATCGGGGATCGGCAAGTGATGGGGGGTGGTGGTCGGGGATCGCGGGGGGGTCAGGGATCATCAGGAGGCATCGGGGATCGCTGGGGGGGGTCCGGCCAGGGATCGGAGGCATCGTGGGGGGCAGAGGATCAGCAGGGGGCCCGGAGGATCGTGGTTGGCCTCATCATCATCATTGGAGGGGGAGGCCTGGGGGAGAAACCTGGGAATGCGATCGGAGGCCTCGTTGCGGGGGGGTCTCCAATCACGTGAGGTGTATTAGGTAGGGACCCTGGATCCGGGAGGTAGGTACAAAGCCACTTACCTCCCGGATGCAGCAAATGGAGGGAAAATAGAGGCTTCCAGCCTCATTACAATGTTTAAATTGAGGTAACGTCCCTGGGAGCGGGTTGGTCGCCCGCCCCCGTCCCGCCTCCGGCAAAACCAGAAGTGGGCAGGTTGGAGGTGGGACCTGGTCGGAAATCCCATTTTTAACAATTTAACTGCCCCCACGCTCCAAACCCACTCATTTATTTATGGGAAAACCTTGCCTTGTTCTCCAGATCTTCTGATTCAGGAATCCCACTTAGGAAAGAGATTTGAGTTGCGTACACCATAGTAGATGAAAGCATTCATAATCTGAGTTAAATGAAGTTATTTAAACTAAATAGTTGGGGGGGTGGTGTCCAGGTGAGCAGGAATTTAAAAAGTCAATGAGAAATGAGAAAGCAATAGAGCAGGATAGAGATGGGGAAAATAATAACCAGAGTGTGACAGAAAGGGACAGAATGTTTAAAAATAAGAGTGCAACAGAAAATGGGGCCAAAACAAGGAGAAATGGTAAAAAGACAAAGTTAAAAGCTCTATATCTGAATGCATGCAACATTCGTAACAAGATAGATGAGTTGATGGCACAAATAGATACAAATGGGTATGATCTGATCGCCATTACAGAGACGTGGTTACAAGGTGCGAGCAGTGAGGCCCGACCAGTTCGGACCAGGGAGCAGCGAGGCGAGGAGTGTGGTATAAAAACCGGCGCGAGCAGCGAGGCCCGACCAGTTTGGACCAGGGAGCAGCAAGGCGAGGAGCGCGGATAAAAACCGGCGCGAGCAGCAAGGCCCAACCAGTTTGGACCAGGGAGCAGCGAGGCGAGGAGCGTGGATAAAAACCGGCGCGAGCAGCGAGGCCTGACCAGTTTGGACCAGGGAGCAGCGAGGCGAGGAGCGCGGATAAAAACCGGCGCGAGCAGCGAGGCCCGACCAGTTTGGACCAGGGAGCAGCGAGGCGAGGAGCGCGGATAAAAACCGGCGCGAGCAGCAAGGCCCAACCAGTTTGGACCAGGGAGCAGCGAGGCGAGGAGCGTGGATAAAAACCGGCGCGAGCAGCGAGGCCCGACCAGTTTGGACCAGGGAGCAGCGAGGCGAGGAGCGCGGATAAAAACCGGCGCGAGCAGCGAGGCCCGACCAGTTTGGACCAGGGAGCAGCGAGGCTTGCCAACTCAGCAGCGGGGAGAGAGGTAAAAAGTAATCAGAGTGTGACATCACCAGGGAGCAGGAAAGTGATTGGTTGGTGAGTATTTATCTATTTTTTAAACTTTAACTCTGTGGTTTATAGTTGCTAAGGTCTTTCTGGTGTAGCGGGGACTGTTGGTAAACCATACAAGCACACTAGTGTTTATCTTTAATTGGTGGTAGTGAATTAATTTAAATTAATTAAAGGGTAAGTCATGTCAGGACAGCCCAGCCCCGTGTTATGCTCCTCTTGCTCTATGTGGGAATTCAGGGACGCTGCCTGTGTCCATGACGACCATGTCTGCCAGAAATGCATCCAGCTGCAGCTACTAGCAGACCGCATTGCGGCGCTGGAGCTGCGGATGGATGGGCTTTGGAGCATTCACGATGCTGAGAGGGTCGTGGAAAACATGTTTACTGAGTTGGTCACACCGCAGGTAAGGGCTGCACAGGCAGAAGGGAAATGGGTGACCATCAGGCAGAGCAGTAGAGGCAGGCAGGTAGTGCAGGGGACCCCTGTGGCCATCCCCCTCTCAAACAGGTATACCGATTTGGATACTGTTGAGGGGGATGACTTACCAGAGGAAGGCAGCAGCAGCCAACTTCTTGGCACCAGGGGTGCTTCTGCTGCTCAGGAAGGGAGGAAAAAGAGTGGGAGAGCAATAGTGGTAGGGGATTCTATCGTAAGGGGAACAGATAGGTGTTTCTGTGGCCGTAGACGTGACTCCAGGATGGTTTGTTGCCTCCCTGGTGCCAGGGTCAAGGATGTCACTGAACGGCTGCAGGGCATTCTGAAGGGGGAGGGTGAACAGTCAGAGGTCGTGGTTCACATTGGGACCAATGACATGGGTAGGAAGAGGGATGAGGACCTGCAGCAAGAATTTAGGGAGCTAGGTAGCAGATTAAAGAGCAGGACCTCAAAGGTTGTAATCTCTGGATTGCTCCTGGTGCCACGTGCTAGTGAGTATAGGAATAGGAGGATAGAGCAGATGAATGCGTGGCTAAAGAGTTGGTGCAGGAGGGAGGGCTTTCATTTCCTGGATCACTGGGTCTGCTTCTGGGGAAGGTGGGACTTGTACAAGTCGGACGGGTTGCACCTGAACCAGAACGGGACAAATATCCTTGCGGGGAGGTTTGCTAGCACTGTTCGGGGGGGTTTAAACTAAAATGGCAGGAGGTTGGGAACCTGAGCAGGGAGACAGAGGAAAGGGAAACAGAGATAAAAGCAAAAGATAGGAAGGAGAAAAACAAAAGTGGCAGTCAGAGAAATCAACGGTTTAAATCAAACGTGGCTACAGTAAATAATAATTCTAATAGGTCTAAGAGCGTTAAAAAAACAAGCCTAAAGGCTTTCTGTCTTAATGCGAGGAGCATTTGTAATAAGGTGGACGAATTGGCTGCGCAAATAGAGATAAGCGAATATGATTTGGTTGGGATTACGGAAACGTGGCTCAAGGATGGCCAAGACTGGGAACTCAACATCCAGGGGTATTCGATATTCAGGAAAGATAGGCAAAAAGGAAAGGGAGGTGGGGTAGCATTACTGGTTAAAGAAGGGATTAATACAATTGTAATGAAGGATATTAGCTCTGATGATGTGGAATCTGTATGGGTACAATTGAGAAATACTAAGGGGAAAAAAACATTAGTGGGAGTAGTATATAGACCTCCAAACAGTAAGGCGGAGGTTGGGGATGGCATTAAAAGGGAAATTAAAGAAGCGTGCAATAAGGGCACAGCAGTCATCATGGGTGACTTTAATCTACATATAGATTGGGCCAACCAAATTAGTAACAATACTGTGGAGGAGGAATTCCTGGAGTGTTTACGGGATGGTTTCCTGGACCAATATGTCGAGGAACCAACCGGAGATCAGGCCATCTTAGACTGGGTATTATGTAACGAGAAAGGATTAATTAGCAATCTTATTGTACGAGGCCCCTTGGGTCGGAGCGATCATAATATGATCGAATTCTTCATTAAGATGGAGAATGAAGTAGTTGACTCAGAGACTAGGGTCCTCAATTTAAATAAAGGAAACTACGATGGTCTGAGGAGCGAGTTGGGTACAATTGATTGGGGAATGGCACTCAAAGGGTTGACGGTGGATAGGCAATGACAAACATTCAAAGACCGAATGGATGAGCTACAGAATTTGTTCATCCCAGTTTGGCATAAAAATAAAACAAAAAAGGTGACTCAACCGTGGCTAACAAGGGAAATTAGGGATAGCATAAGATCCAAGGAGAGGACATATAAATTGGCCAGAAAAAGCAATAATCCAGAGGATTGGGTGCAGTTTAGGATTCAACAAAGGAGGACAAAGGGATTAATTAAGAAAGGGAAAATAGAATATGAGAGTAAGCTCGCTGGGAACATAAGAACTGACTGTAAAAGCTTTTATAGATATGTGAAGAGAAAAAGATTGGTGAAGTCAAGCGTAGGTCCCTTGCAGTCA
This sequence comes from Somniosus microcephalus, assembly GCF_052327205.1. Classification (NCBI taxonomy): domain Eukaryota; kingdom Metazoa; phylum Chordata; class Chondrichthyes; order Squaliformes; family Somniosidae; genus Somniosus; species Somniosus microcephalus. The sequence continues at coordinate 110,801,264 of NC_140989.1, forward strand.
GAATCAGGGGAATTTATAATGGGAAACAAAGAAATGGCAGACCAACTAAATTCATACTTTGGTTCTGTCTTCACAAAGGAGGACACAAATAACCTCCCAGAGATGCCGGGGAACATAGGGTCTGATGAAAGGGTGGAACTGAAAGAAATCAGTATTTGTAGGGAAATGGTGTTAGGAAAATTGATGGGAATGAAGGCCGATAAATCCCCAGGGCCTGATAATCTACATCCCAGGGTACTTAAGGAAGTGGCCCTAGAAATAGTAGATGCACTGCTGGTCATCTTCCAGAACTCGATAGACTCTGGAACAGTACCCATGGATTGGAGGGTAGCTAATGTTACCCCACTATTCAAAAAAGGTGGTAGAGAAAAAGCGGGGAATTATAGACCGCTAAGCCTGACATCGGTAGTGAGGAAAACGCTAGAGTCTATTATAAAAGATGTAATAGCAGAGCACTTGGAAAGCAGTGACAGGATCGGACAAAGTCAACATGGATTCACAAAAGGTAAATCATGCTTGACTAATCTACTGGAATTTTTTGAGGATGTAACTGGTAAAATAGATAAGGGAGAACCAGTGGATGTGGTGTATTTGGACTTTCAGAAGGCTTTCGATAAGGTCCCCCATAAGAGATTAGCATGCAAAATTAAGGCACATGGGATTGGGGGCAAGGTATTGACTTGGATAGAGAACTGGTTGGCGGACAGAAAGCAAAGAGTTGGAATAAACGGGTCGTTTTCCGAGTGGCAGGCAGTGACTAGTGGGGTACCGCAAGGATCGGTCCTAGGACCCCAGCTGTTCACAATATATATTAATGATCTGGACGAGGGAATTGGATGTAATATCTCCAAATTTGCAGACGACACAAAGCTGGGTGGGAGGGTAAGCTGTGAGGAGGATGTCGTGAAATTCCAGTACGATTTGGACAGGTTGGGTGATTGGGCAGAAACATGGCAAATGCACTATAATGTGGATAAATGTGAGGTTATTCACTTTGGTGGCAAAAACAGGAAGGCAGATTATTATTTGAATGGCAATAGATTGGGAGAAGTGGAAGAGCAAAGAGACCTGGGTGTTCTTGTGCACCAGTCGCTGAAGGTAAGCATGCAGGTGCAGCAGGCGATTAAGAAGGCAAATGGTATGTTGGCCTTCGTAGCAAGAGGGTTCGAGTACAGGAACATGGATGTCTTGCTACAGTTATACAGGGCCTTGGTGAGACCACAGCTTGAGTATTGTGTGCTGTTTTGGTCACCTTACCTGAGGAAGGACGTTCTTGCCATGGAGGGAGTGCAGCGAAGATTCAGCAGGCTGATACCTGGGATGGCAGGAATGACGTATGAGGAGAGATTGTGTCGATTGGGCTTATACTCACTGGAGTTTAGAAGATTGAGAGGGGATCTCATCGAAACCTATAAAATTCTGTCAGGCCTGGACAGACTAGATGCAGGAAGGATGTTTCTGATGGCCGGGGAGTCCAGAACCAGGGGTCATAGTCTAAGGATAAGGGGTATGCCATTTAGGACTGAAATGAGGAGGAATTTCTTCACCCAGAGAGTGGTGAACCTGTGGAATTCTCTGCCACAGAGGGCGGTGGAGGCCAGTTCATTAAATATATTCAAGAAAGAGTTGAATATATTTCTTAAGGCTAAAGGGATCGAGGGATATGGGGAGAAGGCAGGGACAGGGTGCTGAATTTGGATGATCAGCCATGATCTCATTGAATGGCGGAGCAGGCTCGAAGGGCCGAATGGCCTACTCCTGCTCCTATCTTCTATGTTTCTATGTTTCTATGTGACCAGGGCTGAGAACTGAATATTCCAGGGTATTTGACAGTTCGGAAGGATAGACAGAAAGGAAAGGGAGGTGGGGCGGCTTTGTTGGTAAAGGATGGGATCAGTGCAGTGGTAAGAAGTGATATTGGCTCAGAAGATCAAGATTTAGAATCGGTTTGGGTGGAGATAAAAAATAATAAGTGGAAAAAGTCTCTGGTGGGCGTAGTCTACAGGCCCCCGAACAGTAGCAATGCTGTTGGACAGCGTATAAATCAACAAATAATAGAGGCCTGTAAAAAAGGTACGGTAATTAATCATGGGTGATTTTAATCTCCATATTGATTGGACAAATCAAATATGGCCATGGTAGCCTTGGGGAGGAGTTCATAGAGTGTATCTGGGATGGTTTCCTATAACAGTATGTAATGGTGATGTGGAGATGCCGGTGTTGGACTGGGGTGGACAAATATAAGAAGTCACACAACACCAGGTTATAGTCCAACAGCTTTTTTTGAAATCACAAGCTTTCGTAGCGCTGCTCCTTCGTCAGGTGTAGTGAAGAGTTGCATATAGGCACAGCATATATAGTCAGAGAATACTGCCAGATAATTACAGGTAATCTTTCTAACTGCCCTTTATCACACCTCGGCAGAGAGATAATCACAGCAATCAAAGGTGTGAATGGTGTCCAAACAGGTCAGTCAGGAAAACATTACATCAAAGAACAATGAGGTGGGGTCACAAGGGGTCAAATGTTGCAAATGCTGGGTGTGGTGATTATTCTTGTTTTATAAGAAGCATTGTAATTGGTTGCCTGTTTTCCTGCCTTGAGATATATGCTGTAAACTTATTGGTTAGTTGATTCCATGTGACCTGTGGTGGCCATCTTAAATTCAGTTCTCTACAGTTTGGTTGAGACTGGGTGCTTAACATGTACTGCTGGTTTTTTAAGGTTAATAAAGCCTAGCTTTTGAAAGGCAAGCTACTCTTTATTTCAATTTATTAACCTTTTGCTATAATGGAACGATATCTTCGACCGGAACGATTTAATGCTGACCCTAATTCTGCAAGAGTGGATGATCAATGGAAACATTGGTATCGTACATTTAAAAACTTTTTGGGCGTGTTGGATCAGCAATCTCTGAGTAAGTTGGATATACTAATCAACTACATTGCTCCGGATGTGTATAAGTATATTTTGGACTGTGAAACTTATGAATTGGCTATTGCTACGTTGGAATTTTTTTTTGTTAAACCCAAAAATGAAGTATTTGCACGTCACCTTTTATCTGCCCGTAGGCAGCAGGTGGGAGAATCCTTGGATGCTTATTTACAAGCACTCCGGCGCCTTGGTGCTAACTGTAATTATAAGGCCATGTCTGCAGAAGAACATAAGGAAGAGTCGGTACGGGATGCATTTATTAATGGATTACTGTCTAGATCAATTCGTCAGCGGATATTAGAAAATAAGACCTTGGATCTTAAGAGTGCTTTTGAGCAAGCCTCTACATTGGATTTGGCTCAGAGAAGTTCGGATTCTTATGCTCTTTTTGATCGGCCTGCGACCATGGTTTCGGCAGTTCCGGATGAAAGGGAGTCACGTGGATTTAATAGGAGTGGTTTATCAGATTCCGAAACAGTTTCTACTTCGGCAGCTGTTGCCTCCAGGATTCAGAAGTGTTATTTTTGCGGGAACGCCCGGCACCCCCGTCTGAAGTGCCCTGCCCGGAAGGCTGTGTGTAGTAAATGTGGCAAGGGAGGTCATTATGCACGTGTTTGCAAATCGGTTGCCTCCTCTGCGACCATTCAGCCTTTAGATAAGGCGTTTATTGCATCAGTTTCTGCCGCCTTTTCCCATGGCCTAAACAAAGCTATAGTCATGGCCCAAGTTAATGGGTTAGAAGTGAAGGCCCTTATAGATACGGCAGTACTGAGAGCTTTATAAGTCTTCAGTTTGTGAGGGAGAAGCGTTTGAAAATTTCGCCTGCTTCCTATCAGGTGTGTATGGCTCAGACGACTCTCACCTCACAAGTAGCTGGTTGTTGCCTTGTGAAATTAATTCTCCTAGGTAATACGTATACTGATATATGCCTATCCATTCTGCCTAATCTCTGTGCGGACATTTTGATTGGTCATGATGTGCTTCAATTACATGAGTCCCTCAGTCTTTCTTTCGGAGGAACTAAGCCACCTTTGTCTATTTGTGGATTAACTTCTTCATTCATTTCTCCATTATCACTTTTTTCCAATTTGATGCTGGACTGTAAGCCAATTGCTACCAAGTCAAGAAGGTATAGCAGTCAGGATAAAGAATTTATTAATTCTGAAGTTCAACGTCTTTTATCGGAAGGAATCATTGAACCTAGTTTTTCGCCCTGGCGGGCACAGGTAGTTGTCACCACTAATGAGAGACATAAGAAGCGAATGGTGATAGACTACTCTCAAACTATTAACAGGTATACTCAATTAGATGCGTACCCCCTGCCTAAGATTGATGAGCTTATCAATAAAGTATCTCAATATAAGGTTTTTAGCACTATTGACCTAAAGAGTGCTTATCATCAGATTCCTATCGCTAAGAGGGACAAACCATATACGGCCTTTGAAGCTGGCGGAAAGCTGTACCAGTTTTGCCGAGTACCATTCGGTGTTACTAACGGTGTCACCTGTTTTCAACGGGCAATGGATGCTTTTATAAGTGATAACTCTCTCTCTGACACCTTCTCATATTTAGATGACATCACGGTGTGTGGCAAATCAAGGGTGGAGCACGATTTTAATCTAGAAAGATTCCTTCAAGTTGCGGAAAAAGTTGGCTTAACTTTCAATAAAGAGAAGTGTATCTTTTCGACCACTGAGGTAAATTTACTGGGGTATATTATCTCGGGAAACAAGATTAAACCAGATCCAGAATGGCTGCGACCACTGATTGAGTTACCTTGCCCTACTAATTCTAAGGCCTTGCAACGAGTTGTTGGACTGTTTTCTTATTATTCTAATTGGATTGCAAACTTCTCGCAGAAGATCCGGCCCCTTATTCGGGTTACGACATATCCTCTATCATGGGAGGCCAGGATGTGTTTTGATAATCTTAAAAAGGATATCCTTGGAGCAGTTGTGCATTCTATTGATGAGCAGGTTCCCTTTGTGATTGAGACGGACGCTTCCGATTTTGCAATTGGGGCTACCCTGAACCAAAATGGAAGACCTGTGGCCTTTTTCTCACGTACTCTGAGCAATAGTGAGCAGAGACATTAATCAATAGAGAAAGAGGCGTACGCAATAGTAGAAGCACTGCGTAAATGGAGACATTATTTATCTGGGCGACATTTTACGTTAGTAACTGACCAAAAATCTGTGTCCTTCATGTTTGATGTCAAACATTTCGGAAAGATTAAGAATGATAAAATAATGAGGTGGAGGATCGAGTTGGCATGCTATCATTTCGATATAGTCTATCATCCGGGGAAGGATAATGTTGCCGCTGATGCGCTGTCGAGGGCTTATTGTTCTGTGCTTCACGGAGATACGCTTATTAATCTTCATAATGCTTTGTGCCATCCTGGTGTTATGAGGATGATACACTTCGTACGCAGTAAGAATTTGCCCTTTTCAGTTGAAGACGTCAAGCGGATGACTTCGTCATGCTCTGTCTGCACCCGGTGTAAACCAAATTTCTTTAAGCCTCAACGAGCTCATCTTATAAAGGCTACTTCTCACTTTGAACGCCTGAGCGTTGATTTTAAGGGGCCTCTTCCTTCAACGACTCAGAATCGATATATATTTACTGTTGTGGATGAGTTTTAAAGGTTCCTTTTTGCTTTTCCTTGTGCAGATGTATCAGCTGCTACAGTTATTAAATGTCTGACTCAACTTTTTGTCATCTTTGGGATGCCTGCGTATATCCATTCGGATCAGGGAAGTTCTTTTATGTCTTCCCAGTTGAAGGAATACCTCCAGAGTCGGGGAATTTCTACTAGCAGAACTACCCCATATAATCCCCAGGGTAATGGACAGTGCGAACGATACAATGGGGTGATCTGGAAGGCAGTTATGTTGGCTTTGACATCCCGGAACCTTAAGAATACACAGTGGGAAATGGTACTGCCTGATGCCCTGCATTCCATTAGATCATTGCTTTCAACGGCTACTAATGTGACCCCCCATGAAAGGCTCTTCAACTATCCGCGGAGATCCTCTACGGGATATTCAGTACCTTCATGGCTTACTATGCAGGGACCTGTGCTGCTCCGACGCCATGTTAGACTGTCAAAGTATGATCCTTTAGTGGAGGAGGTGGAGCTATTGGAGGCAAATTCCCAATATGCTCATATTCGATTCCAAGATGGGAAAGAAAGTACGGTTTCAGTTAAAGACTTAGCTCCTTGTGGTGGCCAGCCCTCTCCTGAGGACATTAACAATAGCCATAATTCAGATAATGTTGATGTCATCACAGATACTACGAACATTTCCAATCCTATTGCAGACATTTACAATTCTCTCAGTCTGCCCCCGATGGATGTTCATGACCCTCCCAGTCTACCTTCTAATGGGACTTCCAATCCAGAAACCGTTGATAATCGGGATATTGATAGCCTCCCTGCAGAAGATATTTCTGTGTCTCCTGGTGTGGGAGGGCAAGGAACTCCACCAAGGCTAAGAAGGTCGACACGAACAAGATATCCGGTCGACCGATTAAAAATGGACTTTTAAAATAATTAATAATTTAATAGTAAAATTTTAAAATTGTTGAAGGCATTATACATGTATTGCTCTAGTCATAAATAACTAATTGTAAACTGTAAAGGCTACCTAGGTTGAAGTACATTTTAAAAGGACGGGTGAATGTGGTGATTATTCTTGTTTTATAAGAAGCATTGTAATTGGTTGCCTGTTTTCCTGCCTTGAGATATATGCTGTAAACTTATTGGTTAGTTGATTCCATGTGACCTGTGGTGGCCATCTTAAATTCAGTTCTCTACAGTTTGGTTGAGACTGGGTGCTTAACATGTACTGCTGGTTTTTTAAGGTTAATAAAGCCTAGCTTTTGAAAGGCAAGCTACTCTTTATTTCACTGGGGTCTGTATGAAAAACAGAAAACAAACAGAAAACGATTTTTTTGCTGGAAGTCACTACACAGATGCGACCGGACCTGCTGTGATTTCCAGCAAAAAAATAGAGTTCTGTTTGTTTTTTGTTTTTCATACAGACCCCAGCATCTGCAACATGTTTAACAAATTTGCTGGAGTTCTTTGAGGATGTAATGAGTAGGGTGGATAAGGGTGAGCCAGTGGATGTGGTATATTTGGATTTCCAAAAGGCATTCGACAAGGTGCCACATAAAAGGTTACTGCATAAGATAAGAGCTCACAGAGTTGGGGGTAATATATTAGCATGGATAGAGAATTGGCTACCTAACAGAAAGCAGAGAGCTGGGATTAATGGGTCATTTTCAGGTTGGCAAACGGTAACTAGTGGGGTGCCACAGGGATCGGTGCTGGGGCCTCAACTATTTACAATCTACATTAATGACTTGGATGAAGGGACTGAGTATAATGTAGCCAAGTTTGTGGATGATACAAAGATGGGTGGGAAAGCAAGTTGTGCAGAGGACTCAGAGAATCTGCAAAGGGATATAGACAGGCTAAGTGAGTGGGCAGACATTTGGCAGATGGAGTATAATGTAGGAAAGTGCGAGTTTATCCACATTGGCAGGAAAAATAAAAAAGCAAATTATTATTTAAATGGAGAGAGATTACAAAATGCTACAGTTCAGAGGGACCTGGGGGTCCTTGTGCATGAAACACAAAAAATTTTGAAGAATGAGAGATGATCTTATTGAAACATATAAGATACTGAGGGGGCTCGACAAGGTAGATGCAGAGAGGATGTTTCCCCTCGTGGGGAAATCTAGAACTCGGGGGCATAGTTTCAGAATAAAGGATCGCCCTTGCAGAACTGAGATGAGGATGAATTTCTTCTCTCAGAAGGTCGTAAATCTGTGGAATTCTCTACCCCAGAGAGCTGTGGAGGCTGGGTCATTAAATACATTTAAGGTGGAGATAGACAGATTTTTGCAAGATAAGGGAGTGAAGGGTTATGGGGAGCGGGCGGGGATGTGGCTTTGAACCCAAGATCAGCCATGATCTTATTGAATGGCGGAGCAGGCTCGAAGGGCCAAGTGGCCTAATCCTGCTCCTATTTCTTATGTTCTTATGTTCTTTCCACCATCTACAAGGCACAAGTCAATTCAATTCAATTCAGTTCAATTCAATTCAATTTTATTTGTCATATATGCAGCAGATGTGTGTACTGCACAATGAAATGTTGATTTTTACGAGTCCTCCCAACGTTGGAATAAATATGGCATAACAATGATAAAAATACTAATAGAAATACAGTAATAATAAATAAAACAACAGTAATAAATAATAATAAATTATACGTTCATGGGTCCTATGGCCTGGGTGTAGAAGCTGTTTCGAAACCTGCTGGTACGAGACCGTATGCTTCGATATCTCTTACCGGACGGGAGCAGGGCGAAGAGGTTGTGGCTGGGGTGGCTCGCGTCTTTAATGATTCTCAGGGCCTTCCCCCGGCACCTCTCGGGGTAGATATCCTGGACAGCAGGTAGTTTAATTCCTATAGTATGTTGTGCAGCTTTCACCACCATCTGTAGAGCCTTGCGGTCTGTGGCGGTGCAGTTGCCATACCAGGTAGTGATGCAGCCGGACAGGATACTCTCGATGGTGCACCGGTAGAAGTTGGTGAGAATCTGGGGGGCCATTCCAAATTTCTTCAGTCTCCTGAGGAAGAACAGGCGTTGGCATGCTTTCTTCGTTATGACGTCGATGTGATGTGACCACGTTAAGTCCTCCGTAATGAATACACCCAGGAATTTGAAGCTGCTGACCCTCTCCACCTCAGCCCCTTCGATGTAGATTGGGGTGTGTCCCTCCCCCTGCCACTTCCTGTAGTCCACGATCATCTCCTTTGTTTTGCTGATGTTGAGGGAGAGGTTGTTGTACTTGCACCATTCTGCTAGAGCTCTTACCTCCTCCCTGTAGCCTGTCAGGAGTGTGATGGAATACTCTCCACTTGCCTGGATGAGTGCAGCTCCAACAACACTCAAGAAGCTCGACTCCATCCAGGACAAAGCAGCCTGCTTGATGGCACTCCATCCACCACCTTAAACATTCACTCCCTACACCACCGGTGTACCGTGGCTGCATTGTTTACCATCTACAAGATACACTGCAGCAACTCACCAAGGCTTCTTCGACAGCACCTCCCAAACCCGCGACCTCTACCACCTAGAAGGACAAGGACAGCAGGCGCATGGGAACACCACCACCTCCAAATTCCCCTCCAAGTCACACACTATCCTGACTTAGAAGTATATCGCCGATCCTTCATCGTCGCTGGGTCAAAATCCTGGAACTCCCTCCCTAACAGCACTGTGGGAGTACCTTCACCACACGGACTGCAGTGTTTCAAGAAGGTGGCTCACCACCACCTTCTCAAGGGCAGTTAGGGATGGGCAATAAATGCTGGCCTTGCCAGCGACCCCAAATCACATAAACAAATTTTTAAAAAGTTACTCGTGTGTATTGTCTAATGGTGCTGTCAAGAAGGCAATGGCTTCTGCCAGCCCAAGTCAAGACTTCACTAAGGTGACTCTTAGACCTTCTTGGATACATTCCAAAACCACAGTCAGCTTCTAACCAATTCACAATATAGCCAATCTCAATAATGAAAGGAACAATTATCTACACAACTGGTACAAAAAGATACAGGGTTGAATGTCTTACTACATAGCAGTCCCAATTTTAACCTGGGGTGGATCCAGGGTGGGCGGTGTGCAGAGCAGGCGTGATCCCCCCACAGACTCCTCGGCATGAGGCCCAGGCCATTCTAACTCCCAGGCCTTATTTAAATGTGCCTGTACGGTCTCCCGCCCAAAGCTGGCAGGAATGATGTTCAAACCAATGGGCAGGAGTAGGAAATCTGGCAAGAGGCTGGCGCCTCCAGGGAACCAAGGGCACAGCATAAAGTTAGTGCCTGGATTGGGGTCTCCAAAGAGCTCTGATTGTGGAACGGCAAAGGATGGCGGAGGCAGAGGAGGCCCTGGGATTCCTTGTGGGGCTTTCTCCGCCTGGCCCTTAAGTAATCCTCACAAAAATGAAAAAAATATACTTACCTTTGCCTCACCTGGCCACTCTGCTAACTCTTGCCAGGTTTTGCTGACCTTGGAGGTCTCCCATGCTTTTAAGCTAAAATTGCATTGCAGCGTCAGGTCACAACTTTCACATTTTAATTAGGCCCCAACCTATGGCTGGTGGCCTCCACGCTGTCAGAATCCTTGCACTTAAAATGGTGAAGGGTCGGGAATGCTATGGGAACAGAGCGGCTTCCGCTTATCTGCCATTTTAACTCCCAGTTCATACCATTCCCACCAGGCTGCCTGGATTAAAATCAGGGCAAGCGTTACAAGGCAGCAATAGAATGAACATTTGAGATGATATTATAATGCATAAGAAGGAAACTTAACCCCAAGTTGTATTATTATTATTTATAATAGAAACAAACTTAGCTATAACTTCCATTACTGGCTCCATCCGGTGTGACGTTGTCCCCTGAAAATCACAATTCATTATGCTGTAGATATGCTTAATTGGTTTGTACATTTTTGGGCATTTCCCAGCAGTGTCAGATGGTTTGTCCTCTATCCAACAGATCGATTGGATGCACACAAACCACAACACATATATATTCTAAACTACCTGTCAGTCATTCTCTTCAAGCTACACTTGTGGTGCATTGCTCTCAAAAGGGAACTGTGCATATGCAGAATAACCAAAATAAAATTAGAATACCCAAATTATTGTGAATTACACTATGGAGTAAAATCATAAAATCTGTTTCTGTTATGTATTGTGTGTTCTATTGTGTGTTCTCCTCCCACCTGTGGTGGCGCTGTCACAGGAGATAAATGGTTGGGTGTTCTCTGTTAAGTTTAGCTCTCTTTGTTCGGAACTTTCCAGAACTTCCTTTCCTTCCAATAAAGCACTTCATGTTTGAACCTCTGAGTTCTGAGTCCTAAATTGTGTCTAGGTAGAAAGGTACCGACACAACAGTTTCATCTAAACAAGGTGCAACTTGGGATATCTTAAATTAGTTTGGAGAAGATCCCACAAGAAATCTGACGCAGCATGAGTTATGTTGTGAAGCACTTTATCCTTCAGTCACCTAACCACACTGTCAAGAGGAGCTGTATGTGGCAGCTCTTGAGCTGCTGTGGTCTTCCTCTATTTTGATCAAATGGAGATTTATGAAGTAATTCTGGCAGAGACAATTATAGGAATTATTTATAGTTTCCAAAGCCAACGTAATTGCAATTGTTTTATTGCTACTTGGAGCAGCATCTATCGCAGTGTTTGCCAATATAATGCATTCCTAAACTAGAAAAGTGAGAAAGGTTAGAGTAGAATGAAGAGATGATTATCCTGAACAACTTTATAATCAATTTAATAGCATTTTCTCATTTTTCAACTACCTGCACAATCTATATGCATTCCAATAACATGCATATAAAAACAGTAAGCAATACTTATGAGTGGCCACTTCTACAGGTTTTACAAATTTGTATCGACCCCTAATCTGGTCACATTATGACCTTGATAAACTGAAGTAGGCACTTGTTGTGTTCCAATTTTACCTAGAAACACATTCCAAGGACATGTCCATATTAGCTGGGATGTTTTCTCAATTAGATTTTATGTTGCTTTTTAGCAGACTGTCTTTGACGATATAAAATAACTATAAGGAATTTTGAAAGACATTGAGAAAGGCTATCTCACCTTTGAAGCTGAAGTGAATAGCAGATAAATAAAACTTTGACAATTCAAAAGCAGCTTCAAAGAGAATACAGTATCTGGAAAAAGTGGGAGCAGCTCAGGGTTTTACATGGCAAGGATAATCATCTGCATTTCTTCCAGTTGTTTTGAATTGAGTAAATTATACAATACTGGAGCAATTTCCCAAATTCTATACCTTTTAAAAATTGATTTTAAATAGGTTTCCTATTAAATACATTAGGGATAGGTTTCTGACATCACACTGCTGATGGGGAGCCTTGCCCACTCAAAGTGCATATGGGAAACCCTAGCACACACCACACATAGATTTTTGACCAGCCCCAATAACCTTGCCACACAATCCAAAAACCAACCTCAATAATCTAACCACAATAGCAGGGTGAATGAGAGCTCTGGTCCCCGGGTAAGGGTATGGCCCCTTTATGGAGCTCCCCTTTAAAGATAACTGCACCTGGAGTGGGAGGAGACTTTCTCCAGGCAGGTGAACATAAAAGGGGAGGTTCAGGGGAAGTAAGAGGGGTTCAGTTTGATTTGAGGGAGTTTGGGAGGTGAGTAGCTATAAGACATAGGGGGCAACTTCGTGCCACCTGCTCATTATCATGATTGTAGTGTGCAGCTAGCAGGGGGCCCAAAATTGTGAGAGACAAGCACAAGTTAAAAGTAGCCTGCACTACTTAAAGCCAGCCTGCACTTTTTAAAGGGGAGGTGCATTGTGGCTGGAGCAGGTGGTGGAAGTTCTTGTACAAGTCACTCTGACATGGAAAAAGACTGACATTTTTTTAAAATGTGTTCCTAGGGCGTGGGCACCACTGGCAAAGCCAGCATTTATTGCCCATCCCTAATTACCCTTGAGAAGGTGGTGGTGAGCTGTCTTCTTAAACCACTGCAGTCCATGTAGTGAAGCTACTCCCATAGTGCTGTTAGGGAGGGAATTCCAGGGTTTTGACCCAGCGATGATGTAGGAATGGCAATATATTTCCAAGTCAGGATGGTGTGTGACTTGGAGGGGAACTTGGAGGTGATGGTGTTTCCATGCGCCTGCTGCCCTTGTCCTTCTAGGTGGTAGAGGTCGTGGGTTTGGGAGATGCTGCCGAAGAAGCCTGACACAACATGGGAGAGAGCATGTTCCAAGGTTCTCGAACGCTGCACTGGAGACCTTGGTGGAGGAGGTGGAAAGGAGGAGAAAGTGCTGTATCCACAGGAGGCCCTCCAGACAAACACTCAAAAGGCAGTGGGAGAAGATAGCCGTGGCGGTCAATGCCAGGAGTCAAGCCGCGAAGATCTGGATGCAGTGCCGCAAAAAATTCAATGACCTCACACGAGTGGTCACGGTCAGTGAATTCAGCTTCAAATGCCATATCCCATCAACAGCACCACTAGCCTTAGACACTGCCCAATGCACCACACCCCCATCACTCATGTACCAACAATATTAGGACACATACCTAGGGCTAGAACTTCGTTATAGCCAAAGATTGGGCAGCGCTTAGACTAAAAATGGTTAATTAGCGCCAGGTGAAAATCGTCTAGACTGCATGCAAAATTCATGCTCACTCCTCATTAAAATGATTGCAGTCATAAATCTAGTCTAAAAACCCAAGCTCATTGGCGTTACACTGAAAAGCTGGACCAATATTGGGGGCAGTCTAATTGTAAGTCATGATTGCCACTGTGTCATTGCATCTCTCACCCGCAGACACCAGCTCAGATACTGGCACTACGTGTTCTTTAGAGGCTAGTATAGTAGTGGGATCTACACAGGGTGAGGCACCGGGGACGAATGGACTGCAGCAAGGCCAGGGGGAAAGGGTAGCTCAGGGGCCAGCTCCCCGGAGGGCAAGTTCACGCTTGGGTTCTGCTGCACAGGATTCAGATGAGGACCTCAATGGGGAGACCTTTAGAAGAAGGGTGATGGGAATGCACACGGAGATGATAGGTGCAATGCCAAGGGTGCCTGAGAGCCTCTCAGCAATGGCAAGGGGCATGGAGGAGTCCACCTCCAACATTGCACAAGGCTCTGCACAGAGCATGGAGCCCATCATTTCCAGTCTGCAAATGATGGTACTCTCCCAGAGAGACCGTGGCGACCCAGACATGATGGCATGCATGATGGGCAATGTTGCAGCTTCCATTGCAGCACAGGTGGAAGCGACCCAATATCTTAGTGCTGCAACGGAAGCTCAGACTGCTCTCATGCAGTCTCTGCTTGGTGGCATCCAACCTCTGGCTTCTCTCATGCAGTCTCAGTGTGATGCCACCCAAGCTCAGACTGCTGCCATCACTGTCGACTGGGGCTTTCACGGTGTCGCAGCAGGCCAGCAACCTGAGCTCCAACAGGTTGCTAGGGATGCTGAGGTGCCACCCCAGGGAAGTGGCAGCGGGTCTGTGGAGCAGGAACCTGCTGTCCTCTCGCAGGATGAGAGCATTCCTGCTCCCACCACTGCCACTCTGCCATTGCTCTTGTCACTGCCTGTCATCCAGCCAGCCCAGACTGCTGCCGCCCACGCTGAGGTGGTGCAGTCCGCAGCCGGGCCTTCTAGGTCCAGAGCTGGTCGAGGGCGTCCTGCAAGTCCATCTGAAGTGTCCCGCATGGAAATTACTGTAGAGAACCTCAGTGACCTCCCGGATGCAGCGATGGACGATGAACTGTGAGATGGCATAGTGGTTAGCACTGTTGCCTCACAGCACCAGGGACCCGGGTTCAAATCCGGCCTCGGGTGACTGTCTGTGTGGAGTTTGCACATTCTCCCCGTGTTTGCGTGGGTTTCCTCCGGGTGCTCCGGTTTCCTCCCACAGTCCAAAGATGTGTGGGTTAGGTTGATTGGCCATGATAAAAATTGACCCTTAGTGTTAGGGGGGATTAAATACGTGGGGTTACGGGGTTACAGGGATAGGGCTTGGGTGGGATGGCTGTCGGTGTAGGGACCAGGTGCTAGGGTTTGGGTGATCAGCCATGATCTCGTTGAATGGCGGAGCAGGCTCGAAGGGCCGAATGGCCTACTCCTGCTCCTATCTTCTATGTTTCTATGTATGTTAGCTATGTCTCCTGCTGCAGACTGGAAAGTTCTGCTGGTGAAGAAATTGAGGGCGACGATGACCTTGACTGCCACTGGGAGAGCCGTGGTCGCCCTGGTCTGAGGCTGGAGGTCTGGTTGCAGGAGGTTGCAGAGTTCTGTGACCAACTTCTTGGTGAAGCAGAGCCTTCTAATAAACTGCTCATCACTTAATTGAAGGTAAAGTGCTCTCGGAAAACCCTCGGAGGGTAAGGCCTCCTGTTGAGAGTCCTGATGGCCCTCCTCCTCCCTCTGCACACATGTTCCCATCTTTCTCACTGCTCCGCTCCCTCCACCGTAGATCCTGGAGAGCCAGGTCAACTGCCAGTACAGTCCCCATTAATCTTAGCAAGTGCTGTAGCTTGAATCTTTCCAGAAATAATTATGATACCAAAGAACCTGGAAATTACTAAAGAAAACTGTTGCAGTGCAGGAACTAACACACAGCCACTCAAACTTCACAAACCTGTCAGGTGCAAGTGATTGATGATGATCCCCTTAAGTAACATCACTGGAGCCGGCTTCCTGATGCTGCACGCCACCTCAAACTGTCGTTGTTAACTCCAGCCAGTAAGTCCATTGGCTATAAGGAAGTTGGGAGATTGGGTGTTCAGTGAGCATTGCACACTTGCTGACGTCATGATCTCCATGATGGCGAGGTCCCGAGCAAGTTTACCAGCAGCACTACCGGTAAGACTGATATGGCATGTGGTGCTGGAACCAGCATCAGCTGTTGTTACAGCTGTCAACACCGTTTTAGCGCCATCTTGTGTCACGAATGTATGGCGCAAACCACACAAAATCTTCCCCCCTAATATTCATAACTGCACCTCATCCTCATGCACTTAGCACTGCTGCAAACTTCACAACCACATCTCACTGCTTGCACATACTGCCAGCTATTCAACCATGATAGCCACATCACCCGAACAGATTGCACGACATTCACTGACACACTTCCCTCTCTCTTGCAGGACAAGGTGGCACACAACCAAAGGCAGCTAACCGGCAGGGAACAAGTGCACCTGCAGGTCCTTACCCCCATGGAGGAGATGGTGCTTGCCATCATTGGAGCGGCCATTGCTGAGGCCATGGCCAGCGATGGGGCTGTACCATAGAAGATGACGGTATCCTCATACGTAATACTCCTTCTCACATCCAAGTTCCCCCTCATCCCACAATCTCTTCTGATTTATAAGCTGCAGATGGTGTAAGCATGCACCTCTTGCTCCTCCCTCGCCCTCCCCCTCCCCTGCTTCCCCTCACCACAAACTTATCCGTGGCATTTCTCCTTTCAGATACTCAAGAACTGTAACTTGGCAAGGCAGTGGTAGAAGAGTAACAGGTGGAAGAACAGCAAGACACTGATGATGAAGAAACACCATCACTCGATTTCACACTAGCAGCCACCAGCTCAGATACTGACAATGTGCGTAACTTAGAGGTTAGCATAGAGGCGAGATCTGCACGTGGTGAGACACTGGGCATGAGTGGGCTGCAGCCAGGGCAGGGGGCCGCACACGAGTTCTGCTGCAGAGGACTCAGATGAGGACTTCGATGAGGCAGGCTACAGAAGAAGGCTGATGGGTATGCACACTGAAATGCTTGGTGCATGGAGAAGCCTGCCAGAAAGCCTGCGTGCAATGTCAAGGATCATGGAGGAGTCCGGCACCAACTTTCCAGCATGGAAGTGGTGGCCAAGTCCCATCAGCACACACACAAATTAATATTGAATCGGGGCCAGGGACTCAATAAAATTAACGTAAGTAAAATAACAGTAATGAAGAAAATAATGGCTCTGAAGAGTGATAAATCCCAGAACCAGATGGTTTCCACCCCAGGGTTTAAAAGAAAGTAGGTGAGCATATTGCAGATGCCCTAACAATAATCTTCCAAAGTTCTCTTGTTTCAGCAACTATTCCTTTAGATTGGAAAATTGCACATGTCACTCTACTATTTAAGGATGGCAAGAGAGGGAAACCAGGGAATTATAGACCAGTTAGCCTAACATCTGTTGTCGGGAAATTACTAGAGTCTATAATTAAGGATAGGGTGACTGAACACTTTGAAATTTTTTTAGCTGATCAGAGAGAGCCAGCATGGATTTGTGAAAGGTAGGTCATGCCTGCCAAACCTGATTGAATTTTTTGAGGAGGCGACTAAAGTAGTGGACAGAAAAATGTCTATGGATGTTATTTATATGGACTTCCAGAAGGCATTTGATAAAGTCCCACATAAGAGACTGTTAACTAAGGTAGATGCCCACGGAATTGAAGGTAAATTATTGACCTGGTTAGGAAATTGGCTGAGCAACAAGGGACAGGCAGTAGGGATAATGGGTAGGCACTCAAATTGGCAGGATGTGACAAGTGGCGTCCCGCAGGGATCTGTGTTGGTGCCTCAACTATTCACAATATTTATTAACGACTTAAATAATGGGATAGAAAACCACATATCCAAATCTGCTGATGACACAAACACAGGCTGCATTGTAGGCAGTGTAGATGGAAGCATAAAATTACAAAGGGATATTGATAGATTAAATGAATGGGCAAAACTGTGGCAAATGGATTTCAATGTAAGCAAATGTGAGGTCATCTACTTTGGACCTAAAAAGGATAGAACAGAGTACTTTCTAAATGGTGAAAAGCTAAAAACAGCAGAGGTCCAAAGAGATTTGGGGATCCAGGTACATAGATCATTAAAATGCCATGGACAGGTACAGAAAATAATCAAAAAGGCTAATGGAATGCTGGCCTTTATATCTAGAATTCAATTCAATTTTATTTGTCATATATGCAGCAGACGTGTGTACTGCACAATGAAATGTTGATTTTTACGAGTCCTCCCAACATTGGAATAAATATGGCATAACAATGATAAAATACTAATAGAAATACAGTAATAATAAATAAAACAACAGTAATAAATAATAATAAATTATACATTCATGAGTCTTATGGCCTGGGGGTAGAAGCTGTTTCGAAACCTGCTGGTACGAGGCCGTATGCTTCGGTATCTCTTACCGGATGGGAGCAGGGCGAAGAGGTTGTGGCTGGGGTGGCTCGCGTCTTTAATTATTCTCAGGGCCCCCGGCACCTCTCGGGGTAGATATCCTGGACAGTGGGTAGTTTAATTCCTATAGTATGTTGTGCAGCTTTCACCGCCATCTGTAGAGCCTTGCGGTCTGTGGCGGTGCGGTTGTCATACCAGGTAGTGATGCAGCCGGACAGGATACTCTCGATGGTGCACCGGTAGAAGTTGGTGAGAATCAGGGGGGCCATTCCAAATTTCTTCGGTCTCCTGAGGAAGAACAGGCGTTGGCATGCCTTCTTCGTTACGACGTCGATGTGATGTGACCACGTTAAGTCCTCCGTAATGAATACACCCAGGAATTTGAAGCTGCTGACCCTCTCCACCTCAGCCCCTTTGATGTAGATTGGGGTGTGTCCCTCCCCCTGCCACTTCCTGTAGTCCACGATCATCTCCTTTGTTTTGCTGATGTTGAGGGAGAGGTTGTTGTACTTGCACCATTCTGCTAGAGCTCTTACCTCCTCCCTGTAGCCTGTCTCGTCACCATCTGTCATCAGGCCTACAATGGTAGTGTCATCAGCAAACTTGATGATGGAGTTGGAGTTGTGCGTGGCCACGCAATCGTGAGTAAACAGGGAGTACAGAAGGGGGCTGAGCACTCAACACTGGGGAGCTCCCGTGTTCAGGATCAGTGTTGAGGAGGTGTTACTGCCTATTTTCACCACCTGGGGTCTGCCTGTCAGGAAGTCCAGGATCCAGTTGCATAGGGAGGTGTTAAGTCCTAGCTCGCTGAGCTTGTTGACAAGCTTGGAGGAGATAATGGTATTGAATGCTGAACTATAATCAATGAACAACATTCTCACACAGGTGTTCCTCTTATCCAGGTGTGATAAGGCAGTGCGCAGTACAGTGGCGATGGCATCATCCCTAGATCTTTTTGGGCGGTAAGCAAATTGGAGTGGGTCCAGTGTGTCAGTTAGTAAGGAGTTGATGTGGGTTTTGACCAGCCTCTCAAAGCACTTCATGATGACAGAAGTGAGTGCTATGGGGCGGTAGTTGTTTAAACAGGTTACTTTTATTTTTTGGGGGACTGGAATAACCGATGTCATCTTGAAGCAGGTGGTGACTACAGACTGGTACAGTGAACGGTTGAATATATCCGTAAACACGGCTGCCAGCTGGTCAGCGTATGCTCTAAAGACACGCCCAGGGAGTCCATCTGAACCGGGTGCTTTGTGGGTGTTCACTCTCTTAAAAGTCTTGCTCACGTCAGCCACGGAGATTGAGAAGACTCGGTTGTCCTGAGCCGCGGGCGCCCTTGTAACAGGCCAGTTGTTGTTGGCCTCAAACCGGGCGTAAAAAGTGTTAAGCTCGTCCGGGAGAGAGGCATTGCTGGGCATGACACAGCTGGGTTTCCCTTTGTAGTCCGTAATAGATTGTAGTCCACTCCACATCCTTCGCGAATCTGAGCTATGATAGTGTGACTCCACTTTATCCGTGTATTGTTTTTTTGCATTTTTGATGGTTTTTCTTAGCTCGCACTTTGATTTCTTGTACTCATCTATGTCCCCAGAGTTGAATGCGATGGACCGTGCTTTTAGCATAGCACGGATATCGCCATTTACCCATGGTTTCTGGTTGGGAAATGTTCGTACAACAATCCTCGGAACAACGTCATCTATGCACTTGTTTATGAAACTAATGACTGAATCTGCATATGTGTTGATGACATTGTCCGAGGCATTCCGGATCATATCCCAGTCAGTGGAATCAAAACAGTCTTGTAACATACCGTCTGATTGATCCGACCACCGTTGTAGAGATCTCATCACAGGCTTTTCCTGTTTCAGTTTCTGCCTATAGGTGGGTAACAGCAGGATGGAGTCGTGATCTGATATGCCGAAGGGAGGGCAGGAACGGAGTGTAAACATGATCTGGTGTGTTCTTGGCTCGCGTTGGGCAGGTGATATGCTGATGGTATTTAGGCAGTACTTTCTTCAGATTGGCTTTGTTGAAATCGCCAGCCACGATGAATGCAGCCTCTGGATGGGAAGTTTCAAGCCTGCTAATGGTCCCATACAGCTCGTTTAGTGCCCTATTTGCATTGGCCTGTGGTGGAATATACACCACTGTAATGATCACGGATGAGAACTCTCTCGGGAGGTAGAAGGGTCGGCATTTGATCATCAGGTGTTCAAGATCGGGTGAACAAGAAGATGTAAGTAGTTCCACGTCGGAACACCAAGAATTGTTGATCATAAAGCATACTCCACCCCCCCTATTCTTCCCCGAGTCCTTTGTTTGGTCTAGCCGGTGAATGTTGAATCCCTCTGCTTGAATGGCCGAAGCCGGTATCGATGGATCAAGCCAAGTCTCAATGAAAATCAAGACATTGCAGTTCTTAATGTCTCGCTGGAAGGTGAGCCTCCCCCTGAATTCGTCCAGCTTATTGTCCAGTGACTGCACATTCGCCAGGAGAATACTCGGAAGGGGGAGGTGGTGCTCACGTCGCCTCAGCTTCACTAATGCACCTGCTCGTCTGCCCCGCTTGCACCGTCGTTGCTTCCTGATCACAGGAATGAAGTCAGGTAAGCAGGTGGGAGGGTAGATGGTCGTAGCAGCAGAATCCCAGTTCGAAAAATCGGGGGTAGGTCCTATATCTCTGGACGTGATTGACGGTCGTAGCGGATAAGCGAAGAAACAGTACTTACAAAATTGTTTAATAATAACAATAAAATAATAAATAAAGTGGAAAGTTGTGGACGAGCTCGTAAAACAGCGGCTACCCTCATGAGCCATACAGGTCGGTTAAACAGTAGAATATTTTTTAAAAAACAACTAAACTACTAATACTAAAACTAGAATGCTAAATACTAAACAGTAGAATACTAAAAAACTAACAGTACGATATATTAAAATACAACATTAAATACATTAAATACAACATTAAAATACCAGTTGGCGAGGAGCTCGTAAAACAGCGGCTATACAGGTTGGTTAAACAGTAGAATATTTTTTTTTAAACTAAATTACTAATACTAAAACTAGAGTGCTAAATACTAAACAGTAGAATACTAAAAACTAACAGTACGATATATTAAAATACAATATTAAATACATTAAATACATTAAATACAACATTAAAATACCAGTTGGGGAGGAGCTCGTAAAAAAAATAGAAGACTAGAATGCAAGGGGATAGAAGTTATGTTGCAGTTATACAAAACCCTGGTTCGACCACACCTGGACTACTGTGAGCAGTTCTGGGCACCACACCTTAGGAAGGATATATTGACCTTGGAGGGAGTGCGGCGTAGGTTTACCAGAATTATATCCGGACTTCAAGGGTTAAGTTACGAGGAGAAATTACACAAACTAGGGTCGTATTCCTAGAATTTAGAAGGTTAAGGGGTGATTTGATCAAATTTTTCAAGATATTAAGGGGAACAGATAAGGTAGATAGAGAAAAACTATTTCCACTGGTTGGGGAGTCTAGAACTAGGGGGCATAGCCTAAAAATTAGAGCCAAACCTTTCAGGATTGAAATTCGGAAACACTTCTACGCACAAAGGGTGGTAGAAGTTTGGAACTCTCTTCCGCAAATGGCAATTGATGCTAGATCAATTGTTAATTTTAAATCTGAGATTGATAGATTTTTGTTAACCAAAGGTATTAAGGGATATGGGCCAAAGGTGGGTATACGGAGTTAAGTCGCAGATCAGCCATGATCTCATTGAATGGTGGAACAAGCTCGAGGGGCTAAATCATCCTTTAATTATCTTAAACACCTCAATTAGATTACCCCTTAATCTATTGGGCCAAAAACTGCAGTTGGAGGCTTACCGCCGGAGTATGCCTCCGACCCACGAAGGGAATAAGCATCTACCTGATGGCAATGAGGCTGCGATAACTTGCGGCCTGAGGCTGCAAGGCGGAGGACGGTGTAATGGCCCACGGATCCCAGGGATGCAGGGGGTGCCGAAACATACCCGGGATCAAGTGGGCCTGGTCCTCCAATCAAAAATAGAATTCGATTTCAGTCATTTCCAAAGAGAATCCGTAATGAGATTTAATGGAATCCCAAAATCAGATTTAATTACATTTTACAGGATTGGAATTTAATTCGTAATGAGCTTCATTCCACCAATCTCACTAAAAATTAAATTTTTTGATAATAATTTTCATCATCATTAAAACGCTAATCTGGGCCAATATTTGCAGAAACTCATTTGATACAGTGTATGTGTATAATTTCTGATATGAAAATGTTTGAACCATGCCTGAGGTAGCCCCTTACGCTGAGGCAAACAGGCCCAGAACCTGTTTACATCAACCGTAACATTTCCATATGCAATTGCTGGCCAGGCGTAGCCCAACTCTGCACTAGCAATTACATTTTCGTGGGCCGTGCGGATGACCTGTCAGCGCGTACGTCGACAGGCCGCAAGTTCCGGATTTCGCACATGCACAAGCGCATGCGGAAATCACAAACTTGTGGTGGATTTCAAAGGAGATATGACGGCGTACTCTGAGAGAACACCGTCATACCGACTGCAAAATCCAGGCAAATATACTTAAGGGAATACAAGCCCAATCTATGCAACCTGTCCTCATAATTTTAATCCTTTTAGCCTAGTATCATTCTGGTGAATCTAAGGCCAATATGACATTCCTGAGGTGTGGTGCCCAGAACTGAATGCAGTACCTCAGATGGCGTCTAACTGAGCTCTGGACAGCTGCAATACAACTTCCAGCCTTTGTATTCCAGCCCTCTTGAGATAAGGGCCAACACTTCATTTGCATTTTAAAAATATTTTCTGTACCTGCCTGTTGTGTTTGTACCGCTATCCACAACTACATAAAATAATAAAGTAGCAGAGACTGAGAGTAACTTCAAGTGATCTTTACTGGGTAACTGGAACTTCGGCACTGACTGTACAAATCGATACGCGTCTGTTATGTACGCTCGCAACTAAGGATATACATCCGCAATACAAAGTAGGCCCTTCAATGTTGTATACATTACACTTCCTCCCCCTTTAGTTTAATAGTATATTAATGCAAAATTTCTATAATTAACATACAGAGCCTGTCTTTACAGTAACAAAATTCAAATTCCAACATAACATTTTATTTTGTCAACAGCTCTTTTACAAGTCAAATCTCTGGGGAGGCCTCCTCTGCCTCTCTGGGTAACGTCTCTCCAGACTCTTTTGCTTTGGGGAATGAGACTGTACAGGTACAGTTGCATCAGGTGAGCTATCAGCACAGGTAGAGCTCTCAGCTGAGGATGAGGCTGGTGCTGATGCTAATGAATCAGGAGTGTCTGTTTCCATGTTTGGTGAGTCTGGGCGAGGTATAGGGGTGTTTTCCACCTGAACATCCAGAATTTGGTCCACATGACGTCTCAAAACATTCTCTCCCACATCCACTGTATACATCAGTGGTCCCTCTCTTGTGGATATTGTCCCTGGTTGCCACTTTTCCGTCTGGAAATCACGAGCAAGAACTGACTGTCGCACACTGAAGCTTCTTGTTGGCTTAGCATTCAAATGTTTGAACTGTTTGTTCTCTACATCACGACATACATTCGGTTTAAGAAGGTCCATGCGAGATTTCAGGTTCCTGTTCAGAAACATCATCGCTGGAGTCTGATTAGTGGCTGCGTGTACTGCGTTCCGATAAGCAAAGAGGAATTTGTCTATCTTGTGTTGCAGTGGTAGATTCTCGCTGTACATTGCTTTGATGGCCTTCTTGAAAGTCTGTATGAATCTTTCTGCCAAGCCATTTGTAGCTGGATGGTACGGGGCAGATGTGTAGTGCTTGATTCCATTTTTCCTTGTGAACCTTTGGAATTCGTCAGAGACAAATTGTCGTCCATTGTCTGTGCAGATTTGTTCTGGTAGTCCATTTCTAGCGAACATGGTCCTCAGAACTGAAATGGTCTTTTCAGATGTGGTTAATTTCATTTTAATGACCTCGGGCCATTTGGAATGTGCATCGACTGCAATCAAGAACATGGAGTCCATGAACGGTCCAGCAAAGTCTGTGTGCACACGTTGCCATGGTGATGAGGGCCATTCCCATGGATGGAGAGGGGCTTGTGTTGGTGCGTTCTGGACCTTTTGACATCCTGAGCAGCTCTTTGTCAGGTCCTCGATCTGTTTGTCAATTCCCGGCCACCACACGTAACCATGGGCAAGGCTTTTCATCTTTACCGTACCTAAGTGGCCTTCATGCAGTTCATCTAGCACTCGGTTACGAAGCTTGGGAGGAATCACAACTCGTGAGCCGCACATCAGTGTTCCTCGACACACTGATAACTGCTCCCTCCTAGCTGAGAATGCTGGAAACAATGAGTCACCATGCGCTGGCCATCCCTTCACAGTGATGTCATAAACTTTTGACAATGTAGGGTCATTGCGTGTTTCTCTTTCAATGAGGGAGTTTGTCACTGGTAGCTGCTCAACTATTGTTGTGTGAAATACCTCTGCTGAGTCAACTGTTGTAGTTTCCTCTGAGGTCGGCAGTGGTAAACGTGACAAACCATCGGCGTTGCCATGTTGCTTGGTCCCCTTGTATTCAATGTCATACAGGTGAGCCCCTAGGAAGAGTGACCATCGCTGCAGCCGTTGTGCCGTCATCACTGGAACGCCCTTCCTTGGGTTGAAGATTGAAACGAGAGGCTGGTGCTCAGTTAACAGTGTAAACTCTTGACCATACAAGTAGTGGTTGAATTTCTTGACTTCCCACACAAGGCTGAGGGCTTCTCGGTCAATCTGTGCATAATTGCATTCAGCTGCAGTCAATGATCTTGAAGCAAAGGCTATTGGTCTCTCTGAGCCGTCTGGGAACTTATGTGACAACACAGCACCAATGCCATGGGGTGAAGCATCACATGCCAGTCGAATAGGTAAGGATGGGTCAAAGTGAGCTAACACCTCTTCTGAAGTAATGAGTCTTCTACTCTCTTGAAAAGCTTGTTCACAGCTGTCACTCCACTTCCATTGTGACCCTGTCTGTAGCAGTGCATTTAGTGGATGTAACACTGTGGATAGGTTGGGCAAGAACTTGTGATAGTAGTTCACCAGTCCAAGATATGATCTCAACTGAGACACATTTTCAGGTGTTGGTGCATTAATCACAGCTTCAATCTTGTCTGGAGACTTGTGTAAACCGTCCTTGTCAATCACATGTCCACAGTATGAGATTTCCTTTTTGAAAAACTCACACTTGTCTCGGTTCGCTCGGAGCCCATACTCCCGTAACCTGATGAGCACCTGTTCGAGGTTGGAAAGGTGGCCGTTGTCATTCTTGCCAGTAATGATGATGTCATCAAGATAACACTGAGTACCTGGGATCCCCTGCAGGACTTGGTCCATTGCCCTTTGCCAGATTGCAGGAGCTGATGCTATTCCGAATACCAGCCTGTAGTGTATGTACCTTTAAGAGGAACTATGTTTTTGAAGCCCCTGTATACTGTAGTACCAGTAGTGACCACTCGGGTATATAAGCCTGTGTAGCGTCTTGTGTAGTTAGTTCACCTCCAGACTTTGTTCAGTAAACACTTGTTAAACCAACTCCTGCATTCCGTGTCTCGATTAACACACGGATCTAACAGTGGCGACAAGTTAGAAACAAACTTACCTGCAATTCGGCAGCACCTCAAGGGGATCGATTCCTCAGACGAAGGTCGAAGCCAGAAGCAAGAAAAAAAAACTGTGGTTTCACCAGCTAAACGGGCTGGTGGCAGGTAGTGCTCTGATCCTTCCTGGGCTGCGGCGGGCTAGAGCTCGATCGGGTGGCTCTGCAACGGGGCCGGGCAGCGAGTCGGGAAGCAGAAGCAAAGAGAGAGAGAGGGTGGAGCACTCAGGGCGCGGCCGGTGCTGCAAAGCAGGTCGGCGTTCAGACCGAGCAGAGGGAGGGGAAAGTTCCAGAGGGTCCGCTCCACGACGGGAACGGTTCTCCAAGTAACGGAGAAACTATTGAAGCGATATATAAAAAAAAATAGAAATACCGCGAAAAGCTGCAGGTCGCAACGGGAACCGCGGAGAACAGCGTTGGCAGCAGCGGCAGC
The DNA here is from genome assembly GCF_052327205.1 of Somniosus microcephalus. Classification (NCBI taxonomy): domain Eukaryota; kingdom Metazoa; phylum Chordata; class Chondrichthyes; order Squaliformes; family Somniosidae; genus Somniosus; species Somniosus microcephalus. The sequence goes on from NC_140989.1 coordinate 110,827,077, forward strand.
GGCGGGAAAGCGTGGGAGGCGCCATCTTAACTCGGCGGGGAAGAAAGAAAAGCGTGGGAGGCGCCATTTTGATCCATCGGGGACGGAGGAAAAGCGCGGGAAGCGCCATTTTAGATTTTCAAGATGCCGAAGACTGGCAATATTACTGCTTTCGATAGTGATATAGAAGATTGGACCACATATGTGGAAAGAGCGGAGGTATATTGCAAGGCGAATGAAGTAGCGGATGATAAAAAGGCATCGGTACTTCTAAATCTGATGGGCGCAAGGACATACGGGCTGTTACAAAACTTGATCACTCCAGCCAAACCGATGGACAAGAATTTGAAGGAGATTGTTGATACCTTACAGGAGCACTTAAACCCAACACCGCTGCTGATAGCGGAACGATTCAAATTCTTCAGGAGGAATCAGCACAAGAATGAAAGTAACGCTGATTACCTCACCGAATTATGAAAGCTGTCAAAGCACTGCCAATTCGGGGCAGGACTGGCAGATTCTCTACGAGACAAATTCGTCTGCGGTCTCCTAAGCGAAGGAACACAGAAAAGACTACTTTCTGAGAAAGATTTGACACTGGACAAGGCTTTCAGTGTGGCTGTATCATACGAAGCAGCAGCAAGAGGAGCTGCAGAGATACAGCAATAGCCACAGGACTTCGGCACCCATGAAATGACACGGGGTTTCGAGAGATGTTATCACTGCGGCAGATCCACCCATGACCAGAAGGACTGCTGGTTCAAGGACAAAGCATGCAGGCAATGCGGAAAGATGGGACACATTGCACGTGTATGCAGATCTGGAAAGAAATCTGCTGACAGTAAAAAGGTCAATAAGGAACAGTACAGAAAGGCACAAATGATGACGGACAGTAGCTCCGAAGACCAGAAGAGCAATAGCGACTCCGGAAACAAGAGACTAAGCTGTCTCAAATTACATAATGTAATTGCCAAAGAAGATTACCAGACCATTTGGGTTGCCCTCACGATAGCGGGGTCCCCAGTCAAAATGGAGCTAGATACAGGATCAGCTCTGACCGTCATGAGTCGACGGGATTACGAGCGGCTATTTCCGCATATACCTTTGAAAGACACATCCATTGTCTTGAAGACATATACGGGGCAGAAAGTATACCCCAGAGGGAAAATAAGGGTGCCTGTTGTATACAACGGCAAGGAAATACAGAAGTTGTATTTATACGTTCTGCAAGATGGTGGTCCACCGTTGTTGGGACGTGAATGGATCAGAAAGATACGTTTAGACTGGCACTCCATTCAGGCACTGACGGTGACCAGTAAGAAAAAAATGATGGTGACGTCATACCTGGACGATTAAAAGAAATCTTGGCTAACACCAAAGAAGTGTTTCAACAGGAACTAGGAACCCTGAAAGGCGCCGCCGCCTCAATAAAAGTGGAAGATGCGGCAATTCCCAAGTTTTTTAAGGCAAGGCCGGTGCCATACGCAATTCGTCCAGCCGTCGAGGCAGAGCTGGAGAATTTGAAAAAAGCAGGCGTGTTATCCAAGGTAGATTGGAGCGAGTGGGCAACACCCATCGTCCCGGTCATGAAGAAAACGTTGAATAATGATAAATATGAAGAACAGAGAAAAATTCGCATCTGTGGGGACTTCAAGGTGACTGTAAACCCGGTTCTTCACACGGTACAGTATCCTCTTCCGAGGATAGAAGATATTTTTGCCTCACTATCCGGAGGGAAACGTTTCACCAAAATTGACTTAGCACAGGCATATCTACAGATGGAAGTTGAGGAGGCCTCTAAAAAGTATCTCACGATAAACACACAATCGACTGGTTTTCGGAGTGGCATCAGCTCCGGCTATCTGGCAAAGTGCTATGGAGCAAGTCCTGCAAGGGATTCCGGGGACTCAATGCTACCTAGACGACATCCTTGTAACAGGAGAAAACGACAACGAGCACCTTGCCAACTTGGAGCAGGTGCTCATGAGGCTGAGAGAACGGGGCCTACGAGCAAATCGCCCCAAGTGCGACTTTTTCCAGAAACAAATATCATATTGTGGCCATGTCATTAACGAAGAAGGGTTGCATAAGTCACCTGAAAAAATTGAAGTGGTCGTAAAGGCCCCAGCGCCTGAAAATGTCTCACAATTAAGGTCGTTCCTGGGATTAGTAAATTACTATCATAAATTTTTACCAAACTTGTCGACGGTTCTGCACCCTCTTAACGCACTGCTACAAACGGGACTGGTTTGGAAATGGAGCGAAGACTGTAAACGTGCCTTCCATAAATGCAAAGGCTTGATCACGTCCAAGGACGTGTTGGCTCATTACAACCCATCACTGCCAATCAGACTGGCGTGCGATGCATCCCCTTACGGCGTGGGAGCGGTATTATCACATAGATTCCCTGATGGCTCGGAGCGGCCGATAGCTTTTGCGTCACGCTCATTGAACTCAGCTGAGCGTAACTATGCCCAGATCGACAGGGAGGCACTCAGCCTGGTGTGGGGGGTGAAGAAATTCAACCATTACCTACACGGACAAACATTTACCTTGTTGACTGACCATCAACCCCTCGTCTCCCTATTCAACCCTAAAAAGGGCGTTCCCATTATGACAGCGCAAAGGCTACAGAGGTGGTCCCTTTTCCTAGGGGCACACCAATATGACATAGAATACAAAGGAACAAAACAGCATGGGAATGCTGACGGGTTATCGCGCCTACCGTTGCCAATGGTGGAAGAGGCGCCTACAGTGGACCCAGTGGAGATGTTCCACTCGACCATAGTGGAATGTCTACCGGTGACAAATTCTACCATTGAAAAGGAAACGCGAAATGACCCGACTCTCTCACGAGTCTACGATTTAACGGTGAAGGGATGGTCAGCACATGGCGAACCACTGTTGCCAGCATTCTCGCAAAGAAGAGAACAGCTGTCAGTGTGCCGAGGAACCTTGATGTGTGGATCCAGAGTGGTGATTCCACCCAAACTCAAGGATAGAGTGCTAAAGGAGCTTCACGAGGGGCATCTGGGTGGAGTGAAAATGAAGAACCTAGCCAGAACATTTGTGTGGTGGCCAGGTATCGATGGAGACATCGAAGAAATGACCAAGAGCTGTCTAGGATGCCAGAAGGTCCAAAACGCCCCAACACAAGCCCCTCTACATCCATGGGAGTGGCCCTCATCTCCATGGCAAAGGGTACATATCGACTTTGCTGGTCTATTTATGGACTCAATGTTCTTAATCGCGGTGGATGCACACTCCAAGTGGCTGGAGGTAATAAAGATATCCTCCACCACCACGGAAAAAACCATCACAGTATTAAGGACCATATTCGCCAGGAATGGGCTGCCTGAACAGATCTGTTCTGATAATGGACCGCAATTTGTATCCGAAGAATTCAGGAAGTTCTTAAAAAACAATGGGGTTAAGCACTACACGTCCGCCCCATACCATCCCGCCACCAATGGATTAGCTGAAAGGTTTGTCCAGACCGTCAAGAAGGCCATAAAGGCCATGGGTAATGAAGACATAAATCTGCAACATAAGGCAGATAACTTCTTGTTTGCATACAGGAATGCAACACATGTGGTTACAAACCAAACCCCCGCCATGATGTTTTTCAATAGAAGCCTAAGATGCCGGCTGGATTTGGTCAAGCCAAACGTCAGAAGGGACGTAGAGAACCGGTAATTTCAAAGCATGAATGAAAGGCCAACTAGAACCTTCCAGATAGGTCAACCAGTTTTGGCCTGGGACTACCGTACCGAGAAATGGCAGCCTGGAACTATTTGCACACGACTAGGACCGCTGATGTATACTGTGGACATTGGAGAAAGCATAATAAGGCGCCATGCTGACCAGATCATAGAGTCATCCGAAAAAGAACAACCTACACCACAACTCTATACGCCTAGTGATGAAGCAGAGATACCCATAGTATCTACCTCCGATCCGGTGATACTGGAACCAGATGAACCCGACACTGGCATTGAAGCTGAATCGACCTTGCCAAAAGAACCTACTACACCACCGAGACATTATCCGGACCGAGTCAGGAAGCCTCCAGAGAGACTTAATTTGTAATTGATTAACTTCAGCAAATGTGTATATTATTATTCTTGTAAAAATGTTATTTAATGATTACTTAAAATGTTATGTACTATTTATCTAAAAGGGGAGGAATTGTAGTGTATGTACCTTTAAGAGGAACTATGTTTTTGAAGCCCCTGTATACTGTAGTACCAGTAGTGACCACTCGGGTATATAAGCCTGTGTAGCATCTTGTGTAGTTAGTTCACCTCCAGACTTTGTTCAGTAAACACTTGTTAAATCAACTCCTGCATTCCGTGTCTCCATTAACACACAGATCTAACACAGCCGATTGTACTGGTAAAGGCCTTTGTGCGTATTTATTGTCAGGTACTTCTTTGATGCATCATCACTTTCCATTTGGAGATAGGCCTGGGCCAAGTCAATCTTTGTGAAGCGTTCCCCTCTTGACAGGGAAGCAAAGATGTCCTCAATGCGAGGCAATTGGTACTGTACTGTGTGGAGGACTGGGTTAACAGTCACTTTAAAGTCTCCACAGATGCGCACTTTTCTTGGCTTTCCTGGTTTTGTGCTGGAGGTTTTCTTCATCACTGGAACTATAGGTGTGGCCCATTCACTCCAATCCGCCTTGGACAGGACCCCTAACTGCTCCAAGTTCTCCAGCTCTGCTTCTACTGAAGGGCGAATTGCATAAGGCACTGGTCTGGCCTTGTGGAACTTTGGATTTGCATTCTCCTCAATCTTAATTTTTGCTTTCATGCCCTTAAGTGTTCCTATTCCCTTCTTGAACAGTTTCTGAGAGTCAGAGAGTATTTGTGACAGTCTCTCAGGAGTGGCGTTGCTGTCCTCCTTTGCTGACACAAACAGTGCTTGGATGGTGTGCCAATCCAACTGTATTTTCCTGAGCCATTCGCGTCCCAGCAATGGTGGTCCTCCATTTTCCACTACATAGAGGTTCAATTGCGGTATTTTTTTTTCTTTGTATGTCACTGTCACTTTTATTTTACCTTTGGGGCACACTCTTTGTCCTGTGTATGTCTTTAACAGTACTTTAGTTGGCCTTAGCGGTATGTGTGAAAACAATTGTTTGTAGTCATGTACAGAGATCACTGTTAAAGCTGAGCCTGTGTCCAACTCCATTTTCAGCCTAACTCCTGCCACTTCTGGAGTAACCCATATTATTCTGTGATCCTGTTTCTTTCACACTGTGTAGTTTTAGACAAGCCAGATCCTCTTCCTCTGAAATAACAACAGAAAATGCTGGAAAAACTCAGCAGGTCAGGCAACATCCGTGGAGAGAAATTTGAGTTGACGTTTCGGGTTTGACCCTTCTTCAAAACTGGAGAGAAAAGGCCGCGGGGGGGGTGGTGGAGGAGGCCGGGGAAGGAGGTGCGGGCAGCAGCCCTGCCTTCGATCTAGTTCCTTTTCTCTCCAGTTTTGAAGAAGGGTCAAACCCGAAACGTCAACTCAAATTTCTCTCCACGGATGTTGCCTGACCTGCTGAGTTTTTCCAGCATTTTCTGTTGTTATTTCGGATTTCCAACATCTGCAGTATTTTGCTATCCTCTTCCTCTGAGTCTGTGTCACTTTTTCCTTTATCTGAACTGTCTCCAGTCATGTAGTGTACCTTCTTGTATCTATCTTTGAAAGGTTTCTTGTTTTCAGTCACTTGGTGTGCCTTTGTATCAGTTTTCTGTTTCTTTGCTTTGCAGACCCTTTCAATGTACCCTCGTTTGCCACATTGTCTGCAATCTTTGGCCTAGAAATTCACTATGGCCCCGCCAGCTGGCTAGCGCCCAAAAGTTAGCGCTGGGCGCGGAGCCATTTGCGACCGTCAGATATTCACTTTTTGCGCCCCAAGTCAGAACCGGGCGCTATTCCAGGGTGTGCCCGCCCCCGCTTGGGGCGCTGAAACTGAATTTCAGCGCTCTAGGTGCCACTGCGCCACCCGATGCGGTGCGGCAGGCTGCGGTACTGCAGGCCTCCTCCTTCTCTTAAGGTGGAGGTGCCTGCAACGGGGAGATCGCCGCTGGATTGTGCCGGCAAATGAGCCCGGCACCACGGAGAAGTGCCGGGCTCGCGGAAAGCAGCCAGCAATGCCGCAGGGGGGGTGGTGGAGGAGGCCGGGGAAAGAGGTGCGGGCAGGCGGCCGCCGAAAAAGTGGCCGGCCGCACCTCCACCTTTATGCGCCCCACTAAGGCTGCAGTAAGGCCCTGGTCTCTGGATGTTAGTAGCGGCCGCCACGGAGGAGGCGGCGGCAACTGAATATGGGCGTCGGGCCGGCATCGGGGCGGAAAAGGGGCACTGCGCACACCGATGACGTCATCGGTGCCGGCGCAGCGCTACCGGCTACCGCCGCCATTACCGCCGAGCTTAATATCAGCGCAACCTCCTCTACTGGCGCAGAAGCCCTCTTTAGGCGGTAACTGGGTGCAAAGCTTGCAGCGCCTTACTGAATATCTAGGCCTTTGTCTTTAAACCAACAGTCATTGTGGTCATGTGACATTTTGCCACAGCGATAGCACTTCTTTTCTTGTTTCAGTGCAGCTATGAGCAGTGGTTTGGGGCTTAAATGGTCTTGGAGTGTGTCCACTATTTGTTTGAATGTTTTGTTTGCTGGCTTTTCAGGGGTTAATAAACTACGTAGCAGCCCGTATGTCTTTGCGCCCATAACACACAGCAAAACAGTGGCTTTCTTTTCTACCTCCACTCCGTTAGTCTCACAGTACAACTCCACTCTTTCAATGTAAGTTGCCCAGTCTTCAATGCTGCTATCAAATGCTGCAATCATGCCAATCATCGCCATTTTGTTTTCCAAACCCGTTTTTCTTTCTTTACTAGTTAGCTAGCGTCATGCAAGTCCTGTGCACTTTTCACTTGACTTACGTATCCCCTGCCTAGCTTAGCAAGCATGCTCCGTTTTCTCTACCTTCTCGCTCCCTTGTTCCAAGTTTCGGTGTCCTCTGAATGCGATGCCAGAATAGGAAGACGTAGGTTCATAATTCTCATCGCCAATTTGTTGTGTTTGTACCACTATACACAACTACATAAAATAATAAAGTAGCAGAGACTGAGAGTAACTTCAAGTGATCTTTACTGGGTAACTGGAACTTCGGCACTGACTGTACAAATCGATACGCGTCTGTTATATACGCTCGCAACTAAGGATATACATCCGCAATACAAAGTAGTCCCTTCAATGTTGTACACATTACACTTCCCACTACTTTGACATCTAAATCTCTCTGCTCATCCACAGTTCCTAGCTTCTCACCATTTAGAAAATACCAGAGTATTTTCTAACTATCTATCTATCTATTTTAGGTCCAAAGTGGGTGACTTCATACTTTCCCACATTGAACTCCATCTGCCACAGCTTTGCCCATTCATTTAATCTTTCAGTGTCCCTTTGCAACTTTCTGCTCCCATCTACACTACTTACTGTGCCACCTGACTTAGTGTCATCAGAAAACTTGGATATTGGGCTCACTATTTATTCATCTATGTCATTTATAAATATAGTGAAAAGCTGAGGCCCCAGTACAGATCCCTGGGGGATACCACAAGTCATATCCTGCCCATTTGAGTACATAATCATTAACCCCACACACTGTCTCCTACCTCTGAACTACCCATGTCAGTAAGTTGGCACCAATTCCATGTGCTCTCATTTTTGTTAACGGTCTCTTATGTGGAAACTTATTGAATGTCTTCGGGATGTCCATATAAATAACATCCATAGACGCGCCCTTATCTGCCACGTTGTTACTTCCTCAGAAAATTCAACTAGATCCATGCTGGCTATCACCGATCAGTTCATATTTGTCCAAATGGTCAGTCATTCTGTCAATAATTTCTCCACAACCACCCCAATAATCTCTCCACACCCCAAAAACCCACAATAATCTCTCCACACCCCAAAATCCAACCCCAATAATCTCTCCACACCCCAAAAACCCCCAATACTCTCTCCACACCCCAAAATCCAACCCCAATAATCTCTCCACACCCCAAAAACCCCCAATAATCGCTCCACACCCCAAAAACCAACCCCAATAATCTCTCCACGCCACTAAAAACCCCAATAATCTATGCATACCCCAAAAACTAACCCCAATAATCTCTCCACACCCCAAAAACCCCCAATAATCTCTCCACACCCCAAAAACCAACCCCAATAATCTCTCCACACCCCAAAAATCCCCAATAATCTCTCCACACCCCAAAAACCAACCCCAATAATCTCTCCACTCCCCAAAAACCCCCAATAATCGCTCCACACCCCAAAAAACCCCAATAATCTCTCCACACCCCAAAAACCAACCACAATAATCTCTCCACGCCACTAAAAACCCCAATAATCTATGCATACCCCAAAAACCAACCCCAATAATCTCTCCACACCCCAAAAACCCCCAAATACTCTCTCTACACCCCAAAAACCAACCCCAATAATCTCTCCACACCCCAAAAACCCCCAAATACTCTCTCTACACCCCAAAATCCAACCCCAATACTCTCTCCACACCCCAAAAACCAAACCCAATAATCTCTCCACACCCCAAAAAACCCCAATAATCTCTCCATACCCCAAAAACCAAACCCAATTGTCAGGGCGAGGCTGGTTCTGGACCCAAGTGCAGACAGACGAGGCGAGAAGCAGGTATGCAGTCTTAAATAAAAGTACTTTACTAGAATCACACAGGTAAACAGTTACAAACATAGGAGCTCAAGACAAGCTACCACTAGGCAAATGGCTTGTCAAGACTGAGCATAGAGGGAAGAAACCACAGAACTTAAATACAAGCAAATACAGGTGAAACCAATAAACCTGATAAAAGGCAGTTAAGTAATAAACACAGGAGAAACTAGTAACAATTAGCAAAGGGAAAAAAACAAGTGAAGGTGCCATCTAGGGGTTACTGAGGGAACTAACCGGCACCCTCACAGGACCCCCTCCCCTAGGAACGGCTCCTGACGTTCCTCCTGGATGATCAGGGTGGCGACGGCAAATATCCCTGATGAGTTCAGGATCCAAAATGTCCCGGGCTGGAATCCAGGAATGCTCTTCAGGACCATAACCCTCCCAGTCGACCAGGTATTGAATGCTCCTCCTAACCCGGCGACTATCAAGGAGGTGACGGACAGTGTAGGCTTGCTGACCGTCAATTATGCGGGGTGGGGGGGGGAGGTCTGGAAGCAGGAACCAAGGGACTGGTAAGTACCGGCTTGAGGTGAGAGACGTGGAATGTGGGATGTATCTTCATCGACCAAGGAAGGAGGAGCCGGTAGGCCACAGGGTTTACTTTTTCCAAAATCCTAAAAGATCCGATGAACCGGGGAGCCAACTTGCGGGACTCCACATGGAGCGGAAGATTCCGGGTAGACAGCCAGACCTTCTGTCCGGTCCGGAACCGAGAAGCTGGGCGGCGGTGTCGGTCAGCCTGCACTGTCTGCCGAGAAGAAGTGAGCTGCAAGGCGGATCGGACCCTCCTCCAGGTACGGCGGCTGCGTTGGATGAACCCCTGGGCAGCCGGGACTCCTACCTCCCTCTCCTGTTCAGGGAAGAGTGGCGGTTGGAAGCCATATTGACATTCGAAAGGTGAGAGGCCAGTGGAGGAGCTCTGAAGGGTATTGTGCGCGTACTCTGCCCAGACCAGATACTTGCTCCAGGTGGAAGGATTGGAGGACACAAAGCTTCTTAGCACCCTCTCCAGATCTTGGTTGGTTCTCTCAGTCTGGCTGTTAGACTGTGGGTGGAACCCAGAGGAGAGACTGATGGAAGCGCCAAGGAGGGAACAAAAAGCCTTCCAGAACCTGGATGAGAACTGGGGACCATGGTCAGAGACGACATCCAGGGGCAAACCATGGAGGCGGAAGACATGCTGGACAACCAGCTGGGCAGTCTCTCTGGCAGAGGGAAGCTTGACAAGAGGGACGAAGTGAGCAGCCTTGGAAAAGCGATCGACCACAACTAGGATGGTAGTGAATCCCTCAGATGGAGGTAGCCCGGTGATGAAATCCAGGGCGATATGTGACCAGTGACAGCTTGGGATGGGCAAGGGGTGCAGGAGACCAAGCGGAGGTTGTTGGGATGTCTTGTTCTGGGCACAGACGGGACAAGCGGAGACAAAGGCCCGGGTGTTGGCTTCAATAGAGGGCCACCAGAACCTCCTCTTAAGGAGCTCGAGAGTCTGACAGATCCCAGGATGACCAGTCAATCGAGAAGAGTGCCCCCATTGAAGGACCTGGGCGCGCACCTGACTGGGAACATAAAGGCTATGAGGAGGACCTCCTCCAGGGTCAGCCTCCTGACGTTGGGCCCCTCGCACCACAGTCTCAATCTCCCATGCGACGGGAGCAACGATGCAGGAACTGGGGATGATAGGTTCCGGGGTCCGGTCCTTTTCCGAGGGGTCAAACTGGCGAGAAAGGGCATCCGGTTTGAGGTTCTTAGACCCTGGGCGGTAAGACAGGAGAAAGTTGAATCGGTTAAAGAAGAGAGCCCACCTGGCCTGCCGAGGGTTGAGGCGCTTGGCGTCCTGGATATATGTCAGATTTTTATGGTTGGTCCAGACGACAAAAGGATGCTCTGCTCCCTCCAACCAGTGTCTCCACTCCTCCAAGGCCAACTTAACTACCAAGAGCTCCCTGTTGCCGACATCGTAGTTACTCTCTGCTGGCTTCAGGCGATGGGAAAAGAAGGCACAGGGATGTAGCTTTTGGTCCTTAGGGGAGCGCTGGGACAGGACAGCCCCGACTCCAATATCCGAGGCATCCACCTCTATGATAAAGAGCAGGGTGGGGTCCGGGTGTACCAGAATGGGAGCAGAGGTGAAGCGTTGTTTGAGCTCCTGGAAGGCCCGTTCCGCTTCAGAAGACCAACTGAACCGTAAAGACGAGCCCTTGGTCAATGCGGAGAGGGAGGCGGCAAGGGAGCTGAAGTTGTGGATGAAGCGTCTGTAAAAGTTGGCAAATCCCAGGAACTGCTGAACCTGCTTAACCGACGTGGGACGTGGCCAGTTCAAGACGGCTTGAACCTTGCTAGGATCCATCTGGACGCTTCCACAGGAGATGACGTAGCCCAGGAAGGTGACCTTAGAGACGTGGAATTCACATTTCTCGGATTTGACAAAGAGACGGTTCTCCAAGAGCCTCTGCAGCACCCGTCTGATGTGTTGGACATGCTGCTGGGGGGACTTTGAGAAGATGAGAATGTCATCCAAATAAACAAACACGAACTGGTTCAGCAGGCCCCGGAGCATGTCATTGACCAGAGCTTGGAAGACAGCTGGAGCGTTAGTGAGACCAAAGGGCATGACGAGGTATTCCCAGTGACCGCTAGGGGTGATAAAGGCAGTCTTCCATTCGTCCCCCTCCCTAATGCGGACCAGGATGTACGCGTTGCGGAGGTCAAGTTTGGAGAAGATGGTAGCTCCCTGCAGCTGCTCAAACGCTGAAGACATCAAAGGGAGAGGATAGCGGTTCTTAATGGTAATTTTGTTAAGCCCCCGATAGTCTATGCAAGGCCTGAGACCACCATCCTTCTTCTTTACAAAAAAGAAGCCAGCACCCGCTGGGGAGGTGGAAGGGCGAATGAAACCTGTAGCGAGGGCTTCCTTGATGTATTCTTTCATGGAAACATTCTCAGGGCCAGAGAGAGAGTAGAGCCGACACCGAGGGGGGCTAGTGCCAGGCAGGAGATCAATGGCACAGTTGTAGGACCGGTGTGGGGGGAGTGTAGTGGACCGCCTCTTACTAAACACAGCATGGAGGTCCGAATATTCAGGGGGCACATGAGCAATGTCCAGCTGATCAGCTGGCTCGGGAGAGGAAGGACGGGGCAGACTAGGGAAGACCTTAAGACAGTTGGCTAGACATGAAGGACCCCACTCCAGCACAGTCCCGGTAGTCCAGTCAATGTGAGGGTTGTGAAGAGAGAGCCATGGATGTCCAAGAACGAGAGGGAGCTCAGGTGAATCGATAAGGTGAAACTGCAGCAACTCTTGATGTCTCTCCCCTACTTGAACATGTAATACCCTGGTGATATGATGAATACGCCCAGAACCAAGGGGCCTGCCGTCGAGGGCGGTGACTTGTAAAGGCTTGTCAAGGCAGGAGAAAGGAATTTTCAGGCTGCACACAAGGGTGGCATCGATAAAACAGCCAGCGGCCCCGGAGTCAACAAACGCCTGGAGGTTGTACTGTTGTCCCTCCCAAGAGAGACGAGCGGGAAGCAGGGTTTGGAAGACAGAAGGGGTAGGAGAAAGGATTTGATCTGTCAGTATTTTCCCAATCCTCCTGGCTTTTTCCTGAAGCTCAGGGCATGTGGCTCTGAGATGGCCAGACAGGCCACAGTAAAGACAACGCCCCTCTCTCAATCTCCTCTGTCTCTCAAACTGGGGGAGCTGAGTTCTGCCGAGTTGCATAGGTTCCTCTTCGGTGCTAACAGATGGACTCGGGGGTACTTGGAAACGCTTGGGCAGATTCAAAACACCGGAAGATCTCACCTCTGTGGAAGTAGTGAATCTCCTCTCTCTACCATGCTCCCGGAGGCGGTTATCCACACTGATGGCAAGGGAGATGAGCGTGTCAAGGTCCTCCGGAACCTCTCTGGATGCCAGTTCATCTTTGATAGATTCGGAAAGGCCATGAAGAAACGTGGAGAGAAGGGCCTCGGTGTTCCAGCGGCTTTCCGCAGTGAGTGAGCGGAACTCAAAGGTGAAGTCGGCTATGCAGCAGTTGCCCTGGCGGAGATTCAAAAGTCTCTTAGCTGCCTCCTGTCCACTCACAGGATGGTCAAAGACTTTGCTCATCTCTTCGGCGAAAAGGAGAATGTCCGAGCAGACGAAAGATTGCTGCTCCCAGATAGCGGTAGCCCAGGCGAGAGCTTTTCCCGAGAGTAGTGATATGATGAATGCTACCTTAGAGCGGGGTGATAGGAACATGGAGGGTTGGAGTTCAAAAACTAGGAAGCACTGGGTCAAGAAGCCGCGACACTTGCCCAGATGACCGTCATAGCGCTCTGGCGTGGGTAGGCGAGGCTCTCGGTCAGCCTGGAGGTCAGCGACCGGTGGGGTAGTACCCAAAAGAACTGATTGAGGAGGAACATCCTGATCAGAAGCCACAGCGGCTGGGTGTTGAATGGTCTGAGTCCACGTATTTACCTTGTCCGAAATGCTTTGGAGAAGTTGCTCAAGGCGGCCGAGGAAAGCACCTTGATGGGAGAGAATAGAACGAAATTCCTCCATCACTGTTGGGTCCATACTGGCTCAGTCTTGCTGTCAGGGCAAGGCTGGTTCCGGACACAAGTGCAGACAGATGAGGCAAGAAGCAGGTATGCAGTCTTACATAAAAGTACTTTACTAGAATCACACAGGTAAACAGTTACAAACATGGGAGCTCAAGACAAGCTACCACTAGGCAAATGGCTTGTCAAGACTGAGCACAGAGGGAAGAAACCACAGAACTTAAATACAAGGAAAAACAGGTGAAACCAATAAAGCTGATAAAAGGCAGTTAAGTAATAAACACAGGAGAAACTAGCAACAATTAGCAAAGGGAAAAAAATAAGTGAAGGTGACATCTAGGGGTTACTGAGGGAACTAACCGGCACACTCACACCCAATAATCTCTCCACACTACAAAAACCCCCAATAATCTCTCCACACCCCAAAAACCAACCACAATAATCTCTCCACACCCCAAAAAGCAGCCCCAATAAACTCTCCACACCCCAAAAACCCCCAATAATCTCTCCACACCCCAAAAAAACCCCAATAATCTCTCCACATCCCAAAAACCAGCCCCAATAATCTTTCCACACCCCAAAAACCAGCCCCAAAAATCTCTCCACACCCCAAACACCAGCCCAAATAATCTCTCCACACCCAAAAAACCAGCCCCAATAATCTCTCCACACATCAAAAACCAGCCCCAATAATCTCTCCACACCCCAAAAACCCCCAATAATCTCTCCACACCCCAAAACCCCCCAATAATCTCTCCACACCCCAAAAAACCAGCCCCAATAAACTCTCCACACATCAAAAACCAGCCCCAATAATCTCTCCAAACCCCAAAAAACCCCAATAATCTCTCCACACCCCAAAAACCAGCCCCAATAATCTCTCCACACCCCAAAAACCAGCCCCAATAATCTCTCCACACCTCAAAAACCAGCCCCAATAATCTCTCCACACCCCAAAAACCCCCAATAATCTCTCGACACCCCAAAAACCAACCACAATAATCTCTCCACACCCCAAAAACCAGCCCCAATAATCTCTCCAAACCCCAAAAACCCCCAATAATCCCTCCAGACCCCAAAAACCCCCAATAATCTCTCCACACCCCAAAAACCAGCCCCAATAATTTTTCCACACCCCAAAAACCAGCCCCAAAAATCTCTCCACACCCCAAACACCAGCCCAAATAATCTCTCCACACCCAAAAAACCAGCCCCAATAATCTCTCCACACCCCAAAAACCCCCAATAATCTCTCGACACCCCAAAAAACCCCAATAATCTCTCCAAACCCCAAAAAACCCCAATAATCTCTCCACACCCCAAAAACCAGCCCCAATCATCTCTCCACACATCATAAACCAGCCCCAATAATCTCTCCACACCCCAAAACCCCCCAATAATCTCTCAACACCCCAAAACCCCCCAATAATCTCTCCACACCCCAAAAACCAACCCCAATAATCTTTCCACACCCCAAAAACCCCCAATAATCTCTCCACACCCCAAAAACCAGCCCCAATAATCTCTCGACACCCCAAAAACCAGCCCCAATAATCTCTCCACACCCCAAAAACCAACCCCAATAATCTCTCCACACTCCAAAACCCCCAATAATCCCTTGACAACCCAAAAAACCCCAATAACCTCTCCACACCCCAAAAATCCCCAATAATCTCTCCACACCCCAAAAACCAACCCCAATAATCACTCCACACCCCAAAAACCAACCCCAATAATCTCTCCACACCCCAAAAACCAACCCCAATAATCTCTCCACACCCCAAAAACCAACCCCAATAATCTCTCGAAACCCCAAAACCCCCCAATAATCTCTACAAACCCCCAAAACCAACCCCAATAATCTCTCCACACACCAAAACCCCCCAATAATCTCTCCACACCCCAAAAACCAAACCCAATAATCTCTCCACACCCCGAAAACCCCCAATAATCGCTCCACACGCCAAAACCCCCCAATAATCTCTCCACACCCCAAAAAACCCGAATAATCTCTCCACACCCCAAAAACCAACCCCAATAAGAACATAAGAACATAAGAAATAGGAGCAGGAGTAGGCCAATCAGCCCCTCGAGCCTGCTCCGCCATTCAATGAGATCATGGCTGATCTGATCCTAACCGCCAATCCACTATCACAGAACCATCTCCTGAATCTAACAGAATTAGACACACAAAATAGGAGCAGGATCAGGCTACACGGCCCCTGGGCCCGCTCCGCTACCCACAGGGCCATGACCGATCCGAACCTAGACTCATGTCCAAATTCCTGCCCGCTCCCCGTAACCCTTAATTTCCTTTACTTCTAGGAAACTGTCTATTTCTGTTTTAAATTTATGTAATGATGTAGCTTCTACAGCTTTTTGGGGCAGCATATTCCATGGACCTACCACCCTCTGAGTGAAGTAGTTCCTCCTCATCTCAGTTTTGAAAGAGCAGCCCCTTATTCTAAGACTATGCCCCCTAGTTCTAGTTTCACCCATCATCGGGAACATCCTCCCCGCATCCACCCGATCCAACCCCTTCACAATCTTATATGTTTCAATAAGATCGCCTCTCATTCTTCTGAACTCCAATGAGTAGAGTCCCAATCTACTCAACCTCTCCTCATATGTCCACCCCCTCATCCCCGGGATTAACCGAGTGAACCTTCTTTGTACTGACTCGAGAGCAAGTATGTCCTTTCTTAAGTATGGACACCAAAACTGTACGCAGTATTCCAGGTGCGGTCTCACCAATACCTTGTACAACTGAAGCAATACCTCCCTATTTTTATATTCTATCCCCCTAGTAATGAAAACCAACATTCCATTGGCCTTCTTAATCACTTGCTGCACCTGCATACTAACCTTTTGAGTTTTGTGCACCAGGGCCCCCAGATCCCTTTGTACTTCAGTACTTTCCAGTTTCTTGCCATTAAGATAATAACTTGCTCTACGATTTTTCCTGCCAAAGTGCATAACCTCACACTTTCCAGTATTGTATTCCATCTGCCAAATCTCTGCCCACTTACTTAGCCTGTCTATGTCCCCTTGCAGGTTTTTTATGTCCTCCTCACTCACTACTTTCCCTCCCATCTTAGTATCATCTGCAAACTTTGATATGTTACACTCGGTCCCCTCCTCCAAATCGTTAACATAGATTGTAAAGAGTTGGGGACCCAGCACTGACCCCTGCGGAACACCACTAGTTACTGATTGCCAGTCTGAGAATGAACCATTTATCCCAACTCTCTGCCTTCTGTTAGACAGCCAGTCCTCTATCCATGCCAGAATATTACCCCCAATCCCGTGATTCTTTATCTTAAGCAATAATCTTTTGTGTGGCACCTTGTCAAATGCCTTTTGGAAGTCTAAATACACTACGTCCACTGGTTCACCTTTATCCACCCTATATGTTACTTCCTCAAAGAACTCCAGCAAATTTGTCAAACATGACTTCCGCTTCATAAAACCATGCTGACTTTGTCCAATTAAATTATGATTATCCAAATGTCCTGTTACTGTCTCCTTAATAATGGACTCCAAAATTTTACCTACCACAGATGTTAGGCTAACCGGACTATAGTTACCAGCCTTCTGTCTACTGCTCTTTTTAAATAAGGGTGTTACATTAGCAGTTTTCCAGTCTGCCGGCACCTTTGCCAAGTCCAGGGAGTTTTGGAAAATTATTACCAATGCATCCACAATCCCTACTGCCACTTCCCTCAAGACCCTAGGATGTAAGCCATCAGGTCCAGGTGATTTATTCGCCTTGAGTCCCATTATTTTACCGAGTACCACTTCCTTAGTGATTTTGATCGTGTTTAGCTCCTCCCCCCCTTTAGCCCCCTGTTTGTCCAGTGTTGGGATGTTCTTAGTGTCTTCTACTGTAAAGACTGATATAAAATATTCATTCAGTGTTTTTGCCATCTCCATATTTCCCACCATTAATTTCCCGGTCTCATCCTCTAAGGGACCGACATTTACTTTAGCCACCCTTTTTCTTTTTATATAACTATAAAAACTCTTACTATCTGTTTTTATATTTTTTGCTAATTTACTTTCATAATCTAACTTCCCTTTCTTAAGCAATCTTTTTGTTATGTTTTGCTGTCTTTTAAAGTTTTCCCAATCCTCTATCCTCCCACTAGATTTGGCTACTTTATATGCCCTTGTTTTTAGTCGAATACTATCCTTAATTTCTTTACTTAGCCACGGATGGCTGTCTTTACTTTTACACCCTTTTCTTCTCAGTGGAATATATTTTTTTGGGAAGTTGTAAAATAACTCCTTAAATGTACACCACTGATCATGCATCATCTTACCCTTTAATCTATTTTCCAAATCCACTCTAATCAATTCCACTCTCATACGTTCATAGTCTCCTTTATTCAAGCTTAGCACGCTTGTTTGAGATCCAACCTTTTCACCCTTTAATTGAATATGGAATTCAACCATGTTATGGTCGCTCATTCCAAGGGGATCCTTCACTAGGACATTTTTAATTAATCCTGTCTCATTACACAGGACCAGATCTAAGGTTGCTTGCCCCCTGGTCGGTTCAGTTACATACTGCTCAAGAAACCCATCCCTAATACACTAAATGAACTCATCCTCAAGGCAGCCCTGCCCAATTTGATTTGTCCAATTAATAATCTCCCCACACACCGAATACCCCCAATAATCTCTCCACACCACAAAAACCCCCAATAATCTATCCACACCCCAAAAACCAACCCCAATAATCTCTCCACACCCCAAAAAGCAACCCCAATAATCTCTCCACACCCCAAAAACAAACCCCAATAATCTCTCCACACCCTAAAAACCAACCCTAATAATCTCTCCACAACCCAAAAACACCCAATAATCTCTCCACACCACAAAAACCCCCAATAATCACTCCAAACCCCAAAAACAAACACCAATAATCTCTCCACACCCCAAAAACCAACCCCAATAATCTCTCCACACCCCAAAACCCCCCAATAATCTCACCACACCCCAAAACCCCCCAATAATATCACCACGCCCCAAAAACCAACCCCAATAATCTCTCCAAAATTCAAAAACCCCCAATAATCTCTCCACACTCCAAAAACCCCCAATAATCTCTCCACACCCCAAAAACCAACCCCAATAATCTCTCCACACCCCAAAAACCAACCCCAATAATCTCATCACACCTCAAAAACCAACCCCAATAATCTCTCCACACCCCAAAAACCAACCCCAATAATCTCTCCACACACCAAAAATCAAACCCAATAATTTCTTCACACCCCAAAAACCAACCCCAACAATCTCTCCACACCCCAAAAACCCCCAATAATATCTCCGCACCCCAAAAAACCCCAATAATCTCTCCACAACCCAAATACCAGCCCCAATAATCTCTCCACACACCAAAAACCCCCAATAATCTCTCCACACCCCAAAAACCAACCCCAATAATCTCTCCACACCCCAAAAACAAACCCCAATAATCTTTCCACACCCCAAAAACCAACCCTAATAATCTTTCCACACTCCAAAAACCAACTGCAATAATCTCTCCACACCCCAAAAACCAACCCCAATATTCTCTCCACACCCCAAAAAACCCCAATAATCTCTCCACACCCCAAAAACAAACCCCAATAATCTCTCCACAACCCAAAAACACCCAATAATCTCTCCACACCCCAGAAACCAACCCCAATAATCTCTCCACAACCCAAAAACACCCAATAATATCTCCACACCCCAAAAAGCAACCCCAATAATCTCTCCACACCCCAAAAACAAACCCCAATAATCTCTCCACAACCCAAAAACACCCAATAATCTCTCCACACCCCAGAAACCAACCCCAATAATCTCTCCACAACCCAAAAACACCCAATAATCTCTCCACACCCCAAAAACTAACCCCAATAATCTGTCCACACCTCAAAACCCCCAATAATCTCTCCACACCTCAAAAACAAACCCCAATAATTTCTCCAAACTCCAAAGACCCCAATAATCTCTCCAGACGCCAAAAACAAGCCCCAATAATCTCTCCACACACCAAAAACCCCCAATAATCTATCCACACCCCAAAAACCCCCAATAATCTCTCCACACCCCAAAAACCAACCCCAATAACCTCTCCACACCCCAAAAACCAACCCCAATAATCTCTCCACACCCCAAAACCCCCCAATAATCTCTCCACACCCAAAAACCAAACCCAATAATCTATCCACACCCCAAAAACCAACCCCAATAATCTCTCCAAACCCCAAAACCCCCCAATAATCTCTCCACACCCCAAAAACCCCCAATAATCTCTCCACACCCCAAAAACCTCCCCCAATAATCTCTCCACACTCCAAAACCCCCAATAAGCTGTTGACACCCCAAAACCCCCAATAATCTCTCCAAACCACAACCCCCCCAATAAACTATCCACACCCCAAAATCCAGCCCCAATAATCTCCCCACACCCCAAAAACCAACACCAATAATCTCTCCACACCCCAAAAACCAACCCCAATAATCTCTCCACACTCCAAAACCCCCAATAAGCTGTTGACACCCCAAAAAACCCCAATAATCTCTCCACACCCCAATAACCAACACCAATAATCTCTCCATACCCCAAAAACCAACCCCAATAATCGCTCCAAACCCCAAAAGCCCCCAATAATCTCTCCACACCCCAAAAACCAACCCCAATAATCTCTCCACACCCCATAAACCAACCCCAATAATCTCACCACTCCAAAAACCAACCCCAATAATCTCTCCACACCACAAAAACCAACCCCAATAATCTCTCCACACCCCAAAAACCAACCCCAATAATCTCTCCACACCACAAAAACCAACCCCAATAATCTCTCCACACCCCAAAAACCAACCCCAATAGTCTCTCCACACCCCAAAAAACCCCAATAATCTCTCCACAACCCAAAACCCCCCAATAATCTCTCCACAACCCAAAACCCCCCAATAATGTCTCCACACCCCAAAAACCAACCCCAATAATCTCTCCACAACGCAAAAACACCCAATAATCTCTCCACACCCCAAAAGCCCCCAATAAGCTCTCCACACCCCAACAACCCCCAATAATCTCTCCACACACCAAAAACCAACCCCAATAATCTCTCCGCACCCCAAAAACCCCAATAAACTCTCCACACCCCAAAAACCAGCCCCAATAATCTCTCCACACCCCAAAACCCCCCAATAATCTCTCCGCACCCCAAAAACCCCCAATAATCTCTCCGCACCCCAAAAAACCCCAATAATCTCTCCACACCCCAAAAACCCCCAATAATCTCTCCACACCCCAAAAACCAGCCCCAATAATCTCTCCACACCCCAAAAAGCCCCAATAATCTCTCCACACCCCAAATACCCCCAATAATCTCTCCACACCCAAAAACCAACCCCAATAATCTATCCACACACCAAAAACGCCCAATAATCTCTCCACACCCCAAAAACCAACCCCAATAATCTCTCCACACCCCAAAAAAACCCAATAATCTCTCCACATCCCAAAAACCACCAATAATCTCTGCACACCCAAAAAACCCCAATAATCTCTCCACACCCCAAAAAACCCCAATAATCTCTCCACACCCCAAAAAACCCCAATAATCTCTCGACACCCCAAAAACCCCAACAATCTCTCCAAACCCCAAAACCCCCGAATAATCTCTCCACATCCAAAAAACCAACCCCAATAATCTCACCACACCCCAAAAACCATCCCAATAATCTCTCCACACCCCAAAAAACCAACCCCAATAATCTCTCCAAACCCCAAAACCCCCCAATAATCTCTCCACACCCCAAGAACCTACCCCAATAATCTCTCCACTCCCCAAAAACCAACACCAATAATCTCTCCACACCCCACAAACCCCCAATAATCTCTCCACACCCCAAGAACTTACCCCAATAATCTCTCCACTCCCCAAAAACCAACCCCAATAATCTCTCCAAACCCCAAAAACCCCCAATAATCTCTCCACACCCCAAAAACCAGCTCCAATAATCTCACCACACCCCAAAATCCAACCCCAATAATCTCTCCACACCACAAAAACCTCCCCCAATAACCTCTCCACACCCAACAAACCCCCAATAATCTCTCCACAGCCCAAAAACCTACCCCAATAATCATTCCACACCCCAAAATCCAACCCCAATAATGTCTCCACAGCACAAAAACCAACCCCAATAATCTCTCCACACCCCAAAAACCATCTCAATAATCTCTCCACACTCAAAAACCCCCAATAATCTCTCCAGACCCCAAAACCCCCCAATAATCTCTCCACACCCAAAAAACCAACTCCAATAATCTCTCCACACCCCAAAACCTCCCCCAGTAATCTCTCCACACCCCACAAACCCCCAATAATCTCTCCACACACCAAAAACCAACCCCAATAATCTCTCCACACTCCGAAAAACGCCAATAATCTCTCCACACACCAAAAACAACCAAAAATGTCTCGGCACCCCAAAAACCAACCCCAATAATCTCTCCACACACCAAAAGCCAACCCCAATAATCTCTCCACACTCCAAAACTCCCAATAAGCTGTTGACACCCCAAAAACCCCCAATAATCTCTCCACACCCCAATAACCAACACCAATAATCTCTCCACATCCCAAAAACCAACACCAATAATCTCTCCAAACCCCAAAAACCCCCAATAATCTCTCCACACCCCAAAAACCAACCCCAATAATCTCTCCACACCCCAAAACCACCCCCAATAATCTCTCCACACCCCAAAAACCCCCAATAATCTCTCCACACCCCAAAAACCAACCCCAGTAATCTCTCCACACCCCAAAAACAAACCCCAATAATCTCTCCACACCCCAAAAACCAACCTCAATAATCTCTCCACGCCCCAAAACCCCCCAATAATCTCTCCATACCCCAAAAATCAACCCCAATAATCTCTCCACACCCCTAAAAACAACCCCAATAATCTCTCCACACCCCAAAAACCCCCAATAATCTCTCCACACCCCAAAAAACCACAATAATCTCTCCATACTCCAACAACCAACCCCAATAATCACTCCACACCCCAAAAAAGCCCAATAATCTCTCCACACCCAAAAAACCAACTCCAATAATCTCTCCACACCCCAAAACCTCCCCCAGTAATCTCTCCACACCCCACAAACCCCCAATAATCTCTCCACACACCAAAAACCAACCCCAATAATCTCTCCACACTCCGAAAAACGCCAATAATCTCTCCACACACCAAAAACAACCAAAAATGTCTCGGCACCCCAAAAACCAACCCCAATAATCTCTCCACACACCAAAAGCCAACCCCAATAATCTCTCCACACTCCAAAACTCCCAATAAGCTGTTGACACCCCAAAAACCCCCAATAATCTCTCCACACCCCAATAACCAACACCAATAATCTCTCCACATCCCAAAAACCAACACCAATAATCTCTCCAAACCCCAAAAACCCCCAATAATCTCTCCACACCCCAAAAACCAACCCCAATAATCTCTCCACACCCCAAAACCACCCCCAATAATCTCTCCACACCCCAAAAACCCCCAATAATCTCTCCACACCCCAAAAACCAACCCCAGTAATCTCTCCACACCCCAAAAACAAACCCCAATAATCTCTCCACACCCCAAAAACCAACCTCAATAATCTCTCCACGCCCCAAAACCCCCCAATAATCTCTCCATACCCCAAAAATCAACCCCAATAATCTCTCCACACCCCTAAAAACAACCCCAATAATCTCTCCACACCCCAAAAACCCCCAATAATCTCTCCACACCCCAAAAAACCACAATAATCTCTCCATACTCCAACAACCAACCCCAATAATCACTCCACACCCCAAAAAAGCACCAATAATCTCTCCACACCCCAAAAACAAACACCAATAAACTCTCCACACCCCAAAAACCCCCAATAATCTCTCCACACCCCAAAAACCCCCAATAATCTCTCCACACCCCAAAAACCCCCAATAATTTCTCCACACCCCAAAAACCCCGAATAATCTCTCCACACCCCAAAAAACCCCAATAATCTCTCCACAACACAAAAACCCCCAATAATCTCTCCACACCCCAAAAAACCCCAATAATCTCTTCGCACCCGAAAAACCAACCCCAATAACTCTCCACACCCGAAAAAACCCCAATAATCTCTCCACAACCCAAAACTCCCCAATAACCTCTCCGCACCCCTGAAACCAACCCCAAAAATCTCTCCACACTCCAAAAACTCCCAATAATCTCTCCACACCCCAAAAACCCCCAATAATCTATCCACACCCCAAAAACTCCCAATAATCTCTCCACACCGCAAAAACTCCCAATAATCTCTCCACACCCCAAAAACCAACCGCAATAATCTCTCCACACCCCAAAAACAAAGCCCAATAATCTCTCCACACCCCAGAAACCAACCCCAATAATCTCTCCACATCTCAAAACCACCCAATAATCTCTCCACACATCAAAAACCAACCCCAATAAACTCTCCACACCCCAAAAACCAACCCCAATAATCTCTCCACACCCGAAAACCCCCCAATAATCTCTCCACACACCAAAACTCCCCAATAATCTCTCCACACCCCAAAAAAAACCAATAATCTCTCCACACACCAAAACCCACAATAGCCTCTCTACACCCCAAAAACCTGCCCCAATAATCTCTCCACACCCCAAAACTCCCCAATAATCTCTCCGCACCCCTGAAACCAACCCCAATAATCTCTCCGCACCCCAAAAAACCCCAATAATCTCTGCACTCCCCAAAAACCAGCCCCAATAATCTATCCATACCACAAAAATCAACCCCAATAATCTCTCCACACCCCAAAAACCAACACCAATAATCTCTCCACACCCCAAAAACCAACCCCAATATTCTCTCCACACCCCAAAAACCAACCCCAATAACCTTTCCACACCCCAAATAGCCCCAATAATCTCTCCACAACCCAAAACCCCCCAATAATCTCTCCACACCGCAAAAACAGCCAATAATCTCTCCGCACCCCAAAAACCTGCCCCAATAATATCTCCACACCCCAAAAACCAACCCCAATAATCTCTCCACACCCCAAAAACCCCCAATAATCTCTCCACACCGCAAAACCACCCAATAATCTCTCCACACCCCAACAACCAACCCCAATAATCACTCCACACCCCAAAAAAGCCCAATAATCTCTCCACACCCCAAAAGCCCCCAATAATCTCTCCACACCGCAAAACCACCCAATAATCTCTCCACACCCCAACAACCAACCCCAATAATCACTCCACACCCCAAAAAAGCCCAATAATCTCTCCACACCCCAAAAGCCCCCAATAATCTCTCCACACCCGAAAACCCCCCAATATTCTCTCCACACCCTAAAAACCCCCAATAATCTCTCCACACCCCAAAACCCCCCAATAATCTCTCCACACCCCAAAAAGCCCCAATAATCTCTCCACAACCCAAAACTCCCCAATAATCTCTCCACACCCCAAAAACCAACCCCAATAATCTCTCCACACCCCAAAAACCAACCCCAATAATCTCTCGACACCCCAATAACAAACCCCAATAATCTCTCCACAACCCAAAAGACCCCAATAATCTACCCACACCCCAACAACCCCCAATATTCTCTCCACACCCTAAAAACCCCCAATAATCTCTCCACACCCCAAAACCCCCCAATAATCTCTCCACACCCCAAAAAGCCCCAATAATCTCTCCACAACCCAAAACCCCCCAATAATCTCTCCACACCCCAAAAACCAACCCCAATAATCTCTCCACACCCCAAAAACCAACCCCAATAATCTCTCGACACCCCAATAACAAACCCCAATAATCTCTCCACAACCCAAAAGACCCCAATAATCTACCCACACCCCAACAACCCCCAATAACCTCTCCACACCCCAAAAACCCGCCCCAATAATCTCTCCACACCCCAAAAACCCCCAATAGTCTCTCCACAACACAAAACCCCCCAATAATCTCGCCACACCCCAAAAACCAACCCCAATAATCTCTCCACACCCCAATAACCAACCCCAATAATCTCTCGTCACCCCAAAAACCAACCCCAATAATCTCTCCACACCCCAAAAACTCCCAATAATCTCTCCACACCCCAAAAACCAACACCAATAATCTCTCCACACCCCAAAAACCCGCCCCAATAATCTCTCCACACCCCAAAAACCCCCAATAGTCTCTCCACAACACAAAACCCCCCAATAATCTCGCCACACCCCAAAAACCAACCCCAATAATCTCTCCACACCCCAATAACCAACCCCAATAATCTCTCGTCACCCCAAAAACCAACCCCAATAATCTCTCCACACCCCAAAAACTCCCAATAATCTCTCCACACCCCAAAAACCAACACCAATAATCTCTCCACACCCCAATAAACCACCCCAATAATCTCTCGTCACCCCAAAAACCAACCCCAATAATCTCTCCACACCCCAAAAGCCCCCAATAATCTCTCCACACCCCAAAAACCAACCCCAATTAGCTCTCCGCTCCCAAAAACCCCAATAAACACTCCACACCCCAAAAACCCGCCCCAATAATCTCTCCACACCCCAAAAAATGCCAATAATCTCTCCACACCCCAAAAACCCCCAATAATCTCTCCACACCCCAAAAACCCCCAATAATCTTTCCACACCCCAAAAACCGCCAATAATCTCTCCAAACCCCAAAACCCCCAATAATCTCTCCACAACCCAAAAACCCCCAATAATCTCTCCACACCCCAAAAAAACCCTAATAATCTCGCCACACCCCAAAAACCCCCAATAATCTTTCCACACCCCAAAACCCCCCAATAATCTCTCCACAACCCAAAAACACCCAATAATCTCTCCACACCCCAAAAAAACCCTAATAATCTCGCCACACCCCAAAAAACCCCAATAATCACTCCACAACCAAAAACCAACCACAATAATCTATCCACACCCCAAAAACGCCCAATAATCTCTCCACACCCCAAACAACCACCCCAATAATCTATCCACACCCCAAAACCCCCCAATAATCTCTCCACACCCCATAAAACCCCCAATAATCTCTCCACATCCCAAAAACAAACCCCAATAATATCTCCACACACCAAAAACCCCCAATAATCTCTCCACACCCCAAAAACAAACCCCAATAATCTCTCCACACCCGAAAAACCCCCAATAATCTCTCCACATCCCAAAACCCACCAATAATCTCTGCACACCCCAAAAACACCAATAATCTATCCACACCCCAAAAACCCCAATAATCTATCCACACCCCAAAAAACCCCAATAAACTCTCCACACCCCAAAACCCCCCAATAATCTCTCCACACCCCAAAAACCCCCAATAATCTCTCCACATCCCAAAAACCACCAATAATCTCTGCACACCCCAAAAAACCCCAATAATCTCTCCACACCCCAAAACCCCCCAATAATCTCTCCACACCCCAAAACCCCCCAATAAACTCTCCACACCCCAAAAACCCCCAATAATCTCTCCACACCCCAAAAACCCCCAATAATCTCTCCACACCCCAAAACCCTCCAATAATCTCTCCACACCCCAAAAACCCCCAATAATCTCTCCACACCCCAAAAACCCCCAATAATCTCTCCACACCCCAAAACCCCCCAATAATCTCTCCACACCCCAAAAACCCCCAATAATCTCTCCACACCCCAAAAACCCCCAATAATCTCTCCACACCCCAAATACCACCAATAATCTCTCCACACCCCAAAAACCCCAATAATCTCTCCACATCCCAAAAAACCCCAATAATCTCTCCACACCCCAAAAACCCCCAATAATCTCTCCACACCCCAAATACCACCAATAATCTCTCCACACCCCAAAAAACCCCAATAATCTCTCCACACCCCAAAAACCCCAAGGCCTAGAAATTCATTGATGCCACTTTTGGGGCGCTAAAGTGGGGCGTCCGCTAAAGTTTGCGGCCGCCGCCAAATCTATGCCACTTCTCCGATATTCATTAGTTTCGCCCTACTAGTTCGGGCGAGCGCTAAAACTGCTGCTGGACGCCTCTTTTTGGGCGCTAAGCCGGAGGTGGTGATCGATAGCGCCGAGCGAGACCGGGCGCAGCGCAGGTGCGACCATCTTGTGATTGACAGCAGACACCCTGGCGCCGGCCAGCTCTTAAGGGGGAAGGGTCGACTGTGTCTGCTGCCACGCCCTGGATAGTGGAGCCCTCCAGCTAGGCCTGAACACTGCTGCTGGACCCAAATAGTGCCTGAAGACATGGAGAAGGCCCGTGAACCTGCGCAGCGCTTCTCAGAGCGTGATCTGAGTGTGCTGCTTGCTGCTGTGGAGAAGAGGCGCCATGTTTTGTACCCGGACAATGGCAAGAAGGCGACGGTCCGCGTCTACAGGAGAACCTGGAGGCATGTCGCCAGCAAGCTGTCAGCCAACAGCGACGTCCCCAGGACCGGTGCCCAATGCCGCAAAAAGTTAAATGACCTCACACGCATTGTCAGGGTGAGTACCCTTTCCAATTACCTCCTCATCCTTGCATGTGCACCTCACATTATGGGCAAAGGGACCTGAAAGCTCTAATGGCCAGCCTTCATCCAGCAGCTATGGGACAGGCATGAGCATCAATTGCACATTCTGCACTGAACACACTGGCCAAGCTATTCCACCATGGGAGGCAGTGCACACCAGATCATGGCGACACACTGGCCAGGCTATTCCACCATGGGAGGCAGTGCACACCAGATCATGGCGACACACTGGCCAGGCTATTCCACCATGGGAGGCAGTGCACACCAGATCATGGTGACACACTGGCCAGGCTATTCCACCATGGGAGGCAGTGCACACCAGATCATGGCGACACACTGGCCAGGCTATTCCACCATGGGAGGCAGTGCACACCAGATCATGGTGACACACTGGCCAGGCTATTCCACCATGGGAGGCAGTGCACACAAGATCACGGCGACACACTGTACTTAGAGGCCGTCCTTTCTCTTGCAGGCCAAGCTGGCGAATAATCGCAAGAGCCGGACTGCGACCGGGGGAGGACGACCCCATATCCAGCCACTCACCGACCTGCAACATCGCGTGGAGAGCCTCATGGGTGGCCGGGTGATTGGGCCCGTTGCATGTGGAGATGCCGACCCTGTTCTGGGCAGCAATGGTAAGGACATCACCTTTTGCACCTCTCTCGCCCCACTTGCGCATCAGATCTACATCCTTTGCCACTGTCCGACCAATGCGCTGAATGCCACCACTCATGCATCCCGCACTGATGCCCTCTCCTCACTCTAAAGCTACTCTTGTGCCTTCCTGCTTTCAGATGGTCAAGAGGAGGTCCCTCAACTTGCCAGTGACAGACCCTCCGAGGAGGAGCAGGAGGAGGAGCAAGAGGAAGGCGGCCCATCAGGGGAACCCTCAGCCGCGGCCACCCAGGCAAATGTAGGGGACACGTCTTCCCTGGAGGGCAGCGTGGCGGAAGTGTCGAAGGGGAGGGGAGCTCCTGGGACCTGCGTGCTGCAGAAAGGCGGGAGGGGGGTGGAAGCTCGGCGGCCTTCTCCCCAGAGGGGGGATGCGTCGGAGGGGAGTCCAATTGCTGGGCCCAGCGGCCTCCAGCAACGCAGGAAGGGTCGGCCAGCTCGGCAGCCTTCTCCCCAGAGGGAGAGTCCGGCCTCCAGTCAGGAGATGCTCTTCGCCGAGGAGTTGGAACGCCTCGAAGACTTGTCCGCGGACTCGGAGCGCCGGCACACGGAGCTCATGGCAGCAGTGGCACGGTTGCCTGAGTCCATTGATTCCCTCTCTCGGAGTGTGGCCGAGTTCGGGCCCTTAGAGGCCACCAGTCGGGCGGAATACCGGGCAGATCTGTCAGCGACTGGCCAGGTGATCAGTGGTGCCGTCCAGTCACTGGCTGCTCTGCTGCGGTCAGTGAACAGGTCAACACGGGCACTCACTGCTGCCACACTCGCTGTGTCAGCCAGTCATCGCCAGGGCACCCGGCGCGCTGCAGCAGCACAGCGGTCTGTCCCTCGGCAGATTGGTGCGCATGCTGCAGTGCTGGCCCGGGCGAGTGCCAGTGTCTCAGGCGACCAGCGAGCGCCTGCCATCCGCCAGCTTGCCGCCATTCCTCCAGCCGCCACTGCCACTCCCCCACTGGAGCTGCCAGGAGCTGCTGCAGCGACTGATGCTGGCCAGCCACAGCTGCAGCAATCAACAGCCGGCCGCTCGACGGCCAGACCTCGACTAGGCCGACCCCCAAGGGCATCTGCCGTCACGACATGTGCCCCTCAGGAGCCTGCCCCCAGCCTTGCAGCAGCCAATGACCTTACTTTGAGGCGGAGCAGCAGGGCGGGCAGGGGCCACCCAAAGATGGCCAAGGCATCGCCCTAGCGGGCCAAATAGTCGAATGTGTGGCCATTTGTGTTTGTTTCTTGAGGCCGAGAATTGGATGTTTGTTTTTTGAAGGCCGATGATGTGATGTTTGTTTTTGACGAAGGCCGAGAATGACGGCCATTTTAGTTGCCCTATTTTGTTAATCCTCTCCAGGTTGTGGGAGCGAGTAATGTGTTTGAGTGTTTTTTGGGGGTTTCGTCTGTTTTTGGTTTTCATGTGGGAAGGGCCCAGAGTTTGTACAATAAAGCATTTTATTTATTCACATTGTCCATGTTTGATCTTTGAAGTGTTTGTTGCCTTAACCGGCTGAGGGCTTGCGGAGCGGCTGCAATCATGTTCTATCATTGGCACAAGCCATTCCCTGACAGGGGGCCTAGAAGTGACGTTCAATAAGCCGACGACGGGCGGCCCTTGGACCTTGTGCGTCCCTCCTGGGCTGGTACTCCTCGTCCTCGTCGTCCTCATGCTCCTCCTGCTCCTCCTCCTGAGGTGGTGTCCAACGTGAGGTGGCAGTGCCTGAGTCCTGCGGATAGCCAGGTTGTGCAGCATGCAGCAAACGACAACGAATTGGGAGACTCGATCCTGCAAATACTGGAGGGCTCCCCCGGAGCGATCGAGACAGTGGAACCGTTGCTTGAGCACGCCGATTGTTTCTTCTATGAGGTTCCTCGTCGCTTGATGGCTCTCGTTGTATGCCTCTTCAGCAGGGGTCGTGGGCGCGCGGAGCGGGGTCATGAGCCAGGTACACAAAGGATAGCCTTTGTCCCCGATAAGCCATCCTCTTGGGGAGGCTGTGCCTGGAACATGTCAGCCACAGTTGTCTGTCGCAGGATAAAGCCATCGTGGCTGCTGCCTGGAAAGCGGGCATTGACAGCTAGGATGCGCTGCCTGTGGTCACACACCAGCTGTACATTGAGGGAATGGTAGCCCTTCCGGTTGCGGTACTCCTCGGCATGCTCAAGAGGTGCCCGCAAAGCCACATGCGTGCAGTCAATGGCGCCCTGCACCATGGGGAAGCCCGCTATTCTTGCAAACCCCACTGCACGCTGCTGCTGCTTGTCCAGGGTCATGGGGAAGGAGATGAATTGATGTCTCCTTCTGAAAAGGGCTTCGGTCACCTGGCGGATGCAGCAATGCACGGCGAACTGGGAGATGTTAGCGATGTCCCCAGTAGCGGATCGGAAGGAGCCGGAGGCATAGAAGTTGAGAGCCACCGTCACCTTCACTGCCACCGACAGAGACGTCCTGCGCATCAGCTGTGGCTGCAGATCTCTCTGAAGCAGCCGGCAGATGTCTGCAACCACCTCCCTTCGGAATCGCAGCCTCCTAACACACTGCGCGGCAGACATGGTCAGATAGGAGAACTGCTGGCGGTATACCCTGCGTGGGGAAGGCCTCAGTTGGCGACGCCTGTTGCCCCCTCTGCGTCTGGCCAGGGCTGCCACTCTCTCACGGCGTCTGTAAGCCCTTCTGGCATAAGGCTGAAATTCAGCGTTGCCACCCAATGCAGCCCCCATTATATGCTGGCAAACACTGAGCTCTGAATGAAGGCAAAGATAATTGGTAAGCTCTGGCCTGAGCCAAAATTACCTGTCCAAGTGTTGGTCCAAACCAGTAAACTCTCCTCCTTGGTCTCTGTCCAAAAAACCGTTGCACAAGAGTGAATGCTGCAAAATGGCATGGCTGGCCTTTATACTGCTGGGTAATTGCCCTTTAATTAGCGCTCCCCGCGGCCCGGCTGGCCTGTGTACCGTTCCACTTCACAGTCGCTCGTGCCGCCCGCCGCACATTGGGCCGGCGCGAGTGAAGTTCCGGTTTGAGGCGCACAAAGGGCGTTGCACTATTAAATGACGTCATGATCTGCGATCGCAGCAGGGCGCGCGCTAAGACTTTGCGCCGGCGCTAAATGTGTCCTGAAGTTGGGGAGAGGCGCAGATCGCGCTGCGCCCAGGCGATAAGCGCCTAGCGCTCGAGATCTACTCCTCCTAAGGCGCTAACGGCTGGCGCGCCCAACTGAATTTCTAGGCAACATAATCTCTCCACACCCCAAAAACCCCAATAATTTCTCCACACCCCAAAAACCCCAATAATCTCTCCACACCCCAAAAACCCCAATAATCTCTCCACACCCCAAAAACCCCAATAATCTCTCCACACCCCAAAAACCCCAATAATCTCTCCATACCCCAAAAACCACCAATAATCTCTCCAAACCCCCAAAACCCCCAATAATCTCTCCACACCCCAAAAAACCCCAATGATCTCTCCACACCCCAAAAACGCCCAATAATCTCTCCACACCACAAAAACCCCCAATAATCTCTCCACACCCCAAAAACCCCAATAAACTCTCCACACCCCAAAAACCCCCAATAATCTCTCCACACCCCAAAAACCCCAATAAACTCTCCACACCACAAAAACCCCAATAAACTCTCCACACCACAAAAACCCCCAATAATCTCTCCACACCCCAAAACCCCCAATAATCTCTCCACACCCCAAAAACGCCCAATAATCTCTCCACACCACAAAAACCCCAATAAACTCTCCACACCCCAAAACCCCACAATAATCTCTCCACACCCCAAAACCCCCAATAATCTCTCCACACCCCAAAAACCCCCAATAATCTCTCCACACCACAAAAAACCCCCAATAATCTCTCCACACCACAAAAACCCCCAATAATCTCTCCACACCACAAAAACCCCAATAAACTCTCCACACCCCAAAAACCCACAATAATCTCTCCACACCCCAAAACCCCCAATAATCTCTCCACACCCCAAAAACGCCCAATAATCTCTCCACACCCCAGAAACCCCAATAAACTCTCCACACCCCAAAACCCCCAATAATCTCTCCACACCCCAAAAACCCACAATAATTTCTCCACACCACAAAAACCCCAATAATCTCTCCACACCACAAAAACCCCAATAATCTCTCCACACCCCAAAAAACCCCAATAAACTCTCCACACCCCAAAAACCCCCAATAATCTCTACACACCCGAAATCACCCCAATAATCCCTCCAAACCCCAAAAAACCCCAATAATCTCTCCACACCCCACAAAACCCCAATAATCTCTCCACACCCCAAAATCCACCAAAAATCTCTCGACACCCCAAAAACCAACCACCAATAATCTCTCCAAAACCCCAATAACCAACCCCAATAATCTCTCCGCAATCCAAAACCCCCAATAAGCTGTCGACACCCCCAATAAACCCCAATAATCTCTCCATACCCCAAAAACCCAACACCAATAATCTCTCCACACCCAAAAAAAAACCCCAATAATCTTTCCAAACCCCCAAAAACCCCAATACTCTCTCCACACTCCAAAATACAACCCCAATAAACTCTCCACACCCCAAAAACCCCCAATAATCTCTCCACACACCAAAAACCCCCAATAATCTCTCCACACCCAAAAAAACCAAATCCAATAATCTCTCCACACCCCAAAAACCAACCCCAGTAATCTCTCCACACCCCAACAACCTCCAATAATCTCTCCACACCCCAAAAAACCCCCATTAATCTCTCCATTACCCCAAAAACCAGCCCCAATAATCTCTCCACACCCCAAAAACCCCCAATA
Organism: Somniosus microcephalus; assembly: GCF_052327205.1. Lineage (NCBI taxonomy): Eukaryota > Metazoa > Chordata > Chondrichthyes > Squaliformes > Somniosidae > Somniosus > Somniosus microcephalus. Next base: position 110,860,431 of record NC_140989.1, read on the forward strand.
ATCTCTCCACTCTCCAAAAACCCCCAATAATCTCTCCACACCCCAAAAACCAGCCCCAAAAATCTCTCCACACCCCAAAACCCCCCAATGATCTCTCCATACCCCAAAAACCAGCCCCAATAATCTCTCCACACCCCAAAAACCCCCAATAATCTCTCCACTCTCCAAAAACCCCCAATAATCTCTCCACACCCCAAAAACCAACCCCAATAATCTCTCTACACCCCAAAAAACCCCAATAATCTCTCCACACCCCAAAAACCCCCAAAAGTCTCTCCACACCCCAAAAGCCCCCAATAATCTCTCCACACTACAAAAACCCCCAATAATCTCTCCGCACCCCAAAAACCAGCCCCAATAATCACTCCACACCCCAAAAACTCACCCCAATAATCTCTCCACACCCCAAAACCCCCCAATAATCTCTCCACACCCCAAAAACCAACCCCAATAATCTCTCCACACTCCAAAAACCAGCCCCAATAATCTCTCCACACCCCAAAAACCCCCAATAATCTCTCCACACCCCAAAAACCAACCCCAATAATCTCTCCACACTCCAAAAACCAACCTCAATAATCTCTCCACACACTCCAGGCATCATGAATGTGGGCAAGCTTGATGGATCAGCAGGTCTTTTCCTGCCTATGATTTTCGTATGTTCGTATGGTTCATAAAACCCACCCTTTATAATCCCTAACCTTACAATCAGCACTCTCCTGCATTTGACCACTCCTGGAATGCTGCACAAGACTCTCATGTGCCGCAATATGCCAGCACATCATATATACGGATCTGTGCAGTGGACTCCTTCCTGAGTGTCAGCAACTTTGTTGCTAACAGGTACTAAAGAAATCAGGAATATTCAACCTGAGTGTTAAAAGCCATTTCCGGTGACATTAAAATCGATATTAGACCTGATAAGCACAGTTATATTCAGTGGTTGCTTTCTAGAATGGCAGTTATCAGCAAGGTAGATATGTGATGTCACTACCAATCATGACCCTGCCCTCACCCACACAACAAACCTTACAACTGATTTTCTTGTTCTAACCTAGGGATGTCATGGCCGGTTTAATATCCTGGGAGTTCGCCCAGGAGGCGTTGGCCAGAAGTGTGGTCCACAGAACTCTCACCCAGTGCCGGAAGAAATTCAATGACCTCACTCCGGTGGTCAGGGTGAGTACATGCTTCAAAAACCTCCACATGCCACCATCTCAATCTCACTCTGTGCACACACTGTATAAACCGCCACATCCCCAACACTCACCCACCAAATATGTCCAGCTACTGAAAGTCACATCCACATCTCGTGCCTTTCATATATTAACAGCTATTCAACTATGGTAGGCACATCTGCCAAACACATAGCTACACACTCACTCACATGCTTTCCTTTTTCTTGGAGGCCAAGCTTGCTCACAACAGGAGGGGGCAGCTACGAACGGGAAGAGGTGAGGCGGAGCTGCACCCCCTTACAGACCTGGAGGAGCGAGTGGTCCACATCATTGGGGCCCAGGTCGTGGGTGCTGTGGCTGTCGGAGATGTCGACCCCCTTGGGGACAACAACGGTATGTTCAGCGCCACTCCCTCTTCTCTCATACCACTTCCCCCTCACACCACAAGCTTTTCTCACTTTCCATCTAAGTATACTGGCCTAGAAATTCATTGACGCCACTTTTGGGGCGCTAAAGTGGGGTGTCCGCTAAAGTTTGCGGCCGCCGCCAAATCTAGGTCACTTCTCCGATATTCATTAGCTTCGCCCTACTAGTTCGGGTGAGCGCTAAAACTGCTGCTGGACGCCTCTTTTTGGGCGCTAAGCCGGAGGTGGTGATCGATAGCGCTGAGGCCGGGCGCAGCGCAGGTGCGGCCATCTCGTGATTGACAGCAGACACCCTGGCGCCGGCCAGCTCTTAAGGGGGAAGGGTCGACTGTGTCTGCTGCCACGCCCTGGATAGTGGAGCCCTCCAGCTAGGCCTGAACACTGCTGCTGGACCCAAATAGCGCCTGAAGACATGGAGAAGGCCCGTGAACCTGCGCAGCGCTTCTCAGAGCGTGATCTGAGTGTGCTGCTTGCTGCTGTGGAGAAGAGGCGCCATGTTTTGTACCCGGGCAATGGCAAGAAGGCAACGGTCCGCGTCTACAGGAGAGCCTGGAGGCATGTCGCCAGCAAGCTGTCAGCCAACAGCGACGTCCCCAGGACCGGTGCCCAATGCCGCAAAAAGTTAAATGACCTCACACGCATTGTCAGGGTGAGTACCCTTTCCAATGACCTCCTCATCCTTGCATGTGCACCTCACATTATGGGCAAAGGGACCTGAAAGCTCTAATGGCCAGCCTTCATCCAGCAGCTATGGGACAGGCATGAGCATCAATTGCACATTCTGCACTGAACACACTGGCCAAGCTATTCCACCATGGGAGGCAGTGCACACCAGATCATGGCGACACACTGGCCAAGCTATTCCACCATGGGAGGCAGTGCACACCAGATCATGGCGACACACTGGCCAAGCTATTCCACCATGGGAGGCAGTGCACACCAGATCATGGCGACACACTGGCCAAGCTATTCCACCATGGGAGGCAGTGCACACCAGATCATGGCGACACACTGGCCAAGCTATTCCACCATGGGAGGCAGTGCACACCAGATCATGGCGACACACTGGCCAGGCTATTCCACCATGGGAGGCAGTGCACACAAGATCACGGCGACACACTGTACTTAGAGGCCGCCCTTTCTCTTGCAGGCCAAGCTGGCGAATAATCGCAAGAGCCGGACTGCGACCGGGGGAGGACGACCCCATATCCAGCCACTCACCGACCTGCAACATCGCGTGGAGCGCCTCATGGGTGGCCGGGTGATTGGGCCCGTTGCATGTGGAGATGCCGACCCTGTTCTGGGCAGCAATGGTAAGGACATCACCTTTTGCACCTCTCTCGTCCCACTTGCGCATCAGATCTACATCCTTTGCCACTGTCCGACCAATGCGCTGAATGCCACCGCTCATGCATCCCGCACTGACGCCCTCTCCTCACTCTAAAGCTACTCTTGTGCCTTCCTGCTTTCAGATGGTCAAGAGGAGGTCCCTCAGCTTGCCAGTGACAGACCCTCCGAGGAGGAGCAGGAGGAGGAGCAAGAGGAAGGCGGCCCATCAGGGGAACCCTCAGCCACGGCCACCCAGGCCAATGTAGGGGACACGTCTTCCCTGGAGGGCAGCGTGGCGGAAGTGTCGAAGGGGAGGGGAGCTCCTGGGACCTGCGTGCTGCAGAAAGGCGGGAGGGGGGTGGAAGCTCGGCGGCCTTCTCCCCAGAGGGGGGGTGCGTCGGAGGGGAGTCCAATTGCTGGGCCCAGCGGCCTCCAGCAACGCAGGAAGGGTCGGCCAGCTCGGCAGCCTTCTCCCCAGAGGGAGAGTCCGGCCTCCAGTCAGGAGATGCTCTTCACCGAGGAGATGGAACGCCTCGAAGACTTGTCCGCGGACTCGGAGCGCCGGCACACGGAGCTCATGGCGGCAGTGGCACGGTTGCCTGAGTCCATCGATTCCCTCTCTCGGAGTGTGGCCGAGTTCAGGTCCTTAGAGGCCACCAGTCGGGCGGAATACGGGCAGATCAGGCAGCGACTGGCCAGGTGATTAGTGGTGCCGTCCAGTCACTGGCTGCTCTGCTGCGGTCAGTGAACAGGTCAACACGGGCACTCACTGCTGCCACACTCGCTGTGTCAGCCAGGCATCGCCAGGGCACCCGGCGCGCTGCAGCAGCACAGCGGTCTGTCCCTCGGCAGATTGGTGCGCATGCTGCAGTGCTGGCCCGGGCGAGTGCCGGTGTCTCAGGCGACCAGCGAGCGCCTGCCATCCGCCAGCTTGCCGCCATTCCTCCAGCCGCCACTGCCACTCCCCCAGTGGAGCTGCCAGGAGCTGCTGCAGTGACTGATGCTGGCCAGCCACAGCTGCAGCAATCAACAGCCGGCCGCTCGACGGCCAGATCTCGACTAGGCCGACCCCCAAGGGCATCTGCCGTCACGACATGTGCCCCTCAGGAGCCTGCCCCCAGCCTTGCAGCAGCCAATGGCCTTACTTTGAGGCGGAGCAGCAGGGCGGGCAGGGGCCACCCAAAGATGGCCAAGGCATCGCCCTAGCGGGCCAAATAGTCGAATGTGTGGCCATTTGTGTTTGTTTCTTGAGGCCGAGAATTGGATGTTTGTTTTTTGAAGGCCGATGATGTGACGTTTGTTTTGGACGTAGGCCGAGAATGACGGCCATTTTAGTTGCCCTATTTTGTTAATCCTCCCCAGGTTGTGGGAGCGAGTAATGTGTTTGAGTGTTTTTTGGGGGTTTCATCTGTTTTTGGTTTTCATGTGGGAAGGGCCCAGAATTTGTACAATAAAGCATTTTATTTATTCACATTGTCCATGTTTGATCTTTGAAGTGTTTGTTGCCTTAACCGGCTGAGGGCTTGCGGAGCAGCTGCAATCATGTTCTATCATTGGCACAAGCCATTCCCTGACAGGGGGCCTAGAAGTGACGTTCAATAAGCCGACGACGGGCGGCCCTTGGACCTTGTGCGTCCCTCCTGGGCTGGTACTCCTCGTCCTCGTCGTCCTCATGCTCCTCCTCCTGAGGTGGTGGTCCAACGTGAGGTGGCAGTGCCTGAGTCCTGCGGATAGCCAGGTTGTGCAGCATGCAGCAAACGACGACGAATTGGGAGACTCGATCCTGCGAGTACTGGAGGGCTCCCCCGGAGCGATCGAGACAGTGGAACCGTTGCTTGAGCACGCCGATTGTTTCTTCTATGAGGTTCCTCGTCGCTTGATGGCTCTCGTTGTATGCCTCTTCAGCAGGGGTCGTGAGCGCGCGGAGCGGGGTCATGAGCCAGGTACACAAAGGATAGCCTTTGTCCCCGATAAGCCATCCTCTTGGGGGAGGCTGTGCCTGGAACATGTCAGCCACAGTTGTCTGTCGCAGGATAAAGGCATCGTGGCTGCTGCCTGGAAAGCGGGCATTGACAGCTAGGATGCGCTGCCTGTGGTCATACACCAGCTGTACATTGAGGGAATGGTAGCCCTTCCGGTTGCGGTACTCCTCGGCATGCTCAAGAGGTGCCCGCAAAGCCACATACGTGCAGTCAATGGCGCCCTGCACCATGGGGAAGCCCGCTATTCTTGCAAACCCCACTGCACGCTGCTGCTGCTTGTCCAGGGTCATGGGGAAGGAGATGAATTGATGTCTCCTTCTGAAAAGGGCTTCGGTCACCTGGCGGATGCAGCAATGCACGGCGAACTGGGAGATGTTAGCGATGTCCCCAGTAGCGGATCGGAAGGAGCCGGAGGCATAGAAGTTGAGAGCCACCGTCACCTTCACTGCCACCGACAGAGACGCCCTGCGCATCAGCTGTGGCTGCAGATCTCTCTGAAGCAGCCGGCAGATATCTGCAACCACCTCCCTTCGGAATCGCAGCCTCCTAACACACATCGCGGCAGACGTGGTCAGATAGGAGGTCTGCTGGCGGTATACCCTGCGTGGGTAAGGCCTCAGTTGGCGACGCCTGTTGCCCCCTCTGCGTCTAGCCAGGGCTGCCACTCTCTCACGGCGTCTGTAAGCCCTTCTGGCTTAAGGCTGAAATTCAGCGTTGCCACCCAATGCAGCCCCCATTATATGCTGGCAAACACTGAGCTCTGAATGAAGGCAAAGATAATTGGTAAGCTCTGGCCTGAGCCAAAAATACCTGTCCAAGTGTTGGTCCAAACCAGTAAACTCTCCTCCTTGGTCTCTGTCCAAAAAACCGTTGCACAAGAGTGAATGCTGCAAAATGGCTGGCCTTTATACTGCTGGGTAAGTGCCCTTTAATTTGCGCTCCCCGCGGCCCGGCTGGCCTGTGTACCGTTCCACTTCACAGTCGCTCGGGACGCCCGGCGCACAATGGGCCGGCGCGAGTGAAGTTCCGGTTTGGGGCGCACAAAGGGCGTTGCACTATTAAATGACGTCATGATCTGCGCGCGCAGCAGGGCACGCGCTAAGACTTTGCGCCGGCGCTAAATGTGTCCTGAAGTTGGGGAGAGGCGCAGATCGCGCTGCGCCCGGGTGATAAGCGCCTAGCGCTCGAGATCTACTCCCCCTAAGGCGCTAACGGCTGGCGCGCCCAACTGAATTTCTAGGCCACTGTCTCCATTTCTTGCTCCCTTCCTACACCCCTCCCCTGACCTAAACCCCACTCTTGTGCCTTTATGGCTTTCAGATAATCAGCCACCACATGACCAACCTGTCCCTCAGCCTCCTAGTGGCAGCGACACAGTAGAGGAGGAGGAAGAACAAGCCAGAGCCTCACTGCCTGTGTCTCCCGAAGGCGCTAGGTCAGATAATGGGGCGACACGGCCGCTGGAGCGGAGCCTAGAAAATGGGTCTGATGTGGGTGAAGCTCCGGGACTCAGCGGGCTGCAGCAACACCATGGGCAAAGGAAAGCTCGGGGGCCATTTCCCCGGAGGGTGAGTTCGCGCATGAGTTCTGCTGCACAGGACTCAGATGAGGACATCGATGTGGAGGCGTTGACCAGTCGGGCGATGGGCATGCACACTGAGCTCATGGGTGCAATGTCAAGGGTGCCCGAGAGCATGGATGCACTGGCAAGGAGCGTGGAGGAGTCCGCCTCCAACATTGCACTCAGCTCTGCTCACACCATCGAGCCCGTCCTTGGCAGTTTGCAAAGTATGATTGGCTTGCAGAGAGACCGTGGGGACCCAGACCTCATGCCACGTGTCATGGGTGAGGTGGCAGCAGCTATTGCAGCACAGGCCGAAGAAATGCAACGGCTTAGTCCTGGAATGGAGATGGAGTCAATGGTTGCTGGCATCCAATCTCAGACTGCTCTCATCCAGTCTCAGACTGCTCTCATCCAGTCTCAGATTGATGCCATGCAAGCAATGACTGCTGCCATCATCGCTGGGTTGACCACAGTCCACCAGGGACCTGACGGTGCCGCAGCAGGCCAGCAATCTGTGCTTGAGCAGATTTCTCTGGATGCTGAGGTTCTGCCTCGGGGGAGTGGCAGTGTGTCGGTCGAGCAGGAACCTGCTGTCCTCTATCAGGATGACAGCATTCCTACTCCCACCACCGTCACTCCGCCGTTGCACATGCCGCAGCCTGTAACCTAGCCAGCCCAGACTGCTGCCGCCCATGCTGAGGTGTGCAGCCTACAGACGGGCCTTCCAGGCCCAGAGCTGGTCGAGGGCGTCCTGCAAGGCCATCTGCAGTCTCTGGCTCCCAGACTCAGCAGCCTTCCACCAGCCTTGCTGCAGCCACTGGGGCCACATTACGGAGGAGCAGTAGGGTTGGGAGGGGGGAAGTGCAAAGGGGAGGGAAATCATTGAAGAAGGGGAGTAAAGAATACTTTAGTAGCAAATTGGGGTAGTGTGTGTTAATAAATTGATGTGTTTGTAAATATATTGTTGTGTTTGTGAACAAATAGTTATGCTTGTAATTAAATATTTGTGTTTGGTAACAAATAGTTCAGTTTGATAAGAAAGAGTTGTGTTTGTTGATAAATGGTTGTGTTTGTTTATGAATAGTTGTGTTTCATAAGAGAGAGTTGTGTTCGATAATAAATTGTAAATTTGACATAGCACATTTTGTGATGTTTCTCATTTGACCTTTGCCTGGTGATAGGGACCGTGAGCTGGCTGTAATGATGTGGTTGTGCTGCACAATGGCCATGTGCTACATCATTCATTGGAAGCGCTGTCTAATGAGGCGCTCACGCACGGCCCTTGCAGAAGCAAGATTGAGTGGCTCCATCCACCACTGCTGCTGCTCCTCCTTCTCTTCATCCTCCTCCTCCACCTTCTCCTCCTCCTCTTGTCCCTCTTCCTCCTCCTGAGGTGGACCGCCAACACCTGGTGGCAATGACTAGGCCCTCAGAATGGCCAGGTTGTGCAGCATACAGCACACAATGATGAAAAGGGAGACGCAATCAGGGGAGTACTGCAGGGCTCCTCCAGAGTGGTCAAGGCAGCGGAACCATTGCTTTAGCACCCCGATAGTCTGTTCGATCAGGTTCCTTGTGGCGGTATGGCTGTTACGTTATGCACGATGAGCGGGAGTGTTGGGGTTGGAGAGGGATGTCATCAGCCAGGTGGCGAGTGGATAACCCTTGTCTCCGAGCAGCCAGCCGCGAGCTTCATGTGGTGGGTGGAACAGTGCTGGGACACGGGTCTGCAGCCGAATGAATGCATCGTGGCTGCTGTCAGGACAGCGGGCATTGACGGCGAGGATGAACTGTCTGTGGTCAAACACCAACTGAACGTTCAAAGGGTGGTAATCTTTGCGGTTACGGAACACCTCTGCATTTTGATGAGGTGCCCGCAATGCCACGTGGGTGCAGTCAATGGTGCCCTGAACCATGGGGAAGCCTGCTATCCTTGCAAAGCCACATGAGCATTCATCCTGCTTCCCTCTGGTGATGGGGAATGAGATGTACTCCCTTCTCCTCCTGTAGAGAGCATCTGTTACCTCCCAGATGCAGCAATGGACGGCAAACTGCGAAATATATCCCCTGTTGAAGCCTGGAAGGAGCTGCTAACATAGAAATTGAAAGCGACTGTGACCTTAACTGGCACTGAGAGAGATATCCTGGTCCTGAGCTGAGACTGGAGGTCTGGCTGCAGGAGATGGCAGAGCTCTGTGACCACCTCCTTGCTGAAGTGGACTCTTCTAAGGCACTGCTCCTCTGAGAGATAAATGTAGGAGAAGTGCTCCCGGAAAATCTTGGGAGGGTAAGGTCTCCTGTTGCAAGGTCTGTCGGCCCTCCTCCTACCTCTGGCCACATTTGGCAATCTCTGCCTCTGCATCTGCTGCCTCCGACATAGTTGCCGGAGGGCAAGGTGGAGTGCCAGTACAGCCCCATAAATGAGAGAAAAGAGGACGTAGAAATGTTCAGAGCAATACAAGTGAAGAAACTGTGAGAGCAGCAACAAAGCAAAAATGGAGAAAATGTGAATGCAGCCAAAATGCTATCTGACAAGCCCGCAATGAATCTGGCCTCACTTTAAATAGTGCCCCGGAGCGGCAATCCCAGGTATCAACGCCTGCTATTTCTGTCGTTCTCAGTGCCAGGCAGTAAACCAGGGGAAGCGACTGAATTTCGCATCCGGGGTGCTAACGGGGCGTCGCACACTCATTGACATGACGGTCTGAGCGGTGCTCGAGGGCCAGGCGCTAAGTTTTAGTGCCGGTGCTAAATGCCGACTGAATTTCACGGGCGGCATTGGAATCGCCGCGCCCGGGTGATAAGCCCTTAGCGCCCCATTAGCGCCCCGCCCGAGTGCTGTATTGTCGGAGGTGCTGTCTTTCGGATGAGACGTTAAACCGAGGCCCCGTCTCCTCTCTCAGGTGGATGTAAAACATCCCATGGCACTATTTCAAAGAAGAGCAGGGGAGTTATCCCTGGTATTTATCCCTCAACCAACATAACAAAAACAGATTATATGGTCATTATCACATTGCTGTTTGTGGGACCTTGCTGTGCGCAAATTGGCTGCCGCATTTCCCACATTGCGACAGTGACAGCACTCCAAAAGTACTTCATTTGTTGTAAAGCTCTTTGAGACGTCCGGCGGTCTTGAAAGGCGCTATATAAATGCAAGTCTTTCTTTCTTAACAGGAGGCGCTAAGGTACTGAATTTCTAGCCCTACTTGTTTATTTATTCCACAGAAAACATTGAGCGCTGCATTACTCAGAGAGTGGTAAGAATGTGGAACCTATTACCACATGGAGAGTTGAGGCAAACATCATAGATACCTTTATAGGGAAGCTAGATAAGTACATGAGGGAGAAAGGAATAGATGGATAGGCTGATAAGATTAGATGAAGTCAGGTGGGAGGAGGCTCATGTGGAGCATAAACACTGGCATAGACCTGTTGGGCTGATCTTGTTTTTAAGAATCAGCTTTCATTATAATTATTAGCAACTCTTTCATAACAGAAGATTTTTTGGAAGCTGCGAGGAAACTCTCCGTGGGTTACCTATATTCAATATAACTAACAGACTAGACTGACCTGCCAAAGGTTATTAGACAGTGAGAATTCTGCTGTGTTCAGGGTGCTACCTATAAGCACTAGATAGGTGTGGCAATTATACCAAGATGGCCATGCACTAGGGAACAATGACATGCAGATATATATGATAAGAGGAGATAGCAGAGCAAATTTATAGGTAAATTTCTGAAAGATGCAAGAACAATAGAGTAATGATAATGGGGGACTTCAATTATCCTAATATAGATTGGGATAGTAACAGTGTAAAGAGCAAAGAGGGGGAAGAATTCCTGAACTGTATACACAAGAACTTTCTTAACCCATATGTTTCCAGCTCAATGAGGAAGGAAGCAGAGCTGGATCTGGTTCTGGGGAATGAAGTGGGGCAAGTGGAGCATGTTCCAGTGGGGGAGCATTTGGGGAACAGTGATCACAATATCATTAGGTTTAGAGTAGTTATGGAAAAGAACAAGGAAAAATCAAATGCAAAAATACTCATCTGGAGGAGAGCTAATTTCAATGAGTTGAAAGGGGATCTGGCCCAGGTGGATTGGAATCAAAGATTGGCAGGTAAAACAGTAAATGAGCAATGGGAGGCCTTCAAAGAGGAGATAGTTCAGATGCAGACTAGAATCATTCACATGAGGAGGAAAGGAAGGGAATCCAAAGCTAGAGCTCCATGGATGACTAAAGATACAGGCCAAGAGTTTCCGCTTTGGGCGCAATCAACAATCTGGGCGCCAATTGCACTAAAATTGCACTAGTTTGAAGAAGTTTTTTTTTGCTCAAGTTTCCACTCAAACTCATTTGCATATTGCCAAACATAACGGCCTAGAAATTCAGTGGCCTGTGCCACCCAGTAGCGCCATAAGAGGGCACTTAGTGGGTTTTGCGCCACTGGCCACGCCTCCCGCTAAATTTAGCAGGACGCTAATGGCGGCACTAGCCATTAGCGCTGCGCCGCTACCTATGACAACACCCCGCTACCGCCCTGATCGTGAAATTTAGTAGCGCCCACTGCTTTAACGCCAGTCGCAATTTGCGACCGGTTCAGGGGGGCCTACCTGCAGTGGTAGAGGCGCTGAGGTGCGAGGCAGCCATTTTTTTTGCTGGCCGCCTGCCAACACCTCTCCGCGCCGCCATCCCCAGCCTCCTGAGCACCCTCCCCCCCCCGCCCACGGAGTGCCGGCTGTGTCCCAAGAGCCCGGCACTTCTCCTCGGTGCCGGGCTCTTTTGCCAGCACTCGCGCTCTTCGAGCGTGCTGCAGCAGGCCCCTCCCCTTTAAAAAGGGGAGGAAGGCCTGCAGTACTGCAGCGCGCCGTGCCGCAGCGTGTGGCGCTGCGGCACGTTGCGCTGCGATTTTCAGTTGCAGCGCCCCAAGAGGGATGCGGGGCGCCTCGAGTAGCGCCGCGCTTCCGTCTGGGGCGCTGAAACTGAATTTGCGGCGGGCGGCCGCGACTCCTTCCGGGGCGGTACTTCCGGCGCTCTGGCGAGGCTGGCGCCCCAAACAGGGCGCCAGTGAATTTCTAGGCCAACATCTTCCATGAAGCAGCACAATCGTGGCAGCGTTTTAGAACATCATTTTAAAAAAACAATTTTGCATTAAAAAATATTCCTTGATATATTTAAAAGTGGTAACCTGGTGCAGTTTGAGTAATGCAGCTGAAAATGGGTTTATCACAAAAAATAAGCATTCTTAATCAGAGTGTCTAGTCCACCATCTGTGAGTAACCCGATTTTAAATAACTGAAAATTACTTTAAAAATCTATAAAGAGCCATTTATTAGTTTCAGTGGTGTACATTAGTCAGTTTCTTAGTAAATTAAAAAAAATATTTAAATGCTTTTAAAACATGCCTACTAGTGTGCTTACACCTAAAAAGGAGCTTAATTTTAAGAACCTCCTCGAAGGCCCACAAATGGGCACAAATAGTGGAAACTCCCAATGGTGATTAATTAGATCTGGGGGGACATGGCCAGTTTTGTGCACGGGGCTGGCTTCCAGCGTGATGCTTTTTAAACTAATGCAAAAGTTCGCGGAAAGTTGATTTGCGCTGGACATAATTTGTGCTTGAAATTCCTCTGGTTTGGTCGATGTCAGGCGAATTGCACTGAAAAAACCAACACAACCTCATGGGAACTCCAGGCCAGAGAGATTAAAATTAAACAGAAAAAGGAGTCTTATGATAATTGTTAGATTCATAATAGGGTAAAGAGCCAAGCTGAATACAGAAAGTTAAACTGTAAAAGGAAATAAGAGGGGCAAAGGAAGTGTAAGAGAATAGATTAGTAGGTAAAATAAAAGAGAACACTAAAGCCTTTTATAATCATATAAATAGTAAAAGGAGAGTCAAAGGAAATTTGGGGACTATTAGGGACTAAAATGGACATCTTCTTGTGGAGGCAGTGGACATGGCTGAGTTACTGAATGAATATTTTCCATCTGTCTTCACTAGAGAAGAGGTTGCTGCCAGCGTCACAGTAAAGGAGGAGGTAGTAGAGAAGTTGGATAGGATAACAATAGATAAAGAGGAGGTACTTAACAGGATGGCAGTGCTTAAAGTAGAAAAGTCATCTGATCCAGATGGGATACATACTAGTTTGCTGAGGGAAATAAGGGTGGAAATAACAGAAGCTCTGGACACAATCTTCCAATCCTCCTGAGACATGGGAGTGATGCCAAAGGACTGGAGGGTTGGAGAGGGATAAACGAGGCAACTACAGGCCAGTCAGGCTAACATCAGTGGTGGGGAAACTTTTTGAGACAATGGCCTTGATATTAACTTGGAGACATGCTGGGAGTGATATTGAGCAAGAAACCCAGAAGTAAGTTCAGTGCGTCTGTCAGTGGCATTTTAACAGCCACCTCATTAGCAATTTACTTCTGGGTTTGGCGACCAATCCACAACAGCGGGCATGATGAGGACCAGCATGATGTGATCTCAACTCTAGCATTTAAAGGGCCAATCCAAAGATGGAATTTGGAGGAGTTGGAGTTTGAAACAAAGAAAGTGGAAGTTAAAGAATAGATTCCAGGTGGACAAAGGCTTCAACATGTTTCAATGACGCCTCCTTTGATGTACTCCTGGGGTCAGTGAGGAACCAGAAAAAGATACTCTTCCCCAGCAATGGGAGGAATAAACCCACTGCTGCCACAAAGAAGGCGTGGCTGGAGGTGGCCCAGGTGGTCAGCAGCAGGAGCATTGTGCCACGCTCCTGGATTCAGTGCAGGAAGTGCTTTAATGACTTAACCAGGTCAGGAAAGGTGTGTACAGTTGCACATTCACCTACATCCTGCTGTGTGCATCATCCCACCCCCTCACTCTGCCTTGTCAAGCCTACTCCATCATATCACTCCTCACACCCACTTATCTTGCAAGCGCACCCATCCTTCTCTTTCTATACAATTCCTCACATCCCCATCTATCCATCCACCACTCCCATTCACCCTCATCCTTATGCAATTTGATGACTCTCCCTGATACTCACCCTCACCAAATGCACTCATCCATCAGGTGAACACATGTCATTACAGTCACTCACAGGTCTGCTCTTTCCCTCCTTGCAGGAGAAGAGAACACAGAACACAAGGGAGAGGGAGAGAACCTGATGTCGGCCTCCATTTCCCAGCTTACAAGTGCATAGGAGGAGGTGCTGGCAATAAGTGGATTTTCAGCGCCCCTGGTCGCTGAAAATGGGGAGATGGGGACCATCTAGCTTCCTGGTGACATAATTAAATATCAGCGACTCACATGTCATACAGTACTCAGTCATGTTGAGTTAATTTCAACAGTGGGTGAAATATGATCATCTCCATAATGATAACTTGCAACATTCTTACCTTGCCAGAACTAATTCATGTCTTTTGTCTCTGCCAGGGCCTTCACGCATGCAACAGAAGTTGGTGGACCTCATGAACAACAAATCCTCAGAGGAGCTGAATCATTCTGAGGGTGCGCCGTCTCAGGACTCATGCTCACCATGCACCAGCTCAGATACTTGCATTTTGGTGGGACCAGTAAGGTAGATAGCTGAGTTTTCACCTGATGACTTATTCTACACAAGTGAGCAAGAGCAGATGGTAGTATGGTGGTGGCAGGGACAGCAGTGGAGAGTCCACGTTGGAGGGTGCAGCCCTCTCCCAGCTCTGCTCAGCTGGACACAGATGCTGTACCCCGTGGACCATCGATGAAAAGGAGATTCATTGAGCAGCAGCAGAGAATGTGCGATGCACTGACAGGCCAACACGCACACTGACCACAATTCAGAGAGAATGGGGGAGTCTGCCTTAAGCATGAGTGGGATGATGTCACTGGGCATTGCGATGATGTCTTCTTCCATGGATGGAGTGGCCAACTCTGTGGAACATCAAACGCTGCAATCAAATGAGTCCATGCAGGCCTTGGCCATGGCCGTGCACACTCTGGATGACATCAAGTCTACCACCTTAGATAGGATGACAGCTGCCTTAGCCTTGGCTTTCATTGCTGCACTGATCTGCACCAAACTGCTCTCCAGTAGAGTGGTAGCAATGAAGTGCAGCTGGCGCATGAGAGGGATGATGGCGAAAGGGGACATGGAAGTGTGGACTACACTCAAAGCGCTTCCACTGCTCACCTGTTGCCCCCCCCACCCCCCCCAGTCAGTAGCCCACATGCTGCCTTGAGTCCCAATGGCTGAGTCTGCCCCTGAACAGGTGCAGGTAGAGCAGTCTTTGGTTGGGCCCTCACGGGCCCCAAAACCCAGAAGTTGTCGGCCAAGAGCATCTCAGCAGTCAGAGCAGAGATCTGAGCAGCCTGCCTCTACCTCTGCTGAAGCCACAGTGGTTGCACCACATAAGAGCGGAAGGAAAAAGAAGAGTAAAGCTTTATAGTTGCACAAGGGTATGCACATGGGTGTCTGAGAAAATTTAATGCTGTTAAGTTTCTGTTGTTTAGTTAAAGCATATAAATTTCATTATTTTGCACCACTTTCCCATCTTGCTCATTCTTGGTTGCTGGGTGGTAATTCACCTTTTAACTTGTTCGATGATGAATGGGAAGACACAAACTGACGGGGACCAATGGGGGGATATGCAAGGGGTGGTTGGTTGTTTGCAGGACCGCTTTGTGTCAGTGGCATTGTGGGAGGGGGGCATGGAAAGAGTGGCCATTGCATATGCTTCTGGCATTGATCCACTGGTGCAACCTAAGTGAACTTTGCATTAATAAGGGCATCCCTGGCATTCCAGGCACCAATGTGAGCAGCTGGTGGAGCATTGCCCTCGTCACCTTCCTCCTCCTCAGAATCGTCTGAAGAGGATCTGCACTCTGCGTCTTGTTCCTCCTGCAGGTCTAAACCTCGCTGCTGCACAATGTTTTACAGAGCGCAGCAAACCACAACCATTCTGGACACCCCAGCTGCTGCATACTGATCTGTCTAGGTACCTGAAGCTCATCTTCAGCATGCCGATAGCTTGTTCGTTCACACATCTGGTGGTCAAATGGCATTCATTGTAGCGCTGTTGGGCTTCATTGGTCGAGTTTCTGACAGGTGTCATCAGCCAAGTTTGAAGTGGGTACCCCTTGTCTCCTAGCAGCCACCCCTTAAGTCTGCTTGCAGGTCCAAAGAGGTCAGGGAGCTTGGACTGCCGCAGGGCGAAAGCATCATGGCTACTCCCCCGTAATCTTGCGCGCACCTGCAGAAAAATCTTCTTGTGGTTTCACACCAGCTGCACATTGATGGAGTGGAAGCCCTTGTGGTTGACGAACACTCCTGGTTGATCTGGGGGTACCCGGATTGCCACGTGTGTGACGCCCTGCACCTGTGGGAAACCAGCCAGAGACGCAAATCCGAGCACCCACTCATTCTGACTGGTGTCATCACAGACGAAGTTCACAGAATTGCTGGCCCTGGCAAACAAGCTATCAGTCACCTGTCTCATGCGTTCCTGGGCTGCCAACAGGGAGATCCCGGATATGTCTCTGACAGAGCCCTGGAAGTTGAGGGTAGTGGTGACTTTGACAGCATGGCCACCGGGTCCAGCAGGGAGCAGGTCTTCTTCTAGGAGGCTTCAGATGTCTGTCACCACCTGACACGACAACCTGAGCCTCCTGAAGCACTGTCGAGGAAACCCAGCCTCTGCCTGTACTCTCTGTGTCGCAGGTAGTGCCTCCTGCGAGCTGCACCCCTCTGCTGCTCCCCTCTCTGCTCCAGTTACAGGTCTCTGAAGAGCAGGCTCCTGGTCCTGCTGCTACTGCTGGTGCTGGTCATATTGCTCCTTGGCCGAGGTCCAATCTAAGGCAGCCAAAGTGCCATCCATGCTGATTTGTTTCAGAAAACCTCCAAATTGTGGAAAGTAAACTCTCAGCAAAAGTACTATGAACACACCCTTTCCCACTAGCAGGTATGAAAGCTGCTGTGAGTACTGAGTATGTAGAGCAGTAGTGCCATGAGATTGATTCAGCTCCCTCAATTGCCATTGTGTTCTCACCTTGCTTTCACTGGTGGGTTTCAGGAAGCTCGAGAACCTCGTGGATGCGCCGTTAAATTTAAGTCAGTTGAAATATCGCTTCAATTGAGTGATTAGTATGTGTTTTTCCAAATTTCTGACATTTTTATCAATATATGTTTGTGAAAATTCTTTAAAGATTTTTTTTACTCTTTAAAATTGTTTCTAAAATGCCTATATATATAATTCATGTCTGAGGTGCCTCATTAATATTTAAATATCAATGTCTGATGATGTCATTCAGATACCGAAGCGATCTTAACTGCTGAGTGTGGCAGTGACACCCAATGCCAGAGCCGCCATTGAAGGTTGATGACAAGCTGGAGCCGGAGCCAGAGCCAGGCCATAAGAGGCCAACAAAAGTTATTGCGGGTGAAATTCGATTAAGCTCAAAAACAGGCACGGGGATCACGATGCACGATCTGCTTGTGCCCATTCAAAGGAGTTCAGGCAGCACGTAAAATTCGTGCTGCCGACTACTTTACATGATTTCAGCCCACAGCCCAGCTCAGCAGGGGGCCGAAGTTCACGATGTTCGCGCAAAGCTAGCCTGCGTCTCTTAAAGGCAGTCTGCTCCTCTTAAAGGTGAGCTGCCTTCTGGTGATAAAAAATGTAAAAAATGCTTCCGCACAAACCCAAATGGTTCAACAGGCCAGGGAAAGGGCACCCAGGGTCTCGGAGGCAGCACTCAAGGCCTTTGTACAGGGGGTGAACACTCAAAGAGAGGTCCTCTACCCACAGGGGGCATGGAGGCTCTCCAGAAAGAAGGATGTGGGATCAAATCGGCAAGGCGGTCACTGCCAGTAGTGTCGCCCCTAGGACGTAGCTCCAGTCCCCAAAGAAGTTTCATGGCCTCCGACGAGGGGTCAAGGTCAGTGAATGGATCCTACCAACTGCACCACTAGCCTCACACACTGCTCAATGCATGACCCCCTCATCACTCACCTAACAACAATCTCTACCAAAAAAGAGGCACACCTCACATTCCTATCTTCACCTCAACCCCTTGGAGGAGATGGTGCTGGCCAATCTTAGTAGGGGCATGGCTAAGCCCATGGCCAGCAGTGGGGCTGAAAGAACACAAGATGCTGGTACATTAATACATTATCTGCCTTCTCACATCCCACTTCCCCTCATTCCACAATCTCTTCTGATTTACAAGCTGCACTTGGTGTAAGCATGCACCTCTTGCTTCCCCCCTCTCCCCTCACCACAACCCTACCCTTCTGCCTTCCTCATTTCAGACACCCAAGAAATCCAGTCATCCCAGGCCAGTGGTTGAACAAGAAGAGGGAGAGGAGTGAAGAAGAAGAAACACTGTCACTCAATTTCACACTCCCAGCCACCAGCTCCATGAGGTCAACCCCACTGAAAGTCAGCAGCCTTCCACCAGCCATGCTGCAGCCACTGGGGTATCACTGTGTAGGAGCACTAGGATAGGCAAAGGCACACGCAAGACACTCACTAAGGGAATGCACAAGGGTGATTGATTTTTTGATGCCATATTGGATGCATATATGGATAAAGTTGGATTGGAAAATTTGCTTTGTGGCCAAGAGGACGCTGTGATGGTCAGTAACAGAGTGAAGGTAAGGTGTGGGACTAAGGTTGAAAGGGGAAATGGAGTTGTATTCACTGGTACCGCAGGCGGATGATTCGATCCCAGATATCTCAGAAAGGGGCTGTCTAGGTTGCTTCCTTCCTTTTGCTTTCTCCTCATCTTCCATTTCCTCCTCTCATGTTTCTCCCTCTTCTGCTTCCTCCTCTTCCTCCTCCGCCTCCCTCTGCGAGCAACTTGTCCACTTTGCTGCCTCTGCTCCATCTCCATGTCATGCTGCAGCCCAAGCGGGACTGCAATAGAGCCCCCAGGACTGGGAGCAAGTGGTGATCTCAGAGGCCTTCCTTTAATAGCCAAAGCCCAGCAAATGTTCAGCAGCATTCCCTGCACTCCCTGCACACTTTGACAATTTTTTAAATGTCCCACACCAAGCCACTACTCAAATAAACTGTACAGGAACCAGTACAAAAGCAAAAATCAAAACTTACCTGAAAGTTGTGTGTGTCCCTTTAAGTAGCGCTAGTGGGGTGTCCGTCCTGCAGCTAAACACACATTCAGCTGTGTGTGCTCTGGAGAGGGCGTACATTTGAGCGTCGACGTCCAAAATAGCAGGTCATGCATCAAATCAACATTGCACGCCTCATTACAACTTTTATAGTGAGTGCAGGCAACGGCCGCGCTGCCGACCTGCCCAGAATTGCGGCCACTGCAGCCCACGCCGGAAGTGGGCGGAAGCAAGGCGGCCGCCATTCTTTTGATGAAACCGGCCATAACAGCCGGCGCTAAGGTTCCGAATTTCACGGCCATCATTTTTAATTGTATTTAGTTTTCCTTGTGGGCCAAGAGGAGCAGGAATGCTCGTCCAGGCCTCACAAGGAAACCTTGGGTCTCCCTCATGCTCCCCCAACCGATCACCTGAGGAACACCCACCAACCACTTATCTTATGCCAGGGACCATTCCCTCAGTTCCTTAGTGGCAAACTCCTGCTGCCCGCAATCCCACGTCCGCCCGCCAGCCGGTAGCAATTCCCGCCAGTTTCAGGCAGGAGGCCGAGTTCCATAGTTTAAATGCGGCTCGGGAGTTCAAATCTCCCGAGTCTCACACTTCGATTTGCCAGGCAGTTCGCCACACGCCTCAGCCCCCACATGCCTTGAGTTAAATCGGGTCTCTCGTAAGCTAACCACTGTAAATAGAAGTTTGACAGTCCCAGGCTCAACTCTTCTACTTCGCTATTTTAAAAACTTTTTGTCCAGGTTTTCTCTTTCTCCAAAAGGCAGTAATTGCAGGTCCCTGCTGATGGTTTGGAGCCTTGCCAGACACCAGTGTGGGGTGGAAAATTATAGCGAATGCTATAGCTGTACTTTCTAGCTGCGCTCACGTCTCGTGATATTCCACATACACCACACTCAACACACACCAAACACACCCCACACGCACCCTGCAGACATACACACACCACACACACCCCACAGACACACAGAATCCAAACACACCCAACCCACACACCCCACAGACACACCACACACCCCACAGACACACCACACACCCCACAGACACCCCACAGACACACACACCCCACAGACACACAGTCCCCGTCCCCATACACCACACACACCCCACAGACACACACACCCCACAGACACACACACCACACAAACCACACACACCCCACAGACACACACACCACACAAACCACACACACCCCACAGACACACACACCACACACACCCCACACACACCCCACAGACACACAGCCCCGTCCCCATACACCACACAAACCCCACAGACACACACACCCCACAGACACACACACCCCACAGACACACAGTCCCCGTCCCCATACACCACACACACCCCACAGACACACACACCCTACAGACACACACACCCCACAGACACACACACCCCACAGACACACACACCCCACAGACACACACACCACACACACCCCACACACACCCCACAGACACACACACCACACACACCCCACACACACCCCACAGACACACACCCCACACACACCCCACAGACACACACACCCCACAGACACACATACCACACACACCCCACAGACACACACACCCCACAGACACACACACCCCACAGACACACATCACACAGACACACACCTCACAGACACACACACCACACATACCCCACAGACACACACACCACACACACCCCACAGACACACACACCCCACAGACACACATCACACAGACACACACCTCACAGACACACACACCACACATACCCCACAGACACACACACCACACACACCACACACACCAACACACACACCCCACAGACACACACCCCACAGACACACAAACCACACACACCAACATACACCACACACAAACACACACACATACCACACACACCCCACAGACACACACACACCACACACACAGACTCACACCACAGACACACACACCAACACACTACCGCACACACCGACACACCACACAGGAACAGGGTGGGGTGGGGCGGGGGTAAGGATGGAAAACCCAGGGCAGGAGAGGACTAAACTTTCCTTATGGGACTCGGAGGAGTACTCCTGCTCTTCCTGGCCCCACTAGGAAAGTAAATAAAAAGGAAAGCCACATACCATTTTGGATCTCTTCTCACCCTGGTTCTTCTTCTCGCTATATTGGCCTGGTTAAAATAAGAGTCAGGCCCCGAAGCTGTCATCAGAGCCCGATCTGCATATTTAAAGAAGGACCCTGCCAGCTTCTGGCAGGTGTTCCTCTCGCTTGCTCTCAGAAAAGCAGGTTAAGCTCGGAACCTGCAGGAAATCAGCGGGACCTCGGCAGGTAAGTCTTACGGGCGATTTTAGCTGCACAATGGCTCGGTTTCCACCGGGTGGGCAGGGTCAAAATCACCCCGAGTGAAGCAACATCAAATGAAATGGCAAACTGAATGGCTTATATAAATATATTTGGCAGATAATTCAAATCAGTCAGCTACAACAATTTTGGTTGATTAGTTAAACAGTAGGATGGGTCTTTATGTATGTTGGGCCAACATAAAATATATACTGAGTACACTGAGACCTCACCTACTGCACACAGGCTATAATTGCACCTTTTCAATTTTATAAAATATCTTCAAAAACTAGAAACCATTTTGCGTTTTCAGAGAAGTGAAACAAGCCCTGACATAAAATCATCCTACGACTATGTTGTGACTAGAACTGACAAGTACAGCTCACTGTTGCAATTTCAGAAAACATTTGGCTGGCAGCTGAATTACCAGAATGATTCAAGACAACTTTTATTCACACACTATTTAGAGACCATCAAAATTATATCTTAAATTCCATATAATGTGGCACATGCACAGGATTTTGCAGCGTTGCCCCAAGTTTCTAGTTTGTGTTTAAACTACAAAAGGTATCTAGCAATGGTTTGGACCTCATTGCACATAAACTGTCTGCTTAACTTTCTCCAGACAGTTAATAGTGACACTTAAATGACACTAAAAAGGCATCTTACCTTCTCAAACTGCTCATTTGCACAGAAGTTCTCATCCCAAGCTAGCTCATGTTTCTGAGGAGTTTATGAAAGAAAAGAAACAAAATCAGTCTCGCATAAGTTAAAAATAACAGTAATGATGATACCGCAGGGCCTGTCCCATTATTTATTTAGTCCATAACAGCTCTAGTTTGACAAACACTTTTACCAAAGTAGAAGAAGACTGTTCGACAGACAAACACACATTGGTTAAACTCACCACTCTTGCTGATTTTTTGTTACGAAAAATTAAAAGCCTCCACATTTTTTTAACACGATAATTTTCTCAGCATTAGAAATGGACAATGTCGAGTTTTATCATTTAAAAAGGAACTTGAGTGCTTTGCAGTGAAAGCTACTACCAGTCCAGCACAGGAAATTATGCAATTTCCACCACAAGCCTCAAACTTCACATTGATAGCATGGAACAAGGTTTCTGGAAATGATAAAAAAAAAACAAGGTCGTCTGTTCCTACGCAATCATTGTACCTTGAGTGAATGCGATATACTTTCACTGTACTCTAATCAGTTACAGGCAGCAGTACATTGCTGGTACATCACCCTGTTATCCCACTGAAAATCAGTGGCTTTTGCGATCAGTTTTCTCACACTCACACACACACACACACACACACACACACACACTTTTAAAGAATAAACATCATAACACTTCTGTGACAAAGAGATGAGGGATCCCTGTATTCCCTGATAAACATGACAAAAAAATCCTGACACTCCTGGCTGTTGTGAAGATGCTTCAGAATGACTCATCAACTGCCACATCGCAGCTTTCATCACCAGCCAACTAGGAATATGTGACAATTGTAAATTTTGCCTTCACTCTAGTTCTATTTCCTTACCTCAAGTAGCTGTATTTGGATGCTTAGTTTGCCAAATTGCATGGAAACAATGAACGGCACCTCACCTTCTCCATGTGGTCTCTTGGCTGTGGAACTGTACTTTTTTACTAAGATGATTTTAAGCAGCCATTCACTATTCCTTATGTTAACACTCTCAGTGCTTGTTATAGATAGAAGGTAAGAAGCTGTATAATCCAGAGAATGCATGCATGAGTCCTGTAGCTGCAGTAATGTATTTATAAGTGACCATAGTGAAATCAAGTCTGTGTTATCTTTATGGTCATGTGTGGGATAAATTCTCCATTGCGTGGGATTCTTAAATATACTATATTATGGCCTTGGATTCAGAAGGTCTACAAAGGAAGAGGCAGGTCTGCACTGCAAGCCAATGAAAAAATCTAATTGAATGGAATAATTGCATAACTGTTCACTCATGTCCATAGCGATTTCACCCTCTCCATCTTATATTGTTAGACTATGCATCCAGTACTTGGCTTTATATAGTCTAAAAGCTTTCCCATATTTAATCACAGCTAGATACTGAGCGGCACACAAACAGTTGCCTTCATTGAAAACTATTTACTCAGCATCTTCCATGAATACTTAGTGGTAATTGTTATAGGCCCCCAGGTCAGGCACCTGAACATGATGGGTTACTATGGAAACAAATTCCTAAAGCCTCTGAATGATATGATGTCTGCTTGATGCAAGTCTTTAATTTTTCAGGAATTCATAAGAACATAAGAATTAGGAGCAGGAGTAGGCCATACGGCCCCTCGAGCCTGCTCCACCATTCAATGAGATCATGGCTGATCATCGATCTCAACTCCACTTTCCCGCCCGATCCCCATATCCCTCGATTCCCCTAGAGTCCAAAAATCTATCTATCTCAGCCTTGAATATACTCAACGACTGAGCATCCTCAGCCCTCTGTGTTAAATCTGTGAGTTGTTCAAGTAATTAATACTCAGACTTAATCAGTAACAATAAAACAGGTCTTTACTGGTTGGAGGTAGGGACTATACGTAGGTCTTTACTTCATGCCCACAGGCGGGAACTGAGGGGAGATCAGTACCCACAGTACTATTTATACCCCTATGGCCAGGAGTGGTACTGCGTATCACTACGCCCAACAAGTAGTGCAGTCCTGTCCATAGGTTCAAAGTAGCACACATATTACATACACAACATTCCTCCCTTCCTAGCTTTACAGTCATCTCCCCATTTAACATAACGTAATAACATATATACATATATAACTTCAGGTTTACATAACAGAATAACATAGATACATAGATAACTTCATGTCAAAACAGATCACAGATTCAGTCTCTGCGGAAAACAGTTCACAGATTCAATCTCTGTGGTGGAGTCGGTTCACGTTGCTGGAGTGACTCATTCAATAGTCCTTCCATGGATTTAACAGTTTGAACTTCCGAACTGAATTGGCTCCGTTCGGAGGGACCACGTGTGTGATCTGGTAGAGGTGATAATGGTTCAGATGGGTCATCTTCTGTTTTTACTTTTCCTTTTCTGCTTCTTGGAGACTCTCTGGGCTCCATTGTCAGCTGCCACAGCTGCCAGCTGCATGCGCAGTTCCTCCTTCTCTTCCTCCTGTTTCCGTCGTAGAGCCAGCTTCTCCCGATGTTCCGTAGACTTTTGGTGCTCCTCCATGATTTCTGCACTTTGGGAGTCGAAGTTACAAGCTGGGCAGGACAGGACATCGTAATATTCGGTGTCGTCCACCAGGTCATAGTAATATTCGGTGTCGTCCTGAGCTAGACCAGTGAGAGGGTCATCTATTTCCTCCATACCCAGCTGGACGTTAGCCAGCTCTTGTTCCAAATCCAGACATCTTTCCTGAAGAGACTTCTTCATGTGTACCTCTGCATCCAGCTTTTTCTGGGCTTTCAGCAAGTCGTTTACTAGTGACCTCATTTGTGATTTTAATACTTCAACTTCCTTTGGAGATTGATTGATCGGACTATGCAATCCCTCTACCGGAGCAGCTGTTTCAGCGGTCTGTTGTTCTACGTTGACGTGAGTCAGCGTACTTTTGGCATCCAAGGGCTGCTCTGTTGCAGTCATCTCAGTCTGTGTTGCCACCTCAGCTCTTCCAATAACCTTTGAGAGCTCCGAACCCCTTTCGTTTGAATATTGAAGTTCGTGTTCAAGTTTTTCCCATTTCAGAGTCCTGTCCTTCAGCATATGCAGGAGTTGGCTGACCGTTAACTCCTCTGACATCAGACGTTTTGTGTGCTCCTGTTCCATTTTCTCCATCAGCTGCTTCTGTTGTCTTTCCAGATTCTCCAACTCTATATCAAAGAACTCTTTCGTTGCATTCAACTCTTGCTCACAACGGCGAAGCATTTGTTCTAATTGCTGTTGTAGTTTGAAATGGAGTTGAGTTCGAGCCCGGTGTCCCTCAGAAATGGGCACATCAGTAGACTTGCCAGACTCAGAATCCACAGTTAAACTATGTTGTTGTTGCTCAGTGGAATTCTGTGCTGAAACTTTGTCTTTTGCACCTGAGTTGGGCTTACCATCATCCGTTCCAGAGTCTGGGCCGACTATCTTCACCGAGTTCTCACTCGTTATTGTTTGTAGGAAATGCCAGTCCATATTCATTTTCCTAATCCACTCCCGTCCTAGTAGTGGAGGACCTCCTTCAGATATCACATATAAGTCCATTATTTGACTGTCTTCGCCCTTGTGGACCACTGCAACCTCTATTTTCCCGATGGGGTACACTCTTTGCCCCGTGTATGTTTCCAATATAATCCCTGTATCCTGTAGGGGAATATGTTGGAATAACTTTCCGTAATCTTTCTTATTTATGACCGTCAATGCCGATCCAGTGCCCAATTCCAGTTTTACTTGGACTCCTTCTATCTGAAGAGTAACCCAAATTGTCTGGAGGTCTGCACCCTTACCAGCGTTGAGTACTCTTAAGCTAGCCAGTTCATTACAGCTTAAGCTAGCCAGTTCATTACTGCTAGCGTCTGAATCGGACTCCTGTTCGGTCACCTTGTGTACCTTTGCGTATTTTCCTTGCAGTGACTTCTTGTTGTTGGTCTTCTTCCCTGACCTGCATACTCTAGCTATATGTCCAAGCCTACCACAAGTTCTACATTCTTGGTTTTTAAACCAACACTGGTTCTGATCATGCGTTGTCTTTCCACAACGATAACATTTGCCAGAACTCACACCCAATTTGTGTGCACTGAGCTCCGGTGACCGTAGCTGCATTACTGCCGTGCCTCTCGCTGCGGCTTCGTGTGCTGCTGCCATAGTGACCGCCTTCTCAAGCGTCAGCTCATTCTCCTCGAGCAGTCGCTTTTGTGTATCCTGTTTAAATAAACCACACACAAATTTGTCTCGAAGTGCCTCTGTCAGTCCCGTTCCAAACTGGCAATATTTCGCTAATTTACGCAATTCCAGCAAATAATCAGCATTGCTTTCATGCTGTAGCTGCCTTCTGTCGTAAAATTTAAATCATTCCGCTAGCATCAGCGGCGTGGGGTTTAGATGATCTTTCAGGACAGTAACAATCTCATCGAACGTCTTATCCGCCGGTTCATCTGGTGATAACAGGTGTTTCAATTGCCCGTATGTCTTCGCACCCATTAAATTTAATAATGTTAGAGCTTTATCTTGGTCACGAATTTTATTGGCCTTACAATAATTTTTTACTCTTTCAACATATATGGCCCAATCTTCGAGGTCACTATCAAAGGTGCTAATATTCCCGTGTTTAGGCATTGTAGATTTGCAATTTCTCAGATTTTTTTTTTTTTTACTGCTATCCAAGATGGCGGCTTCCCGCTCTTGCCGTCGTCCTCCGCCCACAAAATGGCGGTTTTCCCGCGCTTGGCGGTCTTCACCCGTCCCCCAACGCCGTCTCCCTTCAGCGCCCGAGTGCGGCCCTTATCTTCGTCGCGATCGCCCGAGTGCGGCCCTTATCAGCGGATGCGATCGCTGGATCGCGAAGCGGCTCTCGGCTCTTATCAGGAGATGCGATCGCTCCGTTGAAACGCCTCCCGCTCGAAGCGGCTCTCGCGCCCTATTCCTCCAGCTCCCCCAGCCCCGTTCGTGCGGCCAACGCGGTCGACTGCCTGTCGCGTCGCTGCCCAGCTCAGACAACGGCTTACCCACCACCAAGCTGGAGAAGAAGCTGACGGTCGCCGATGGAGGCTCCGAGGTCAGGATGTCTTCCAGTGGGGTGGAGAGGGTGGAAACCTCTCTGCAACGTCCTGGCTGTGGACGAAGCTGCCGTGGAGTGACTGCCGCAGGGTCCGAATCAGACTCGTCCCCAGTGTTAAATCTGTGAGTTGTTCAAGTAATTAATACTCAGACTTAATCAGTAACAATAAAACAGGTCTTTACTGGTTGGAGGTAGGGACTATACGTAGGTCTTTACTTCATGCCCACAGGCGGGAACTGAGGGGAGATCAGTACCCACAGTACTATTTATACCCCTATGGCCAGGAGTGGTACTGCGTATCACTACGCCCAACAAGTAGTGCAGTCCTGTCCATAGGTTCAAAGTAGCACACATATTACATACACAACACTCTGGGGCAGAGAATTCCAAAGATTCACAACCCTCTGGGTGAAGAAATTCCTCCTCATCTCAGTCTTAAATGGCTGACCCCTTATCCTCAGACTGTGCCCCCGAGTTCTAGACACTCCAGCCAGGGGAAACAACCTTTCAGCATCAACCCTGTCAACCCCTTCAGAATCTTTATGACATGACGGTACACCATTTGAAGTGGTGAGAAATGAAACTGAAAAATTTGTTGAAATAATACAGGACTGTTTCCTAACTATTTGTCAAAGAAGATACCAAGATTTAGTGTTTCGTAGCAAGCCCAACTTGATATTGGATCTCCATGTGGGAGAACAGCTGGGTAACAGTGACCACAATATTATAAGGTTTCAATCAGCTGATAGAACAAAAGGTGCTGAAAATCTACAATTAATTCCAGATTTCAGAAGGGCAAACCTTTGTAAAATGGCAGATGATTCGGAACAGTTCAATTGATCAAACCTATCCGGTGAGGACAAAACCAATACGGAATTAGAAATGGCAAGTTTTAAGAGCAAACTAAACATGTAGGCCATGAAATTCAGCACCATAGCGTCGGTTGATCAGGCCGATTTCGGAGAAAAATGACAGCTGCCTCACTTCCGCCCACTTCCAGTGGGTCCCACAGCGGCCGCCATTTTGGGCAGGTCAGCAGCCCGGCTGTTGCCTGCGCCCACAAGAGAAATGGTAATGAGGCAGATTGTGACGTCAATGAGTGTGCAATGCTGATTTGATGCACAACCTGACATTTTTGACGTCGCCGCTCCATTCAATGCTCTCTCGGAATCATGAACAGCTCAACATGCGTTCAGCAGCAGGAAGGACGATCCACCAATGCTATTTAAAGGGATCAGCAACAACTTGCAGCTGACTTGCTTTTTGATTTGTATTGGCTTTGTGTAAGTTTGCGCAACTGTTTGGAGCTTTCTACAGTTATTTAAAGTTGCTGAGGTCACAGAGAGTGTTGTTGCAAGTGAAGAACGTTTTGCTTCTGATTTCAAGGGTTCTGCTCATACCACTTCTTCCCAGTCATGCGGGCTCTACTTGCAGTGGCTTTGCTAGGATATCGGACTTCCCCATGGTGCATGGCGCCATCCACTGCAAATATGTGGCTTTGTGGGCACCGCATATCAATCCTGAGATACACCGCAACCACAAGGCTACCATTCATTTAATGTGCAGTTGGTGTGCGACTATGCCCAGCACATCATGATGGTGAATGCCCAGTATCCTAGCAGCAGTCATGATGCCTTCATCCTGTGCCAGTCCGGTGTGCCAGCAATCTTCCAGCCACCACATTAAATCCGAGGGTGGCTGCTCGGAGACAAGGATTATCCGCTCTACACTGGCTGATGACTCCCCTCCGCAACCCCACCATCCGTGGTCAGCACTCATATAATGAGAACCATGCTGCCCCAAGGAACCTCATTGAGCAGACCATCGGGGTGCTGAAGAAACTGTTCCGCTGGCTTGACCACTCAGGAGGAGTCCTCCCGTACTCGGCGGAGCAGGTATCCCATTTCGTTGTGGTCTGCTGCATCCTCCACAACTAGGCCATCCTGAGGGCACGGCTCTTGTCACCACAGGGTACAGTAGCATAGTGGTTATGTTACTGGACTAGTAATCCAGAGGCCTGGATTAATGATTTGGAGACGTGAGTTTAAATCCCACCACAGGCAGCTGGGGAATTTAAATTCAATTAATTTAATTAATCTGGAATTGAAAACTAGTATCGGTAATGGTGACCATGAAACTACTGGATTGTCGTAAAAACCCATCTGGTTCATTAATGTCCTTTAGGAAAGGAAATCTGCTGTCCTTACCCAGTTTGGCCTATATGTGACTCCAGACCCACAGCAATGTGGTTGAATCTTAACTGCCCTTTGCAGTTCAAGGGCAATTAGGGATGGGCAATAAATGCTTGCTAGCAATGCCCACATCCCAGGAACAAATTTAAAAAAGGTTCTGCGACCATCTCAAGAGGAGAAGGAGGAGGGGGAGGAGGCAGGCAGCAGATCTCCATTCCAGACAGGCTGTCCGTGAGAGCCTCATCAGAATCTGGTTCCCCTGAATGGATCCCTGTTGCTCACCACTTCCCCATTTTACCATCTCTCTGTCATGGAACATCACAGCATCCTGTTGGCAAGTTGGCTAAGGTTGATTGGGAAATTAGATTAACAGGTATGATGGTAGATAAGCAGTGGTAAACATTTAAATAAATATAGAAACATAGAAACATAGAAGATAGGAGCAGGAGTAGGCCATTTGGCCCCTCGAGCCTGCTTCGCCATTCAATAAGATCATGGCTGATCATCCAAATCCAGTACCCTGTCCCTGCTTTCTCCCCATATCCCTTGATCCCTTTAGCCTTAAGAAATATATCCAACTCCTTCTTGAATATATTTAATGAATTGGCCTCTACTGCCTTCTGTGGTAGTGAATTCCACAGGTTCACCACTCTCTGGGTGAAGAAATTCCTCCTCATTTCTGTCCTAAATGGCTTACCCCTTATCCTTAGACTGTGACCTCTGGTTCTGGACTCCCTGACCATCGGGAACATCCTTCCTGCATCTAGTCTGTCCAGTCCTGTCAGAATTTTATAAGTTTCAATGAGATCCCCTCTCATTCTTCTAAACTCCAGCGAGTATAAGCCCAATCGACCCAATCTCTCCTCATACGTCATTCCTGCCATCCCAGGTATCAGCCTGGTGAATCTTCGCTGAACTCCCTCCATGGAAAAACATCCTTCCTCAGATAAGGCGACCAAAACTGAACACAATACTCAAGATGTGGTCTCACCAAGGCCCTGTACAACTGCAGCAAGACATCCTTGTTCCTGTACTCAAACCCCCTCGCTACGAAGGCCAACATACCATTTGCCTCCTTAACTGCCTGCTGCACCTGCATGCTTACCTTCAGCGACTGGTGCACAAGGACACCCAGGTCTCATTGCACTTCCCCTTCTCCCAATCTATTGCCATTCAGATAATAACCTGCCTTCCTGTTTTTGACACCAAAGTGGATAACCTCGCAGTTATCCACATTATATTGCATCTGCCATGCTTCTGCCCAATCACCCAACCTGTCCAAATCATCCTGGAGTTTCTCGGCATCCTCCTCACAGCACACACGCCCACCCAGCTTTGTGTGTCAAATATTCCAAAATTTTCAACGAATATGCATCCCATTGAGAAATAAAAACTCCACGGGAAAAGTGATCCATCCATGGCTAACTAAAGAAGTTAAAGATAGTATTAGATTAAAAGAAGAGGCTTACAATTTTGCAAAGAGGCTTATAATTTTGGGAAAGCTTTAGAAACCAGCAAAGAATGACCAAAAAATTGATAAAAGGGGAGAAAATAGATTATGAGAGTAAACTACTATAGCAAGAAATATAAAAACAGATTGTAGAAGCTTTTACAAGTGTGTAAAAAGGAAGAGAGTACCAAAAGTAAGCTGAGACAGGTGAAATTACAATGGGCAATAAGGAAATGACAAAGACTTTAAACAAATATTTTGTATCTGTCTTCACAGTAGAAGATATAAAAAGCATACCAAAAATGATGGGGAACCAAGGGTCTAATGAGAGTGAGGAACTTAAAGTAATTAATACTAGTACAGAAAAAGTACTTGAGAAACTAATGGGTCTAAAAGCCGACAAATTCCCTGGACCTGATGGCTTACATTCTAAGGTTCTAAAAGAGCTGGCTGCAGAGATAGTGGATGCATTGGTTGTGATCTTCTAAAATTCCTTAGGTTCTAGAATGGTCGCAGTGGATTGGAAGGTAGCAAATGTAACCCCGCTAGTCAAGAAAGGAGGGAAAAAGAAAACATAAAGTACATGCCAATTAACCTGACATCAGTTGTCGGGAAAATGCTGGAATCCATTATTAATGAAGTGGTAACAGGGCACTTAGAAAATCATTATATGATTAGGCAGAGTCAACATGGTTTTATGAAAGGGAAATCATGTTTATTAGAGTTTTTTGAGGATGTAACTAGCAGGGTAGATAAAGGGGAACCAGTAAAGGTAGTATATTTGGATTTCCAAAAGGCATTCGATAAGGTGCCACATAAAAGGTTGTTATGCAACAAAAGGGCTCATGGTGTTGAGGGTAATATGGATAGAGGATTGGTTAACGGACAGAAAACAGAGAGTAGGGATAAATGGGTCATTTTCAGGCAGGCAGGCTATAAGTAGTGGGGTGCCGCAAGGATCAGTGCTTGGGCCTCAGCTATTTACAACCTATATTAATGACCTAAATGAAGGGAACTGAGTGTAATGTACCAAGTTTGCTGAAGATACCAAGACAGGTGGGAAAGTAAGCTGTGAGGAAGACATAAAGGCCTCAATTTTCATTGGGCCGTGAGACAGGCTTTTAGGCATGTGGGGGGTTAAAATCGCAAAACCTGGGGGTCGCGAAGCCCCCCGCCTGGTTCCCGCCTCCACGCTATTTTAACCTAGGTGTGTCTGATTGACCCGAATCCTGGTCTTTAGGGCCCTTAAACAGCACTGATTGGCCTTTATAATCCCATTTTAACAAGCCCTTGCCTGTTTAACCCTTTTCCCACGTAAAACGCGCCCGGTGGGGATGACGCCTGTGAAACCTGGCGTGAACACTATTGGCTTGCTGACTATCAGCTGCAGGTAACTGTGGAAGTTTGGAGCCTGACACCCATCTCCAGTGTAACCTCCTGTGAGACCCCTCTCGCCACCCTCACTCAGCGCTTCCTCAACTGAGGCACCTACCAGAGCATGGGAGGCCTTTTTTTCCTTCCCCTCTTGGCATTAGAGGACCTCCAGCCCCATTCGTGAAATGACACACGCCACAACTGCAGAAGTTGCCAGCAGAAACTTTATTTACAATAACCAACTGATGGCATTTTTAAAATAAACACAACATTTCACCCAAGTGACTACCCTTGTGAATTTTAGTGCTTTATTTTCCTCTTACGCATGCTCCTACGTAGTGGTTCCCCTGTGGCTTCAGCAGATGTGGAGGCCCCTTGCTCACTTTCCTGCTGCTCCTGTCTCGACACCTTTGGCGGGCATCCTCTGGGATGGCGAGCCTGTGAGGGCTCGCCAGCAGTCTGCTGCTCCTGTGGCTGTGCAGGGGTTGAGACCTCTATCTCCGTTGGGTGTGTACTCCGGTGGGGCTCTGACCGAGGGCTCTGCAGTGGCATGGAAGTGTGAGCGCTTGGAGAGGAGCCGCCACTTCCTTGAGATCTGCCACCAACCTCCCTCTCATGGGTCAGGTCCCCCTCAGTGCCTGCAAGTGGCTTGAGAGCAGCTTGCTGCACATCAGGGGGGCCATGGGGACCCGTTTCTACAATGGCAGTCCTACTCAGAGGGCCTGCCATGAAGGGCTGGTTTCTCTGTTCAATAGCTGACCATCACTCCTCCAGAGATGTCAGTCTATTCTGAACACTCACCATGTTTTCAACACTCTGGTGACTTAGCTCCTCCATGGCCGTAGCCATCCTCTCCTCTACTGTAGCCATCCTTTCCATGGAGGTTGCCATCCTTTCCGTGTTGATGCGTTCATGCGCCAATGACTCCACAGAGGCTCTGCTCATGTTCCCTATGGACTCCTCCATTCGCTCCACACTTGCAGCGACCCTAGAGACAAAACCTGCCAGAGACTCCTGCATCTGTGCATGGAGTTCCATCACCTCTGATCTTACGGATGGACCCAGAGGCAGAGGGTCGACATGCAGCTGAGCCGAGCTGGCAGAGTCCTGCGCCCTCCGACGAGGACTCTCCACTGCTGTCCCTGTCTCCACAATCTGCTGATGCTCACTTGTGAGCTGTGATACACCAGGTGACAACTCTACTCTATGTCCCAAAGGTCCCACCAAGGTGTGAGTGTCTGCGCTGGTGCTGGGTGCGCTTATTTCTGATGACGCTGCGCCCTCAGAGGTTGCAGATTCCTCTGAGGAGTCCGGCTGCTCAGGCTCTTCCTCCTGCACCGTGGGGACGGGGGCTCTCGATGGTCCTGTGGGGGAGTCAAGGAAAAAGTTAGAGATGTGATGCCAAGGTTACATGCACAGTGCATTTTGCAGATGATCATAAGTCCATATGATGTAGCTTCAGATTCATTATCAGCGACTCATGCAATGCCAATGAGAGAGATGGAAAACTATTCTGTCACCAGCTTGCGGGGATGCTCCTGCCTGTCGTTCCCCAACGTCCACATCTCGGTCAGCCCCGGCAATGTCCAGGACGCCTTCCTCCCAGGGGGTGAGCTGGGCTAATGAGGGCAGCCCTCCTTCTGTCCTGGCTTGCTCTCCCCTGTTGTGAGCTCTCTTTTCCTGCAATGAGGGAGACAAGTGGAGGTTGAGTGAGAATGAAGGAGTGAGTGCAGAGATTGCATAGCATAGATACTTAGAAGGAGACAAAGATGGAGTGAGGTTGCAATACCAAGGGCCCTCCCTGTGTGTTGTCAGTTGTGTTCAAAGCATCAGAGTGAGAGGGAGTGTGAGGGCTGCATGGTGGCATAGTTCTGTGAATGTGAGCATAGAGAGAGAGGGAATGGGTAAGGGTGCATGGATGTGAGTGTCTAGTGGGATGTGCAGGAAGAGATTGCTAAAGCTGAGTGCTGGTGAGGAAAGGCAATGGGGATCAGATTGAGGGTGATGGAAACATCATACAGTACTTACTTTTCCAGTGCGAAGAAGGTCATGGAATCTTTTCCTGCACTGCAATCACGTTCTTCGTGTGAGCCCCAAGGAGTTGACTTGCCCTGCCACCTCTAGCCACACAGCCTTGGTCTGACTGGGAGACCTCTTCCTCCCTGAAGAAGGGAAGAGGACCTCCCTGTGGGCCCTAGCACCATCCAATAATGCCTGTAGTGAAGCCTCATCAAACTTGGGCGCAGGTCTGGCCCTCCCGCTGGCCGTTCCTCCTGCAGGCTCCTGTGCCATCTTAATGCTGAAGGTTGGAAGCCTGCAGAGGAAGCAAGGCTTGCTGTGAACCTTAAGAGCAGCAACAATGATGATGTCATATTCTGCGACTTTCTGACTGGAAATACTCAATTGCCAAGGCTTCCCACACGCTGGAAATCAATTGGCCAATTGTGTTAAATTTGTATCAATCTCACAGACCCATTTACAATCGTGTCGGAATCACTAAATTCGGGGAAACCGCCAATTCTCCGCACCTGAACTAAAATCAAGCCCAAAGAGTGCAAAGGGATATAGACAGGTTAAGTGAGTGGCCAATAAGGTGGCAGATGGAGTATAATGTGGGGAAATGTGAGGTTATTCACTTTGGTAAGAAGAATAGAAAAACAGAATATTTTTTAAATGGTGAGAAACTATTAAATGTTGGTGTTCAGAGAGATTTAGGTGTCCGTGTACAGGAAACACAGAGAGTTAGCATGCAGGTACAGCAAGCAATTAGGAAGACAAGTTGCATGTTGGCCTTTATTGCAAGGGGTTTGGAGTACAAGAGTAAGGAAGTCTTGCTACAATTGTACAGGGCCTTGGTGAGACCACACCTGGAGTACTGTGCACAGTATCTAAGGAAGGATATACTTGCCTTAGAGGCAATGCAACAAAGGTTCACTAGATTGATTTCTGGGATGAGAGGGTTGTCCTACGAGGAGAAATGAAGTAGATTGGGCCTATACTCTCTGGAGTTTAGAAGAATGAGGTGATCTCATTGAAACAAATAAGATTCTGAGGGGATTGACAGGATAGATGCTGAGAGATTGTTCGCCCTGACTGGAGAGTCTAGAACTAGGGGGCACAACCTCAGGACAGCGGTCGGCCAGTTAATACTGAGATGAGGAGGAACTTCTTCACTCAGTAGGTTGAGAATCTTTGGAATTCTCTGCCCCAGAGAGCTGTGAATGCTGAGTTGTTGAGTATATTAAAGGCTGAGATCGATAGATTTTTGGACTCTAGAGGAATCAAGCAATAAGGAGATCAGGCGGGAAAGTAGAGTTGAGGTCAAAGATCAACCATGATTTTATTGAATGGCAGAGAAGGGTCGAAGGGCCGTATGGCCTACTCCTGCTCCTATTTCTTATGTTCTTATGTAAAACCATTTATATTAGCAGCTCTTGGTGTCTTATATACAGCCTGTGTGTCTATATGTGTTAACAGAATGAAATAATTGAGTCAATGACCTGCTTAGCAATACTTGTGTCACCAGTGGGCATTCATTCCATTGTGATGTCACTGTACTTAGCAACAAGCCTGGCAACAGACAAAATAACCGGAAAAGTAAAGAGAAAGCTAGGCTTCCTCCTTCCTTATTTGGTCATTTAATTTTTGGAGGAAAAAAGAAGGTATTTTCTCCCCTTTCCTAGCTCGCCTTGTAAATATTCTATCCCTCGTCCAGAATGTGGGCAGACAACCCAAATTCAGGCCTCTAGTAATAAAGTACTGACATTAACTTCCAGAAGGAGATCAAAAGCAACTCTGAGTGCCTCTCCCTCTCTCTCTACCTGTTTCTCTTTCCTTCTCACTGCAGGGAACTGCTAGTTGGCATAGTTGAGGTCAGGCATTCAATTAGTTGCAATCTAATATCTACCACTCTGTAGTCTGGTGTATTATCATTGCCAATGTGCGGCATCGTTGCACCAGTTTCTTCATCCTTCCTTTCAAAACTTTACAGCTGTACACATCCCTGTCCCTCTGACCTTGTGGCAGTGTGGTACTTTGGCTTTGAACTTTATCAACACCCATGCTTTGAGCCTTTTGACAGTGAGGCAACGGACAGTGAGGAGGAGATGAAAATAAAACAAAAAAACTTTGCTTTCAGATAAAGTAATGAGTGTAAAACAATAAAAATAAAGAAAAAGAAAAAGACTGGAAAAGAGCTATAAAGACATACAGAGGGATTGAATAATTGCACAGTGGCTCAGGAAGTCCATCGGATCAGTAGCTGAGCCATACAGACCAGGATAATGGTGAAGTTTGAAAACCCAGGAACATAATGCATTGCTCATATCACCTCTGCTGATACCTGGCTTACAAGGAATGTGTATGAATATAGTTGGTGACAATGATGTTGACAGATGCTAGTGCTGATTCAGTACTCATGTGTTCTTTGCGAGGTGCAATGATCAAAGGGAGTGTGCTGTGAGTGCACAGATCTTGATTTTGCACTCATAAGTTAATGAACGGAAAATAACAGCCTGTGATTTCCCATCATGCAATCTCTGGCTCTGCCCTTGAGAAGACCACCCCAGAGCGAAACCAAGAAAATTAGTTTAGTGTTCAGTGAGAATAATGATTTATATCAAGGTCTTAGTTGTTTGCCATGGGAACATAGCACCAATGCGTTAGACAATGCATAGTTGAAGCTTGGAGAATGGAACCATTTACCTTGGAATATTTTTCACGGGTTTAAAAAAACCTTACAATGTAACACATCCTCAAGAGTCAGGTTTAATTAAATATGCAGGCAAAGCCTGGCCTGTAATGAGCCTGCCACAAGGAGCTCACCAAACTACCTGCTGGGTAAGTTAAAGGGATATGACCATTAAAGGCAAGTAATTGCATTTAGGGGTAAACATTTTGGGGGGGATTTTAACTCAGGCGCAGGATGCTGTCGTGTTATCCGAATTTCGTGTTTCCCACATGAATCTAAATGGATGTGGGAGATTGATACAATTTTAACTGAATTGGCCAATTGATTTCCAACGTGTGGGAAGCCTTTGCAAATGGGTTTTTCATGACTGAAAGTCCCCTCCGATGACGTCATCATTGCTGCTGCATTTAAGGTCCACTGCAAGCCTTGCTTCTTCTGCAGACTGCCAAGCTTCTTGACTGCAGTGTGAGGGAGCTGCAGCAAATATGACAAGCGGGAGGGCCAAATCAGCTCCTCACTTTGACGAGGTGGCACTGCAGGCATTAGTGGATGGGGCTACGGCCAACAGGGAGGTGCTCTTCCCTTCATCAGGGAGGAAGAGGCCTCCCACTCAGACCAAGGCAGTGTGGATGCAGGTGGCTGAGGAGGTCAACTCCTTGGGAGTCACCTGCAGAACCTGGATACAGTGCAGGAAAAGATTTCATGACCTTCAGCGCACTGGAAATGTGAGTATGAATTTCCCATCACCCTCAATCTGATCCCCATTGCCTTTCCTCACCAGCACTCAGCTTTAGCAATCTCTTCCTCCACATCCCACTTGATACTGACATCCATGCACCCTTACCCATTCCCTCTCTCTCTATGCTCACATTCACATAACTATTCGACCATGCAGCCCTCACACTCCCTATCACTCTGATGCTTTGAACACAACTGACAACACACAGGGAGGGCCCTTGGTCTTGCAACCTCACTCCATCTTTGTCTCCTTCTATGCAATCTCTACACTCACTCCTTCATTCTCACTCAACCTCCACTTGTCTCCCTCGTTGCAGGAAAAGAGAGCGCACAACAAAAGAGAGCGAGCCAGGACAGGAGGAGGGACAGCCTCAATAGCCCACCTGACCCCCTGGAAATTATGGGAATAGAGGATGATTCGCGCATGGGGGACGGACAGACAGGTGTAACACAGCAAGCTGGTGACAGAAAAGTTTCCCATCTCTCTCTTTGACATTGCATGAGTCGCTGATAATGATTGTGAAGCTGTAACAGATGGACTTATGAGCATCTGCAAAAAGCTATGTGCATGTAGCCTTTGCATCACATCTCTGACTCTTTCCTTTACTCCCCCACAGGACCATCACAAGCATCCGTCCCCCCTAGCCAGGAAGAAGAGGCTGAGCAGCCAGACTCCTCAGCGGAAGCTGCAACCTCTGAGGGCGCAGCGTCAGCAGAATTCAGCGCACCCAGCACCAGCTCAGACACTCACACCTCAGGGCGACTTTTGGGACATAGAGTAGTGTTGTCACCTGGTGTATCACAGCTCACAAGTGAGCATCAGCAGATTGTGGAGACAGGGACAGCAGTGGAGAGTCCTAGTCGGAGGGCGCAGGACTCTGCCAGCTCAGCTCAGCAGCATGTCGACCCTCTGCCTCTGGGTCCATCCATAAGATCAGAGGTGATGGAACTCCAGGCAGAGATGCAGGAGTCTCTGGCAGGTTTTGTCTCTAGGGTTGCTGCGAGTGTGAAGTGAATGGAGGAGTCCATAGCAAACATGAGCAGAGCTTTTGTGGAGTCATTGGCACATGAACGCATCACCACGGAAAGGATGGCTACCTCCGTGGAAAGGATTGCTAGTTCCGTGGTAAGGCTGGATACCGTAGAGGAGAGGATGGCTACGGTAGAGGAGAGGATGGCTACGGCCGTGGAGGAGCTTAGGCGTCAGGGTATGGAAAACATGGTCATTGTTCAGAATAGAATGACACCTCTTGAGGAGTGATGGGCATCTATTGAACAGAGAAACCAGACCTTCATGGAAGTCCTTCTGAGTAGGACTGCCATTGCAGATACGGGTCCCCATGGCCCCCCTGATGTGCAGCAAGGTGCTCTCCAGCCACTTGCAGGTGCTGAGGGGGACCTGACCCATGAGAGGGAGGTTGGTGGCAGACCTCAAGGAAGTGGGGGCTCCTCTCCAAGTGCTCACACTTCCATGCCACTGCAGAGCCCTCGGTCAGAGCCCCACCGGAGTCTACACCCAAGTGAGATAGACGTCTCAACCCCTGCACAACCGCAGGAG
This sequence comes from Somniosus microcephalus, assembly GCF_052327205.1. Classification (NCBI taxonomy): domain Eukaryota; kingdom Metazoa; phylum Chordata; class Chondrichthyes; order Squaliformes; family Somniosidae; genus Somniosus; species Somniosus microcephalus. Next base: position 110,899,087 of record NC_140989.1, read on the forward strand.
CAGCAGACTGTTGACGAGCCCTCACAGGCTCGCAACCCCAGAGGATGCCCGCCAAAGGTGTCGAGACAGGAGCAGCAGCAAAGTGAGCAAGGGGCCTCCACAACTGCTGAAGCCACAGGGGAGGCACCACGTAGGAGCATGCGTAAGAGGAACATTCTGCACAAGGGTAGCCACTTGGGTGCAATTTTGTGTTTATTGTAAAAATGTCATCACGTCGTTATTGAACATAAAATTTCTGATGGCAAATGTTGCAGTTGTGATGTCTGTCATTTCACTATTGGTACTTCCACATTGAGGCCTTAGGAATACTTGCAACTGTCAATATGGTGGTCAGAGTGCTAGGAATCCTCTGGTTCTTGGCCATTGTCAAAGCTCTGGTAAGAAGCAGCGAGGCAAAAGTGTTTGATTGACTAAGCTAAGCAAATCTGGCCAGGATGAGTGCGTTCCTTGCATCCCGGGCAGCAATGTTCTCGCGTAATGCTGCCGCTGGTTGATGGGCCTCTGCAGGATGTTCGTTTTCGCACTCCTCCTCCTCCTCCTCATCTGAGGAGGATATGTGAGGAGCCACTTAGTCCTCAGGAATCTGCAAGCCATGTTGTGAAGTGCACAGCAAACCATGACGATTCTGGAGAACCTGGCTGCTGAGTACTGTAGGGCTCCACCTGACCTATCCAGGCATCTGAAGTGCATCTTCAGCAAACCGATGGTTTGCTTGATAATGGATCTGGTGGAAATGTGGCTGGAGTTGTAGCGCTCCTCAGCTTCGTTGGCTGGCCTCCTCAATGGTGTCATTAGCCACGTCCTCAGGGGATAGCCCTTGTCTCCAAGTAGCCATCTGTTATGTTGGTCTGGTGGACTGAATAGCGGAGGCACACTAGACTGGCGCAGTATGAAGGAGTCATGGCAACTGCCAGGGTACATGGCACAAACATGCAAAATCTCCTTCTTGTGGTCACACACCAGCTGAACGTTGAGGGAGTGGAAGCCCTTGCGGTTGACAAAAATACCTGGATTGCGATGGGGTGCCTTAAGGGCCACGTGTGCAGTCAACGACGCCGTGATGCAAGTGTGTGCGGCCGCCTGGGAGATGCCACTGATGTCTGCTGCTGATCCCTGGAATGAGCCTGAGGCAAAAAGTTGAGTGCGGTGGTGACTTTGATGGCCACTGGTATTGCTTGTCCACCTGGTCCTCTGGGCAGCAGGTCTTGCTGTAGCATTGCGCAGATGTCAGTCACTACCTCTCGCGAAAGTCGGAGCCGCTTTTGGCACTGCTGCTCAGACATGTTGAGGTAGCTGACCCTGTGTCTGTAGACCCTGTTTGGGGGGTATCTCCTGTACCAATGGGCTTCCAGGCACTGGCCCCTTCTGGCCTGTGCAGCTTCAGGTGGGTGAGCAGCAGCCTGGCGCTTCTGCTGCTGCTGCTGTTGCTGGTGCTGCTGTTGTTCCTGGTTCTGCTGCTGCTGCGGCTGGTGCTCGAGCTCCTCTAATGCCCAGGTGGGAAGGAAATAAATGGCTCCCATGCTTCTGGTATATGCCTCCATTGAGGAAGCGCTGAGTGAAGGTGGCGAGAGGGGTTTCCCAGGAGGTCACACTGGAGATGGGTGTGAGGCTCCAACCTTCCACAGGTGTGGTTAAGCCTTCTAAAAGTTGCCCCAGACCTGAGACCACTAAGTGCTGCCACCTGCAAATCATGGCTGATCAAATTTCCTCTTTAATGGTTGACCTGCAGTTGATAGTCAGCAATCCAATAGTGCTCCCGCCAGGTTTCACATTCGTGTTTCCCACCAGGCGTGTTTCATGTGGGAAAAGAGTTAAATTCGCAAGGGCCTTTCAAAATAGGATTATAGAGGCCATTTAGTGGTTGTTAAGGGCCTTAACGACCAGTCCCGCCTGTTGGATGCGGGACGGAGTCGGGACCATCAGACACGACTGAGTTAAAATTGCTCGGAGTCGGGAACCAGGCCGGGGGGGTGGTGGGGTCCCACTGTCCCGCCCGCCAGTTTTTGCGATTTTAACCCGCCGCACGCCTCCAAGCCTGACTCCGCGGCTCAATGAAAATCGAGGCCTTTGGGAACCTTTAAAAGAAATTGAAAATATTTTAAATGAGTATTTCTGTCTTTCTAAAGGCTGCTCGGGGTAAACAGTGGCTGCCAAAATGCAGTGGATAACACAAGAAATATGGAGACAGGGAACAGAATCTGTGGGGAAGTGAAGGGGTGGCGCAGCATCTTTGTTTGCTGACTGGTGAATTTGAGATGCTGGTGAAGTGGATGTAGATGCAAGGAGGGGTGTCCTGCCTGGCACTCCAGGAGGTGATAGCAAAAACATTGAGGGAGGTGAGCTTGACTGTCACTGGCAGTGCCATCCTATGGTACCGTTTGGCAGCAGGTGTCCTTGCTGCAGATCTGTAACTGGTGCCATGCTGATTTGGAACCTACAGAACAAGTTCCACACTGCAAATGCCAGTTTGGTGTGCAAGGACCTGCAGATACAGTTGGTGTGGGCAATCTGGTTCTAATGCTTGCCGATGTCCTTGCCATGCCTTCTTGTATCATATCAACCATGAAATAGTGATTGCGCTTCAAAATCAATATAAATTACTAAGTTGAATTGATTTTATGATCCCAGGGTCGCTTCACTTCACATAGCTCCCTGAACTCCTGTGAAAGGTTAAATTGTAAGAGCTCCTTTTTCATGTCCCATCTCTTTTTCAACTCTTCCTGTTTGGCTAAAGTCTTGTAAGTGTTTCAATTGCCGTCAGCTTTCTGATGATTAGCAGATAATATTAAGCTAGTTTAGGTTCCACATAAACGTACTCTCAGGAGAATTAAACATTTCTCCCCAAAAAGAAGTTAAAAAAATTAATGAGAGCATTTATCATAAAATACCAACAAAAATTAATAACAGAAACCTGAACTGAAAATGAGTACAAAGTGTAAAAAAAATTCCAAACTTTAAAAGCTCCATCACTCATGGACCTCCCCTTAAATGGGAGAAGTGAGCTCCCCCCTCAATTCTGGCCTATGCAGAGGGAAAATGGTTCTTGGCTTCATTCAGATGTATTGTAATATTTAAATTAAGTTGTGGCTTATTTTGCTAGAAACACATTGGCCTGTCCAAAAGGCATACTAGCGTAAAAGTGGCGCAGATATGGATACATGAGCTCCCATTTTAACTCGGAGTGCGACTGGCATGGAGGGGCGGGCCGAGTGATAGGCTCAGATCGCCACACCTATATAAGGGCTGGGTCATTTTAAACCCCGGGCCTTATTGTTTATAATTGCTTATTGATATGTACTGGCTCATATAGAGTTTGTAGGAGTACTGGGTTGCTGGAAGAGATTTTAAAAGTTGTTAAAGTGTGCCGGGAGTGCTGCTGGATGTTGGGAAGGCGTTGGTTGCTACTGGAAGGCCTTTGACTACACAACTTGCTCCTAGTCATGGGGGCTCTAGTTGTCATCCCCTCGCACTGCAGCATGACAGGGAGATGGAGCAAAGGCAGCAAAGAAGACAAGCTGCTCGCAGAGGGAGGAGGAGGTGGAGGCGCTCAGCAGGAGACCTCACCCACTTGGGTCTTCAGGGAGCACTTCTCATACCTGCACCTAAGCCAGGAGCAGTGTGCTCGGTGGCTCCGCGTCATCAAGGAGGTGGTCACAGAACTCTGCCACCTCTTGGAACCAGACCTGCAGCCTCAGAGCAGGACAATGACAGCACTGCCAGGGGCCCTCAAGGTGACTGTGGCCCTGAATTCTTTTGCCAGCAGATCCTTCCAGGTTGGAACAGGCGGCAAATCAACATCTCACAGTTCGCCGTCCATCATTGCATCCGGGAGTCCACAGAGACTCTGAATGCTAGGAGAGGGAAGCAGGAGGAAAGGGCAAATGCCTTTGCCAGGATATCGGGCTTCCCCATGTTGCAGGGTGCCATCAACTGCACACACATGGCTTTGCGGGCTCCATATCTCAATGGTGAGATGTACCGTAACCGCAAAGGTTACCACTTGCTTAATGTGCAGTTGGTGTGCGACCATGCCCAGCACATCATAATGGTGAATGCCCGGTATCCTGGCAGCAGTCATGATGCCTTCAACCTGCACCAGCCCGGTGTGCCAGCAATCTTCCAGCCAACACGTCAAACCCAAGGGTGGCTGCTTGGAGACAAGGCCTATCTGCTCTACACCTGGCTGATGACTCCCCTCCGCAATCCCGCCACTCATGGCCAGCACACATATAATGAGAGCCATGCAGCCCCAAGGAACGTCATCGAGCAGACCATCGAGGTTCTGAAGCAATGGTTCCACTGCTTTGACTGATCAGGAGAAGCCCTCCGGTACTCGCCAGAGCGGGTGTCACAATTCATGATGGTCTGCTGCATCCTCCACAACTTGGCCATCAGGAGGGCACTGCCCTTGCCACCACGGATTCTGTGACCACCTCAGGAGGAGAAAGTGGTGGAGGAGGAGGCAGCCTGCACCTCAATGTTCTGGACAGGCTGTCCGTGAGCGAATCACCAGACTCCGGTTCCCCTGAATGAAACCCCAGATCACCATTGCGTAACACTTCCCCACCTTACCATCCCTCTGTCACAGAACATCACAGCTTCCTCTTGGCCACAATTCTGAAATAAAAGCCACCACAAAGACTCCAAACCAAATTTATAAATCAATCAATCCAATATTACATAACAAAATCAACTAATCACCCTTGTGCATTTGCTTAGTGCTTGTCTTCAGTGTGTCTCTGCCTGTCAGGAGAACGTAAGAATATAGGCCCCTTAAGCCTGCTCTGCCATTCAATAAGATCACGCCTGATCTTTGACCTAGTGCTTCTACGAAGTGCTACCCCAGTGGCTGCAGCATGGCTGGTGGAAGGCTGCTGACTTTCCATGGGGGACACCGCAGATGGCCTTGAAGGATGACCTTGAGCAGCTCTGGGTCTAGAAGGCCCAGCAGCGGACTGCACAACCTCGGCATGGGCGGCAGCAGTCTGGGCTGGCTGGCTGACAGGCAACAGCAAGGGTACAGGCGGAGTGACAGTGGTGGAAGGACAAATGCTGTCATCCTTAGCAAGGACGGCAGGTTTGTGGTCCATGGAGCCACTGCCACTCCCCCGGGGCGGTGCCTCAGCAATCTAGTAATCTTTTGGAGGACAGATTGCTGGACTGCTGTGGCACCCTGTAAGCCACTTTCAACACTAGTAAATGCAGCCACAATGGCAGCAGTCTGAGCTTGCGAGGCAACAAGCTGAGCCTGCATGAGAGCAGTCTGAGCTTGCATGACAGAAGTCTGAGCCTCCATTGCAGCACTCAGATGTTGGGTCACTTCCACTTGTGCTGCAATGGAAGCTGTGACATCGGCCATCAGATGCGGCATCATGGTTGGGTCCACAAGTGCTCTAATGGAGTTGCCCATCACTTCCGTCCTGGAAATCATGGCTCCAAGCTCTGCGCAAAGCCCTGTGTGAAGTTGGTGCTGGACTCCTCCATGCTCCTTGATACTGAAAACACGCTCTCTGGTAAGCCTGCTAATGCACCAAGTATTTCTGTGTGCATGCCCATCACCCTTCATCTATAGACAGCCCCATCGAAGTCCTCATCTGAGTCCTCTGCAGCAGAACCCGTGTGCAACCTCGCTGGCACCTGCCCTGCCCATTCCCCCTGCCCTGGCTTCAGGCCACTCATGCCCAGTGTTTGCAGATTCCGCCTCTATACTACCCTCCAAAGTATGCCCAGTGCTAGTGCCTGAGCTGCTGCCTGTGAGTGTGAGATCGAGTGACAGTGTCTCTTCTTCTCCATCACCCTTGCTCTTCCTACATTGGCTGGCCAGGTGGTAGCTCTTGGCTATCTGAAAGGAGAAAGACACAAGGGTAGGGTTGTGGTGAGGGGAGAGGGGGAAGCAAGATAAACATGCTTCTACCATCAGCAGCTTGTAAGTGAGAAGAGGTTGTGGGATGAGGGGGAAGTGGGATGTGAGAAGGAGAATTAGGTATGAGCATACCGTCATCTTCAATGGTCTCAGCCTCGCCGCTCGCCACAGCCTCAATGATGAGCACCGTCTCCTCCACCGGGTTAAGGATATGCAGGCTTGCCTCTCCCCTGCTGGTTAGCTGCTGCTGCCTGCTGTTATTAGCCATCTTGCCCTGCAAGAGAAAGGGAAGTGTGTCAGTGAGTGTGGTGCAATGTGTTTGGGTGCTATATCTGTCATGGTTGAATAGCTGGCAGTGTGTGCAAGCAAGAAGATGTGGGTGTGAGGCTGGCAGCAGTGGGAAATGTGTGAGGTGAGGTGAAGCTATGAATGTGAGGTTTGATTCATGATTGATAGAGATTGTTGGTAGGTGAGAGAAGGAAGTGTGGTGCATTGAGCAGTTTCTGAGGCTAATGGTGCAGTTGGTGGGAGGCAGCATTTGAAGATGCATTCACTGACCTTGACCACTTGTGTGAGGTCATTGAACTTCCTTTGGCACTGCATCCAGTCCTTGGGGCAAGACTGCTGGCATTAACCTCATTGGTTATCTGCTGCCACTGCCTTCACTGTATGTCTGGAGGGCCACCTGGCCCCATGCGGATAGAGGACCTGTCTTCTCCTTTCCACACCCTGCACTAACTTTACATAGGATAGGATTACATAGGATATACAGCACAGAAACAGGCCATTCAGCCCAACCAGTCCATGCTGACGTTTATGCTCCATTCGAGCCTCCTCCCATCTTTCCTCCTCTAACTCTAGCAGCATAACCCTCTATTCCCTTCTCGCTCATTGGCAGATACAAAGGACTAAAAACAGTGGAAGCCCTAGAGGGGTATAGAAAGTGCAGGGGGTACTTAAAAAATAAATTAGGAGCGCGAAGAAGGGGCATGAAAAAACACTGGCGGGCAAAATAGAGGAAAATCCCAAGGTGTTTTGTAAGTATATTAAGGGCAAGAGTAGGGTCCAATAGGGACCAAAGTGGCAATCTGTGTGTAGAGCCGGAAGATGTAGGTGGGTTTTAAATGAATATTTTGCATCTGTGTTCACTATGGAGAAGGATGATGTAGGCATAGAAATCAGGCAGGGGGATTGTGATATACTTGAACAAATTAGCATTGAGAGGGAGGAGGTACTAACGGTTTTAGTGAGCTTAAAAGTGGATAAATCCCCAGGCCCTGACGGGATGTATCCCAGGCTGCTGTGTGAGGCAAGGGAGGAGATTCCAGGGGCTCTGACACAAATTTTCAGAACCTCTCTGGCCACAGGGGAAGTGCCAGAGGACTGGAAGAGAGCTAATGTAGTATCATTATTCAAGAAGGGTAGTAGGGATAAACCAGGGAATTACAGGCCATTGAGCCTAACATCAGTGGTAGGAAAATTATTGAAAAAATTCTGAGGGACCAAATTAGTCTCCACTTGGAGAGGCAAGGATTAATCAAAGATAATCAACATGGCTTTGTCAGGGGGCGATCATGTCCAACCAATTTGATTGAATTTTTTGAGGGGGTGGCTAGTTGTGTGGATGAGGGTAGTGCAGTTGATGTAGTCTAAATGGACTTCAGTAAGGCTTTTGACAAAGTCCCGCATGGAAGACTGGTCAAGAAGGAAAGAGCCCATGGGATCCAGGGCAATTTGGCACATTGGATCCAAAATTGGCTTAGTGGCAGGAGGCAGAGGGTGATGGTCGAAGGTTGTTTTTGTAACTGGAAGCCTGTGTCCAGTGGTGTACTGCAGGGATCGGTGTTGGGTCCCTTGCTGTTTGTAGTGTACATTAATGATTTAGATATGAATGTAGGAGGTATGATCAGTAAGTTTGCAGATGACACGAAAATTGGTGGAGTGGTAAATAGCGAGGAGGGAAGTCTCAGGCTACAGGACGATATAGACGGGTTGGTCAGATGGGCGGAACAGTGGCAAATGGAATTTAGCCCTGAAAAGTGTGAGGTGATGCATTTTGGGAGGACTAACAAGGCAAGGGAATACATAATGAATGGTAGGACCCTGGGAAGGACAGAGGATCAGAGGGACCTTGGTGTGCATGTACATAGGTCCCTGAAGGCAGCAGGATAGATAGATAAGGTGGTTAAGAAGGCATATGGGATACTTGCCTTCATTAGCCGAGGCATAGAATATAAGAGCAGGGAGGTTGTGATGGAGCTGTACAAAACGCTAGTTAGGCCATTGCTGAAATATTGTGTGCAGTTCTGGTCGCCATGCTATAGGAAGGATGTGATTGCATTGGCGAGGGTGCAGAGGAGATTCAGCAGGATGTTACCTGGGCTGGAGCGTTTCAGCTATGAAGAGAGACTGGACAGGTTGGGGTTGTTTTCCTTAAAGCAGAGAAGGCTGAGGGGGGACCTGATTGAGGTGTAAAAAATTATATGGGGCATAGATAGAGTAGATAGAAAGGAACTGTTCCCCTTAGTAGATGGGTCAATAACCAGGGGGCATAGTTTCAAGGTAAGGGGCAGGAGGTTTAGAGGGGATTTGAGGAAAAACTTTTTCACCCAGAGGGTGGTTGGAATCTGGAATTCACTGCCTGAAAGGGTGGTAGAGGCAGGAACCCTCACAACATTCAAGAAGCATTTAGATGAGCACTTGAAACGCCATAGCATACAAGGCTACAGACCAAGTGCTGGAAAATGGGATTTGAATAGATAGGGCTTGATGGCCAGCGTGGACACGATGGGCCAAAGGGCCTCTTTCTGTGCTGTACCACTCTATGGCCTAGAAATTCAGTTCGGACGCTATTGCGGCGCTAAAGTCGGGCGCTCGGCAAATTTAGCGGCCGCCGGAAAGTGCAGGCGAGCTCGCCGAAATTCAGTAGATTTGGCCAACTTTTTGGCCGAGCGCTGCAAAAGGCGTTGGAACCCTGTGTTCAGGCGCTAATCCGGCGATGCAGCCTGATAACGCCGATTCCGGGCGCAGCGCAGGTGCGATCATGTGGTGAGTGTCAGCAGACACCCTGACGCCGGCCAGCTCTTAAAGGGGGAAGGGTCAACTTTGACTGCAGCCACGCCCTGCATGCTGTAGCCCTGCAACTAGGCCTCAGGACTGGTTGTGTACCAAATCAACGCCTGGAGGTCATGGAGAGGGCCCGTGAAAGAGCCCAGCGGTTCTCTGAGCATGCGCTGGGTGTGCTCCTTCATGGGGTACGCAAGAGAAGACGGGTCGTGTGCCCGGCTAGTGGCAGGAAGGCTCCCAGAAGCCAGTTCAGGGAGGCCTGGACCAAAATTGCCCGGAGGGTCTCCTCCAACTCCGATGTTCCCAGGAGTGCGGACCAGTGCCGCAAGAAATACAATGACCTATGTCGGCTGGTCAAGGTGAGTACCCTTTCCAGTGTCCCCCTCATCCTTGCATGTGCACCTCCCATTAGGGCCAAAGGGACATCCAAGGTCTAATGCCCAGCCCTGCTGCCGCTGCAATGGCACTTGCATGTTAATCAATAGCTCTTTCTGCACTTATCACACTGTGCAAGCTATTCCACCATGGGAGGCCTCACACACAGCAACAGGGCACCACACTGTGCAAGCTATTCCACCATGGGAGGCCTCACACACAGCAACAGGGCACCACACTGTGCAAGCTATTCCACCATGGGAGGCCTCACACACAGCAACAGGGCACCACACTGTGCAAGCTATTCCACCATGGGAGGCCTCACACACAGCAACAGGGCACCACACTGTACTTAGACGCCCTCCTTTCTCTTGCAGGCCAAGCTGGCGAGGAACGCCAGGAGCCTGCGTGTCACTGGTGGAGGCCCTCGCGATTACCAGGAGCTAACGGTTCTGGAAGAGAGGGTGGCCCGACTGCTGCGTCACCCGGTGATTGGGCCTGTGGCGCTCGGCGACGCCGACCCTATACTGGAACCCACTGGTAAGGACAGGACCGGGTGCACCTCTCTCCTTGCCCTCGCGCATCAGATCTACATCCTTCCCCACTGGCCAAAAAATGCGCATAATGCACCAGTGCGGCCTCCCTCGCTGTCGGCCTGTCCTCACTCTAAAGCTACACTTGTGCCTTCCTGCTTTCAGCTGGTGAGGAGGAGGTGCTCCCTGAAGCCCAGACAGCCAGGCCCTCGGAGGAGGAGGACGTCGAGGAGCAGCAGGAAGGCGCCACCTCGGGGGAACCCTCCTCCGCTCCAGGAGATGGCAATGAAGGGGAGACGTCTGGCGTGCCGGAGAGCCAGGGGGAGGCGGGGGAGGGGAGCCCCGAACCTGGTCCCAGTGGCATGGACGCACGCGGCAAGGCTCCGGCGGCACACCAGCCTTCTGCCCAGAGGGGGGAGGCGGTGGAGGGGAGGGCAGAACCTGGTCCCAGTGGCGTGGCCGCACGCGGCAAGGCTCCGGCGGCACGCCAGCCTTCTGGCCAGAGGGTGGAGGCGCCCTCCAGTCCGGACTCGGACGTCGCCCAGGAGGTGCGCCTCCTGGACGAGATGTCGGCGGCGTCGGAGCGGCGGCACGTCGAAATCATGGAGGTGGTGGCACAGATGCCTCACGCCATCGAAAGCCTCGCACAAAGTGTGGTGGCTTTCGGCCAATCCCAGGCCAGGGGCCTAGAGCAATTCGCAGCAGCGCACGCCAGGGGGGTGGAGCTCCTTGTGGCAGCGCATGAGAGGGGGGTGCAACAACTCGAGGCAGCGCAGCACGCCAGTCGCCAGCTGAGAGGTGCTGTGCAGACAATGGCACTGCAGATGCGGGCACATGCCGGTGCAGTTGGGGCACTGACTTCTGCCACCCTCGCACTGGCGCGGAGGCGTCGCCAGGCCAGCCGCCGCCCTGCTGCCGCACACCGGTCTGGCGACCAACAGTTTGGCGCGCTTGCTCCCCGGCCAGGCCGCCCGAGTGCACGTGTGTCTGGCGACCAGCGCGCGCCTGGCATCACCCACCTTGTCCCCATTGGTGCAGGCGAGCCTGCCACTCCCCCAGCCAGGGTGCAAGGAGCTGCTGCAGCCAGTGAAGAGGGCCACCCACAGCTGCAACAGCCACCAGCCGGCCCCTCCCGGGCCCGCCCTCGTGTAGGCCGACCCCCAAGGGCATCTGGCAAGACGCCTTGTCGCCCTGAAGATCCTTCCCCCAGCCTCGCCACAGCCTCACGGCCCAGCTTGAGGCGCAGCAGCAGGACGGGCCGGGGCAAAAGACGGCTGTCGACAGACTCGCCCTCTCGCCACACCGAATAGAGTGTGTTGAGCGAGGGTTTGGGTGATGCGGGGGCTTCTGTTCTGGGGGGCATTATGTGGTTTGGTTTTATGGGGGTGTTTGTGTTGTGGGGGGGGCTTGTTTTTGTTAGGCCAGTGACGAAGGCCATTTGGATGGTGATGTTTTGTTAGTCCTCCCCAGGTTTTGGGAGTGACAGAAGTTTGTGACTGTTTTTTGGGGGTCTTCTCTGTTTTGCTCTTCCATGTGGGAAGGGCCCTGAGTTTTTGAAATAAAGATGTTTATTTATTCACCATGTGCAGGTGTCATGTTTCAAGTGGTTGTTGGGTTAACCGGCTGAGGGCTTGCGGAGCGGCTGCGTTCAGTGGCCCAGGCCATTCCCTGACAGGGGGCCTAGAAGTGTCGAGCAATAAGCCCCCGACGGACGGCCCTTGGACCTTGTCGCTCCCTCCTGGCCTGGTGCTCCTCCTCCTCAGGGTCCTCCTGCTCGTCCTCCTGAGGTGGTGGGGCAATGTCAGGTGGCAGTGCCTGAGTCCTGCGGATAGCCAGGTTGTGGAGCATGCAGCACACCACGACGAACTGGGAGACTCTATCCGGCGAATACTGAAGAGACCCGCCCGAACGATCCAGGCAACGGAACCGTTGCTTGAGGACGCCTATCGTTTGCTCTATTAGGTTCCTTGTGGCTTGATGGCTTTCGTTGTATGCCAGCTCCGCTGGGGTCCTGGGCGCGCGGAGCGGGGTCATGAGCCATCTGCACAAAGGGTAGCCCTTGTCCCCGATAAGCCATCCCCTTGGTGGAGGCTGTGCCTGGAACATGTCAGCCACAGTAGTCTGGCGCAGGATAAAGGCATCGTGGCTGCTTCCTGGGAAGCGGGCATTGACAGCTAGGATGCGCTGCCTGTGGTCACACACCAGCTGCACATTTAGGGAATGGTAGCCCTTCCGGTTGCGGTATTGCTCGGCATTGTGGATAGGTGCCCGCATAGCCACATGCGTGCAGTCAATGGCGCCCTGCACCATGGGGAAGCCCGCGATCCTGGCAAATCCGACTGCACGCTGCTCCTGCTTGTGTTGGGTCATGGGGAAGGAGATGAATTGGTGCCTCCTCGCGAAAAGTGCTTCGGTGACCTGTCGGATGCAGCGATGCGCGGCGAACTGGGAGATGTTCGCAATGTCCCCAGCAGCGGCTTGGAAGGAGCCGCTTGCATAAAAGCTGAGAGCCACCGTGACCTTCACTTCCACCGAGAGAGACGCCCTGGACATGAGCTGTGGCTGCAAATCTGCATGAAGCAGCTGGCAGATCTCTCCAACCACCTCCCTTCTGAAGCGCAGCCTCTTAACACAATGCGCCGCAGTCATGGTGAGATATGAGACCTGCTCCCGGTATTGCCTGACTGGGTAAGGCCTACGTTGGCGACGCCTAATGGCCCCTCTGCGTCTAGGCATGCCTGGCCCTCTCTCAAAGCGTCTGCGAGCCCTTCGCACAAAATGTAGCAACTGAGGGTTGGCCCCCCATGCAGCCCCCATTACAAAGTTCCAAACAGCAAAATCACAAGGATGCAAATGTCAAAGCACTGGCTAGAAGCCAAAAATACCTCTCCTATGGTGTCCGAAATCAGTAATCTCTGTGCCTTGCTCTCTGTGCAGAAATCCAAACCAGTCAAGTCATTGCAGCGAAATGGCTGGCTTTTATGGGTGAGTGGATGTGCCCTTTAATTAGCGCTCCCCGAATCCCACAGGGCCTCTGTTGAGTTCCATTTCACAGTTCTTAGCAGCGCCACGCCCACATCGGCCGGGCGCCACTGAATTTCCGGTTTGGGGCGCACAAACGGCGTTGCACGACGGAATGACGTCATAAGATGCGCGCGCAGCTGAGCGGGCGCTAACACTTTGCGCCGGCGCTAAAGCCCAGCTGAATTTCGGCGTAGGCGCAGATCCGGCGGTGCCCGGGCGCTAAGTGGATAGCGCCGGAAATCTGGCGCTAACGGCTGGCGCAAACAGCTGAATTTCTAGGCCTATGACTCTATGGCCCCGATTTTCTGGCCGCCGTCGGGCGGCTTTTCATGCGGCTGGGGGCCGAAAATCAGCGAAAAAGCGGGTTGGGACCCCCCCCGCCTGATTCCCCGCCCCGTCCGACTTTCGGACCGCCGTTTCCACGCCCCCCGCTTCAGTCCCGGCCGCCGCTGGCGGGACTGCTCGTCAGAGCACTAATCACCAATGATCTCCTTGTTAAGGAAGATTTTCCGGGGCCGTTGCGAATTTGGGGCTTTCCCCACATGAAACACGCCTGCGGGGAACCCCGCCGATAAGAGCTGGCATGAAAACAGCTGGCTTGCTTGCTTGCAGCATCAGGTCGCTGAGGGCTGAAGAGACTTAAATAGGCAGCATTTGCAGGCTGCAGGACCTTGTTGATCAAGGCTTGGGGGAACTTTTTGAAGCCTTAGGAGCAGCTGTAGAAAGTTGGAGCCTCACACACTTCTCCAGTGTGAGCTCCTGGGAAGCCCCTCTCACCACCCTAACTCAGCGCCCCCTCAACGGAGGCATCTGCCAGAAGCATGGGAGGCCTTTGGTACCTTCCCTTCCTGGCATTAGAGGATCTCCAACAGCAGAGGCGGCAGCAGCAGAACCAGGAACAGCAGGATGAGCACCAGGAGGCTGCTCACTCACCTGAAGCTGCACAGGCCAGAAGGGGCCAGCGCTTGGCATGGGAGCCGCGGTGAATGCAAACGCAGCCGGTGTAAAAGACCAGGCTGCAAGCGGGCTGGGAGACGCAACAGCGTCGAGAGAGAGCTCGACCACGACCGGGGAAAAAGGCCGGGCAGCTACCGAGGCCGCGAGGCGCGGGATAAAATTTTTAAAAAACCGCGGAGAACTCAGCCGCAGCCGGGGAAAAGGACCGGACTGCAAGAGGGGCTGGGCGGCACGATTTGAGAACCGCTGGGGAGGGCGAACGCAGCAATACGGCAATCGCCATTACAGCCAGCGGGGGAGAAAGGCAAACGCGGGAAGCCGCCATTTTCGTAGGCGGGGGAAGAAGACAAGCGCGGGAAACTGCCATTTTGAAAAAAAAAGAAAAATTTCTTTTTGTTTCTCAAGAAGATTGCGAGGATGCCTAAGCGTGGTAACATCAACGATTTCGATCCCGATGTTGAAGATTGGGCCACGTATGTAGAACGCATAGAGATTTATTGTAAGGCAAATAAAATATCAGATGAAGATAAAGCACTAACCTTACTAAACTCAATGGGTGCGAAGACATACGGGCTATTGAAGCATCTTCTATCACCAGCTAAACCGACGGATCAGGCTTTCGCTAATATTGTTGCTGCCCTGAGAAATCATTTGAACCCCACACCGCTGATGTTAGCGGAACGATTTAAATTTTATGCGAGAACGCAACTGAAAGAGGAAAGCAACGCGGAGTATTTAATTGAACTGCGTAAGCTAGCGAAATACTGTCAGTTTGGGGAAAGACTGACAGAGGCACCGAGAGACAAATTCGTGTGTGGATTGTCGAAAGAAGGAACACAAAAGCGGCTGCTTGAAGAGAATGATCTTACACTTGATAAGGCTGTCACTATTGCAGCATCGCACGAAGCCGCAGCGAGAGGCACTGCGGAAATGCAGCTGAAGGCAGCGGTACTCAGCGTAGATCAAATGGCTTTGGGTACAGCGAAATGTTATCGTTGTGGAAAGACAACACACAATCAGAACCAATGCTGGTTTAAAAATCAGGAATGTAGAAAATGTGGCAAGCTTGGTCACATAGCTAAAGTATGCCGGTCAGGAAAGAAGACCAGCAACAAAAAGTCACTGCAGGAAAAGTGCAGAAAGGTACATAAGGTGGCTGAGAAGAGTTCGGATGAACAGAATTCGGATTCAGACTCCAACAGCAAGGAACTGGGTAGTCTGAGAATTCACAATGTGAGTAAGGAAGCTGACCTACAAACTATCTGGGTCACACTTCAGATAGCAGGAGTCCAAGTGAAGATGGAATTGGACACCGGATCGGCGTTGACGGTCATGAATAAGCAAGATTACAAAAGGTTATTCACACATATTCCCCTATGGGATACGGAGATAGTATTGCAGACATACACGGGGCAAAGAGTATACCCCATCAGAAAGATAAAAGCCAAGGTGGTACACAAGGGCAAAGAACACCAAGGAATGGACTTATATGTACTACCTGAGGGAGGTCCACCACTTCTGGGACGGGAGTGGATCAGGAAAATAAATATGGACTGGCACTCCCTAAAAGCAATAACGGTAGATTCCGGAAAAAAAAAAAGATGTCAAACCTGAACGATTGTCCAGAATATTGGATGAGGCTAAAGAGGTGTTCCAACAGGGACTGGGAACACTGAGAGGAATTACAGCAAAAATCAAGATTGCAGAACATGCAAACCCAAAATTTTTCAAAGCCAGACCGGTACCTTATGCGATACGGCCTGCTGTGGAAGCTGAGCTGGAAGGGCTAGAACGTTCAGGAGTACTGTCTAAGGTGGACTGGAGTGAGTGGGCCACGCCCATTGTTCCCGTCATGAAGCGTTCATCGAGTAACAAGCCAGGGGAACTGGGGAAGGTCCGCATCTGTGGAGACTTCAAGATCACGGTTAATCCGGTGCTTCACACAGTGCAATATCCGCTTCCGCGGATTGAGGATATCTTTGCTTCATTGTCTGGCGGGAAACACTTCACCAAGATAGACCTGGCGCAAGCGTACTTACAGATGGAAGTTGAGGAAGAGTCGCGCCAGTATCTCACAATCAACACGCACAGAGGCTTGTATCGATATAATAGATTGGTTTTTGGAGTGGCTTCGGCTCCAGCAATTTGGCAGAGGGCCATGGAGCAGGTATTACAGGGAATTCCAAGCACTCAATGTTACTTGGACGATATCCTGATTACAGGAGATGACGATGAGGAACACCTTGCAAATTTGAAACTGGTGCTCACCAGATTGAAGGAATATGGACTTCGAGTTAATCGCCAGAAATGTGAGTTCTTTCAGAAACGGATCTCGTACTGTTGTCATGTCATTGACCAGGAGGGGCTGCACAAGTCACCTGACAAGATCGAAGCTGTTGTGAAGGCTCCCGCTCCGAAAAATGTATCCCAGTTGAGGCCGTTCCTAGGGTTGATTAAATATTACCATAAGTTTCTGCCAAATCTATCCACGGTGCTGCACCCGCTGAACGCTCTTTTGCAGAAAGAAGTACCATGGAAGTGGAGCGAGGACTGTAAGAAGGCCTTTCGCAAAAGCAAGGCATTGATCACCTCAGAGGAAGTGTTGGCTCACTTCAACCCAACGCTACCTATTCGTTTAGCTTGTGATGCTTCTCCTTATGGTATTGGAGCAGTACTCTCACACAAGTTGCCAAATGACTTGGAAAGGCCAGTCGCATTTGCATCGAGATCATTGACCTCCGCTGACCGCAACTATGCTCAGATAGATAGGGAGGCTCTCAGCCTTGTGTGGGGAGTAAAGAAGTTTAATCATTATCTGCAGGGCCAGAAGTTTACACTGCTGACAGACCACCAGCCGTTGGTATCCATTTTTAACCCTAAGAGGGGTGTTTCGGTGATGACAGCACAGAGGCTCCAGAGATGGTCCCTTTTCCTAGGGGCACATCAATATCAGATAGAATTCAAAGGTACAAAGCAGCATGGTAATGCTGATGGGCTGTCGCGCCTGCCACTACCTACTGAGGAGGAGGCACCGACGGTTGACCCGGTGGAGTTATTTCACTCGACCATCATCGAATGTTTACCTGTCACCAATGCAAATATTGAAAGGGAGACTAGGAATGACACGACACTGTCCCGGGTCTACGAATTGACAGTAAAGGGATGGCCAGCCCATGGTGATCCACTGTTACCGGCATTCTCAGCAAGACGAGAACAGCTGTCCATCTGTCAGGGAACATTGATGTATGGAACAAGGGTGATTATCCTTCCTAAGTTAAGAGAGAGAGTTCTAAAAGAACTACATGAAGGTCATCTGGGGGGAGTCAAGATGAAAAGCCTTGCTAGGGCTTATGTGTGGTGGCCGGGTATCGACCAACAGATAGAGGATCTGACGAAAAGCTGCTCAGGGTGCCAAAAAGTCCAAAATGCACCTCCAATTGCACCGTTGCATCCATGGGAATGGCCTTCAACCCCATGGCAACGTGTACATATTGACTTTGCTGGTCCATTCATGGATTCCATGTTTTTAATTGCGGTGGACGCACATTCTAAATGGCCAGAAGTGATTAAAATGACTACCACTACCTCGGAGAAGACGACCGCGGTGCTAAGAACAATATTTGCAAGAAATGGATTGCCAGAGCAAATATGTTCAGACAACGGACCACAGTTCGTGTCAGAGGAATTCCAGAAATTCCTGAAGAAGATTGGGGTGAAACATTATACCTCTGCCCCATATCATCCAGCTACGAATGGGCTGGCCGAGAGGTTTGTACAGATGTTCAAAAAGGCAATAAAGGCCATGAGCGAAGATCAGATTCCACTGCAACACAAGGTGGACAATTTCCTACTGGCATATCGAAACGCCACCCATGCAACAACAAACCAAAGTCCTGCCATGATGTTCTATAACAGGAGGTTGCGGTCCAGGTTGGACTTGTTAAAACCAAATGTGCGGAGGGAAGTCGAAAACAAACAGTTCCAGCATATCAATAACAAGCCCACTCGGAGTTTTGAAATAGGACAACCGGTGTTAGCCAGGGACTATAAAAACGAGTAATGGCAATCTGGAACAATTCGGGCCAGACAAGGACCCCTGATGTACACGGTAGATGTTGGTGAAAATGTAATGCGACGTCATGCTGACCAACTGGTGGGATCGAGAACAAGGGTCGAGCCCATGGTTACGACAGAGACAACCGTGGAGGAAGTTAGTGAACCTGAAGCATCTACCTCAGAAGTGAATATACCTGATGATGATGTCCTATCCATAGGGGATCAACTAGATGAGTCACCCCAGCAACGAGAACCAGAGACCCCTGAAAGGCGTTATCCATCTCAGATCAGGAGGCCTCCTCAGAGACTGAATCTGTGAACTGTTTTTACATGAAGTTGTGTATATATGTTATTATGTTATGTTTAATGGGGAATATATACTGTTAAGCTAAAAAGGGAGGATTGTGGTGTATGTAACCGTTCCACCTTTAAGAGAACTATTTTAAGAGATGCACTACTTTATCTTGGCTGCTGTATACTGTAATACCGGTGGTGACCACACCGGTATATAAGTGCTGTGTAATGATTTATTGGGCAGTTCAGCCTGACCTCCGACTAGTAAAGACCTGTTGAATTTACTCTTGTGGTCTGTGTGCAGTGATTCTTATTAACAATAACTAGAACACACAGACTTAACACTACTCAGAAGGACTTCCATGAAGATCTGGTTTCTCTGTTCAACAGATGGCCAACGCTCCTCAAGAGATGTCATTCTCTTATGAGCACTCACCATGTTTTCCATACCCTGGTGAGTTATCTCCTGCATGGAGGTTGCCAATGACTCCACAAAGGCTCTGCTCATGGTCGCTATGGACTCCTCCATTTGCTCCACACTCGCAGCGACCCTGGAGACAAAACCTGCCAGAGACTCCTGCATCTGTGCATGGAGATCCATCACCTCTTCTCTTGCGGATGGACCCAGAGGCAGAGGGTCGACATGCAGCGCAGCTGAGCTGAGCTGGCAGAGTCCTGCGCCCTCCGACGAGGACTCTCCACTGCTGTCCCTGTCTCCAGAATCTGCTGAGGCTCACTTGTGAGCTGTGAAACACCAGGTGACAACACTATTCTATGTCCCGAAAGTCCCCCCGAGGTTTGAGTATCTGCGCTGGTGCTGGGTGCGCTTACTTCTGCTGACGCTGCGCCATCAGAGTTGGAGCTTCCTCTGAGGAGTCTGGCTGCACAGCCTCTTCCTCCTCCACAGTGAGGGCGGGGGCTCTGGATGGTGCTGTGGGGGAGTAAAGGAAGGAGTTAGAGATGTAATGCCAAGGTTCTTCTGGTGATTTCCAGCGAGTTGGCATCTGCTGACACCTGCATCCATGCAGCATTGGTCTCAGTGGGAGGCCTCTTCCTCCCTAACCTAGGGAAGAGGACCTCCCTGTGGGCCCTAACCCCATCTAATAATGCCTGCAGTGAAGCCTCGTCGAATTTGGAGGCAGCTCGGGGTCTGGCACTGGCCACAGCTGCTGCAGGCTCCTCTGCCATCCTGTATGGTTCGTTTGGAAGCCTTCAGAGGATGCAGTGCTTGCTATGGACCTTGAAAGCACCACAAATGATGACATCATACTGTGGGGATTTCTGACTCGAATTGGACAATTAGCAAGGCTTCCCACATGCTGGGAATTAATTGGCCACTTGAGGGAAAATTGCGTGGAGCTGGCTGACACTTTTTTATGTGTGTCAGAAACCCCACATTCAGGGAAACCCGACCATTCCCCACACAAGCCGAAAATCGGGGCCAATGACTCTATGACTCATATGCTTATCTAACCTCCCCTTAAATGCATCAACCACTCCCTATGGTAGTGAGTTCCACATTCTCACCACTCTCTGGGTAAAAAGTTTCTTCTGAATTTCCTGTTTGATTTGTTGGTGACTATTTTATATTAATGGCCACTAGTTCTACTCTTCCCCACAAGTGAAAACACTCTCTCTGTATATACCCTATCAAAACCTTTCATAATTTTAAAGGCCTCTATTAGGTCACCCCTCAGCCTTCTCTTTTCAAGAGAAAAGAGACCCAGCCTGTTCATCCTTTCCTGATAGGCTAGTTTAAGAATCTTGGCGCCATTTCTCTGGCCTGTTGCACCATTTTCACTCTTCTTCTTTCTGAACCTTGCCTCCACAACCAGTTGCATGAGCTGCTGCAGGCAGAATGCACCACCTCTTTAAGAGGTGCAGACTGCATTTAAGAAGTGGAGGTTAACTTTAATTGGAGCTAGCCTTACACAAACTTGGGCCCATGCTGAACATTCAGGCACTCAGCAGCGCGTTCAGCACTGGGCTGAATGCTGCAATCATTGTAATTAGCAGGCAGCACGAAGGTCATGTGCTGCCTGCATTCCTTTCAATGGGTGCAGGCCGATCGCGCATGGCAATCCCCGAGCCTGTTTTCGAGGGCTATCACTTGATGGAACTGCACAGAAAATGAGACAAGGTTGCTTACACTCATGGAGCCTCTCCCCATCTGATTTTCTTACGTGATCCAGATGATCCAATATGCCCAGGAACAAGAAAATTTGACCCATTTCACAATGGTGACTTAGAAAATTACCACAGCACATACTACAAATAAATCAGAAGTGAGCAGCTGAGGGTGACACTGAGATGATCCTCCATTCATGCTCTCTGCTGTTTATCTAATACTGATCATAATATGGTTGAGTTCAACGTTGTGTTTGAAAGCGAGAAACGGGAAACAGCTACTAAGATTCTAGATTTAGGTAAGACTGACTTCTACAGGATGAGACAGAGACTATCCACAGTAAACTGGGCAAATCTGTCAATGGGGAAATCGACAGAAGATCAGTGGGAGGTGTTAAGAAAAGAATCTAATGTGATACAGAACCAGTTTATACCCGAGGGGCAAGAGCTCTACTTGCCAAAAAAAAACAGCCCTGGATGACTTAACTGGTAAAATAGATGGGGGAGAGCCAGTGGATGTGGTGTACCTTGACTTCCAGAAAGCCTTCGATAAGGTTCCACACAAAAGATTATCATGCAAAATTAAGGCTCATGGGATTGGGGGCAAAGTATTAACGTGGATAGAGAACTGGCTGGCGGATAGAAAACAGAGAGTTGGAATAAACGGCTCGTTTTCGGAGTGGCAGGCAGTGACCAGCGGGGTGCCGCAAGGATCTGTCCTGGGACCCCAGCTGTTCACAATATATATAAATGATCTGGATCAGGGAATTGGATGCAATATTTCCAAATTCGCTGACGACACTAAACTAGGAGGAGGGGTGGGCTCTGATGAGGATGTCAGGAGGCTACAGTGCGATTTGGACAGGTTGGGGGAATGGGCGGATACGTGGCAGATGCACTATAATGTGGATAAATGCGAGGTTATCCACTTTGGGGGTAAAAACAGGAGGGTAGATTATTATCTAAATGGCAATAGATTGGGAGATGGGGAAGTGCAGAGGGACCTGGGTGTTCTTGTGCACCAGTCACTGAAGGAGAGCATGCAGGTGCAACAGGCGATTAAGAAGGCAAATGGTATGTTGGCCTTCATATCAAGGGGGTTCGAGTATAGGAATAGGGATACCTTACTACAGCTGTACAAGGTGCTGGTGAGACCGCATCTGGAGTATTGTGTACAGTTTTGGTCGCCCCATCTGCGGAAGGATGTTCTTGCCATGGAAAGAGTGCAGCGGCGATTCACCAGGCTGATACCTGGAATGGCGGGAATGACCTACGAGGAGAGATTGAATAGTTTGGGCTTGTACTCACTGGAGTTTAGAAGATTGAGAGGGGATCTCATCGAAACATATAAAATTATGGCAGGCCTGGACAGGCTGAATTCAGAGAGAATGTTTCCAATGGCAGGGGAGCACAGAACCAGGGGCCACAGTCTAAAAATAGCGGGCAAATCATTTAAAACAGAGATGAGGAAGAATTTCTTCACTCAAAGAGTGGTGAGCCTGTGGAATTCCCTGCCACAGAGGGCTGTGAAGGCTAATTCAATAAATATTTTCAAGAGAGAATTGGATATATTTCTGAAGGCTAAGGGGATTAAGGGTTACGGAGAAAAGGCGGGGATGGGGTACTGAACTGGTAAGATCAGCTAAGATCTCAGATGATGATCAGCCATGATCTCATTGAATGGCGGAGCAGGCTCGAAGGGCCGAATGGCCTACTCCTGTTCCTATCTCTATGTTTCTATGTTTCTATGACAAAAGGGGTAAAGGACAACATAAAACTAAAATAAAAAGCACACAAAAATGCAAAACTAGCACAGATCCTGGCCACTGGGAGAGATACAAAGAACAACAAAAGGTGACAAAACAGATAGTAAGAGCTACAAAAAGGAGCACAAAAAGAAACTTGCAAGGGATATCAAAATTGACACAAAATATGTTACAATTATATTAGGAAAAAGAAGGTGGTCAGTAGTAATGTGGGCCCTTTGAAAACTGATAACGATGATATTGTAAATGAAAATAAGGAAATGGCAGACATGTTGAATAATTACTTTGTGTCAGTATTTACAGCAGAGGAAGACATGTCAGACATCCCAAGGAAACTAATACTGAATCAGGGATGGGGGCTCACCAAAACTAATGTAAGCAATATAACTTAAATGAAGAAAATAATGGCACTAAAGAGTGACAAATCCCCAGGACCAGATAGTTTCCATCCCAGGGATTAAAAGGAAGTAGGTGAGAACATTGCAGTTGCCCTAACTATACTCTCCAAAGTTCTCTTGATTCAGGAACTGTTCCTTTAGATTGAAAAGTTGCACTCCACTATTTAAGAAAAGTGAGAGAGGGAAACCAAGGAATTATAGACCAATTAGCCGACCATCTGTTGTCGGGAAATTAATTAAGAATAGAATGACTGAACACCTTGAAAATTTTCAGCTGATCAGAGAGAACCAGCATAGATTTGTAAAGGGTAGGTCACGCCTGATGAACCTGATGAATTTTTTGAAGAGGTGACTAAAGTAGTGGACAGGGAAATGTCTACGGATGTTATTTATATGGACTGTTAGCTAAAGTTGAAGCTCATGGAATTGAAGGCAAATTATTGACCTGGTTAGGAAATTGGCTGAGTGGCAGGAGACCGAGAGTAGGGATAATGGGCACGTACTCTAATTGGCAGGATGTGGCTAGTGGTATCCTGCTGGGATCTGTGTTGGGCCCTCAACCGTATTTATTAAAGACTTAGGGGGAGAAATTGAGTATTGCCCCGTTTGGGGTGCCAGCCTCGTCAGGGCGCTAAAAGTAGCGCCCCGGAAGCATTCGCGGCTGCCCGCCAGAAATTGAGTGGTAGCGCCCCAAAGGGAAGCGCGGCGCTACTGGAGGCTCCCCGCATCCCTCTTGGGGCGCTGCGACTGAATATCGTGGCGCAATGTGCCGCAGCACCACATGCTGCGGCACGTCGCACTGCGGTATTGCAAGCTTTCCTCCCCTTCTTAAAGGGGAGGGGCCTTGTGCAGCGTGATCTGGGGCCCAGCTGGGCCCCCGAGGATCGGGAGCGCAGGCAAAAGAGCCCGGCACCGAAGAGAAGTGCCGGGCTCTTGGAACGCAGCCGGCACTCCGCGGGGGGAGGGGGTTCAGGAGGCCGGGGACGGGAGTGCAGGCAGGTGCTGGCAGGCAGCCAACAACATAAATGGCCGCCCCGCACCTCTCCTTTAATTTGCGCCTCCCCGGCCGTAGGTAAGCCCCCCTGAACCGGTCGGACATAGCGTCCGGCAGTAAATCAGGGGGCTGCCAAAGATCGCGGCCGGGGCGTAAGCGGGGTGCTGCGCACATCGATGACGTCATCGGTAGCGGCGCAGCGCTAACGGTTAGCGCCACCACTAACGTCCCGCGGAATTTAGCAGGAGGCGTGGACAGTGCCGCGCCCGGGCGCCAGTTGGCTTGTGATATACCTATCAATTCCTCCAATAAAAGGCGAAGAGTTACGAAGGTGACTAAAGGTTTTTATTGACTAAATAACAGCCCACTCTCGTGGGTGATCCGATCCAAGCAGGAGGAATACCAGCCAGTCGCTCACCTTTATACCTGGCCTGGTGGGTGGAGCCAAGGCGGAGTCGGCAGTGGTCATCCCAGGTATAGCAGTGTGGCAAGAGGCGACCTCGTACCGTGATACAATAGTGGTCAGTGATACAGTTATAACGAACAGTGGTGAACAGTGCTAACGATAGTGAACGTGGTTTACCACATTCACCCCTTGTTTAGAATTAAGTCCGGCGGGGTGAAGTGTACTACCAATTCTGGTAGGTCAGTCTGTCCGGAGGCTTCGTAAGCCTCTCCGATCGCCGCAGCGGTGGTGTTGCCTTATCCGGTGCTGGTGCCTTATCCGGTGTTGATGCTGGTGTTTGCGTGGTCGGCGAGGGCTCGTGGGGTTCCGGCATGCCGTCTACCTGGACTGAGGTTGGGGGGGGTGGTGGCGGTGTTTCCGGATCGGCTGAGGGTGCGAGGTCTCGTAGGGAGACAGTGTCCTCCCGCCCGTCTGGGTACGCCACGTAGGCGTACTGGGGGTTGGCGTGCAGGAGGTTCACCCTCTCGACCAGGGGGTCCGTTTTATGGGTCCTCACGTAAAATTGATATACCTATCAATTCCTCCAATAAAAGGCGAAGAGTTACGAAGGTGACTAAAGGTTTTTATTGACTAAATAACAGCCCACTCTCGTGGGTGATCCGATCCAAGCAGGAGGAATACCAGCCAGTCGCTCACCTTTATACCTGGCCTGGTGGGTGGAGCCAAGGCGGAGTCGGCAGTGGTCATCCCAGGTATAGCAGTGTGGCAAGAGGCGACCTCGTACCGTGATACAATAGTGGTCAGTGATACAGTTATAACGAACA